>NC_064929.1:180496292-181102555 GCF_023897955.1 Schistocerca gregaria | reverse complement strand
GAAAAAAAGAGATCAATGTGACGAGATGTCATTACGTCATTACGAAAGAAAAAGACGAAATCGTGAGGTTTTCTCAGTTTTTTACTACATATTATCACTTTTCGCATTTTCTCGTGTAATGTGGGTGCCAGACCTCGGTTCATGCGAAATCATAAGGTCCTCGGTCAAATGCAAGGCACCAAAACCGGCCTACAGTTTAATTTTCGATACCTAAAACTTGAGTAGAACTACTTCTTACCTACCTATTGCATCGACTTAGAAGCTCATATTTTGTTGGTTGTGGTCCCACCGCATACCTCAGCACATGACGTAAGTATCCAGATGTATATGTAAACATTTCCGTGAGCAAAGCTGCCACTGCGACGATCTGGCATTACGATTAAGCGCGTGAGTGCGTGTGAAATCGCTCTCTAAGTTTTCATACATTTTTAGGTTTCAGATACATATTTTAACGGTTTTTGTGATAATATTTACTATATAAGTTACTTATTAATGGTTTCTTCAGTCACCTCCGCCTTTCTTGAGTTGTGACCCGATCTTTGTGAGTGTTTCGTATCGAGCACCTTAACTTCTTACCTGTGTTTACATTCCGCGCTGACCAGGTACAGCTGTAGCGGCGCATCCAAAGCTAAGTACTAATTACTTGTTTGTGTATAGTGGCTTATTTTGGAACTTTAAGAGTCTTCGTCCGGTGTTCTTATTGTCATCTGGTGAAATAATTTCAAACGAAATTTTCGCGAACTGTTTTCAGTTTCGTTACTGTGTCATTAGACGTTTGATTATCTTTCTGTTTTGTCTTTTGTTATATTTGCTGTTGATAAATACTGTTAATAATAGTAGCTACTTGATTTGTAGAGCAAGATTATGATTATTGTAGCCAGTTTCTTTTTGTACTGACGGAACTTAAATAAATGCGAAAGGTTTTCTCAGGTTTTTACTACATATTAACACATTTCACATTTCTCCGTGCAACGTGGCGGCCAGACCTCGATTGATGCAAAAGCTTAAGGTCCACGATCATGTCCAAGGCACCAAAGCCGGCTAATATGTCAATAATCGATAACCAAAACTTGTACTGGTTCTTTCTGGCCGATTACATCAAATTAGAAGCTTCATCTGTTTTATACATTGTTGCTTTTAGTGTCTCCGCATACCGCAACACACGACATAAGCTTGCAGACGATAAATGTAACAGTTTCAGAGAAAAAAGCGGCGAATGTGACGATCTGGCATTACGTCGATTCAAAAGCAAATGACGAAAACGAAAGGTTTTCTTAGAATTTTACTACATATGAACACCTTTCAGATTCTCTCGTGTAATGTGGCTGCCAGACCTCGTTCGATGCCAAATCTTAAGGGCCTCGGTCATATCCAACGCACCAAAGCCAGCAAATAAATCAATAATTGATAGCTAAAGCTTGATTTGTACTGCTCCTTACTGTCCGATTACATCAACTTAGAAGCTTCTTCTGTGTTTTAATATGGTGCTTTTAGTGTATCCGCATTACCGAAGCACACGACATAGCTTTGCAGACGATAAATGTATCCGTTGTAGGGAGAAAAGCGGCCATTGTGACGATCTGGCATTAATTCGACTCGATAGCAAATGACTAAAACGGGCGGATTTCTCGAGTTTTTACTACATATGAACACCTTTCACATTCTCCCGTGCAACGTGGTCGACAGACCTCGTTTCATGCAAAATCTTAAGGTCCTAGCTCATGTTCAAAGTACCAAAGCCGTGTAATGAGTAAATAATCGATAACTAAAACTTTAGTTGTAGTGGCACTTGCTGTCCGATTACATCTACTTAGAAGCATCTTCTGTCTTTTACTGTGGTGCTCTTAGTGTCTTCGCAAACAGCAGTATGTGACATAGCTCTGCAAACGATAAAAGTAACCGTTTCAGAGAGAAGAGCTCCCAATGTGACGATCTGGCATTAGGTCGATTCGATAGAAAATGACGAAAACGAGCGGATTTCTCAGGTTTTTACTACATATGAACAGTTTTCACATTCTACTGTGCAACGTGGCTGACAGACTTCGTTCGATGCCAAATCTTAAAGGCCTCGGTCGTATCCAACGCACCAAAGCCAGCTAATAAATCAATCATTGATAGCTAAAACATGATTTGTACTGCTTCTTACTGGCCGATTACATCAACTTAGAAGCTTCTTCTGTGTTTTAATATTGTGCTTTTAGTGTATCCGCATTGCCGCAGCACACGACATAGCTTTGCAGACGATAAATGTATCCGTTGCAGGGAGAAAAGCTGCCATTGTGACGATCTGGCACTAAGTCGATTCGATAGCCAATGGCAAAAAAGCGCGGAATTCTCAGGTTTTTACTACAAATGAACACTTTTCACACTCTCCCGTGCAACGTGACTGGTAGACCTGCCTTCATGCAAAATCGTAAGGTCTTAGCTCATGTCCAAGGCACCAAAGCCGGCCAAAAAGTCAATAATCTTTAACCAAAATTTGAATTGTACTGCTTCTTACTGGCTATTACATCAACTTAGAAGCTTCTTCTGTGTTCTACTATAGTGTTCTCAGTGTCTCCGGTTACCGCAGCACGCAAAATAGCTTTGCCGACGATAAGTGTAACCGTTTCATAGAGAAGAGCAACAAAGTGACGATGTGGCATTAAGTCGATTCGGTAGCAAATGACAAAAACGGGCGGATTTCTTACGTTTTTACTACATATGAACACTTTTCACACTCACGTGCAACGTGGGTGCTAGATCTCCCTTCATGCAAAATCGTAAGGTCTTAGCTCATGTCCAAGGCACCAAGCCGTCACTAATCGAGAACTAAAACTTTAATTATACTGCTTCTTACTATCCACTACATCAACTTAGAAGCTTGTGTTCTACTATGGTACTTTCAGTGTCTCCGGATACCGCAGCACGCAATATAGCTTTCCAGACGATAAGTGTAAACGTTTCATAGAGAAGAGAAGCCAAAGTGACGATCTGGCATGAAGTCGATTCCATAGCAAATGACAAAAACCGGCGTTTCTCTCATGTTTTTACTACGTATGAACACTTTACACACTCTCCCTTGCAACGTGGCTGCTATACTTCCCTTCATGCAAAATCGTAGGGTCTTAGCTCATGTCCAAGGCACCAAAGCCGGCTTAAAAGTCAATAATCGATAACTAATACTTGAATTGTACTGCTTCTTACTGTCTATTACATCAATATAGAAGCTTCATCAATGTTCCACTATGGTGCTTTCAGTGTCTCCGGATACCGCAGCACGCAAAATAGCTTTGCAGTCGATAACTGTAACCGTTCCATAGAGTAGAGCCGCCAAAGTGACGATTTGGCATTAAGTGGATTCGATAGCAAATTACAAAATCGGGCGGATTTCTCAGGTTTTTACTACATATGAACACGTTTCACACTCTCCCATCCAATGTGGCTGTTAGACCGCCCTTCCTGCAAAATCGTAACGTCTTAGCTCATGTCCAAGACACAAAAGCTGGCTTGAAACTCGATAATCGATAACTAAAACTTGAATTATACTGCTTCTTACTGGCTATTACATCAACTTAGAAGCTTCTTCTGTGTTCTACTATTGTGATTTTAGTGGTTCCGCATACTGCAGCACGCAACATAGCTTTCCAGTCGATAAGTGTAACCGTTTCATACAGAAGAGCGGCCAAAGTGACGATCTGGCATTAAGTCGATTTGATGGCAAATGAGCTAAACGGGCAGATTTCTCAGGTTTTTACTGCATTGTAACACTTTTCACATTCTCCCATGCAACGTGGCTGGTAGTCGTCCCTTCATGCAAAATCGTAAGATCTTAGATCATGTCCAAGACACCAAAGCCGTCTAAAAAGTCAGTAATCGATAAGTAAAACTTGAATTGTACTTCTTCTTACTGGCTATTCCACCAACTTAGAAGTTTCATCTGTGTTCTACTATGGTGCTTTCAGTGTCTCCCGATACCGCAGCACGCAACATAGCTTTGCAGACAATAAGTGTAACCGTTTCATAGAGAAGAGCTGCCAAAGTGACGATTTGGCATTAAGTCGATTACATAGCAAATGACAAAAACGTTCGGTTTTTTCAGGTTTTTACTACATATGAACACTTTTCACACTCTCCCGTGCAACGTGGATGGTAGACCTCCCTTCATGCAAAATCGTAACGTCTTAGCTCATGTCCAAGGCACCAAAGCCGCCTAAGAAGTCAATAAACGATAAGTAAAACTTGAATTCTACTGCTTCTTACTGGTTATTACATCAACATAGAAGCTTCTTCTGTGTTCTACTATGGTGCTTTCAGTGTCTCCGGATACCGCAGCACGCAACATAGCTTTGCCGACGATAAGTCTAACCGTTTCATAGAGAAGAGCAGCCAATGTGACGATCTGGCATTAAGTCGATTCGATAGTAAATGACAAAAACGGGCGGATATCTGAGGTTTTTAATACATATGAACACTTTTCACATACTCCCGTGCAACGTGGGTGGTGGACCTCAATTCATCCAAATCATTAGGTCTTAGATCATTTCCAAGGCATCAAACCCTGCTTAATAGTCAAGAATCTATAGCTAAAACTTGAATTGTACTGCTTCTTACTGGCTATTACATCAACTTAGAAGCTTCTTCTGTGTTCTACTATTGTGATTTTAGTGGTTCCGCATACTGCAGCACGCAACATAGCTTTCCAGTCGATAAGTGTAACCGTTTCATAGAGAAGAGAGGCCAAAGTGACGATCTGACATTCAGTCGATTCCATTGCAAATGACAAAAACGGGCGGTTTTCTCAGGTTTTAACCACATATGAACACATTTCACACTCTCCCCTGCAACGTGGCTGGTTGACCTACCTTAATGCAAAATCGTAAGGTCTTGGTTCATGTCCAAGGATGCAAAGCCGTCTTAGAAGTCAATAATCGAGAAATAAAACTTGAATTGTACTGCTTCATACGATCTATTACATCAACTTAGAAGCTTCTTGTGTGTTCTACTATGGTGCTTTCAGTGTCTCCGGATACCGCAGCACGCAAAATAGCTTTCCAGACGATAAGTGTAAATGTTTCATAGAGAAGAGCGTCCAAAGTGACGATCTGGCATTAAGTCGATTCCATAGCAAATGACAAAAACGGGTGGTTCTCTCAGGTTTTTACTACGTATGAACACTTTACACACTCTCCCGTGCAACGTGGCTGGTAGACCTCCCTTCATGCAAAATCGTAAGGTCTTAGCTCATATCCAAGGCACCAAAGCCGGCTAAAAAGTCAATAATCGAAAACTAAAACTGGAATTGTGCTGCTTCTTACTGGCTATTACATCAACTTGGAAACTTCGTCTGTGTTCTACTATGGTGCTTGCAGCGTCACTCGATACCGCAGCACGCAACATAGCTTTGCAGACGATAAGTGTAACCGTTTCATAGAGAAGATCGGCCAAAGTGACGTTCTGGCATTAAGTCGATTCGATAGCAAATGTGGAAAACGGTCGGATTTCTCAGGTTTTTACTTTTCACATTCTCCCGTGCAACGTGGCTGCTAGACCTCCCTTCATGCAAAATCGTAAGTTCTTAGCTCATGTCCAAAGTTCCAAAGTCGGCTTAAAAGTCAATAATCGTTAACTAAAACTTGAATTGTACTGCTTCTTACTGGCTATTACATCAGCTTAGAAGCTTCGTCTGTATTGTACTATGGTGCTTTCAGTCTCTCCGGATACCGCAGCAGGCAACATAGCTTTGAGAACGAAAAGTGTAACCGTTTCATAGATAAGAGCTTCCAAAGTGACGATCTGGCATTAAGTCGATTCGATAGCAAATGACAAAAACTGGCGGATTTCGCAGGTTTTTACTACATATGAACACTTTTCACATTCTCCCGTGCAACGTGGCTGCTAGACCTCCTTTAATGCAAAATCATAAGGTCTTAGCTCAAGTCCAAGGCACCAAAGCCGTCTAAAAAGTCAATAATCGATAACTTAAATTTGAATTTTACTGTTTCTTACTGTCCATACATCAACATAGAAGCTTCTTCTGTGTTCTACTATGGTGCTTTCAGTGTCTCCGGATACCGCAGCGCGCAACATAGCTTTGCAGACGATAAGTGTAACCGTTTCATAGACAAGATCGGCAAAACTGACGATATGGCATTTAGTCGATTCGATAGCAAATGACAACAACGGGCGGATTTCTCAGGTTTTTACTACATATGAACACTTTTCACATTCTTCCGTGCAATGTGGCTGGTAGGCCTCCCTTCATGCAGAATCGTAAGGTCTTAGCTCATGTCCAAGGCAGCAAAGCCGGCTTCAAAATCAGTAATGGGTAACTAAAACTTGAATTGTACTGCTTCTTACTGGCTATTACATCAACTCAGAAGCTTCGTCTGTGTTCTACTATGGTGTTTTTAGTGTCTCGGCATAGCGCACCACGCAACATAGCTTTACAGACGATAAATGTAACCGTTTCATAGAGAAAAGTGGCCAAACAGACGATCTGGCATTAAGTCGTTTCGATATCAAATGACCAAAACAGGCGGAATCCTCAGGTTTTTACTACATATTAACACTTTTCGATCTATCCCGTGCAACGTGGCTGGTAGACCCCCTTTCATGCAAAATCGTAAGGTCTTAGCTCATGTCCAAGGCACAAAAAACGGATTAAAAGTCAATAATCGATAACTAAAACTTGAATTGTACTGCTTCTTGCTGTGTATTACATCAACTTAGAAGTTTCTTCTGTGTTCTACTATGGTGCTTTCAGTGTCTAGGGATACCGCAGCACGCAACATAGCTTTCCAGACGATAATTGTGACCGTTTCATAGAGAAGAGGGGCCAATGTGACGGACTGTCATTAAGTCGATTCGATAGCAAAAGACAAAAACGGGCGGATTTCTCAGGTTTTTACTACATATGAGCACTTTCAACATTCTCCCATGCAACGTGGCTGCTAGACCTCCCTTCATGCAAAATCGTAAGGTCTAGCCCATGTCTAAGGCACCAAAGACGGCTAATAAGTCAATAATAATTCACTAAAACTTGAATTATACTGCTTCTTACTGGCTATTACATCAACTTAGAAGGTTCCTCTGTGTTCTACTATGGTGCTTTTAGTGTCTCCGCATACCACAGCACGCGACATAGCTTTGCATAGAGAAGAGCGGCCAATGTGTCGATCTGGCATTAAGTCGATTCAATAGCAAATGACGAAAACCGGCAGATTTTTCAGGTGTTTACCACATATGAACAGTTTTCACATTCTCCCGTGCAACGTGGTTGCTAGGCCTCGCTTCAGGCAAAATCTCATGGTCCAAGCTCATGTCCTAGGCACCAAAGAAGGCTACAAAGTCAATAATCAATAACTAAAACTTGAATTGTACTACTTCATACTGTCTGTTTCATGAACTTAGAAGCTTCTTCAGTGTTCTACTATGGTGCTATTAGTGTCTCCGCATACCGCAGCACGCGACATAGCTTTGCAGACGACATATGTAACCGTTTCATAGAGAAGAGCGGCCGATGTGACGATCTGGCATTAAGTGGATTCGATAGCAAATTAAGAAAACGTGCGGATGTTACAGGTTTTTACTACATATGGACATTTTACTCATTCTACCGTGCAACGTGGCTGCTAGACCTCCCTTCGTGCAAAATCTTAAGGTCCTAGCTCAAGTCCAAGGCACCAAAGCCGGCTAAAAAGTCAATAATCGATAACTATAACTTGAATTGTACTTCTTCTTACTGGCTATTACATCAACTTAAAACCTTCTTCTGTGTTTTATTATGTTGCTTTACGTATCTCCGCATTCCGCAGCACCCGACATAGCTTTGCAGAAGAAAAATGTAACCGTTTCATAGATGATAGCGGCCAATGTGACGATCTGGCATTAAGTCGATTCCATAGCAAATGAAGAAAACGGGCGGATTTTTCTGGTTTCTACTACATATGAACACTTTGCACATTCTCCCTTGCAACGCGGCTGCTAGACCTCCCTTCATGCAAAATCGTAACGTCTTAGCTCATGTCCAAGGCACCAAAGCCGGCTAAAAAGTCAATAATCAATAAATAAAACTTGATTTGTACTGCTTCTTACTTCCTATTACATCAACTTAAAAGCTTCTTCAGTGTTTTACTATGGTGCTTTTAGTGTCTCCGCATACCGGAGCACACGACATAGGTTTGCAGACGAAAAGTGTAACCGTCTCATAGAGAAGAGCAGCCGATGTGACGATCTGGCATTAAGTCGATTCGATAGCAAATTTAAAATCGGGCGGATTTTACAGGACTTTACAACATATGAATATTTTTCACATTCTACCGTGCAACGCGGGCTGCTAGACCTCCCTTCATGCAAAATTTTAAGGTCCTAGCTCAAGTCCAAAGCACCAAAGCCGGCTACAAAGTCAATATTCGATAACTGAAACTTGAATTGTACTGCTTCATACGATCTATTACATCAACTTAGAAGCTTCTTGTGTGTTCTACTATGGTGCTTTCAGTGTCTCCGGATACCGCAGCACGCAAAATAGCTTTCCAGACGATAAGTGTAAATGTTTCATAGAGAAGAGCGTCCAAAGTGACGATCTGGCATTAAGTCGATTCCATAGCAAATGACAAAAACGGGTGGTTCTCCCAGGTTTTTACTACGTATGAACACTTTACACACTCTCCCGTGCAACGTGGCTGGTAGACCTCCCTTCATGCAAAATCGTAAGGTCTTAGCTCATATCCAAGGCACCAAAGCCGGCTAAAAAGTCAATAATCGAAAACTAAAACTGGAATTGTGCTGCTTCTTACTGGCTATTACATCAACTTGGAAACTTCGTCTGTGTTCTACTATGGTGCTTGCAGCGTCACTCGATACCGCAGCACGCAACATAGCTTTGCAGACGATAAGTGTAACCGTTTCATAGAGAAGATCGGCCAAAGTGACGTTCTGGCATTAAGTCGATTCGATAGCAAATGTGGAAAACGGTCGGATTTCTCAGGTTTTTACTAAATATGAACACTTTTCACATTCTCCCGTGCAACGTGGCTGCTAGACCTCCCTTCATGCAAAATCGTAAGTTCTTAGCTCATGTCCAAAGTTCCAAAGTCGGCTTAAAAGTCAATAATCGTTAACTAAAACTTGAATTGTACTGCTTCTTACTGGCTATTACATCAGCTTAGAAGCTTCGTCTGTATTGTACTATGGTGCTTTCAGTCACTCCGGATTCCGCAGCAGGCAACATAGCTTTGAGAACGAAAAGTGTAACCGTTTCATAGATAAGAGCTTCCAAAGTGACGATCTGGCATTAAGTCGATTCGATAGCAAATGACAAAAACTGGCGGATTTCGCAGGTTTTTACTACATATGAACTCTTTTCACATTCTCCCGTGCAACGTGGCTGCTAGACCTCCTTTAATGCAAAATCATAAGGTCTTAGCTCAAGTCCAAGGCACCAAAGCCGTCTAAAAAGTCAATAATCGATAACTTAAATTTGAATTTTACTGTTTCTTACTGTCCATACATCAACATAGAAGCTTCTTCTGTGTTCTACTATGGTGCTTTCAGTGTCTCCGGATACCGCAGCGCGCAACATAGCTTTGCAGACGATAAGTGTAACCGTTTCATAGACAAGATCGGCAAAACTGACGATCTGGCATTTAGTCGATTCGATAGCAAATGACAACAACGGGCGGATTTCTCAGGTTTTTACTACATATGAACACTTTTCACATTCTTCCGTGCAATGTGGCTGGTAGGCCTCCCTTCATGCAGAATCGTAAGGTCTTAGCTCATGTCCAAGGCAGCAAAGCCGGCTTCAAAATCAGTAATGGGTAACTAAAACTTGAATTGTACTGCTTCTTACTGGCTATTACATCAACTCAGAAGCTTCGTCTGTGTTCTACTATGGTGCTTTCAGTCTCTCCGGATACCGTAGTGCGCAACATAGCTTTGCAGACGATAAGTGTAACCGTTTCATAGAGAAGATCGGCAAAAGTGACGATCTGGCATTAAGTCGATTCGATAGCAAATGACAAAAACGGGCGGATTTCACTGATTTTTACTACATATTAACACTTTTCAATCTATCCCGTGCAACGTGGCTGGTAGACCCCCTTTCATGCAAAATCGTAAGGTCTTAGCACATGTCCAAGGCACAAAAGCCGGATTGAAAGTCAATAATCGATAAGTAAAACTTGAATTGTACTGCTTCTTGCTGTGTATTACATCAACTTAGAAGCTTCTTCTGTGTTCTAATATGGTGTTTTTAGTGTCTCGGCATAGCGCACCACGCAACATAGCTTTACAGACGATAAGTGTAACCGTTTCATAGAGAAAAGTGGCCAAACAGACGATCTGGCATTAAGTCGTTTCGATATCAAATGACCAAAACAGGCGGAATCCTCAGGTTTTTACTACATATTAACACTTTTCGAACTATCCCGTGCAACGTGGCTGGTAGACCCCCTTTCATGCAAAATCGTAAGGTCTTAGCTCATGTCCAAGGCACAAAAAACGGATTAAAAGTCAATAATCGATAACTAAAACTTGAATTGTACTGCTTCTTGCTGTGTATTACATCAACTTAGAAGTTTCTTCTGTGTTCTACTATGGTGCTTTCAGTGTCTAGGGATACCGCAGCACGCAACATAGCTTTCCAGATGATAATTGTAACCGTTTCATAGAGAAGAGCGGCCAATGTGACGGACTGTCATTAAGTCGATTCGATAGCAAAAGACAAAAACGGGCGGATTTCTCAGGTTTTTACTACATATGAGCACTTTCAACATTCTCCCATGCAACGTGGCTGCTAGACCTCCCTTCATGCAAAATCGTAAGGTCTAGCTCATGTCTAAGGCACCAAAGACGGCTAATAAGTCAATAATAATTCACTAAAACTTGAATTATACTGCTTCTTACTGGCTATTACATCAACTTAGAAGCTTCCTCTGTGTTCTACTATGGTGCTTTTAGTGTCTCCGCATACCACAGCACGCGACATAGCTTTGCATAGAGAAGAGCGGCCAATGTGTCGATCTGGCATTAAGTCGATTCAATAGCAAATGACGAAAACCGGCAGATTTTTCAGGTGTTTACCACATATGAACAGTTTTCACATTCTCCCGTGCAACGTGGTTGCTAGGCCTCCCTTCAGGCAAAACCTCAAGGTCCAAGCTCATGTCCTAGGCACCAAAGAAGGCTACAAAGTCAATAATCAATAACTAAAACTTGAATTGTACTACTTCATACTGTCTGTTTCATGAACTTAGAAGCTTCTTCACTGTTCTACTATGGTGCTATTAGTGTCTCCGCATACCGCAGCACGCGACATAGCTTTGCAGACGACATATGTAACCGTTTCATAGAGAAGAGCGGCCGATGTGACGATCTGGCATTAAGTGGATTCGATAGCAAATTAAGAAAACGTGCGGATGTTACAGGTTTTTACTACATATGGACATTTTACTCATTCTACCGTGCAACGTGGCTGCTAGACCTCCCTTCGTGCAAAATCTTAAGGTCCTAGCTCAAGTCCAAGGCACCAAAGCCGGCTAAAAAGTCAATAATCGATAACTATAACTTGAATTGTACTTCTTCTTACTGGCTATTACATCAACTTAAAACCTTCTTCTGTGTTTTATTATGTTGCTTTACGTATCTCCGCATTCCGCAGCACCCGACATAGCTTTGCAGAAGAAAAATGTAACCGTTTCATAGATGATAGCGGCCAATGTGACGATCTGGCATTAAGTCGATTCCATAGCAAATGAAGAAAACGGGCGGATTTTTCTGGTTTCTACTACATATGAACACTTTGCACATTCTCCCTTGCAACGCGGCTGCTAGACCTCCCTTCATGCAAAATCGTAACGTCTTAGCTCATGTCCAAGGCACCAAAGCCGGCTAAAAAGTCAATAATCAATAAATAAAATTTGATTTGTACTGCTTCTTACTTGCTATTACATCAACTTAAAAGCTTCTTCAGTGTTTTACTATGGTGCTTTTAGTGTCTCCGCATACCGGAGCACACGACATAGGTTTGCAGACGAAAAGTGTAACCGTCTCATAGAGAAGAGCAGCCGATGTGACGGTCTGGCATTAAGTCGATTCGATAGCAAAATTAAATACGGCCGGATTTTACAGGACTTTACAACATATGAATATTTTTCACATTCTACCGTGCAACGCGGGCTGCTAGACCTCCCTTCATGCAAAATTTTAAGGTCCTAGCTCAAGTCCAAAGCACCAAAGCCGGCTACAAGGTCAATATTCGATAACTAAAACTTGAATTGTACTGCTTCTTACTGGCTATTAAATCAACTTAGGAGCTTCTTCAGTGTTCTACTATGGTGCTTTTAGTGTCTCCGCATACCGCAGCAGCAGACATAGCTTTGCAGACGAAAAGTGTAACCGTTTCATAGAGAAGAGCGGCCAATGTGATGATCTGTCATTAAGTCGATTCGGTAGCAAATGCCGAAAACGGGTAGATTTTACAGGTTTTTACTACATATGAACACTTTTCACATTCTCCCGCGCAACGTGGTAATAGACCTCTCTTCAGGCAAAATCTTAAGGTACTAGCTCATGTCGAAGGCACCAAAGTCGGCTAAAGAGACAATAATCGATAACTAAAACTAGAATTGTAGTGCTTCTTACTGGCTAATACATCAACTTAGAAGCTTCTTCTGTGTTCTACTATGGTGATTTTAGTGTCTCCGCATACCGCAGCACGCGACATAGCATTACAGACGAAACGTGTAACCGTTTTATAGAGAAGAGCGGTCAATGTGACGATCTGGCATTAAGTCGATTCGATAGCAAATGACGAAAACGGGCGGATTTCACAGGTTTTTATTACCTACGAACACTTTTCACATTCTACCGTGCAATGCGGGTAGCTACACCTCCAATCATGCAAAATCCTAAGGTTCTAGCTCATGTCCAAGGCACCAAAGATGGCAAAAATGTCAATAATCGAAAACTAAAACTTGAATTGTACTGCTTCTTACTGGCTATTACACCAACTTAGAAGCTTCTTGTGTGATCTACTATTGTGCTTTCAGTGTCTCCGCATACCGCAGCACGCGACATAGCATTATAGACGAAACGTGTAACTGTTTCATAGAGAAGAGCGGCCAATGTGACGATCTGGCATTAAGTCGATTCGATAGCAAATGACGAAAACGCTCGGATTTTACAGGTTCTTACTACCTACAAACAACTTTCACATTCTACCGTGCAACGCGGTCTGCTAGACCTCCCTTCATGCAAAATCTTAAGGTTCGAGCTCATGTCCATGGACCAAAGCTGGCAAAATTGTCAATAATCGATAACTAAAACTTGAATTGTACTGCTTCTTACTGGCAATTACATCAACATAGAAGCTTCTTCTGTGTTCTACTGTGGTGATTTTAGTGTCTCCGCATACCGCAGCACGCGACATAGCATTACAGACGAAACGTGTAACTGTTTCATAGAGGAGATCGGCCAATGTGTCGAACTGGCATTAAGTCGATTCGATAGCAAAGGACGAAAACGGGCGGGTTTTACGGTTTTTTACTACATATGAACACTTTTCACATTCTCCCGTGCAACGTGGATAATAGACCTCTCTTCAGGCAAATTATTAAGGTCCTAGCTCATTCCCAAGGCATCAAAGCCGGCTAAAGAGACAATAATCGATGACTAAAACTCGATTTGTACTGCTGCTTACTGGCTATCACATCAACTTACGAGCTTCTTCAGTGTTCTACTATGGTGCTTTTAGTGTCTCCGCATACCGCACCACTCCACATAGCATTGCAGACGAAAAGTGTAACCGTCTCATAGAGAAGAGCGGCCGATGTGACGATCTGGCGTTAAGTTGATTCGATAGCAAATTTCGAAAACGTTCGGATTTTACAGGTTTTTACTACATATGAACATTTTTCACATTCTACCGTTCAACGTGGCTGCTAGACCAACCTTCGCGCAAAATCTTAATGTCCTAGCTCATGTCCAAGGCAAAAAGCCGGCTTAAAAGTCAATAATCGATAACTAAAACTTGATTTGTACTGCTTCTTACTGGCTATTACATAAAGTTACAAGCTTTTTCTATGTTCTACTATGGTGCTTTTAGTGTCTCCGCATACCGCAGCAAGTGAAATAGCTTTGCAGACGAAAAGTGCAACCTTTTCATCGAGAAGAGCGGCCCATGTGACGATATGGCATGAAGTCGATTCGATAGCAAATGACGAAAGCAGGCGGATTTTGCAGGTTTTTACTACATATGTACACTTTTCACATTCTCCCGCGCAACGTGGTAATAGACCTCTCTTCAGGCAAAATCTTAAGGTACTAGCTCATGTCGAAGGCACCAAAGCCGGCTAAAGAGACAATAATCGATAACTAAAACTAGAATTGTAGTGCTTCTTACTGGCTAATACATCAACTTAGAAGCTTCTTCTATCTTCTACTATGGTGATTTTAGTGTCTCCGCATACCGCAGCACGCGACATAACATTACAGACTAAACGTGTAACCGTTTTATAGAGAAGAGTGGTCAATGTGACGATCTGGCATTAAGTCGATTCGATAGCAAATGACGAAAACGGGCGGATTTTACAGGTTTTTATTACCTACGAACAACTTTCACATTCTACCGTGCAATGCGGGTAGCTACACCCCATTCATGCAAAATCCTAAGGTTCTAGCTCATGTCGAAGGCACCAAAGATGGCAAAAATGTCAATAATCGATAACTAAAACTTGAATTGTACTGCTTCTTACTGGCTATTACACCAACTTAGAAGCTTCTTGTGTGATCTACTATTGTGCTTTTAGTGTCTCCGCATACCGCAGCACGCGACATAGCATTACTGACGAAACGTGTAACTGTTTCATAGAGAAGAGCGGCCAATGTGACGATCTGGCATTAAGTCGATTCGATAGCAAATGACGAAAACGCTCGGATTTTACAGGTTTTTACTACCTACAAACAACTTTCTCATTCTACCGTGCAACGCGGTCTGCTAGACCTCCCTTCATGCAAAATCTTAAGGTTCGAGCTCATGTCCATGGACCAAAGGTGGCAAAAATGTCAATAATCGATAACTAAAACTTGAATTGTACTGCTTCTTACTGGCAATTACATCAACTTAGAAGCTTCTTTTGTGTTCTACTATGGTGATTTTGTGTATCCGCATACCGCAGCACGCGACATAGCATTACAGACGAAACGTGTAACTGTTTCATAGAGAAGAGCGGCCAATGTGACGATCTGTCATTAAGTCGATTCGATAGCAAATGACGAAAACGCTTGGATGTTACAGGTTTTTACTACCTACAAACAACTTTCACATTCTACCGTGCAACGCGGTCTGCTAGACCTCCCTTCATGCAAAATCTTAAGGTTCGAGCTCATGTCCATGGACCAAAGGTGGCAAAAATGTCAATAATCGAAAACTAAAACTTGAATTGTACTGCTTCTTACTGGCTATTACACCAACTTAGAAACTTCTTGTGTGATCTACGATTGTGCTTTTAGTGTATCCGCATACAGCAGGACGCGACATAGCTTTACAGACGAAACGTGTGAGAGTTTCATAGAGAAGAGCGGCCAGTGTGACGATCTGGCTTTGAGTCGATTCGATAGCAAAGGACGAAAACGGGCGGATTTTAGGTGTTTTTACTACATTCGAACACCTTTCACACCCTTCCGTGCAACGTGGCTGCTAGACCTCACTTCATGCAAAATCTTAAGTTCCTAGCTCTTGTCCAAGGCACCAAAGCCGGCTAAAAAGTCGATAATCGACAACTAAAACTTGATTTGTATAGCTTCTTACTGGCTATCACATCAACTTAGAAGCTTCTTCTGCGTTCTACTATGGTCCTTTTAGTGTCTTCGCATACCACAGCACGCGACGTAGCTTTGCAGACGGAAAATGTAACCGTTTCTTAGAGAGGAGCGACCAATGTGACGATCTGGCATGAAGTCGATTCCATAGCAAATGACGAAAACGGGCAGATTTTACAGGTTTTTACTACATATGAACACCTTTCACATTCTCCCGTGCAACGTGGCTGCTAGACCTCCCTTCAGGCAAAATCTCAAGGAACTAGCTCATGTAAACGGCGCCAAAGCCGGCTAAAAAAACAATAATCGATAACTCGATCTTGAATTTTACTTCTTCTTACTGGCTATTACATCAACTAAGAAGCTTGTTTTTGTTCTACTATGGTGCTTTTAGTGTCTCCGCATACCACAGCAAGTGAAATAGCTTTGCAGACGAAAAGTGTAACCGTTCCATAGAGAAGATCGGCCAATGTGACGATCTGGCATTAAGTCGATTCAATAGCAAATAACGAAAACGGGCAGATTTTACAGGTTTTTAATACATATGAACACTTTTCACATTCTCACGCGCAACGTGGTAATAGACCTCTCTTCAGGCAAAATCTTAAGGTACTAGCTCATGTCGAAGGCACCAAAGCCGGCTAAAGAGACAATAATCGATAACTAAAACTAAAATTGTAGTGCTTCTCACTGGCTAATACATCAACTTAGAAGCTTCTTCTGTGTTCTACTATTGTGATTTTAGTGTCTTCGCATACCGTAGCACGCGACATAGCATTACAGACGAAACGTGTAACCGTTTCATAGAGAAGAGCGACCAATGTGACGATATGTCATTAAGTCGATTCGATAGCAAATGACGAAAACGCTCGGATTTTACAGGTTTTTACTACCTACGAACAACTTTCACATTCTACCGTGCAACGCTTGCTGCTAGACCTCCCTTCATGCAAAATCTTAAGGTTCAAGCTCATGTCCATGGACCAAAGATGGCAAAAATGTCAATAATCGATGACTAAAACTTGAATTATACTGCTTCTTACTGGCTATTACACCAACTTAGAAGCTTCTTGTGTGATCTACGATTGTGCTTTTCGTGTCTCCGCATACCGCAGCACGCGACATAGCTTTGCAGACGGAAAGTGTATCCGTTTCTTAGAGAAGAGCGGCCAATGTGACGATCTGGCATTGAGTCGATTCGACAGCAAGTGACGAAAACGGGCGGATTTTAGAGGTTTTTACAACATTCGAACACCTTTCACACCCTTCCGTGCAACGTGGCTGCTAGACCTCACTTCATGCAAAACCTTAATGTCCTAGCTGTTGTCCAAGGCACCAAAGCCGGCTAAAAAGTCAATAATCGACAACTAAAACTTGATTTGTAAAGCTTCTTACTGGCTATCACATCAACTTAGAAGCTTCTTCTGCGTTCTACTATGGTCCTTTTAGTGTCTTCGCATACCGCAGCACGCGACATAGCATTACAGACGAAACGTGTAACTGTTTCATAGAGAAGAGCGGTCAATGTGACGATCTGGCATTAAGTCGATTCGATAGCAAATGACGAAAACGCTCGGATTTTACAGGTTTTTACTACCTACAAACAACTTTCTCATTCTACCGTGCAACGCGGTCTGCTAGACCTCCTTCATGCAAAATCTTAAGGTTCGAGCTCATGTCCATGGACCAAAGGTGGCAAAAATGTCAATAATCGATAACTAAAACTTGAATTGTACTGCTTCTTACCGGCAATTACATCAACTTAGAACCTTCTTTTGTGTTCTACTATGGTGATTTTAGTGTCTCCGCATTCCGCAGCACGCGACATAGCATTACAGACGAAACGTGTAACTGTTTCATAGAGAAGAGCGGCCAATGTGACGATCTGGCATTAAGTCGATTCGATAGAAAATGACGAAAACGCTTGGATTTTACAGGTTTTTACTACCTACAAACAACTTTCACATTCTACCGTGCAACACGGTCTGCTAGACCTCCCTTCATGCAAAATCTTAAGGTTCGAGCTCATGTCCATGGACCAAAGGTGGCAAAAATGTCAATAATCGAAAACTAAAACTTGAATTGTACTGCTTCTTACTGGCTATTACACCAACTTAGAAACTTCTTGTGTGATCTACGATTGTGCTTTTAGTGTATCCGCATACAGCAGGACGCGACATAGCTTTACAGACGAAACGTGTAAGAGTTTCATAGAGAAGAGCGGCCAGTGTGACGATCTGGCTTTGAGTCGATTCGATAGCAAAGGACGAAAACGGGCGGATTTTAGGGGTTTTTACTACATTCGAACACCTGTCACACCCTTCCGTGCAACGTAGCTGCTAGACCTCACTTCATGCAATATTTTAAGGTCCTAGCTCATGTCCAACGGACCAAAGCCGGCTAAAAAGACAATAATCGGAAACTAAATTTGATTTCTACTGCTTCTTACTATCTATCACATCAACTTAGAAGTTTCTTCTGCGTTCTACTATGGTCCTTTTAGTGTCTTCGCATACCGCTGCACGCGACATAGCTTTGCAGACGGAAAGTGTATCCGTTTCTTAGAGAAGAGCGGCCAATGTGACGATCTGGCATTGAGTCGATTCGACAGCAAATGACGAAAACAGGCGGATTTTACAGATTTTTACTACAAATGTACACTTTTCACATTCTCCCGTGCAACGTGGCTGCTAGACCTCCCTTCAGGCAAAATCTCAAGGAACTAGCTCATGTCCACGGCACCTAAGCCGACTAAAAATTCAATAATCGATAACTAAAATTTTAATTGTACTCCTTCTCACTGGCAATTACATCAACTTAGAAGCTTCTTTTGTGTTCTACTATGTTGCTTTTACTGTCTCCGCATACCGTAGCAGCAGACATAGCTTTGCAGACAAAAAGTGTAACAATTTCACAGAGAAGAGCGGCCAATGTGACGATCTGGCATTAAGTCGATTCCATAGAAAAAGACGAAAACGGGCAGATTTTACAGGTTTTTACTACATATGAACACTTTTCACATTCTCCCGTGCAACGTGGCTGCTAGACCTCCCTTCAGTAGCTCATGTCCACGGCGCGAAAGCCAGCTAAAAAAACAATAATCGATAACTCGAACTTGAATTTTACTTCTTCTTACTCGCTATTACATCAACTAAGAAGCTTGTTTTTGTTCTACTATGGTGCTTTTAGTGTCTCCGCATACCGCAGCAAGTGAAATAGCTTTGCAGACGAAAAGTGTAACCGTTACATAGAGAAGATCGGCCAATGTGACGATCTGGCATTAAGTCGAATCGATAGCAAATGACGAAAACGGGCGGATTTTAGAGGTTTTTACTACATTCGAACACCTTTCACACCCTTCCGTGCAACGTGGCTGCTAGACCTCACTTCATGCAAAACCTTAAGGTCCTAGCTCTTGTCCAAGGCACCAAAGCCGACTAAAAAATCAATAATCGATAACTAAAATTTGAATTGTACTGCTTCTTACTGGCAATTACATCAACTTAGAAGCTTCTTTTGTGTTCTACTATATTGCTTTTACTGTCTCCAAATACCTCAGCACCCGACTTATCTTTGCAGACGAAAAGTGTAACCGTTTCATAGAGAAGAGCGGCCAATGTGACGATCTGGCATTAAGTCGATTCGATAGCAAATAACGAAAACAGTCAGATTTTACAGGTTTTTACTACATACGAACACTTTTCACATTCTCCCGCGCAACGTGGTAATAGACCTCTCTTCAGGCAAAATCTTAAGGTACTAGCTCTTGTCCAAGGCACTAAAGCCGGCTGAAAAGTCAATAATCGACAACTAAAACTTGATTTGTATAGCTTCTTACTGGCTATCACATCAACTTAGAAGTTTCTTCTGCGTTCTACTATGGTCCTTTTAGTGTCTTCGCATACCACAGCACGCGACACAGCTTTTCAGACGATAAATGTAACCGTTTCTTAGAGAAGAGCGGCCAATGTGACGATCTGGCATTAAATCGATTCGATAGGAAATGACGAAAACAGTTGGATTTTACAGTTTTTTACTACATATGAACACTTTTTACATTCTCCCGTGAAGCGTGGCTGCTAGACCTCTCTTCATGCATACACTTAAGGTCCTAGTTCATGTCCAAGGCACCAAAGCCGGCTAAAAAGACAATAATCGATAACTCAAACTTGAATTTTACTTCTTCTTACTGGCTATTACATCAAGTTAGAAGCTTGTTTTGTTTTCTACTATAGTGCTTTTAGTGTCTCCGCATACCGCAGCACGTGTCATAGCTTTGCAGACGAAAAATGTAACCGTTTCAGTGAGAAGAGCGGCCAATGTGACGATCTGGCTTTAAGTCGATTCGATAGCAAATGAAGAAAACTGGCCGATTTTACAGGTTTCTGCTACATATGAACACTTTTCTCATTCTCCCGTGCAATGTGGCTACTGGACCTCTTTTCATGCAAAATCGTAAGTTCCTAGCTCATGTCCAAAATACCAAAGCCGGCTACAAAGTCAATAATCGATAACTAAAACTTGATTTGTAGTGCTTCTTTCTGACTATCACATCAACTTAGAAGCTTCTTCTGCGTTCTACTATGTTGCTTTTATTGTCTCCGCATACCGCAGCACGTGACATAGCTTTGCAGACGGAAAGAGTAACCGTTTCATAGAGAAGATCGGCCAATGTGGCAATCTGGCATTAAGTCGATTCGATAGCAAATGACGAAAAGGAGCAGTTTTTAAGGTTTTTACTACATATGAACACATTTCACATTCAAGCGTACAACATGGCTGATAGACATCACTTCAGGCAAAATCTTAAGGTAGTAGCTCATGTCCAAGGCACCAAAGCCGGCAAAAAAAACCATAATCGATAACTCGAACTTGAATTTTACTTCTTCTTACTGGCTATTACATCAACTTAGAAGCTTGTTTTATGTTCTACTATGGTGCTTTTAGTGTCTCCGCATACCGCAGCAAGTGAAATAGCTTTGCAGACGAAACGTGTAACAGTTTCATAGAGAAGAGCGGCCAGTGTGACGATCTGGCTTAGAGTCGATTCGACAGCAAATGACGAAAACGGGCGGATTTTACAGGTTTTTACTACAAATGTACACTTTTCACATTCTCCCGTGCAACGTGGCTGCTAGACCTCCCTTCAGGCAAAATCTCAAGGAACTAGCTCATGTCTACAGCACCAAAGCCGACTAAAAATTCAATAATCGATAACTAAAATTTTAATTGTACTCCTTCTCGCTGGCAATTACATCAACTTAGAAGCTTCTTTTGTGTTCTACTATGTTGCTTTTACTGTCTCCGCATACCTTAGCAGCAGACATAGCTTTGCAGACGAAAAGTGTGACAATTTCACAGAGAAGAGCGGCCAATGTGACGATCTGGCATTAAGTCGATTCCATAGAAAAAGACGAAAACGGGCAGATTTTACAGGTTTTTACTACATATGAACACTTTTCACATTCTCCCGTGCAACGTGGCTGCTAGACCTCCCTTCAGTAGCTCATGTCCACGACGCGAAAGCCAGCTAAAAAAACAATAATCGATAACTCGAACTTGAATTTTACTTCTTCTTACTCGCTATTACATCAACTAAGGAGCTTGTTTTTGTTCTACTATGGTGCTTTTAGTGTCTCCGCATACCGCAGCAAGTGAAATAGCTTTGCAGACGAAAAGTGTAACCGTTACATAGAGAAGATCGGCCAATGTGACGATCTGGCATTAAGTCGAATCGATAGCAAATGACGAAAACGGGCGGATTTTAGAGGTTTTTACTACATTCGAACACCTTTCACACCCTTCCGTGCAACGTGGCTGCTAGACCTCACTTCATGCAAAACCTTAAGGTCCTAGCTCTTGTCCAAGGCACCAAAGCCGACTAAAAAATCAATAATCGATAACTAAAATTTGAATTGTACTGCTTCTTACTGGCAATTACATCAACTTAGAAGCTTCTTTTGTGTTCTACTATATTGCTTTTACTGTCTCCAAATACCGCAGCACCCGACTTATCTTTCCAGACGAAAAGTGTAACCGTTTCATAGAGAAGAGCGGCCAATGTGACGATCTGGCATTAAGTCGATTCGATAGCAAATAACGAAAACAGTCAGATTTTACAGGTTTTTACTACATACGAACACTTTTCACATTCTCCCGCGCAACGTGGTAATAGACCTCTCTTCAGGCAAAATCTTAAGGTACTAGCTCTTGTCCAAGGCACTAAAGCCGGCTGAAAAGTCAATAATCGACAACTAAAACTTGATTTGTATAGCTTCTTACTGGCTATCACATCAACTTAGAAGTTTCTTCTGCGTTCTACTATGGTCCTTTTAGTGTCTTCGCATACCACAGCACGCGACACAGCTTTGCAGACGATAAATGTAACCGTTTCTTAGAGAAGAGCGGCCAATGTGACGATCTGGCATTAAATCGATTCGATAATAAATGACGAAAACAGTTGGATTTTACAGGTTTTTACTACATATGAATACTTTTTACATTCTCCCGTGAAGCGTGGCTGCTAGACCTCTCTTCATGCATACACTTAAGGTCCTAGTTCATGTCCAAGGGAACCAAAGCCGGCTAAAAAGACAATAATCGATAACTCAAACTTGAATTTTACTTCTTCTTACTGGCTATTACATCAAGTTAGAAGCTTGTTTTGTGTTCTACTATAGTGCTTTTAGTGTCTCCGCATACCGCAGCACGTGTCATAGCTTTGCAGACGAAAAATGTAACCGTTTCAGTGAGAAGAGCGGCCAATGTGACGATCTGGCTTTAAGTCGATTCGATAGCAAATGAAGAAAACTGGCCGATTTTACAGGTTTCTGCTACATATGAACACTTTTCACATTCTCCCGTGCAATGTGGCTACTGGACCTCTTTTCATGCAAAATCGTAAGTTCCTAGCTCATGTCCAAAATACCAAAGCCGGCTACAAAGTCAATAATCGATAACTAAAACTTGATTTGTAGTGCTTCTTTCTTACTATCACATCAACTTAGAAGCTTCTTCTGCGTTCTACTATGTTGCTTTTATTGTCTCCGCATACCGCAGCACGTGACATAGCTTTGCAGACGGAAAGAGTAACCGTTTCATAGAGAAGATCGGCCAATGTGACAATCTGGCATTAAGTCGATTCGATAGCAAATGACGAAAAGGAGCAGTTTTTAAGGTTTTTACTACATATGAACACATTTCACATTCAAGCGTACAACATGGCTGATAGACATCACTTCAGGCAAAATCTTAAGGTAGTAGCTCATGTCCAAGGCACCAAAGCCGGCAAAAAAAACCATAATCGATAACTCGAACTTGAATTTTACTTCTTCTTACTGGCTATTACATCAACTTAGAAGCTTGTTTTATGTTCTACTATGGTGCTTTTAGTGTCTCCGCATACCGCAGCAAGTGAAATAGCTTTGCAGACGAAACGTGTAACAGTTTCATAGAGAAGAGCGGCCAGTGTGACGATCTGGCTTAGAGTCGATTCGACAGCAAATGACGAAAACGGGCGGATTTTACAGGTTTTTACTACAAATGTACACTTTTCACATTCTCCCGTGCAACGTGGCTGCTAAACCTCCCTTCAGGCAAAATCTCAAGGAACTAGCTCATGTCCACGGCACCAAAGCCGACTAAAAATTCAATAATCGATAACTAAAATTTTAATTGTACTCCTTCTCGCTGGCAATTACATCAACTTAGAAGCTTCTTTTGTGTTCTACTATGTTGCTTTTACTGTCTCCGCATACCGTAGCAGCAGACATAGCTTTGCAGACGAAAAGTGTAACAATTTCACAGAGAAGAGCGGCCAATGTGACGATCTGGCATTAAGTCGATTCGATAGCAAATGACGAAAACGCTCGGATTTTACAGGTTTTTACTACCTACAAACAACTTTCTCATTCTACCGTGCAACGCGGTCTGCTAGACCTCCCTTCATGCAAAATCTTAAGGTTCGAGCTCATGTCCATGGACCAAAGGTGGCAAAAATGTCAATAATCGATAACTAAAACTTGAATTGTACTGCTTCTTACCGGCAATTACATCAACTTAGAAGCTTCTTTTGTGTTCTACTATGGTGATTTTGGGTATCCGCATACCGCAGCACGCGACATAGCATTACAGACGAAACGTGTAACTGTTTCATAGAGAAGAGCGGCCAATGTGACGATCTGGCATTAAGTCGATTCGATAGCAAATGACGAAAACGCTTGGATGTTACAGGTTTTTACTACCTACAAACAACTTTCACATTCTACCGTGCAACGCGGTCTGCTAGACCTCCCTTCATGCAAAATCTTAAGGTTCGAGCTCATGTCCATGGACCAAAGGTGGCAAAAATGTCAATAATCGAAAACTAAAACTTGAATTGTACTGCTTCTTACTGGCTATTACACCAACTTAGAAACTTCTTGTGTGATCTACGATTGTGCTTTTAGTGTATCCGCATACAGCAGGAGGCGACATAGCTTTACAGACGAAACGTGTGAGAGTTTCATAGAGAAGTGCGGCCAGTGTGACGATCTGGCTTTGAGTCGATTCGATAGAAAAGGACGAAAACGGGCGGATTTTAGGTGTTTTTACTACATTCGAACACCTTTCACACCCTTCCGTGCAACGTGGCTGCTAGACCTCACTTCATGCAAAATCTTAAGTTCCTAGCTCTTGTCCAAGGCACCAAAGCCGGCTAAAAAGTCGATAATCGACAACTAAAACTTGATTTGTATAGCTTCTTACTGGCTATCACATCAACTTAGAAGCTTCTTCTGCGTTCTACTATGGTCCTTTTAGTGTCTTCGCATACCACAGCACGCGACGTAGCTTTGCAGACGGAAAATGTAACCGTTTCTTAGAGAGGAGCGACCAATGTGACGATCTGGCATAAAGTCGATTCCATAGCAAATGACGAAAACGGGCAGATTTTACATGTTTTTACTACATATGAACACCTTTCACATTCTCCCGTGCAACGTGGCTGCTAGACCTCCCTTCAGGCAAAATCTCAAGGAACTAGCTCATGTAAACGGCGCCAAAGCCGGCTAAAAAAACAATAATCGATAACTCGAACTTGAATTTTACTTCTTCTTACTGGCTATTACACCAACTTAGAAGCTTCTTGTGTGATCTACGATTGTGCTTTTCGTGTCTCCGCATACCGCAGCACGCGACATAGCTTTGCAGACGGAAAGTGTATCCGTTTCTTAGAGAAGAGCGGCCAATGTGACGATCTGGCATTGAGTCGATTCGACAGCAAGTGACGAAAACGGGCGGATTTTAGAGGTTTTTACAACATTCGAACACCTTTCACACCCTTCCGTGCAACGTGGCTGCTAGACCTCACTTCATGCAAAACCTTAATGTCCTAGCTGTTGTCCAAGGCACCAAAGCCGGCTAAAAAGTCAATAATCGACAACTAAAACTTGATTTGCAAAGCTTCTTACTGGCTATCACATCAACTTAGAAGCTTCTTCTGCGTTCTACTATGGTCCTTTTAGTGTCTTCGCATACCGCAGCACGCGACATAGCATTACAGACGAAACGTGTAACTGTTTCATAGAGAAGAGCGGTCAATGTGACGATCTGGCATTAAGTCGATTCGATAGCAAATGACGAAAACGCTCGGATTTTACAGGTTTTTACTACCTACAAACAACTTTCTCATTCTACCGTGCAACGCGGTCTGCTAGACCTCCTTCATGCAAAATCTTAAGGTTCGAGCTCATGTCCATGGACCAAAGGTGGCAAAAATGTCAATAATTGATAACTAAAACTTGAATTTTACTGCTTCTTACCGGCAATTACATCAACTTAGAACTTTCTTTTGTGTTCTACTATGGTGATTTTAGTGTCTCCGCATTCCGCAGCACGCGACATAGCATTACAGACGAAACGTGTAACTGTTTCATAGAGAAGAGCGGCCAATGTGACGATCTGGCATTAAGTCGATTCGATAGCAAATGACGAAAACGCTTGGATTTTACAGGTTTTTACTACCTACAAACAACTTTCACATTCTACCGTGCAACACGGTCTGCTAGACCTCCCTTCATGCAAAATCTTAAGGTTCGAGCTCATGTCCATGGACCAAAGGTGGCAAAAATGTCAATAATCGAAAACTAAAACTTGAATTGTACTGCTTCTTACTGGCTATTACACCAACTTAGAAACTTCTTGTGTGATCTACGATTGTGCTTTTAGTGTATCCGCATACAGCAGGACGCGACATAGCTTTACAGACGAAACGTGTAAGAGTTTCATAGAGAAGAGCGGCCAGTGTGACGATCTGGCTTTGAGTCGATTCGATAGCAAAGGACGAAAACGGGCGGATTTTAGGGGTTTTTACTACATTCGAACACCTGTCACACCCTTCCGTGCAACGTAGCTGCTAGACCTCACTTCATGCAATATTTTAAGGTCCTAGCTCATGTCCAACGGACCAAAGCCGGCTAAAAAGACAATAATCGGAAACTAAATTTGATTTCTACTGCTTCTTACTATCTATCACATCAACTTAGAAGTTTCTTCTGCGTTCTACTATGGTCCTTTTAGTGTCTTCGCATACCGCTGCACGCGACATAGCTTTGCAGACGGAAAGTGTATCCGTTTCTTAGAGAAGAGCGGCCAATGTGACGATCTGGCATTGAGTCGATTCGACAGCAAATGACGAAAACAGGCGGATTTTACAGATTTTTACTACAAATGTACACTTTTCACATTCTCCCGTGCAACGTGGCTGCTAGACCTCCCTTCAGGCAAAATCTCAAGGAACTAGCTCATGTCCACGGCACCTAAGCCGACTAAAAATTCAATAATCGATAACTAAAATTTTAATTGTACTCCTTCTCACTGGCAATTACATCAACTTAGAAGCTTCTTTTGTGTTCTACTATGTTGCTTTTACTGTCTCCGCATACCGTAGCAGCAGACATAGCTTTGCAGACAAAAAGTGTAACAATTTCACAGAGAAGAGCGGCCAATGTGACGATCTGGCATTAAGTCGATTCCATAGAAAAAGACGAAAACGGGCAGATTTTACAGGTTTTTACTACATATGAACACTTTTCACATTCTCCCGTGCAACGTGGCTGCTAGACCTCCCTTCAGTAGCTCATGTCCACGGCGCGAAAGCCAGCTAAAAAAACAATAATCGATAACTCGAACTTGAATTTTACTTCTTCTTACTCGCTATTACATCAACTAAGAAGCTTGTTTTTGTTCTACTATGGTGCTTTTAGTGTCTCCGCATACCGCAGCACGTGTCATAGCTTTGCAGACGAAAAATGTAACCGTTTCAGTGAGAAGAGCGGCCAATGTGACGATCTGGCTTTAAGTCGATTCGATAGCAAATGAAGAAAACTGGCCGATTTTACAGGTTTCTGCTACATATGAACACTTTTCACATTCTCCCGTGCAATGTGGCTACTGGACCTCTTTTCATGCAAAATCGTAAGTTCCTAGCTCATGTCCAAAATACCAAAGCCGGCTACAAAGTCAATAATCGATAACTAAAACTTGATTTGTAGTGCTTCTTTCTGACTATCACATCAACTTAGAAGCTTCTTCTGCGTTCTACTATGTTGCTTTTATTGTCTCCGCATACCGCAGCACGTGACATAGCTTTGCAGACGGAAAGAGTAACCGTTTCATAGAGAAGATCGGCCAATGTGACAATCTGGCATTAAGTCGATTCGATAGCAAATGACGAAAAGGAGCAGTTTTTAAGGTTTTTACTACATATGAACACATTTCACATTCAAGCGTACAACATGGCTGATAGACATCACTTCAGGCAAAATCTTAAGGTAGTAGCTCATGTCCAAGGCACCAAAGCCGGCAAAAAAAACCATAATCGATAACTCGAACTTGAATTTTACTTCTTCTTACTGGCTATTACATCAACTTAGAAGCTTGTTTTATGTTCTACTATGGTGCTTTTAGTGTCTCCGCATACCGCAGCAAGTGAAATAGCTTTGCAGACGAAACGTGTAACAGTTTCATAGAGAAGAGCGGCCAGTGTGACGATCTGGCTTAGAGTCGATTCGACAGCAAATGACGAAAACGGGCGGATTTTACAGGTTTTTACTACAAATGTACACTTTTCACATTCTCCCGTGCAACGTGGCTGCTAGACCTCCCTTCAGGCAAAATCTCAAGGAACTAGCTCATGTCCACGGCACCAAAGCCGACTAAAAATTCAATAATCGATAACTAAAATTTTAATTGTACTCCTTCTCGCTGGCAATTACATCAACTTAGAAGCTTCTTTTGTGTTCTACTATGTTGCTTTTACTGTCTCCGCATACCGTAGCAGCAGACATAGCTTTGCAGACGAAAAGTGTAACAATTTCACAGAGAAGAGCGGCCAATGTGGCGATCTGGCATTAAGTCGATTCGATAGCAAATGACGAAAACGCTCGGATTTTACAGGTTTTTACTACCTACAAACAACTTTCTCATTCTACCGTGCAACGCGGTCTGCTAGACCTCCCTTCATGCAAAATCTTAAGGTTCGAGCTCATGTCCATGGACCAAAGGTGGCAAAAATGTCAATAATCGATAACTAAAACTTGAATTGTACTGCTTCTTACTGGCAATTACATCAACTTAGAAGCTTCTTTTGTGTTCTACTATGGTGATTTTGTGTATCCGCATACCGCAGCACGCGACATAGCATTACAGACGAAACGTGTAACTGTTTCATAGAGAAGAGCGGCCAATGTGACGATCTGGCATTAAGTCGATTCGATAGCAAATGACGAAAACGCTTGGATGTTACAGGTTTTTACTACCTACAAACAACTTTCACATTCTACCGTGCAACGCGGTCTGCTAGACCTCCCTTCATGCAAAATCTTAAGGTTCGAGCTCATGTCCATGGACCAAAGGTGGCAAAAATGTCAATAATCGAAAACTAAAACTTGAATTGTACTGCTTCTTACTGGCTATTACACCAACTTAGAAACTTCTTGTGTGATCTACGATTGTGCTTTTAGTGTATCCGCATACAGCAGGACGCGACATAGCTTTACAGACGAAACGTGTGAGAGTTTCATAGAGAAGAGCGGCCAGTGTGACGATCTGGCTTTGAGTCGATTCGATAGCAAAGGACGAAAACGGGCGGATTTTAGGTGTTTTTACTACATTCGAACACCTTTCACACCCTTCCGTGCAACGTGGCTGCTAGACCTCACTTCATGCAAAATCTTAAGTTCCTAGCTCTTGTCCAAGGCACCAAAGCCGGCTAAAAAGTCGATAATCGACAACTAAAACTTGATTTGTATAGCTTCTTACTGGCTATCACATCAACTTAGAAGCTTCTTCTGCGTTCTACTATGGTCCTTTTAGTGTCTTCGCATACCACAGCACGCGACGTAGCTTTGCAGACGGAAAATGTAACCGTTTCTTAGAGAGGAGCGACCAATGTGACGATCTGGCATGAAGTCGATTCCATAGCAAATGACGAAAACGGGCAGATTTTACAGGTTTTTACTACATATGAACACCTTTCACATTCTCCCGTGCAACGTGGCTGCTAGACCTCCCTTCAGGCAAAATCTCAAGGAACTAGCTCATGTAAACGGCGCCAAAGCCGGCTAAAAAAACAATAATCGATAACTCGATCTTGAATTTTACTTCTTCTTACTGGCTATTACATCAACTAAGAAGCTTGTTTTTGTTCTACTATGGTGCTTTTAGTGTCTCCGCATACCACAGCAAGTGAAATAGCTTTGCAGACGAAAAGTGTAACCGTTCCATAGAGAAGATCGGCCAATGTGACGATCTGGCATTAAGTCGATTCGATAGCAAATAACGAAAACGGGCAGATTTTACAGGTTTTTAATACATATGAACACTTTTCACATTCTCACGCGCAACGTGGTAATAGACCTCTCTTCAGGCAAAATCTTAAGGTACTAGCTCATGTCGAAGGCACCAAAGCCGGCTAAAGAGACAATAATCGATAACTAAAACTAAAATTGTAGTGCTTCTCACTGGCTAATACATCAACTTAGAAGCTTCTTCTGTGTTCTACTATTGTGATTTTAGTGTCTTCGCATACCGTAGCACGCGACATAGCATTACAGACGAAACGTGTAACCGTTTCATAGAGAAGAGCGACCAATGTGACGATATGTCATTAAGTCGATTCGATAGCAAATGACGAAAACGCTCGGATTTTACAGGTTTTTACTACCTACGAACACCTTTCACATTCTACCGTGCAACGCTTGCTGCTAGACCTCCCTTCATGCAAAATCTTAAGGTTCGAGCTCATGTCCATGGACCAAAGATGGCAAAAATGTCAATAATCGATGACTAAAACTTGAATTGTACTGCTTCTTACTGGCTATTACACCAACTTAGAAGCTTCTTGTGTGATCTACGATTGTGCTTTTCGTGTCTCCGCATACCGCAGCACGCGACATAGCTTTGCAGACGGAAAGTGTATCCGTTTCTTAGAGAAGAGCGGCCAATGTGACGATCTGGCATTGAGTCGATTCGACAGCAAGTGACGAAAACGGGCGGATTTTAGAGGTTTTTACAACATTCGAACACCTTTCACACCCTTCCGTGCAACGTGGCTGCTAGACCTCACTTCATGCAAAACCTTAATGTCCTAGCTGTTGTCCAAGGCACCAAAGCCAGCTAAAAAGTCAATAATCGACAACTAAAACTTGATTTGTAAAGCTTCTTACTGGCTATCACATCAACTTAGAAGCTTCTTCTGCGTTCTACTATGGTCCTTTTAGTGTCTTCGCATACCGCAGCACGCGACATAGCATTACAGACGAAACGTGTAAGAGTTTCATAGAGAAGAGCGGCCAGTGTGACGATCTGGCTTTGAGTCGATTCGATAGCAAAGGACGAAAACGGGCGGATTTTAGGGGTTTTTACTACATTCGAACACCTTTCACACCCTTCCGTGCAACGTAGCTGCTAGACCTCACTTCATGCAATATTTTAAGGTCCTAGCTCATGTCCAACGGACCAAAGCCGGCTAAAAAGACAATAATCGGAAACTAAATTTGATTTCTACTGCTTCTTACTATCTATCACATCAACTTAGAAGTTTCTTCTGCGTTCTACTATGGTCCTTTTAGTGTCTTCGCATACCGCTGCACGCGACATAGCTTTGCAGACGGAAAGTGTATCCGTTTCTTAGAGAAGAGCGGCCAATGTGACGATCTGGCATTGAGTCGATTCGACAGCAAATGACGAAAACAGGCGGATTTTACAGATTTTTACTACAAATGTACACTTTTCACATTCTCCCGTGCAACGTGGCTGCTAGACCTCCCTTCAGGCAAAATCTCAAGGAACTAGCTCATGTCCACGGCACCTAAGCCGACTAAAAATTCAATAATCGATAACTAAAATTTTAATTGTACTCCTTCTCACTGGCAATTACATCAACTTAGAAGCTTCTTTTGTGTTCTACTATGTTGCTTTTACTGTCTCTGCATACCGTAGCAGCAGACATAGCTTTGCAGACAAAAAGTGTAACAATTTCACAGAGAAGAGCGGCCAATGTGACGATCTGGCATTAAGTCGATTCCATAGAAAAAGACGAAAACGGGCAGATTTTACAGGTTTTTACTACATATGAACACTTTTCACATTCTCCCGTGCAACGTGGCTGCTAGACCTCCCTTCAGTAGCTCATGTCCACGGCGCGAAAGCTAGCTAAAATAACAATAATCGATAACTCGAACTTGAATTTTACTTCTTCTTACTCGCTATTACATCAACTAAGAAGCTTGTTTTTGTTCTACTATGGTGCTTTTAGTGTCTCCGCATACCGCAGCAAGTGAAATAGCTTTGCAGACGAAAAGTGTAACCGTTACATAGAGAAGATCGGCCAATGTGACGATCTGGCATTAAGTCGAATCGATAGCAAATGACGAAAACGGGCGGATTTTAGAGGTTTTTACTACATTCGAACACCTTTCACACCCTTCCGTGCAACGTGGCTGCTAGACCTCACTTCATGCAAAACCTTAAGGTCCTAGCTCTTGTCCAAGGCACCAAAGCCGACTAAAAAATCAATAATCGATAACTAAAATTTGAATTGTACTGCTTCTTACTGGCAATTACATCAACTTAGAAGCTTCTTTTGTGTTCTACTATATTGCTTTTACTGTCTCCAAATACCGCAGCACCCGACTTATCTTTGCAGACGAAAAGTGTAACCGTTTCATAGAGAAGAGCGGCCAATGTGACGATCTGGCATTAAGTCGATTCGATAGCAAATAACGAAAACAGTCAGATTTTACAGGTTTTTACTACATACGAACACTTTTCACATTCTCCCGCGCAACGTGGTAATAGACCTCTCTTCAGGCAAAATCTTAAGGTACCAGCTCTTGTCCAAGGCACTAAAGCCGGCTGAAAAGTCAATAATCGACAACTAAAACTTGATTTGTATAGCTTCTTACTGGCTATCACATCAACTTAGAAGTTTCTTCTGCGTTCTACTATGGTCCTTTTAGTGTCTTCGCATACCACAGCACGCGACACAGCTTTGCAGACGATAAATGTAACCGTTTCTTAGAGAAGAGCGGCCAATGTGACGATCTGGCATTAAATCGATTCGATAATAAATGACGAAAACAGTTGGATTTTACAGGTTTTTACTACATATGAACACTCTTTACATTCTCCCGTGAAGCGTGGCTGCTAGACCTCTCTTCATGCATACACTTAAGGTCCTAGTTCATGTCCAAGGCACCAAAGCCGGCTAAAAAGACAATAATCGATAACTCAAACTTGAATTTTACTTCTTCTTACTGGCTATTACATCAAGTTAGAAGCTTGTTTTGTGTTCTACTATAGTGCTTTTAGTGTCTCCGCATACCGCAGCACGTGTCATAGCTTTGCAGACAAAAAATGTAACCGTTTCAGTGAGAAGAGCGGCCAATGTGACGATCTGGCTTTAAGTCGATTCGATAGCAAATGAAGAAAACTGGCCGATTTTACAGGTTTCTACTACATATGAACACTTTTCACATTCTCCCGTGCAATGTGGCTACTGGACCTCTTTTCATGCAAAATCGTAAGTTCCTAGCTCATGTCCAAAATACCAAAGCCGGCTACAAAGTCAATAATCGATAACTAAAACTTGATTTATAGTGCTTCTTTCTGACAATCACATCAACTTAGAAGCTTCTTCTGCGTTCTACTATGTTGCTTTTATTGTCTCCGCATACCGCAGCACGTGACATAGCTTTGCAGACGGAAAGAGTAACCGTTTCATAGAGAAGATCGGCCAATGTGACAATCTGGCATTAAGTCGATTCGATAGCAAATGACGAAAAGGAGCAGTTTTTAAGGTTTTTACTACATATGAACACATTTCACATTCAAGCGTACAACATGGCTGATAGACATCACTTCAGGCAAAATCTTAAGGTAGTAGCTCATGTCCAAGGCACCAAAGCCGGCAAAAAAAACCATAATCGATAACTCGAACTTGAATTTTACTTCTTCTTACTGGCTATTACATCAACTTAGAAGCTTGTTTTATGTTCTACTATGGTGCTTTTAGTGTCTCCGCATACCGCAGCAAGTGAAATAGCTTTGCAGACGAAACGTGTAACAGTTTCATAGAGAAGAGCGGCCAGTGTGACGATCTGGCTTAGAGTCGATTCGATAGCAAAGGACGAAAACGGGCGGATTTTACAGGTTTTTACTACATACGAACACCTTTCATATTCTACCGTTCAACGTGGCTGCCTGACCTCTCTTCATGCAATATTTTAAGGTCCTATCTCATGTCCAAGGCACCAAAGCCGGCTAAAAAGACAATAATTGAAAACTAAATTTGATTTCTACTGCTTCTTACTATCTATCACATCAACTTAGAAGCTTCTTCTGCGTTCTACTATGGTCCTTTTAGTGTCTTCGCATACCACGGCACGCGACATAGCTTTGCAGCCGGAAAGTGTAACCGTTTCTTAGACAAGAGCGGCCAATGTGGCGATCTGGCATTAAGTCGATTCGATAGGAAATGACGAAACCGGGCGGGTTTTACAGGTTTTTTACTACATATGAACACTTTTTACATTCTCCCGTGATACGTGGCCGCTAGACCTCTCTTCATGCATACTCTTAAGGTCCTAGCCATTGTCTAAGGCACCAAAGCCGTCTACAAAGTCAATAACCGATAACTAAAACTTGAATTGTACTGCTTCTTACTGGCTATTACATCAACTTCGAAGCTTATTTTATGTTCTACTTGGTGCTTTTAGTGTCTCCGCTTACCGCAGCACGTGTCATAGCTTTGCAGACGAAAAATGTAACCGTTTCAGTGAGAAGAGCCGCCAATGTGACGATCTGGCATGAAGTCGATTCGATAGCAAATGAAGAAAACTGGCGATTTTACAGGTTTCTGCTACATATGAACACTTTTCACATTCTCCCGTGCAATGTGGCTACTAGACCTCTCTTCATGCAAAATCGTAAGTTCCTAGCTCATGTCCAAGATACCAAAGCCGGCTACAAAGTCAATAATCGATAACTAAAACTTGATTTGTAGTGCTTCTTTCTGACTATCACATCAACTTAGAAGCTTCTTCTGCGTTCTACTATGTTGCTTTTATTGTCTCCGCATACCGCAGCACGTGACATAGCTTTGCAGACGGAAAGAGTAACCGTTTCATAGAGAAGATCGGCCAATGTGACAATCTGGCACTAAGTCTATTCGACAGCAAATGACGAAAAGGAGCAGTTTTTAAGGTTTTTACTACATATGAACACATTTCACATTCCCGCGTACAACATGGCTGATAGATCTCACTTCAGGCTAAATCTTAAGGTAGTAGCTCATGTCCAAGTCACCAAAGCCGGCAAAAAGAACCATAATCGATAACTCGAACTTGAATTTTACTTCTTCTTACTGGCTATTACATCAACTTAGAAGCTTGTTTTATGTTCTACTATGGTGCTTTTAGTGTCTCCGCATACCGCAGCAAGTGAAATAGCTTTGCAGACGAAACGTGTAACAGTTTCATAGAGAAGAGCGGCCAGTGTGACGATCTGGCTTAGAGTCGATTCCATAGCAAAGGACGAAAACGGGCGGATATTACAGGTTTTTACTACATACGAACACCTTTCACATTCTACCGTTCAACGTGGCTGCCTGACCTCTCTTCATGCAATATTTTAAGGTCCTATCTCATGTCCAAGGCACCAAAGCCGGCTAAAACGACAATAATTGAAAACTAAATTTGATTTCTACTGCATCTTACTATCTATCACATCAACTTAGAAGCTTCTTCTGCGTTCTACTATGGTCCTTTTAGTGTCTTCGCATACCACAGCACGCGACATAGCTTTGCAGACGGAAAGTGTAACCGTTTCTTAGAGAAGAGCGGCCAATTTGGCGATCTGGCATTAAGTCGATTCGACAGGAAATGACGAAACCGGGCGGATATTACAGGTTTTTACTACATATGAACACTTTTTACATTCTCCCGTGATACGTGGCCGCTAGACCTCTCTTCATGCATACTCTTAAGGTCCTAGCCATTGTCCAAGGCACCAAAGCCGGCTACAAAGTCAATAACCGATAACTAAAACTTGAATTGTACTGCTTCTTACTGGCTATTACATCAACTTCGGAGCTTATTTTATGTTCTACTTGGTGCTTTTAGTGTCTCCGCATACAGCAGCAAGCGACATAGCTTTGCTGACGATAAATATAACCGTTTCATAGAGAGGAGCGGACATTGTGACGATCTGGCATGAAGTCGATTCGATAGCAAATTACGAAAACGGGCGGATTTTACAGGTTTTTACTACATGTGAACACTTTTCACATTCTACCGTGCAACGCGGGCTGATAGACCTCCCTTCATGCAACATCTTAAGGTCCTAGCTCGTATCCAAGGCACTATAGCCAGCTAAATAGACAATAATAGAAAACTTAAACTTGATTTGTATTGCTTCTTACTGGCTATCACGTCAACTTACAAGCTTCTTCTGCGTTTTACTATGGTGCTTTTAGTGTCTTCGCATACCACAGCACGCGACATAGCTTTGCAGACGAAAAGTGTAACCGTTTCATAGAGAAGAGCGGGCAATGTGACGATCTGGCTTTCAGTCGTTTCGATACCAAAGGACGAAAACGGGCGGATTTTACAGGTTTTTACTACATATGAACACTTTTCACATTCTCCCGTGCAACTTAGATAATAGACCTCTCTTCAGGCAAAATCTTAAGGTTCCAGCTCATGCCCAAGGCATCAAAGCCGGCTAAAAAGACAATAATCGACGACTAAAACTCGATTTGTACTGCTTCTTACTGGCTATCACATCAACTTAGAAGCTTCTTCTGCGTTCTACTATGGTGCTTTTAGTGTTTCCGCATACCGCAGCACGTGACATAGCTTTGCAGACGAAAAGTGTAACCGTTTCATAGAGAAGATCGGCCAATGTGACGATCTAGTAATTAAGTCGATTCGATAGCAAATGACGAAAACGAGCTGTTTTTAAGGTTTTTACTAGATATGAAATCATTTCACATTCCCGCGTACAACATGGCTGCTAGACCTCGCTTAAGGCAAAATCATAAGGTACTAGCTCATGTCCATATCACCAAAGTCGGCTAAAAAGTCGATAATCGATAACTAAAACTTGAATTGTACTGCTCCTTACTGCCTATTACATCAACTTAGAAACTTCTTCTGTGTTCTACTACGGTGCTTTTAGTGTCTCCGCATACCGCAGCACGCGACATAGCTTTACAGACGAAACGTGTAACCGTTTCATAGAGAAGAGCGGCCAATGTGACGATCTGGTATTAAGTGTGAGATGATATACATGAGTTCCAAAAGAAATCCGCTGAAATTCCATTACTCGATAAATAGTATAATTCTCAAGGCTGTCAATTCAACTAAGTACCTGGGTGTTAAAATTACGAACAACTTCAGTTGGAAGGACCACATAGATAATAATGTCGGGAAGGCGAGCCAAAGGTTGCGGTTCATTGGCAGGACACTTAGAAAATGCAACAACTCCACTAAAGAGACAGCTTACACTACACTCGTTCGTCCTCTGTTAGAATATTCATGCGCAGTGTGGGATCCTTACCAGGTGTCTCCACATACCGCAGCACTCGTTATAGCTTTGCACACGATAAATTTAACCGTTTCAGGGAGAAAAGTGGCCAATGTGACGATCTGGCATTAAGTCGATTCGATAACAAATGACGAAAACGGGCGGATTTCTCAGGTTTTTACTACAAATGAACACTTTTCACATTCTCCCGTGCCACGCGGCTGCTAGTCCTCCTTTAATGCAAAAATCTTAAGGGCCTAGCTCTTGTCCAAGGCACCAAAGAAGGGTAAAAAGTCAATAATCGATAACTAAAACTTCAGTTGTACTGCTTCTTACTGGCTATTACATCAACTTAGAAGCTTTATCTGTTTTATACTATCGTGCTTTTAGTGTCTCTGCATACCGCAGCACGCGCCATAGCTTTGCACACGATAAATGTAACCGTTTCAGAGAGAATAGCGGCCAATGTGACGTTCTGGTTTTAGGTCGATTCTATAACAAATGACGAAAACGGGCGGATTTCTCAGGTCTTTACTACATATTAACACTTTTCACATTCTCCCGTGCAACGCGGCTGCTAGTCCTCCTTTAATGCAAAAATCTTTAATGCCTAGCTCATGTCCAAGGCACCAAAGAGGGGTAAAAAGTCAATAATCCATAACTAAAACTTCAATTGTACTGCTTCCTACTGGCTATTACATCAACTTAGAAGCCTCTTTTGTGTTGTACTATGGTGCCTTTAGTGTCTCGGCATACCGCAGCACGCGACATTGCTTTGCAGACGATAAATGTAACCATCTCAGAAAGAAGAGCGCCAATGTGAAGATCTGGCTTTAAGTCGATTCGATAACAAATGACGAAAACGGACGGATTTATCAGGTTTTTACTACATCTGAACAATTTTCACATTCTCTCATGCAGCGTGGCTGCTAGTCCTCCTTTCATGCAAAATCTTAAGGTACTAGCTCATGTCCATGGTATCAAAGCCGGTTAAAAAGTCAATAATCGATAACTAAAACTGGAATTGTACTGCTTCTTAGTGGCTGTTACATCAACTTAGAAGCTTTTTCTGTATTCTACTATGGTGCTTTTAGTGTCTCCGCATACTGCAGCACGCGACATAGCTTTGCAGACGATAAATGTAACCATTTCAGAGAGAAGGGCGGCCAATGTGACGACCTGGCTTTAAGTCGATTCGATAATAAATAACGAAAACGGACGGATTTTCCAGGTTTTCACTACATGTGAACACTTTTCACATTCGTCCGTGCAACGCGGCTCCCTGACTTCCCTTCATGCAAAATCTTTAGGTTTTAGCTCATGTCCAAGACACCACAGCCAGCTAAAAAGTCAATAATCGATAACTAAAACTTGAATTTTACTGCTTCTAACTGGCTATTACATCAACTTTGAAGATTCTACTGTGTTCTACTGTGGTTCTTTTAGTGTCTCCACGTACCGCAGCACGCGATATGGCTTTGCAGACGATAAATTTAACCGTTTCAGAGAGAAGAGCGGCCAATGTGACGATCTGGCTTTAAGTCGATTCGATAACAAATGGCGAAAAGGACGGATTTCGCAGGTTTTTACTATATATGAACACATTTCATATTCTCCCGTGCAACGTGTGTGCTAGACCTCCCTTCATCGAAAATCGTAAGGTCCTAGCTTATGTCCAAGACACCAAAGGCGGCTAAAAAGTCAATAATCGTTAACTAAAATTTGAATTGTACTGCTTCTTACTGGCTATTGTATCAACTTAGAAGCTTCTTCTGTGTTCTACTATGGTGGTTTTAGTGTCTCCGCATACCGCAGCACGCGACATAGCTTTACACACGAAGGATATAACCGTTTCAGAGAGAAGAGCGGCCAATGTGGCGATATGGAATGAAGTCGATTCGATAGCAAATTACGAAAACGGTCGTATTTTTCAGGTTTTTACTAGATTTAAACACTTTTCACATTCTTTCGTACAATGCGGCTCCCTCACCTCCCTTCATGCAAAATCTTAAGGTCTTACCTCATGTCCAAGGCACCAAAGCCAGCTAAAAAGTCAATAATCGATAACAAAAACTGTAATTTTACTGCTTCTAACTGGCGATTACATCAATTTCGAAGCTTCTTCTGTGTTGTACTGTGGTTCTTTTTGTGTCTCCACGTACCGCAGCACGCGATATAGCTTTGCAGACGTTAAATGTAACCCTTTCAGAGAACAGAGCAGGCAATGTGACGATCTGGCCTTAAGTCGATTCGATACTAAATTACGAAAACGGACGGATATCTCTTGTTTTTACTACATATGAACACCTTTCACATTCTCCCGTGCAACGTGGCTGCTAGACCTCGATTCATGCAAAATCGTAAGATACTAGCTCATGTCCAAGGCACCAAAGCCGGTTAAAAAGTCAATAATCGATAACTAAAACTTGAATTGTACTGCTTCTTAAAGGCTATTACTTCAACTTAGAAGCTTCTTCTGTGTTCTACTATGGTGCTTTTAGTGTCTCCGCATACCGCAGCACGCGACATAACTTTGCAGACGATAAATTTAACCGTTTCTGGGAGAAGAGCGGCCAATCTGACGGTCTGGCTTTAAGTCGATTCGATAACAAATGACGAAGACGGATGGATTTCTTATTTTTTTAATACATATGAACACTTTTCACATTCTCCCGTGCAACGCGGCTGCTAGTCCTCCTTTCATGCAAAATCTTAAGGTCCCGGCTCATGTCCAAGGCACCAAAGAATGGTAAAAATTCAATAATCGATAACTAAAACTTGAATTGTACTGCATCTTACTGGCTATTACATCAACTTAGAAGCCTCTTCTGAGTTCTACTATGGTGCGTTTAGTGTCTCCGCATACCACAGCATGCGACATAGCTTTACACACAACAAATGTAACGGTTTCAGACAGAAGAGCGACCAATGTGGCGGTGTGGAATGAAGTCGAATCGATAGCAAATGACGAAATCGGCCGTATTTCTCAGGTTTTAACTACATATGAACACTTTTCTCATTCTTCCGTGCAACGCGGCACCCTGACCTCCCTTCATACAAAATCTTAAGGTCTTAGCTCATGTTCAAGGCACCAAAGCCAGCTAAAATCAATAATCGATAACTAAAATTTGAATTGTGTTGCTTCTAACTGCCTATTACATCAACTTCGAAGCTTCCTCTGTGTTCTACTGTGGTTCTTTTAGCGTCTACACGTATCGCAACACGCGATATAGCTCACAGTCCATAAAGACAGTCCTGATCGTTCATCATAGTAAAATAGCAGTGTTTTTGATCAATGTCTATGGAGTAAAAGAAAGTGCACACTGAAGTAGTGGATTTCCATGCAGTCTTGAAGAAGTAGTGTTTTCCTTCCAACAGAAAGACAGTGCTGGCTCTTCAGATGCTGACAGGTAATGGGCCACCACATAGCAAACCCACAGCAGAGTCAGCCCAAGTTTTGAAGAATATTGGTAGGTAGGTCGTCACAGAATAGGCCCATTGTAGTCCTGGTAGAGATTACGGTATTGGTGGGCCACCAGAGGTGCAGACCCATTGCAGTCCTTGTAGAAATAATGGTATTGGTGAGTCATCAAAGGTGTAGACCCACTGTAGTCCTTGTAGAGATGGCCAGCAGCTATCTGTTTGACTGTGCAGGCGCACAATCACCATTGAAGAGTCTTGCGGATAATATAACAAGTCCATAACCACCACTTGTGCACTCAGAAAAATTGTTTTTGAATTGTCCTTAGAACCAGCAATGCTGTTATCCATTCCCTTACTGAGTTATTAACACACGTGCAAACACTATCAGTCCCTACTTCTCACATATTGTCCATATACTATGACCAACAGAAACGTGTGACGTGAAATGTAATTTACAAGTTACTTAATTTGATGAACTGGTGTCAATTACAATTTTATAACATAAGAATGCAATAACAAAGGTACAAAATACATCTTTAAAGAACATAACAATACAGATAACATTTGCAGTAGTACAGGCTTTACAAAAGAATCGAAATAGCAAATATATCAGTGTTACAAAAATTACAACAAAAGTACATACATAAGGTTCAGAATAACTTTTGAAACATCACATGAGCATTAAAACAAAACACTATAAATAATGTCTGAACATATTTACAAAGAAAATGACATAGTATTTGAAAAATTCTACAACATAAATCTTATTAGCTAAACACATAAAGACAGGAAAAAGACAAATACACAAGGGTACATAAACACATAGAGGGATAATACGAAAGGAAAGGACAGGGTTTGTTTTACTGCAGTATTTTGCATAGAGATCTCCCTTAGTTCATCATTTTTCCAAAAAGTCCTATCTAAACCTGCTTTCTGTATTCGGTTCACATCCTCTTTCAAAAATAGTTTTTCTCCACTGTACACTACTTTTTTGGCCAAACCAGTTTCTTAAAGCTTCTCAATGCTTTTCTTCCAATTCATCATAGTTAGTTTCTTATATAGTCTACCCCCTCTTAAGCTAACTTAAATCTACTGAGCTCAGATACGAAACTAAGGGACGAGGCAATGCAGCAGCACAAAACAATTAACACAAACAGCAATGATAAAAAAATGGAAATTGGCAAAAAAAGGCAGCAATATTACAACTAATATAAGGCAAACAAGAAAAATAAATCAGTAATAAAATTAGCTTAACCTAGTAATACAAAGTGACATTCAGTAGCACTATGAATGGCAAGCAGCCGCAGCAAATGCTATAACTTATACCTAAACATGACAAAGCTGAAGCAGAAAAAATATTACAGTATAAATGTTTAATACCTATGTCACATCTTAACATTAGAGTGATGCATCACGAAAACATACGCTAGCAGATAAGTTACCAAATCGTAAAAAGATTATTTTTGCAATTCCTGTGAAGGGAAATGTCTATTTGTGTTCTCTTTTCTAAGAAAGTATCATAAAATGATTCTTTACTGGGTCTGTAGACAGAAAATAGTGATATTAGTACATCTATTAAATTTTGTTTTAGCCAATGCTGCAGTGCAGATAGAAACTGGATATTAAAGAAAATGAGCAATCTCTCAGCTATAAAGACAATAGATATAAAATATTTCTCATCATTTCATTTCAGTAAATATCATAAATTAAGAGCTTCACAGTGTAATCATATGTTTTCAGGTTTGGGCGTGGCGTATTTGCGATGCTTTCTACAAAGGAATGAATGTCAATAGCGAGGATAATGGCCTCTTTTTTTTTACCTGTGTCTCTGAAAGTCACACACTAATGGCTTTCTTTTTGTCAGGTGGTTGTCGCGCAGCTGGGTGCCCACGACGCATTACATGCAGTTGGTCACTTAACTGTCTTATCGAAATATTTACGACACCAGTTTCCGCTACAGTGGCAGGCTCATATAAAAAAATTCACAGGTCAAGAATTTGCGTTACACATCTGTAGAAACAAAATACTATTGATATAACAGTGTCCAAAAAATTTTCGTCGGCATTGTAATACGTTCACGCATTTACATACATCTCATAACTCTTAAAGTACGATTCTTGGTTTCCAACAACTTTTTTCACAAACCAGAGTCCCTAACCTCTTCTCATTATTTCTTACCTTATTCGTCGACACTTCTTCAATATTTCATCATAACAGATACATAGCATAATCAAATGACTCATATAGCATCGGCTTATTGATCATAAACATACCGCAAGAGCATAATACACATAGTAATCGTAATAATAACATCATAACACCTCAGTCAACTCTCAAAATCTCCGTAACTTCCTCCAATAATTTCAAAACCTAAAAAAAAAATTCTCTGCTCATGTCAAAAGTGTCATCTGCCTCAAACGTACTTTAAAAATCGTGATCCCATACCAAATATGTCATTCAAAGCTCTCATAGTATCACAATGGTTCCGAAAAAATATGAACAGTTCACAAAGTACAGACAAAATACAACTTCGTAAGTGTGAAGTTATCCAATGGTGTAATTACGTAAACATCTGTCGCTGATGTAGTAAAGTAAATGTTTGTCTCTCTCAGTTAAATGATCAGATAGCTGTGTAATTTATGTGTTAGAGAAATATGGTACCGATGTGTAAAGTTGTATAAGCAAATACCATATTAGCTAGGGCTCCTTGTGCTTGCCAAACACATGGTACACAAAGCATGCGTGTACCCCCCTGAGGATAATGTAATTATATCCTCAAGTGTTACAGATTACAGCAATGGAATGAAATGTATTACGGAAAACTTTCTTTGTAATTAAAATATGTTGAAAAATAAATAGTTTAATGCGTGTCCTGTAGCGCTAAATGTGCGTCTTGCTGTAAGACAATCTCTGTGGAAGTGTCGTAGTTGTTGTCCTCCGAAGGCTAAGTTCTGCAGAAGTCAATGTACTTACCTCATGATAAACGAAATTGAAATGCTATGCGTATAGATATCATAGTTATTACACTTATTGCCGTGATGAAGTAAGTACTGTACTGTACGTATTGTTGTGCTACAGAAAAGGCTGTCTCATTGTAGCTATACCACAAACGTTACTACTAAAACATGTTTTACTTTCCAGAAAAATTCAGAAAAACTGTGTAGATATAAAACAGATAAACTGCAAAAGCAACGTTGTAAATTGTCACTCATCAGTAGCGTCGTGATAAAATCGTGTAGCTGTCACATAAACTAACCACTGTATCATCTGGTATCTCACAGAAAGTACTTTAAATCCAGAATGTATTTTCAAGTAAACCAAAATGTTGCATTAAAATCCCATTAGCAATACTGGTAAATGTTCTAAGTATGTGAACCTTATGGTCGTTACGTAATCGTGCAACTAACAAGCAAGAATGTACACGCACAATAACACTGTGACGTCTGTTCACTATAACAATGCATTCGTAATTTCTGTTTAAATATGTTCCGTAGGTTCTAAACTGGATAGTAAACTTCAAACATTGTTGCATGTTAACAGTTTCTCAGTGTGACAAAGCATACTAGAAATGTGAAGTGAAATGTTTTATGGCAAAGACAAAGTTAAAAAGCAGATTATCTTTCAATAAACGGTTTTACATGTGAAATGTGGTGTAAACCTTTACTCTTCCTAGTACGCAGAGTTTCAACTTCAACGCAATTATCATGTGGTATACGTCGGATTCTGTAAGGTCCATTGTAAACTAGAAAGAATTTGTGACTCAAGTGTTTCTTCTTATGTGACAATGGATGAGCTTTAATGAGAACTTTCTGACCAATATATAATTTCTTTGCATTTGCTTTACCGTGTAATTTTTTCCTTTTGTCTGCAGCAGAATTTATATTTTTAATAGCCAAATCAATTATGTCTTTGTGTCGAAGTTTACGTGTATTCGGAAAAGGTACAAGCTCTCTGATTCTGTTTGGTGGTTCTTTATTCTTCAGTACAAGAACAGGTGGTAAAGCAGTGGAGTCATGAGGCATTTCATTCAGCACGTTTTGAAATAAGTGTAAATATCTGTCCCAATGCTGATGCTTTCTGTGACAATAAAGTCTGCAAAGCTTATTGATTTCTTTCATAATCCGTTCAGACGGGTTACAATGTGGTGAGTACAATGAAATAAAAACAGATTTGATTTTATGGTTACGAAGCATGCGTGACCAAACAGCAGATCTGAATTGCGGTCCGTTATCTGAAATTACTTTACTAACGTGTCCAACTTCACGTAAGAAATTTCTAACAAAGGCGTTGGATACAGACCGTCCAGTGGCTTTACGTAACGGAGTGAAAGAAACGAATTTTGAAGTAAGTTCAACAGCGACTAGAACGTACGAAAATCCATTAGATGTTCTGACAAGCGGTCCCAAGAGATCAACAGCAGCAAATTCTTTTAATTTAGAAGGAATGATAGGAAACAATGGAGCACGATGAGTGACAGTAGATGGTTTCGCCTTTTGACAAAGTTTACAAATAGACAAGACTCTTCGAATTCTCTTTTCCATATTGTTAAAATAACAAGTCGTTCGAAGAATATGATAACATTTTCGTGGACCAAAATGTGCATAGCTGAAATGAATGTACCAAATGAGCTTATTAACAAAATCGTCTGGAATGCAAAGTACCCATAGCTTGTCATCAACAGTGCATCGTTTGAACAGTATGTTGTTTCTAACCAGATAATAAAGCCGAATCTGTGTGTGTGTCTTTTCATGCCATTTACTTTTGATGTCTTTCCAAATCGGATCTTTGTCTTGTTCATGAGCAATGTCCTTTAAAGATGTGGTGATGAAGTTTTCAAAGGCGACTTTCTGGATGTAAAGAATACTGAAATTTCTCTCGAGGTTGCTTTCTGTGTTACTTTTCTCAAGCCCAGCCGGTGCGCGTGACAGTGCGTCCGCAACAATGTTCTCCTTGCCGGGAATGTAGACTATTGTGAAGTGGAATTCTTGCAGAAACAATGCCCAACGTTTTAACCTGTCATGATTTAATTTTGAAGACATAAGAAATTGTAATGCACGGTGGTCACTGTATACTTTTACGTGCTTACCATAAAGAAAGAAACGGAATTTGTTAAATGCCCAAACGATAGCTAAAGCTTCTAATTCAGTAACGGAATAATTTTTTTCAGATTTTGTTAGCACTCGGCTAGCAAAAGCAATGGTTTTCTGAACAGTAATGTCATTTTCTGTGTCTTCTTGAAATAAATGGGCACCAAGACCGACTTTAGAAGAATCCGTGCTTAGGCAAAAGTCTTGTGAAAGATCTGGATGAGCTAGTATTGGCGCGTTAAGGAGCGATTCTTTCAAAGAATTGAATTCCAACTGTGCTTGTTCGTCCCAGTTCCAAATAGTATTTTTTCCAGTGAGAGAACAAAGTTTTGGTGTAACTAGAATTTGCATATTCAGAAAACGACGGTAAAAATTTACGAGACCTAGAAAACTGCGGACTTGTTTTTTTGTGGATGGAATTGGAATGGCTCTGATTGCTTCTAACTTTTCAGGAACCGGCTGGATGCCTTCAGAAGAAATAATATGTCCCAAAAACTTCACTTTTGTCCTACCGAATTCAGACTTTTCCAAGTTAACTGTAATTCCAGATTCTGCAAAAATATGTAACACGCTGTTGAGGATGCGATTATGTTGTTCCCATGAGGCTTCTGCTATCAGAATATCGTCCACATATAAGGTGATGTGACGTTTTAAGAGCTCAGGTAATATGGAATTTAGCCCGCGAATGAATGCTGCCGAGGAAATGTTCAAACCAAAAGGAAGTTTCCGAAACTGATAACAAACGCCAAAACAAAGAAAATCTGTATATTTTCTACATTCTGGATGAAGTTCGATCTGATAAAAGCTGGATCTGAGATCAATGGAAGACAACACTTTTACACCATTAAAATTTTGAAGAAGTTCTTCCAACGTTTGCGGCCTGTCTGTTTCAGGAATAATGATAGTATTGATTTGTCTCGAATCTAAGACAAGCCTGATCGATCCATTTTTCTTCTCAACAACATGTAATGGATTGTTGTATGAGCTTACTGCAGGCTCAATAATGCCGTCGTCAAGCATGGATTGTATTTCTGTTCTAACACGGTCCCTATAATGTGCTGGAATTACGTATGGTCTAACACAAAATTTAGTATGCTCATGAACACGAAATTGGTATTGAAATCCCTTGATTGTTCCTGTTTTGTGAGTAAAAACTGTGGAATGTGCTTGTAAAATCTCAGAAAGGTCCTGCCTATCAGTGTAATTACAATTCTCAATTGTTTGAATTTTATTCTGAATTAACTCATTAGTTTCAATTGTGCCGTCGATATCATCCCTGTCAGTACTTGCAGAGCGACTGTTAGTGTCTAGTTCCGTAGAAAATTCCGAACTGTTGTCTAACAGAAGGAAAATCCGATTAATTTCCTCGTCATGGTTTGAGAGCCAATCTTCAAATTTCAAAGCTATTGACTTACCTTCTTTCTCTAAACTTATTTCAGCATCGTGAAAGTTTAAGATTGCTTTGTATTCATTCAAAAAGTCTACTCCCAGTATAATTTCCGTCGACAACAATGGAACAATAAGAAAGTTCATAGAGAAGCTGTGGCTCTGACAAAAGAATTCTAAGTTGGTGTGTTGGTGTACATCTACACTTTTTCCAATGACTGCACTTTGTAATTTAATCTTGCGTAACGGAAGTGTGGGGCAATCGTTCGATTTATTGCATTTGCTAAAAGCTGTTTCACTAATTACTGAAATGGGACTGCCTGAGTCAAGTACTGCCGTAAATTTTACGTCATTTACAGTAATGTGAATCACAGGATATGCAATGTTGTTGTGTTTTACGTCGTGTTCCTGGAGTAATATGTCCCTAATTTCTTCCATTTTAACGTAATTACTAGCTACGGCAGCTGCGTCGTCAGTTTGATAACTACGTTTTGAGGCTGCCAGCGGTATGAGTCATTGCCTACTGTGTCTTTGTTGGCGCGCGTCGTTATTGGGATTTGGAGACCTAACTTCTACAAATTCACCTTGTCGAGAGGGCCCTGCTCTGTTTGATTCCCGCCAGTTCTGCTGCAATTCAGGTCTGTCGTTACGATCATATCGTCTGTCGTCATGTCGGTAGATTCCATAGTTTCTTTCTTGTCGGTCACGTGGTGGAGAATTTCTCTCTGAATCGTAACTGCGCGCTGGACCGTTGCGTCTAAAGTTATTCTGTCTCCCTTGATAGTAATTATTTTGGTTCCCATATTGTCTGTTTCTCTGATTGTCTCTGTGATAGTCATTACCGCGGAGAGGTGACCTTTCCCTGTAATTATTACTACTCTGCCAACGGTTGTCATACGGGTGGTGTCTGTTTTGGTCACGATTTGTATTGTGAGAATAGCCTTGTCGTGTCCAGTTATTATTTCTTTCATCGCGGAATTGCGACGGATGTGACCTGTAATTGTTGTGTTCCTGTTTTCGCGTTCCGCGATTGTCAGTGTCAATTTCTAATTCTTGTAAGAGTCCCTGAAAAGCTTCAATGTCGTCTTTGCAACGGCCTGCCAAAATAATATGCCGTAAATGTTCAGGCAATTTGATTAAGCAAATGCGGATGAGTTCTGACAGGCTGTATGGGTTTGACAGGTACTGATTCTTGTGCAACATGTCTTCAAAATATTTCACAAGACTGGAAAATTCAGATTGTTCGAAATGTTTCATCATCATGATGCCATGTTTTACTCGGTCTTGTGTGGCTTGCGGCCAATATGCTGAGAGGAAGGCATGGTAAAATTCTCCTTCACTGTGGCAATCGTGAATGACCGATCGCATTCTTACAGCTGGTTCATTCTCTAAGCAGCCATACATAAATTCTAATCTGTGCTCTAGTGACCAGTTGGGAGGAAAACAATGAGAGAATTGATGGAGCCACGCTTGTGGATGAATGTCGTTGCCAGAATTCTTAAATGTTTTGAATTTACGTGCAGTAATGAACAGCTTATAGTCAAAATCATCGTCTCGGCGGGTAGCATATCGGTCATTGTTACGTCGTGTCGGCGGTTCCATCTCAGAATTCGGTGTACCTTGCCAATTTCTTTCATAATTTCCGAAGTGCCCTGTGATATTATTTTGTGGCTGTTCCGTATTTCTATGTCGCTCTTTCCGTGTTGGAGCGCGAGTGTCCTCTGAAATACGTAATTGTTGTATTACCTGTGTCAGCTGATCCTGTACTTCCCGGATTTCTCTTTGGTGTTGCGTACTAATTTGATTCAGACTTTGTTTGAATTTCCTAATTTGTTCGCACTCTTCTGTGTCATTAAAGACTACCGGTTTTGTGTCATTCAAATTATCATCTACCTTCGTAGATAAATTAGTGAACTGATCCGAAAGTTCGGCTACTTTCTCCGATAGTGAACACATTTCCTCAGTGTGATTTTCTGAACCAAATTTCAGAATGTCCATTTGTGTTGAAATCGAATCTACTGTGTCCTTTAAGTTTTCCTGAGTTCTTGCAAGTTGCATAACCGAATCGGTGGATGCAACTGAGTCCATTTTAGCTTGCAAGGTGTCGTGATTTTAACGAACAACAGTTTGCAATTCTTTTATGGCTGCTTCGTGATTCTGTAATGAGTTTTCATGCCGCGAAAAAATAGGTTGAAAATGCTCACAAATTTGTGTTTTTACGTCATTACAGATTTTTTGACATTTCGATTCAATGTTATGTAACTCAGTAGTTAAATCTTCACGTGTTTGTTCAAGTGTGGTGTCTAACTTCCGAAGATTATGTTCCATTGTGTCCAACTGTTGCTGTGTTTGTCTCTGATTTTGTTCCATTGTGTCTAACTTTTGAAGATTTTGTTCCATTGTGTCTAACTTTTGAAGATTATGTTCCATTGTGTCTAACTTTTGAAGATTTTGTTCCATTGTGTCTAACTGTTGCTGTGTTTGTCTCTTGTTTTGTTTCATTTGTTGCATTAATTGCAATAATAATGTATTAGTGTCTGGAATTTGATCATCTATGCATTTCATCAGTGCATTTGCACCGGCAACATTCACAGTTTGACAAGCAGAAAATGTGTCTCGGCTTATTTGAGAAAACGGTGAGGACGCAAACCTGAATGTACAGTATTTGCAAGATTGTGTCCTGTCATATCGGATTCCTGACGCGAGCTGTTGCCGACCAATCGATCGATAATGCTTCCCTGTTCACTAACTGTTTCACTTCCTACACCATTATTTGCAGCCCGCTCCATTTTCCTATGCACTATTACCAAATTACTACTTTGAACATTTGTGAATTCATTACATGGTGGCGCTAACACATTGCTTCCGTCTTCACTGTCATTTCCCAGTTTACTTTGTAGCCTAGTATTACGTTTTTCACACGCCATTATTGTCACAATATTTCACACGATAAAACAGAAAAGCACAATTTGAAGAGCAAAAATAACAGAACACATTAACATAGCACTGAAAATAATATCTAGTTAATTGCAAGCGCAGCTGCGAAATACTTGGTGCAACTCTACATGCATGCCACAACTGTTGTACTGTACAACAATGAAAGACTACAACTACAAAGGAAATTCACTCTAAGATTAGGCGCTAGCAATAAACAAAAGCTACACTAATTACACAAACTACAAGGAAAAAATCAGAAGATTCCAGTGAGGTATCCTCGGCTAAGGGTCGACATATGAAACGTCCCCTTAGAAAAATTATACAAGACTGTGCTTAAATTGACACACAATAGTTTTTAGCGCAACGCAATCTGACTTTCAATAATCCCTACAAAAGAATGGCCCTGACTAACGTTAACCTATATGTTTCACAAATCACTTACCTCACAAAAATCTTCGTTACTCGAACTACTGCAATACAGCGAGCGCCACTACTGCCAGCTAACTAAAATAATCAAACTGCGGAAGGCACTAACTACTGATAGGTACAGTTAGCAAATGAAAGATTTTGATAGAGAACAAACAATGTATTTACTTTAATAGTCATAATATATATATCAGTTCATGACACCAATTCTTACAAATTTCAAAACTCCGCCATCTCTCTCCCCACGTCCACCACTGCTGGCGGCTCACCTCCAACTGCGCAACGCTACGCGCTGTTAGCATTCAGCTGCCGCTGCCCAACACTACAATGGCAGACAACAATGCAAACTAAACACAGACTGCACACGGCACAGCCAGTGATTTTTTCATACCGAGCGCTATGTGGCGTTACCAATAAGAAGACCTAAACAGCCTACTTACAAGCTCATGTCCAAGGCACCAAAGATGGGTAAAAAATTAATAATCGATAACTAAAACTTGAATTGTACTACTTCTTACTGGCTATTACATCAACTTAGAAGCTTCATCTGTGGTATACTATGGTGCTTTTAGTGTCTCCGCATACCGCAGCACGCGACATACCTTTGCAGACGATAAATGTAACCGTTTCAGAGAGAAAAGCGGCCAATGTGACGATTTGGCCTTAAGTCGATTCGCTAACAAATGACGAAAACGGACGGATTTCTCAGGTTTTTACAACATATGAACACTTTTTACATTCTTCCGTGCATCGCGGCTGCTAGTGGTCCTTCCATGCAAAATCTTAAGGTCCTAGCACATCTACAAGACACCAAAGAAGGGTAAAAAGTGAATAATCGATAACTAGTACTTGAATTGTACTGCTTCTTACTGGCTATTACATCAACTGAGAAGCTTCTTCTGTGTTCTGCAATGGTGCTTTAAGTGTCCCCGCATACCGCATCACGCTACATAGCTTTGCAGACGATAAATGTAACCGTTTCAGACAGAAGAGCGGCCAATGTGACGATCTGGCTTTAAGTCGTAACGATAACAAATGACGAAAACGGACGGATTTCTCTGGTTCTTACTACATATAAACTCTTTTCACATTCTCCCGTGCAACGCGGCTGCTTGTCCTCGTTTCATCCAAAATCGTAAGGTCCTAGCTCATGCCCAAGGCAACAAAGAAGGGTAAAAGGTGAATAATCGATAAGTAAAACTTGAATTGTACTGCTTCTTACTGTTTAATACACCAACTTAGAAGATTCTTCTGTGTTCTACTATGTTGCTTTTAGTGTCTCCGCATACCGCAGCACGCGACATAGCTTTGCAGACGATAAATGTAACCGTTTCAGAGAGAAGAGCGGCCAATGTGACGATCTGGCTATAAGTCGATTCGATAGCAAATGACAAAAACGGATGGATTTCTCAAGTTTTTACCACATATGAACACTTTTCACATTCTCCCATGCAACACTGCTGCTAGTCCTCCTTTCATGCAAAATCTTAAGGTCCTAGCTCTTCTCCTAGGCACAAAGGCCGGCTAAAACGTCAATAATCGATAATTAAAACTTGAATTGTACTGCATCTTACTGGCTATTAAATCAACGTAGAATTTTTCATCTGTAATCTACTATGGTGCTTTTAGTGTCACCGCATACCGCAGCACGCTACATAGATTTGCAGACGACAAATGTAACCGTTTCACATAGAATAGTGGCCAATGTGACGATCTGGCTTTAAGTCGATTCGTTGACAAATGACGAAAACCGGCGGATTTCTCAGGTTTTCACTACATATGAACACTTTTCACATTCTCCCAAGCGACGCGTCTGCTAGTTCTCCTTTCATGCAAAATCTTAAGGTCCTAGCTCATGTCCAAGGCACCAAAGCCGGATAAGAAGTCAATAATCGATAACTAAAACTTGAGTAGTACTGCTTCTTACTGGCTATTACATCAACTTAGAAGTTTTTTCTGTGTTCTACTATTGTGCTTTTAGTGTCTTCGCATACCGCAGAACGCGACATAGCTTTGCAGACGATAAATGTAACCGTCCCAGAGAAAAGAGCGGATAATGTGACGATCTGGCTTTGAGTCGATTCGATAACGAATGACGAAAACGGACATATTTCTCCTGTTTTTTCTACATATGAACACAGTTCACATTCTGCCGTGCAACGCGGCTGCTAATCCGCCATTCATGCAAAATCTTAAGGTCCTAGCTCATGTCCAAGGCACCAAAGCCAGTTAAAAAGTCAATAATCGACAACTAAAATTTGAGTTCAACTGCCTCTTACTGGCTATTACATCAACTTAGAAGCTTCTTCTGTGTTCAACTATGGTCTTTTTAGTGTCTCCGCATGCCGCCGCACGCGACATACCTTTGCAGACGATAAATGTAACCGTTTCAGAGAGAATAGTGGCCAATGTGTCGATCTGGCTTTAAGTCGATTCGATGACAAAAGACGAAAACGGACGGATTTCTCAGGTTTTTACCACATATGAACACAGTTCACATTTTCCCGTGCAACGCGGCTGCTAGTCCGCCATTCATGCTAAATCTTAAGGTCCTAGCTCATGTCCAAGGAACCAAATAAGGCTAAAAAGTCAATAATCGATAACTAAAACTTGAATTGTACTGCTTCTTGCTGGCTTTTACATCAACTTAGAAGCTTCTTCTGTGTTCTACTATGGTGCTTCTAGTGTCACCGCATACCGCACCACGCGACTTAGCTTTGCAGACGATAAATGTATCCGTTTCAGAGAAAATAGCGGCCTTTGTGACGATCGGGCTTTAAGTCGATTCGATAACAAATGAAGAAAACGGACGGATTTCTCAGGTTTTTACTACATATGAACACTTTTCACATTCTCCCGTGCGACGCGGCTGCTAGTACGCCTTTCACGCAAAATCTTAAGGTCCTAGCTCATGTCCAAGGCACCAAGGAAGGCTAAAAAGTCAATAATCGATAACTAAAACTTGAATTGTACTGCTCCTTACTGGCTATTACATCAACTACTATGGTGCTTTTAGTGTCTCCGCATACCGCAGCACGCGACATAGCTTTTCAGAAGATAAATGTAACCGTTCCAGAGAGAAGAGCGTCCAATGTGACGATCTGGCTTTAAGTCTATTCGATAACGAATGGCAAAAATGGGCGGATATCTCATGTTTTTACTACATATGAACACTTTTCACATTCTCCAGTGCGACGCGGCTACTAGTACGCCTTTCACGCAAAATCTTAAGGTCCTAGCTTATGTCCAAGGCACCAAGGAAGGCTAAAAAGTTAATAATCGATAAGTAAATTTTGATGTACTGCTTCTTACTGGCTTTTACATCAACTTAGGAGTTTCTTCTGTGTTCTACTATGGTGCTTTTAGTGTCTCCGCATTTCGCAGCACGCGGCATAACTTTGCAGGCGATAAATGTAACTGTTTCAGAGAAAATAGCGGCCAATGTGACGATCTGGCTTTAAGTCGATTCGATAACAAATGACGAAAACGGACAGATGTCTCCGGTTTTTACTACATATGAACACTTTTCACTTTCTCGCGTGCAACGCGGCTGCTAGTCCTCCTTTCATGCAAACTCTTAAGGTCCTACCTCATGTCCAAGGCACCAAAGAATGGTAAAAAGTCAATAATCCATAGCTAAAACTTGAATTGTACTGGTTCTTACTAGCTATTACATCAACTTAGAAGTTTCTTCTGTGTTCTACTATGGTGCTTTTAGTGTCACCGCATACCGCAGCACGCGACATAGCTTTGCAGACGATAAATGTAACCGTTTCAGAGAGAAGAGCGGGCAATGTGAATATCTGGCTTTAAGTCGATTCGGTAACAAAGGAGGAAAATATACGGATTTTTGAGGTTTTTACTACATATGAACACTTTTTACATTCTCTCGTGCAACGCGGCTGCTAGTCCTCTTCTCATGCAAAATCTTAAGGTCTTACCTCATGCCCAAGGCACCAAAGAAGGGTAAAAAGTCAATAATCGATAATTAAAACTTGAATTGTACTGCATCTTACTGGCTATTACATCAACTTAGAAGCTTTTTCTGTGTTCTACTATTGTGCTTTTAGTGTCTTCGCAAACCGCAGAACGCGACATAGCTTTGCAGACGATAAATGTAATCGTTCCAGAGAGAAGAGCGGCCAATGTGACGATCTGGCTTTGAGTCGATTCGATAACGAATGACGACAACGGACATATTTCTCCTGTTTTTACTACAGATGAACACAGTTCACATTCTCCCGTGCAACGCGGCTGCTAATCCGCCATTCATGCAAAATCTTAAGGTCGTAGCTCATTTCCAAGGAACCAAGGATAGCTAAAAAGTCAATAATCGATAACTATAACTTGAATTGTACTGCTTCTTACTGGCTTTTACATCAACGTAGAAGTTTCCTCTGTGTTATACTATGGTGCTTTTTGTGTTTCCGCATGCCGCAGCACGCAAAATAGCTTTGCAGACGATAAAAGTAAACGTTTGAGAGAGAATAGCGGCCAATGTGACGATCTGTCTTTAAGTCGATTCGATGACAAAAGACGAAAACGGACGGATTTCTCAGGTCTTTACTACATATGAACACTTTTCACATTCTCCCAAGCAAAGCGTCTGCTAGTCCTCCTTTCATGCAAAACCTTAAGGTCCTAGCTCATGTCCAAGGCACCAAAGCCAGCAAAAAAGTCAATAATCGATAACTAAAACTTGAGTTCAGCTGCTTCTTACTGGCTATTACATCAACTTAGAAGCATCTTCTGTGTTCAGCTATGGTGTTTTTAGTATCTCCGCATTCCGCCGCACGCGACATACCTTTGCAGACGATAAATGTAACCGTTTCAGAGAGAATAGCGGCCAATGTGACGACCTCTTTAAGTCGATTCGATAACAAATGACGAGAAAGGACGGGTTTCTCAGGTTTTTACTACATATGAACACTTTTCACATTCTCCCGTGCAACGCAGCTGCTAGTCCTCCTTTCGTGCAAAATCTTAAGGTCCTAGCTCATGTCCAAAGCACCAAAGAATGGTAAAAAATCAATAATCGATAGCTAAAATGTGAATTGTACTGCTTCTTACAGGCTATTACATCAACTTAGAAGCTTCTTCTGTGTTCTACCATGGTGCTTTTAGTGTCTCCGCATACCGCAGCACGCGACATAGCTTTTCAGACGATAAATTTAACCGTTTCAGAGAGAATAGCGGCCAAAGTGACGATCTGGCTTGAAGTCGATTCTATAACAAGTGACGAAAACGCACGGATTTCTCAGGTTTTTAGTATATATGAACACTTTTCACATCCTCCCGTGCACCGCGGCTGCTAGTCCGCTTTTCATGCAAAATCTTAAGGTCCTAGCTCATGTCCAAGGCACCAAAGAAGGGTAAAAAGTTAATAATCGATAGCTAAAACTTGAATAGTACTGCTTCTTACTGGCTATTACATCAACTTAGAAGCTTCTTCTGTGTTCTACTATGGTGCTTTTAGTGTCTTCGCATACCGCAGAACGCGACATAGCTTTGCAGACGATAAATGTAACCGTTCCAGAGAGAAGAGCGGCCAATGTGACGATCTGGCTTTAAGTCGATTCGATAACAAATGACGAAAATGGACGGATTTCTCAGGTTTTTACTACATATGAACACAGTTCACATTCTCCCGTGCAATTCGGCTCCTAGTCCGCCATTCATGCTAAATCTTAAGGTCCTAGCTCATATCCAAGGAACCAAATAAGGCTAAAAAGTCAATAATCAATAACTGAAACTTGAATTGTACTGCTTCTTGCTGGCTTTTACATCAACTTAGAAGCTTCTTCTGTGTTCTACTATGGTGCTTTCAGAGTCTCGGCATTCCGCAGTACGCGCCATACCTTTGCAGACGATAAATGTAACCGTTCCAGAGACAAGTGCGGCCAATGTGACGATCCGGCTTTGAGTCGATTCGATAACGAATGACGAAAACGGACGGATTTATCCTGTTTTTACTACATATGAACACAGTTCACATTCTCCCGTGCAACACGGCTGCTAGACCGCCATTCATGTAAAATCTTGAGGTCCTAGCTCATGTCCAAGGAACCAAGGAAGGCTACAAAGTCAATAATCGATAACTAAAACTTGAATTGTACTGCTTCTTACTGGCTTTTACATCAACTTAGAAGTTTCTTCTGTGTTCTACTATGGTGCTTTTAGTGTCTTCGCATACCGCAGAACGCGACATAGCTTTGCAGACGAAAAATGTAACCGTTTCAGCGAGAACAGAGGCCAATATGACGATCTGGCTTTAAGTCGATTTGATAACAAATGACGAAAACGGACGGATTTCTCAGGTTTTTACTACATATGAACACCTTTCACATTCTTCCGGGCAAAGCGGCTGCTAGTCCTCCTTCCATGCAAAATCTTATGGTCCTAGCTCATGTCCAAGGCACCAAAGAAAGGTAAAAAATGAATAATCGATAACTAAAACTTGATTTGTTCTGCTCCATACTGGCTACTACATCAACTTAGAATCTTCTGCTATGTTCTACTATGGTGCTCTTAGTGTCTCCGCATATCGCAGTACGCTACATAGCTTTGCAGACGATAAATGTAACGGTTTCAGAGAGAAGAGCCTCCAATGTGACGATCTGGCTTTGAGTCGATTCGATAACGAATGACGAAAACGGACGGATTTATCCTGTTTTTACTACAAATGAACACAGTTCACATTCTCCCGTGCAACGCAGCTGCTAGACCGCCATTCATGTAAAATCTTAAGGTCCTAGCTCATATCCAAGGAACCAAGGAAGGCAAAAAAGTCAATAATCGATAACTAAAACTTGAATTGTACTGGTTCTTACTGGCTTTTACATCAACTTAGAAGTTTCTTCTGTGTTATACTATGGTGCTTGTTGTGTCTCCGCATACCGCAGCACGCGACATAGCTTTGCATACGATAAATGTAACCGTTTCAGAGAGAATAGCGGCCAATGTGACAATCTGGCTTTAAGTCGATTTGATAACAAATGACGAAAACGGACGGATTTCTCAGGTTTTTACTACATATGAACACCTTTCACATTCTTCCGGGCAAAGCGGCTGCTAGTCCTCCTTCCATGCAAAATCTTATGGTCCTAGCTCATGTCCAAGGCACCAAAGCCGGCTCAAAAGTCAATAATCGATAACTAAAACTTGAATTCTACTGCTTCTTACTGGCTATTACATACACTTGTAAGCTTCTGCTGTGTTCTAGTATGGTGCATATAGTGTCTCCTCATACCGTAGCACTCGACATAGCTTCGCAGACGATAAATGTAACCGTTTGAGAGACAATAGCGGCCCATTTGACGATCTGGCTTTATGTCGATTCGATAACAAATGAGGAAAACGGACGGATTTCTTAGGTTTTTACTACAAATGAACACTTTTCACATTCTCTCAAGCAATGCGTCTGCTAGGCCTCCATTCATGCACAATCTTAAGGTCCTAGCTCATGTCCAAGGCACCAAAGCCGGCTCAAAAGTCAATAATCGATAACTAAAACTTGAATTGTACTGCTTCTTACTGGCTATTACATCAATTTAGAAGGTTTATCTGTGTTCTACTATGGTGCTTTTAGTGTCTCCGCATACCGCAGCACGCGACATAGGTTTGCAGACGATTAATGTAACCGTTGCAGAGAGAAGAGCGGCCAATGTAACGATCTGGCTTTTAGTCGATTCTATAACAAATGACGAAAACGGACGGATTTCTCAGGTTTTTACTGTATATAAACACAGTTCACATTCTCCCGAGCACCGCGGCTGCTAGTCCTCTTTTCATGCAAAATCTTAAGGTCCTAGCTCATGTCCAAGGCACCAAGGAAGGGTAAGAAGTCAATAATCGATAGGTAAAACTTGAATTGTACTGCTTCTTACTGGCTATTACATCAACTTAGAAGCTTGTTCTGTGTTCTACTATGGTGCTTTTAGTGTCTTCGCATACCGCAGCACGTGACATAATTTTGCAGACGATAAATGTAACCGTTTAAGCGAGAAGAGCGGCCAATGTGACGATCTGGCTTTGAGTCGATTCGATAACGAATGACGAAAACGGACGGATATCTCAGGTTTTTACTACATATGAACACTCTTCACATTCTCCCGTGCAACGCGGCTGCTAGTACTCTTTTCACGCAAAATCTTAAGGTCCTAGCTCATGTCCAAGGCAACAAGGAAGGCTAAAAAGTCAATAATCGATAACTAAAACTTGAATTGTACTGCTTCTTACAGGCTATTACATCAACTACTATGGTGCTTTTAGTGTCTCCGCATACCGCAGCACGCGACATAGCTTTTCAGACGATAAATGTAACCGTTCCAGAGAGAAGAGCGTCCAAAGTGACGATCTGGCTTTAAGTCTATTCGATAACGAATGACGAAAGTTGGCGGATTTCTCAGGTTTTTACTAGAAATGAACACTTTTCACATTTTCCCGTGCAACGCGGCTGCTAGTCCTCCTTTCATGCAAAATCTTTAGGTCCTAGCTCATGTCCAAGGCAGCTAAGAAGGGTAAAAAGTCAATAGTCGATAGCTAAAACTTGAATGGTACTGCTTTTTAAAGGCTATTACATCAACTTAGAAGCTTCTTCTGTGTTCTACTATGGTGCTTTTAGTGTCTCCGCATACCGCAGCACGCGACATAGATTTGCAGACGACGAATGTAACCGTTTCAGAGAGAATAGCGGCCAATGAGGCGATCTGGCTTTTACTCGATTCGAGAACAAATGACGAGAACGGACGGGTTTCTGAGGTTTTTTCTACATATGAACACTTTTTACATTCTCCCGTGCAACGCACCTGCTAATCCTCCTTTCATGTGAAATCTGAAGGTCCTAGCTCATGTCCAAGTCACCAAATAAAGATAAAAAGTCAATAATCGATAACTAAAACTTGAATTGTACTGCTTCTTACTGGCTATTATATCAACTTAGAGCTTCTTCTGTGTTCTCCTATGGTGCTTTTAGTGTCTATGCATACCGCAGCACGTGACATAGCTTTGCAGACGATTAATGTAACCGTTTCAGAGAGAATAGCGGCCAATGTGACGATCCCTTAATGTCGATTCGATAACAAATGACGGAAACGGACGGGTTTCACAGGTTTTTCTACATATGAACAATTTTCACATTCTTCCGTGCAACGCATCTGCTAGTCCTCCTTTCATGCAAAATCTTAAGGTCCTAGCTCATGTCCAAGGCACCAAAGCCGGCTAAAAAGTCAATAATCGATAACTAAAACTTGAATTCTACTGCATATTACTTGCTTTTACATAAACTTGGAAGCTTCTGCTGTGTTCTACTATGGTGCATATAGCGTCTACGCATACCGTAGCACGCGACATAACTTTGCAGACGATAAATGTAACTGTTTGAGAGAGAATAGCGGTCAATGTGACGATCTGGCTTTAAGTCTATTCGATAATAAATGAGGAAAACGGACGGATTTCTTAGGTTTTTACTACATATGAACACTTTTCACATTCTCCCGTGCAACGCGTCTGCTAGTCCTTCTTTCATTCAAAATCTTAAGGTCCTATCTCATGTCCAAGGCACCAAAGCCGGATAATAAGTCAATAATCGATAGCTAAAACTTGAATTTTACTGCTTCTTACTGGCTATTACATCAACTTAGAAGTTTCTTCTTTGATCTACTATGACGCTTTTAGTGTCTCCGCATACCGCAGAACGCGACATAGCTTTGCAGACTATAAATGTAACCGTTTCAGAGAGAAGAACGGTCAATGTGAAGATCTGGCTTTACGTCGATTCGATAACAAAGGAGGATAACGGACGGATTTTTCAGGTTTTTGCTACATATGACCAGTTTTGACATTCTCTCGTGCAACGCGGCTGCTAGTCCTCCTCTCATGCAAAATCTTAAGGTCTTATCTCACGTCCAAGGCACCAAAGAAGGGTAAAAAGTCCATTATCGATAGCAAAACTTGAATTGTGCTGCTTCTTACTGGCTATTACATAAACTTAGAAGCTTCTTCTGTGTTCTACTATGGTGCTTTTAGTGTCACCGCATACCTCAGCACGCGACATAGCTTGGCAGACGACAAATGTAACCGTTTCAGAGAGAAGAGCGGTCAATGTGAATATCTGGCTTTAAGTCGATTCGATAACAAAGGAAGAAAATGGACGGATTTTTCAGGTTTTTACTACATATGAACACTTTTCACATTCTCCCGTGCGACGCGGCTGCTAGTACGCCTCTCACGCAAAATCTTAAGGTCCTAGCTCATGTCCAAGGCACCAAGGTAGGCTAAAAAGTCAATAATCGATAGCAAAAACTTGAATTGTACTGCTTCTTACTGGCAATTACATCACCTTAGAAGCTTCTTCAGTGTTCTACAATGACGATTTTAGTGTCTCCGCATTCCGCAGCACGCGACATAACTTTGCAGACGATAAATGTAACTGTTTCAGAGAGAATAGTGGCCAATGTGACGATCTGGCTTTAAGTTGATCCGATAACAAATGACGAAAACGGACAGATTTCTCCGGTTTTTACTACATACGAACACTTTTCACATTCTCGCGTGCAACGCGGCTGCTAGTCTTCCTTACATGCAAATTCTTAAGGTCCTACCTCATGTCCAAGGCACCAAAGAAGCGTACAAAGTGAATAATCCATAGCTAAAACTTGAATTGTACTGCTTCTTACTGGCTATTACATCAACGTAGAAGCTTCTTCTGTGTTCTAATATGGTGCTTTTAGTGTCTCCGAATTACGCCGCACGTGACATACCTTTGCAGACGATAAATGTAACCGTTTCAGAGAGAGGAGCGGCGATTGTGACGATCTGGGTTTAAGTCGATTCGATAACAAATGACGAAAACGGACGGAATTCTCAGGTTTTTACTACATATGAATACATTTCACATTCTCCCGTGCAACGCGGCTGCCAGGAATCCTTTCATACAAAATCTTAAGATCCTAGATAATGTCCAAGGCACCAAAGAAGGGTAAAATCTCAATTATCGATTACTAAAACATGAATTGTACTGCTTCTTACTGGCTATAACATCAATTTAGAAGTTTCTTCTTAGTTCTACTATGACGCTTTTAGTGTCACCGCATACCGCAGAATGCGACATAGCGTTGCAGACGATAAATGTAACCGTTTCATAGGGAACAGCGGCCAATGTGTTGATCTGGCTTTAAGTCGATTCGATAACAAACGACTTAAACGGACGGGTTTCTCATGTTTTTACTACATATTAACACTTTTCACATTCTTCCGTGCAACGCGGCTGCTAGTAATTTTTTCATGCAAAATCTTAAGATCCTAGCTCTAGTCCAAGGCTCCAAAGAAGGGTAAAAAGTCAATAATCGATTACTAAAACTTGAATTGTACTGCTTCTTACTGGCTATTACATCAAATTAGAAGCTTCTTCTGTGTTCTACCATGGAGCTTTTAGTGTCTCCGCATACCGCAGCACGCGACATAGCTTTTCAGACAATAAATTTAACCGTGTCAGAGAGAATAGCATCCAATGTGGCGATCTGGCTTTTAGTCGATTCGAGAACAAATGACGAGAACGGACGGGTTTCTCAGGTTTTTTCTACATATGAACACTTTTCACATTCTCCCGTGCAACGCACCTGCTAGTCCTCCTTTCATGTGAAATCTTAAGGTCCTAGCTCATATCCAAGGCACCAAAGAAGGGTAAAAAGTCATAATCGATAGCTAAAACTTGAATTGTACTGCTTCTTACTGGCTATTACATCAACTTAGAAGCTTCTTCTGTGTTCTCCTATGGTGCTTTTAGAGTTTTCGCATACCGCAGCACGCGATATAGCTTTTCAGACAATAAATGTAACCATTTCAAAGAGAATTGCAGCCAATGTGGCGATGTGGCTTTAAGTCGATTCGATAACAAATGACGGAAACGGACGGGTTTCTCAGGTTTTTGCTACATATGAACACTTATCACATTCTCCCGTGCAACACGGCTGCTAGTCCACCTTTCATGCAAAATATTAAGGTCCTAGTTCGTGTCCAAAGCACCAAAGAATGGTAAAAAAATCAATAATCGATAACTAAAATATGAATTGTAATGTTTCTTACAGGCTATTACATCAACTTAGAAGCTTCATCTGTGTTCTACCATGCAGCTTTTAGTGTCTCCGCATACCGCAGCACGCGACATAGCTTTTCAGACGATAAATTTAACATTTTCAGAGAGAATAGCGTCCAATGTGACGTTCTGACTTTTACTCGATTCGACAACAAATGACGAGAACGGACGGATTTCTCAGGTTTTTCTACATATGAACACCTTTCACATTCTTCCATGCAACGCGGCTGCTAGTCCTCCTTTCATGCAATATCTTAAGGTCTTAGCTCATTTCCAAGGCAACAAAGCCTGCTAAAAAGTCAATAATCCATTACTAAAACTTGAGTAGTACTGCTTCTTACTGGCTATTACATAAACTTGGAAGCTTCTTCTGTGTTCTCCTACGGTGCTTTTAGTGTCTTCGCATACCGCAGCACGCGACATAGCTTTTCAGACAATAAATGTAACCGTTTCAAAGAGAATTGCGGCCAATGTGGCGATCTGGCTTTAAGTCGATTCGATAACAAATGACGAGAACGCACGGATTTCTCAGGTTTTTAGTACATATCAACACTTTTCACATTTTCCCGTGCAACGCAGCTGCTAGTCCTCCTTTCATGCAAAATGTTAAGGTCCTAGCTCATGTACAAAAGCACCAAAGAAGGGTAAAAAGTCAATAACCGATAACTAAAACTCGAATTGTACTGCTTCTTACTGGCTATTAGATCAACTTAGAAGCTTCTTCTGTGTTCTACTGTGGTGCTTCTAGAGTCTCCGCATACCGTAGCACGTGACATTGCATTGCAGACGATAAATGTAACCGTTTCAGAAAGAAGAGCGGACAATGTGACGATCTGGTTTTAAGTCGATTCGATATCAAATGACGAATACGGACGGATTTCTCTGGTTTTTACTACATATGAACACTTTTCACAATCTGCAGTGCAACGCGGCTAATAGTCCTCCTTTCATGCAAAATCTTAAGTTCCTAGCTCATGTCCAAATTCACCAAAGAAAGGTGTCGACGAAAACACAGAAATTGCATCGCGATTGAATACAACAGGCACCATGCGGACTTTTCCCCATGGGAGTAATGTCTCAAACTCTCCACGCTTTGATCGCTCCCTAGCAGACCAATAGTAGTTTCCGAAGCACATCTGGAGGCAGTTTGTAATCTGTGGACCTTCAGAGTGTTGATGAAACACAGAAGTTGCACCGAAATGGAATACAACATTCACCATGCGAACTTTTCTCCTTGGGAGTAATGTCTCAAACTGTCTGCGCTTTGATCGATTCCTTGGAGACCAGTAGTGGTTTCTGAAGCACATCTGGAGGCAGTTTGTAATTGTGGACCTTCAGAGTGTTGATGGATCACAGAAATTGTATCGAGATTGAATACAACAGGCACCATGCGAAATTTTCTCCATAGGACTAATGTCTCAAACTGTCTACGCTTTGATCGTTCCCTGGAAGACCAGTAGCAGATTCCGGAGTACATCTGCAGGAACTCTGTAATCTGTGGACCTTCCTTTCAGAATGTTGTTGAAATATTAAAATTGTATCCTGATTGAATACAACAGGCACCATGAGGACTTTTCTCCATGCGAGTAATGTCTCTAACTGTCTACGCTTTGATCGTTCCCTGGAAGACCAGCAGTAGTTTCCGAAACACATTTGGAGGCATTCTGTACTCAGTGGAGCTTCAGAGTGATGATGAAGCACAGAAATTGCATCGTGATGGAATAAGATATTCACCTTGCGGACTTTTCTGGAAGGGAGTAATGTCTCAAACTGTCTACGCTTTGATCGTTCCCTGGAAGACCAGTAGTTGTTTACAAAGCACAACTGGAGGCATTCAGTATTCTTTGGACCTTAAGAGTGTTGATGAAACACAGATATTGCATCGGGATTGAATACAACATGCCTCATGCGGACTTTTCTCCATGGGAGTAATGTCTCAAACTGTCTACGATTTGATTGATTTCTGGGAGACCAGTAGTGGTTTCCGAAGCCCATCTGGAGGCATTCTGTAATCTTTTGACCTTCAGAGTGTTGATGAAACACAAAAATTGCATCGGGATTGAATACAACAGGCACCATGCGGACTTTTCTCAATGGGAGTAATGTCTCAAACTGTGTACGCTTTGATCGTTCCCTGGAAGAACAATAGTAGTTTCCCAAGCATATCTGGAGGCTGTTTGTAATCTGTGGAACTTCAGAGTGTTGATGAAACATAGAAATTGCATCGGGATTGAATACAAGAGGCACCATGCGGCTTATCTTCATGGGAGTAATGTCTCAAACTTTCTACGCTTTGATCGATTCCTGGGAGACCAGTAGTGTTTTCCGAAGCCCATCTGGAGGCATTCGTAATCTTTGGACCTTCAGAGTGTTGATGATACACAAAAATTGCATCGGGTTTGAATACAATAGTCACCATGCGGACGTTTCACCATGTGAGTAATATCTCAAACTGTCTACGATTTGATCGATTCCTGGGAGACCAGTAGTGGTTTCCGAAGCCCATCTGGAGGCATTCTGTAATCTTTGGACCTTCAGAGTGTTGATGAAACACAAAGATTGCGTCGGGATTGAATACAACAGGCACCATGCGGACTTTTCTCCATGAAGTCACGTCTCAAACTGCCTACGCAATGACCGTTCCCTGGAAGACCAGTAGTAGTTTCCGAAGCAAATCTGGAGGCATTCTATAATCTGTGGACCTTAAGAGTGAAGGTGAAACACAGAAATTGCATCGTGATTGAATACAGCATTCACCATGCGAACTTTTTTCTATGGGAGTAAGGTCTCAAACTGTCTACGCTTTTATAGTTCCCTGGAAGACCAGTAGTAGTTTACGAAGCATATCTGGAAGCTTTGTGTAATCTGTGGACCTTCAGTGTGTTGATGGAACACAGAAATTGCATCGGGATTGAATACAACAGGCACCATGCGGACGTTTCTCCATTGGAGTAATTTCTTTAACTGTCTACAGTTAGTTTGTTCCCTGGAAGACCAGTAGTAGTTTCCGAAGCCCATCTCAAGGCATTCTATAATCTGTGGACCTTCAGAGTGTTGATGGAACACAGAAATTGCATCGGGATTGAATACAACTGGCACCATGCGGAGTTTTCTCCATGGGAGTAATGTCTCAAACTGTCTACGATTTGATCGATTCCTGGGAGACCAGTAGTGGTTTCCGAAGCCCATCCGGAGGCATTCTGTAATCTGTGGACCTTCAGAGTGTTGATGAAACACAAAAACTGCATCGGGATTGAATACAACAGGCACCATGAGGACTTTTCTCCATGGCAGTAATGTCTCGAACTATGTACGCTTTGATCGTTACCTGGATGAACAATAGTAGTTTCCCAAGCATATCTTTAGGCTGTTTGTAATCTGTGGACCTTCAGAGTGTTGATGAAACATAGAAATTGCATTGGGATTGAATACAAGATGCACCATGCGGCTTATCTTCATGGGAGTAATGTATCAAACTTTCTACGCTTTGATCGATTCCTGGGAGACCAGTAGTGGTTTCCGAAGCCCATCTGGAGGCATTCTGTAATCTTTGGACCTTCAGAGTGTTGATGAAACACAAAGATTGCATCGGGATTGAATACAACAGGCACCATGCGGACGTTTCTCCATTGGAGTAATTTCTTTATCTGTCTACGGTTAGTTTGTTCCCTGGAAGACCAGTAGTAGTTTCCGAAGCCCATCTCAAGGCATTCTATAATCTGTGGACCTTCAGAGTGTTGGTGAAACACAGAAATTGCAAAGTAAAGGAATACAACATTCACCACGTGGACTTCTCTCCGTGGGAGTAATGTCTCGAAGTGTCTACGCCTTGATCGTTCCCTGGAAGACCAGTGGTAGTCTCCGAAGCACATCTGGAGGAATTCTGTAATCTGTGCAACATCAGAGTGTTCATGAAACACAGAAATTGCATCGGGATTGAATACAACAGGCTATATGCAGACGTTTCTCCATGGGAGTAATGTCTCAATCTGTCTACGTTTACATCGTTCCCTGGAAGACAAGTAGTAGTTTTCGAAGCACATCTGGAGGCATCCTGTAATCTGTGGACTTTCAGAGTGTTGATGAAACACAGAAATTGCATCGGGATTGAATACAACAGGCACCATGCGGACTTTTCTCCATGGGAGTAATGTCTCAAACTGTCTACGATTTGATCGATTCCTGGGAGACCAGTAGTGGTTTCCGAAGCCCATCTGGAGGCATTCTGTAATCTGTGGACCTTCAAAGTGTTGATGAAACACAAACATTGCACCGGGACTGAATACAACAAGCACCATGTGGACTTTTCGCCTCATTAGTAATGTCTCAAACTGTCTACGCTTTGATCGATTCCTGGGAGACCAGTAGTGGTTTCCGAAGACCATCTGGAGACATTCTGTAATGTGGGGACCTTCAGAGTGATGATGATACACTAAAATTACATCGGGGTGAATACAACAGGCACCATGCGGACTTTTCTCAATGGGAGTAACTTCTGAATCTGTCTACTCTTTGATCGTTCCCTGGAAGACCAGTAGCAATTTCTGAAGCACATCTGGAGGCATTCTGTAATCTGTGGACCCTCAGAGTGTTGATGATACACAGAAATTGCATCGAGATTGAATACAACAGGGACCGTGCGGACTTTTCACCATGGGAGTAATGTCTCAAACTGTCTACGCTTTGATCGATTCCTGAGAGACCTGTAGTATATTCCGAAGCACGTCTGGAGGCATTCAGTAATCTGTGGACCTTCAGAGTGTTGATAAAACTCAGAAATTGCATCGGGATTGAATACAACAGGCACCATGCGGACGTTACTCTATGGGAGTAACGTATCAAGTGTCTACGCTTAGATCGTTCATTGGAAGACCTGTAGCAATTTCCGAAGCACATCTGGAAGCATTCTGTAATCTTTGGACCTTCAGGGTGTAGGTGAAACACAGAAATTGCATCGGGATTGAATCCAACAGTAACCAAGCGGACTTTTCTCAATGGGAGTATTGTCTCAAACTGTCTACGCTTTGAACGTTCCCAGGAAGACCTGTAGCAATATCCGAAGCACATCTGGTAGCATTCTGTAATCTGTGGACCTTCAGAGTGTTGATGAAACACAGAAATTGCATCGGGATTGAATACAACAGACACCATGCCTACTTTTCTCCACGGGAGTAGTGTCTGAAATTGTCTACGCTTTGATCGTTCCCTGGAAGACCACTAGTAGTTTCCAAAGCACAACTGGGGGCATTAAGTAATCTTTGGACCTTCAGAGTGTTGGTGAAACACAGAAATTGCATCGGGATTGAATCCAACAGTAACCAAGCGGACTTTTCTCAATGGGAGTATTGTCTCAAACTGTCTACACTTTGATCGCTCCCAGGAAGACCAGCAGCAATTTCTGAATTACATCTGGAGGCACACTGTAATCTGTGGTCCTTCAGAGTGTTGATGAAACACAAAAATTGCAACGGGATTGAATACAACAGGCACAATGCGGACTATTCTCCATGGGAGTAATGTCCTAAACTGTCAACGCTTTGATCGTTCCATGGAAGACCTTAGTAGTTTCCGAAGCACATGTGTAGGCAAATCGTAATCTGTGGACCTTCAGAGTCTTGATGAAACATAGAAATTGCATCGGGATTTAATACAACATTCACCATGCGGACTTTTCTCCATAGGTGTAATGTCTCAAACTGTCTACGATATGATCGTTCCCTGGCAGACCAATAGTAGTTTCCGAAGCATATCTGGGGCAGTTTGTATTCTCTGGATTTTCAGAGTGTTGATGAAACACAAAAATTGCATCGAGATTGTATACAACAGGCACCATTCGGGCTTTTCTCCATGGGAGTAATGTCTCATACTGTCTTCGCTTTGATCGTTCCCTGGAAGACTAGTAGTAGTTTCCGAAGCACATCTGGAGGCATTCTGTAATCTGTGGACCTTCAGAGTGTTGATGAAACACAGAGATTTCATCGGGATTGAATACAACAGTGACCATGCGGATCTTTCTCCATGGGAGGCATGTCTCAAACTTCCTACGCTTTGATCGTTCCCTGGAAGACAAGTAGTAGTTTCCCAAGCAAATCCGGAGGCATTCTATAATCTGTGGGCCTTCAGAGTGTTGGTGAAACACAGAAATTGCATCGAGATGGTGTACAACCTTCACCATGCGGAATTTTCTCCATGGGAGTAATATCTCAAACTGTCTATGTTTTGATCTTTCCCAGGAAGACCATTAGTAGTTTCCGAAGTACATCTGGCGTCATTCTGTAATCAGTGGACCTTCAGAGTGTTGGTGAAACAAAGAAATTGCATCGTGATGGAATACAACATACAACATGCGGACTTTTCCCCATGGGAGAAATGTCCTAAATTGTCAACGCTTTGATCATTCCCTGGAATACCAATTGTAGTTTCCGAAGCACATCTGGAGGCAGTTTGTAATCTGTGGACCTTCGGAGTGTTGATGAAACACAGAAATTGCATCGCGATTGAATACAACAGCCACCATGCGGACTTTTCTCCATGGCAGTATTGTCTCAAAGTGTTTACGCTTTGATCGATTCCTGATAGACCAGTAGTAGTTTCCGAAGCCCATCTTTAGGCATTCTGTAATTTGTGGACTTTCAGAGTGTTGATGAAACAAAAAATTGCATCGGGATTGAGTTCAATATGCACCATGCGGAGTTTTCTCCATGGGAGTAATGTCTCAAACTGTCTACGCTTTGATCGTTACCTGGAAGACAAGTAGTAGTTTCCCGAAGCAAATCTGGAGGCATTCTATAATCTGTGGACCTTCAGAGTGTTGGTGAAACACAGAAATTTCATCGAGATGGTATACAACATTCAACATGCGGAATTTTCTCCATGGAACTAATGCTCAAACTGTCTATGCTTTGATCGTTCCCAGGAAGACCAGTAGTAGTTTCCGAAGTACATCTGGAGGCATTCTGTAATCAGTGGACCTTCAGAGTGTTGGTGAAACAAAGAAATTGCATCGTGATGGAATACAACATTCACCATGCGGACTTTTCTCCATGGGAGAAATGTCTCAATCTGTCTACGCTTTGATCGTTCCCTGGAAGAACAGTAGTAGTTTTCGAAGCACATCTGGATTCATTCTGTAATCTGTGGATCTTCAGAGTGTTCATGAAACTCAGAAAGTGCATCGCCATTGAATACAACAGGCACCATGCGGATGTTTCTCCATGGGAGTAATGTCTCAAACTGTCTAGGTTTACATCGTTCCCTGGAAGACCAGTAGTATTTTCCGAATCACACCTGGAGGCACTCTGCAATCTTTGGACCTACAGTGTGTTGATGAAACACAGAAATTGCATCGGGATTGAATACAACAGGTACCATGCGGACTTTTCTCCATGGGAGTAATGTCTCAAACAGTCTACGCTTTGATCGTACCCTGGAAGACCAGTAGTAGTTTCCAAAGCATATCTGGAGGCATTCAGTAATCTTTGGACATTCAGAGTGTTGATGAAACACAGAAATTGAATCGGCATTGAATACAACACGCACCATGCGTACTTTTCTCCATGGGAGTAATGCCTCAAATTGTCTCCGGTTTGATCGTTCCTGGGAGACCAGTCATAGATTCAGAAGCACATCTGGAGCCATTCTTTAATCTGCGGACATTCAGATTGTTGAAGAAACACAGAAATTGCATCGGGATTGAATACAACAGGCGTCATGGAAGTAATGTTTCAAACTGTCTACACTTTGATCGTTCCCTGGAAGAACCAGTAGTAGTTTCCAAAGCACATATGGAGGCATTCAGTAATCTTTGGACCTTCAGAGGTTTGATGAAACACAGAAATTGATAAGGGATTGAATACAACAGGCACCAGGCGAACGTTTCTCCATGGGAGGAATTTCTGAAACTGTCTACGCTTAGATATTTCACTGGAGGACCAGTACTAGTTTCCGAAGCACATGTGGAGGCATTATATAATCTGTGGACCTTCAGAGTGTTGGTGAAACAAACAATTGCATCGTGATGGAATACACCATTCACCATGCGGAATTTTCTCCATGGGAGTAATGTCTCAAACGTCTACGCTTTGACCGATTCCTGGGAGACCAGTAGTAGTTTCCGATGCAAATCTGGATGCATTCAGGAATCTTTGGGCATTCAGAGTGTTGAAACACAGAAATTGCATCGGGATTGAATACAACAGGCACCATGCAGACTTTCCTCCATGGAAGTAATGTCTCAAACTGTTTACGCTTTGATCTATTCCTGGGAGACCTGTCATAGATTCCGAAGCACATGTGGAGGCATTCTGTAATCTGTGGACCTTCAGAGTGTTCATGAATCACAGAAAGTGCATCGGGATTAAATACAACAGGCACCATGCGGACTTTTCTCCATGTTAGTAATGTCTCAAACTGTCTACGCTTTGATCGTTTACTGAAAGACCAGCAATAGTTTCCGAAGCACATCTGGAGGCATTCTGAAATCTGTGGACCTTCAGAGTGTTCATGAAACACAGAAAGTGCATCGGGATTGAATACAACAGGCACCATGCGGCTGTTCCTCCGTGGGAGTAAAGTCTCAAACTGTCTGGATTTACATAGTTCCCTGGAAGACTAGTAGTAGTTTCCGAAGCACATCTGGAGGCACTCTGCAATCTTTGGACCTTCAGAGTGTTGATGACACACAGAAATTGCATCGGGATTGAATACAACAGGTACCATGCGGACTTTTCTCCATGGGAGTAATATCTCAAACTGTCTACGGCTTGATCGTTCCCTGGAAGACCAGTAGTAGTTTCCAAAGGACATCTGGACGCATTCAGTAATCGTTGGACATTCAGAGTGTTGATGAAACACAGAAATTGCATCGGCATTGAAAACAACAGGCACCATGCGGACTTTTCTCCATGGGAGTAATGTCTCAAACTGTCTACGCTCTGATCGTTCACTGAAAGACCAGCAATAGTTTCCGAAGCACATCTGGAGGCATTCTGAAATCTGTGGACCTTCACAGTGTTCATGAAACTAAGAAAGTGCATCGGGATTGAATACAACAGGCACCATGCGGATGTTCCTCTGTGGGAGTAAAGTCTCAAACTGTCTGGATTTACATAGTTCCCTGGAAGACTAGTAGTAGTTTCCGAAGCACATCTGGAGGCACTCTGCAATCTTTGGACCTTCAGAGTGTTGATGACACACAGAAATTGCATCGGGATTGAATACAACAGGTACCATGCGGGCTTTTCTCCATGGGAGTAATATCTCAAACTGTCTACGGCTTGATCGTTCCCTGGAAGACCAGTAGTAGTTTCCAAAGGACATCTGGACGCATTCAGTAATCGTTGGACATTCAGAGTGTTGATGAAACACAGAAATTGCATCGGCATTGAAAACAACAGGCACCATGCGGACTTTTCTCCATGGGAGTAATGTCTCAAACTGTCTACGCTCTGATCGTTCCCTGGAAGACCAGTAGTAGTTTCCGAAGCACATCTGGAGTCATTATGTAATCTGTGGACCTTCAGAGTGTTGATGAAACACAGAAATTTCATCGGGATTGAATACAACAGGCACTAGATTTTTCTCTATGGGAGTAATGTCTCAAACTGTCTACGCTTTGATCGTTCCCTGGAAAACCAGTAGTAGTTTCCGAAGCACATCTGGAGGCATTCAGTAATCTTTGGACATTCAGAGTGTTGATGGAACACAGAAATTGCATCAGCATTGAATACAACAGGCAACATGGGGACTTTTCTCCATGGGAGTAATGTCTCAAACTGTCTACGCTTTGATCGTTCCCTGGAAGACTAATAGTAGTTTCCAAAGCACAACTGGAGGCATTATGTAATCGGTGTACCTTCAGAGTGTTGATGAAAGATAGAAATTGCATCGGAATTTAATACAACAGGCACCATGCGAACTTTTCTCCATGGTTGGAGAGGAATGTAGAAAATTGGGATGTGGAAGTAGGTGAGAACCAATGATTATGCAACACTGAGTCTGTGACAATGGCGAAAAAGAAGAGAGACAGTGTGTCAGTGAGAAGATACAGCAGCAGTAGGAAGGAGTGAAACAGATAGTAGCAGTAAGATAGAGCAAGGCAGAGACAGTGACAGCAAGAGGAAATACTACTACTACTACTACTAGTACTACTAGTAGTGGTAGTAGTAGTAATAGTAGTAGTGAATGAGTGAGAATGGGCAAGCCGCTGTGAGGGGTATGAGTGACATATTAGTGAGAAGAGAACAAGTATATTTGTGTACCAAAAGTTTTGGGAAATTTTTGGGAAGGTGCTGTGTAAAGTAGGATGAGGCAGCTAGAATCAGATTTTTCAGTCAATTATTTAAAAAGGAGCATATACACTTATTTGTGTTTAGAGAGGAGCATTTTCCCATTGGTAGATAAAACACTCAAAAAATATTACGTGTAACTGAACCAAGACATCAGATTCTTCCATTTTGTCCCTATATAACACTTAAAATGCTGAGATGAAGTGAGAGATATGATGCTGCGCGAAGAGTTTGACAGAGCACTGAAAGACCTAAGTTGAAACAAGGCCCTGGGAGTTGGCAACATTGCATTAGAACTACTGACAGCCTTAGGAGAGCCAGTCCTGACAAAACTCTACCATCTGGTGAGCAAAATGTATGAGACAGGTGAAATACCCTCAGACTTCAAGAAGAATATAATAATTCCAATCCCAAAGAAAGCAGGTGTTGACAGATGTGAAAATTACCGAACTATAAGTTCAATAAGTCACAGGTGCAAAATACTAACGAGAATTCTTTACGGATGAATGGAAAAACTGGTAGAAGCTGACCTCGGGGAAGATCAGTTCGGATTCCGTAGAAATATTGGAACACGTGCAGCAACACTGACCCTATGACTTATCTTAGAAGCTAGATTAAGAAAAGGCAAACCTGTGTTTATAGCATTTCTAGACTTGGAAAAAGCTTTTGACAATGTTGGCTGGAACACAGGGAGTCGTTTCTGAAAGTATTTGTATGGAGTGTAGCTATGTATGAAAGTGAAACATGGATGATAAATAGTTGGACAAGAAGAGAATAGAAGCTTTCAAAATTTGGTGCTACAGAAAAATGCTGAAGATTAGATGGGTAGATCACATTACTAATGGGGAGGTATTGTGTAGAATTGGAGAGAAGAGGAGTTTGTGGCACAGCTTGACTTGAAGTAGGGATTGGTTGGTAGGACATGTACTTAGGCATCAAGGGATCACCAATTTAGTATTGGAGGGCAGTGTGGAGGGTAAAAATCATAGAGGGAGACCTAGAGATTAATACACTAAGCAGATTCAGAAGGATGTAGGCTACAGTATGTACTGGGAGATGAAGAAGCTTGCACAGGATAGAGTTGCATGGAGAGCTGCATCAAACCAGTCTCAGGACTGAAGATCACAACAACAACAACAACAACAACAACAACAACAACAACACTAAAAATCTTGAAAACGGCTTAATGTTTTTACCATTTGTGTGTTATTATTAGTGTATCAAAGAAATAAAAGAAGAAACTACTCCATCTTCATCAGTGACCCATTATAAAGTTAGTTAGTTACACATTCCATGGACAATTTTGCATGACAGATTGTAATGATGTGGAGAAAGTCATTTTACATTGACATTCCAAGTTAATTTGTACATATAATTACTTTCTGATCATTTCCTAGTTTGTGTTTTTTCTTTATTATTTACAAAAAGAAAAGTGTGTTCAGATTTAAGTAAGTAATTACTGTTCACCATAGTATCCTTTGCATCACATACATGATGTAGGTATTGTCATAATGAGATACAGCATACATACATCACAATTCTAGATGTTAATATAACTAATATGAAATTAACATTATACAATGTGTTTAAAAAATTTCATAATGGACTAATGGATTGGTATTAGATGTGCCCTATAACAATTCTGACATACAAGCAGTACACTTCAAGAAACAAGAATATACAAACAATATTTAATATTTACAATCAGAACAGCATGTTTGAATGACAATGAAAAGAAAACAAGTGGTTATTAGTCATCAAGGAATTCAAAATACTCATCCATGATATAGATACATTAATTTAATACTTAAGTTTTATTTCTGACAAATTTTTTGTCATCCATAATTCCCTTGATCTAAATTGACAGTGTGTTATACAGCTTTATTCCATAATGGCTCAACCTGTTTTGAGTTTTTGTTTTTATAGCTCTTTCTACATGCAGATTCTTACTGACGTGTGTTGTACTTCTGTAAATCTGAATTCATATGTAAATTACTTGTGTGTGTACTTCTATCAGACATACTTTTGAATATGAACAACAATGGTACTGTAAGTATTATTAAATGCATGAATAAGGGCTTGCAGTGTGTTTGTGGAGAGCTGTATTTAATAATTTTAATGACATTTTCCTGTCATTTCAAAGTATCTGCAAGTGAGGTTTTTTGACACCTCAGAACATTCTTCTATAAGATACAGCAGACTGGAAATAAGCAAAATACAGTAACGTTGTACATTGTTTGTAACAAATTCCATAAATTATGCTCGGTGCAAAACATGCAGAATTGAGTTTTTGGGATATGTAAATGCAATGGCTTTTCCAGCTGAAGACATGGTCAGTGTGCATGCCCAATAATTCTGTAAACTTTACTTTCTCTATTTCGTGGGCACTCAATAAAAACTGGAGGATATACTTCTCATTTCCTTTACTGTACTGTAGCTAATTTATTTTATTTAAATTAAATGTTAACTTATTAGGAAGAAACTGCTGCAGCACGCATTTCACAACTTTTTCAGCAGTAATAGATAAGGATTTTCCATCATCACCAAATTATGGTTGTATGGTCTGCAAATAACATCATTTTTGACAAACTGTTTGGGCTTTTAATGTCAGTTATATAGATAAGAAATTATAGGTGGGGCCATGAACAGTACCCTACAGGACACCTTTTGCCACCCTCTTAGCATCTGATAGCCACTTTATTTTTTGCCTGTTTTGAGACCCTGTGAGTTCCAAAACCTGTGTTCTATGTTGTAGATAGGATTAAGTTAGTTCCTTGCCAATATCTTTGATGCTATAGCTTCCAGTTTCTCATGGAGTATTTAGTGGTTTACTGTATCAAAGGCATTGATAAGATCTTGGTTGATTGCTACAACACTTTTGTTATGGTCGAAATTCCTTCTGGCTCCTTCATGAGGCTTGTATGGCTCCTGTGTTATAACCTGTATGAAAGCTGTGTTGATTACAATTCAGAAGATTGGAGGTGTCGAGATAGCTTATGATCCTGATTTTCATCAACTTCCTAAAGATTTATGAAAGAGATTGAAGGAGGGACATACGTCTGCAGTTTTCTACCTAGCATGAATACCCATTTTTGAACAGAGTTCTAACCTTAGAAATTTTCATCCTCTGTGTGAACACACCTTCACTGAATGAGAAATTGGCAGTATGTACCTGTGGCTACAAAATTTGTGGCGCAACTTTTTTATTTGTGACACTTGCACTTTATCCATTTCTGCAGACATTTTTGGCCTCAGACTATTAATTACTTCCACATTTCATATTCATTAGTGGAACTTGGAACTTATTCTCCTACTGATGCCTACTTTGGTGCTGGTTTTTACTTTTGTTTGTTAAAGTTCATGCTTAGTTTCTCAAGTACACTTAGAAAGTAGTTAATAATGTAATTGAGCAATGCTTCTTTTTTTAGTTGATTGTTATCTCCAGATATAAGTATAGTCTCCTGTTCCTTACTGCTTTTCCCAGTTCTCTTTAACTATTTACCATGTTCTGCTTGATTCATTGTCTGACTCCCTTACCAATCTATAATTATGTAATATGTATGCTACATTAATTATCCTTTTTATACACTTACATTTGCAGTTTCATACTTTTTTTTCTTTTTTAGTGACAGAAAAAATTTTCACTTCAGTGTAGAAGTTTCTCAGTGTGTTTTTGTAAGTGTATGTGAGTGGACTTTCATGAATCTTTATAGACAGCACATTTCCAGATCTATCATGGAAAGAGAGAACATGTCATTTGTATTTGTTTGTGACAATACGTATGCTGAGGATTGGTCAGTCAGTGTGGTAGTAAACTGGTGGCAGTTTTCAGGGGAGAAAATTCTTTTGTACCTATGATGTACTATTGTTGTATTTACGGGAAGTGTGAGAACTGTAATGAGTGCATTGTGGTCAGATAAGCCTAGGTCAATGTTCCTTACTTCTAAATCTGAGGTTTCTAGATTTGAAGATGTATTGTCTATGAAACTTTTTGAAGAGTTTGTTAGCATAGCTGGGATATTTATACACATGCCGGAAAAGTTTTGCATCATCCCAGTTCCAAGAACTCCTGAAGATAGATGTTGACTGTTTATATTGTATTACAGACACAGTCCCTTTGACTGTTAAGAGATGTCACTAAACCCACCCAAAGATGTAAACAACCATGCATGAGCAGCACCTATTAGACGGAGGGGCTCCGACAGCCAATAAGTTCGAGTCATTCCACCTGGAAGGAGGTAGACAGCTCATGTTGTCTGAAGTTCAGCCATGCCTAGATGGCCAATACTGTGGTTTGAACACATCCACTTAGTTACTTTGTGCTAGGAAGGTCTCTCCACAGGGGAAGTGTCCAGGCATCTCGAAGTGAACCAAAGTGATAATGTTCAAACATAGAGGACCTACAGAGATACAGGAACTCCTGATGACAATCCTCACTCAAGCCACCCAAGGGCTACAACTGCAGTGGATGACTGCTAGCTATGGATTATGGCTCATAGGAACCCTGACAGCAATGCCAGAATAATGCTTTTTGTGGAGCCACAGGATGTCGTGTTATGACTCAAACTGTGCACCACAGGCTGTATGATGGGCAGCTCCACTCCTGACATCCATGGTGAGGTTCATTTTTGCAACCATGACAACATGCAGTGTCTTACAGATGGGTCCAACAACATGCTGAACAGACCACTCAGGATTGGCATCACATTCTCTTCACTAATGAGTATCATATATGCCTTCAACCACACAATCGTTGGAGACGTGTTTAGAGGCAACACGGTGAAGCTGAACACCTAAGACACACTGTACAGCAGGTGTAGTTTCATTATGTGGGGCTGATGTATGTTGCTGCTGGTCATGGAAGGCATCATAATGGCTGCATGATACATGAATGCCATTCTCCAACCAATAGCGCAATGATATCGGCAGCATATTCGTGAGGCATTAATTGTTGTGGACGAGAATTCATACCCCCAAGAATGACTTCCTTCGGGATAATTATATTGTTTAACTAGAGTGGCCAGCATGCTCTCCAGACAGAACCCATCAAACTTGTCTGGGATTTATTGAAAATGGCTGTTTATGGATAACATGACCCGCCAACCACTCTTGGGGATCTATGCCAAATCGCCGTTGAGGACTGTGACAATCTGGACCAACAGTGCCTTGATGAACTTGTGGATGGTATGCCATGACAAATACAGGCATGCATCAATGCAAGTGGATGTGCTATTGGGTATTAGAGGTACCAGTGTATACAGAAATCTGGACCCCCTACCTGTGAAGGTATCACTGTATAGTGGTACAACATGCAGTGTGTGGTTTTTATGAGCAATAAAAAGGGCAGAAATGTTGTTTATGTTGATTTCTATTCCAATTTTCTGTACAGGTTCTGTACTCTCCAACTCTAGGGAATGAGGTTATGCAAAACTTTTTTGATGTGTGTATTAGAATAAAAGTTGAAACTACATAGAAAGTTAAGGAACGGAATTTTATTTGCACTGTGTACCAACATATTGACATTATAAAGTCCCCAGATACAATTATTGACTTTTTCTCACCACATAAGATGCGCAGTCTAATTAATAAAAATGTCTGGATCTCAGTTCTAGTTTCTAGAACACTTTCACAGCTGCAACACTTTCTATACCAAGAAGTCCCTTCCATACAGCCTAGTCATCCATGGCTGTTGCATCAGTAGTGATGAGCAGTTCCTCTGAAAATATGCTGAGGATCTCACTGAGGCCTTCACACACTGTTATTACCTTCCCAGCTTCGTACAACAACACATCCCCGTGCCTTATTGCTCCAGTCACCCACCACCTCCCAAAGGTGCAGCATTCCACTCATGACATGGTAGCACAATCAGGACTGGAGCAACCATATCATATTCTCCTTCTCCCCTGCAGGTCCGGGGTATTCCTGCCTGTCGTACAAGGTGACTAAAAGGAGTTTCACTTGTTTCAGCCTTTATGTGATGGCCCCCTGTACGGTTTGACTTCCATTCTTCAAACATTTCCAAAAGAATGAGCCAACTGGAGAAGGGAGTCTTAAAAGGTCCATCGTGTTCTTCGTGAATTAAGATCTTTAGACCCATAACCACACAGGCATTGTGCTGCTGATGACTGCACTGTTAACTCCCTGCATATGCCAAGGGGTAGATGCCCATCCTCCTGAGGCATCAGGACTCCCAGCAAAGGCCATCCTATCAGGTGGCGCCTGTTGGGAGGGCCCCTGGTCAGAGTGGGCGGCATCAGGGTGGATGACAAACGATGAAGCGCAGTCCATCACCTCTTGCTGGTGGTGAAACACCAGCAGTCTCTAAGCGATCACAAGCACAATTCAACACACAACAGTACAACAAGTAAGAGCCTAAATGTGGTCCAGGGTATCACATTTCATAGAGACATTCTTTTGCAGTCCGAAATTGAGCTGCTGGCCAATTTAGAGTGACGAGGTGTAAATTTCGTCCAGCATGTCCACCGGGGTCGGAAGGATAATGAGGTTGCCAGCGGTGCCTTCATATTGGCCTTTGAGGGTGATACATTGTTCGAGAAGGTCAAGGTGATGGTCTACTGGTGTGATGTAAGGCCCTGTATCCACCCCCCAACTCGGTGCTTGAAGTGCTGGAAATTCAGCAATATGTTTTCCCTCACTACTTCCAGTGTCACAAACCAAGATTTTGGATGCCCATCACATCCCAATACTCCATGTGCACTGCCTTCCACCTGTGTCAACTGCAGAGAGCACCATTCACCTTGCTCACCTGACTGCAGGATTCTCCAGAAAGAAAGGAGAATCATGGAGTACAAGACCCTGGAATGAATGACCTACACTGAGGATAAGAGAAAATTTGAACACCTGCATCCTGTGTGTATGACATAGTCTTACACCACCACTACAACAGTTCTGACACCATGAGCTCTGCCAACCCAGGTCAACTCTCAGAGCTGGTAGACTCACCTGCCCCCTTGATGTTGGAGAGCATTTCCATCCCTGTTGATCCTGCACCACCTACTTGAGGAGCAACACCACCCTGCCCCCCCCCCCCCCCCCCCCGCCGCCCCCCGCCGCCACCATCATTGCGCAACAATCATGGCTGGAGCTGGAGAAGCGTAAGTGTTCTTCAGCTTCTCTCCCTAGGAAGTGGTCCCTTGGGTCACTCCATTCCTAGGTAGCTTCTAGTGGGAAACAAGACACCTGCCAGTGGCCAAAGAGCAAAAAAGCAGCTGGTTGTAGGACGTCACGCTCATCCTCAGTCCTGGAGACTGAGCCAGTGAAGTCCTCCCAGCCAGGGAAACCCAAGGAGCAGTGAGAGAAATCCAAAACGAAAACCGCTAAGACCAAAGAAATTGCGGTCGCACCCACACCACTGCTACCTACAGGCTCTGCAGCTGAGGGTGGGGTGGAGATTTGGGCACCTGCTAAGTACCTACACTCCTGGAAATTGAAATAAGAATACCTTGAATTCATTGTCATAGGAAGGGGAAACTTTATTGACACATTCTTGTTGTCAGATATATCATATGATCACACTGACAGAACCACAGGCACATAGACACAGGCAACAGAGCATGTACAATGTCGGCACTAGTACAGTGTATATCCACCTTTCGCAGCAATGCAGGCTGCTATTCTCCCATGCAGACGATCGTAGAGATGCTGGATGTAGTCCTGTGGAACGGCTTGCCATGCCATTTCCACCTGGCGCCTCAGTTGGACCAGTGTTCGTGCCGGACGTGCAGACCGCGTGAGACGACGCTTCATCCAGTCCCAAACATGCTCATTGGGGGACAGATCCGAAGATCTTGCTGGCCAGGGTAGTTGACTTACACCTTCTAGAGCACGTTGGGTGGCACGGGATACATGTGGATGTGCATTGTCCTGTTGGAACAGCAAGTTCCCTTGCCGGTCTAGGAATGGTAGAACGATGGGTTCGATGACGGTTTGGATGTACTGTGCACTATTCAGTGTCCCCTCGACGATCACTTGAGGTGTACGGCCAGTGTAGGAGATTGCTCCCCACACCATGATGCTGGGTGTTGGCCCTGTGTGCCTCGGTTGTATGCAGTCCTGATTGTGGCGCTCACCTGCACGGCGCCAAACACGCATACGACCATCATTGGCACCAAGGCAGAAGCAACTCTCATCGCTGAAGACGACACGTCTCCATTCGTCCCCCATTCACGCCTGTCGTGACACCACAGGAGGCGGGATGCACGATGTTGGGGCGTGAGCGGAAGACGGCCTAACGGTGTGCGGGACCGTAGCCCAGCTTCATGGAGACGGTTGCGAATGGTCCTCGCCGATACCCCAGGAGCAACAGTGTCCCTAATTTGCTGGCAAGTGGCGGTGCGGTCCCCTACGTCACTGCGTAGGATCCTACAGTCTTGGCGTGCATCCGTGCGTTGCTGCGGTCCGGTCCCAGGTCGACGGGCACGTGCACCTTCCGCCGACCACTGGCGACAACATCGATGTACTGTGGAGACCTCACGCCCCACGTGTTGAGCAATTCGGCGGTACGTCCACCCGGCCTCCCGCATGCCCACTATATGCCCTCGCTCAAAGTCCATTAACTGCACATACGGTTCACGTCCACGCTGTCGCGGCATGCTACCAGTGTTAAAGACTGCGATGGAGCTCCGTATGCCACGGCAAACTGGCTGACACTGACGGCGGCGATGCACAACTGCTGTGCAGCTAGTGCCATTCAACGGCCAACACCGCGGTTCCTGGTGTGTCCGCTGTGCCGTGCATGTGATCATTGCTTGTACAGCCCTCTCGCAGTGTCCGGAGCAAGTATGGTGGGTCTGACACACCGGTGTCAATGTGTTCTTTTTTCCATTTCCAGGAGTGTAGATCTTGCCAGATCCTCTCACATGATGGATATAGACTATTCAGGCAATAAATCAGTGGAAGCAGGTGACTGTGAGCCATACAGTGCTTCACTGAATTTTCCGTGCCTTCCCAGTCTCACGATGTCATCTTCCAGTGCAACTGTGGTGGTTTTATCCACTGCCTGGCTGAGCTACAGCAACTGTTGAGGTTTAAACCTGCCATCTGCATTGCCCTCCAGGTAACCTGGTTCCCTGCCCTCCGTGACTATAAGGCATATTACAGCAACTACAGTGACTATAATCGATTGACAGGTGGAGTTTGCGTTTATGTTCTAAACTCAGTCTGTAGTGAACATGTGCCCCTTCAAAACTCTCTTGAAGCTGTGGCTGTCAGAATAAAGATGATGCAGGAAATAACTGTCTGAAATGTATATCTTCATCTAGATGGTGTAGTACCCCTGAATGTATTAGCTGCACTAATTGATAAACTGCCTAAACCTTTCCTTCTTCGGGATGATTTTAATGCCCATAACCCCTTGTGGGGTGGTACCATAGTTACTGGGCGAGGCAGAGTTGTCGAAATTTACTGTTGCAATTTGACCTATGACTCTTAAATACTGGGGCCGCCACATGTTTCAGTGTGGCTCATGGGAGTTACTAAGCCATTGACGTATCAATCTGCAGCCCAGAACATCTCCCATCCATCCACTGAAGAAGACATGACTACCTGTGTGGTAGTGAGCACTTCCCCATCTTCCTGGCAGTGCCCCAGCATCAGGCACACAGATGCCTGCCCAGATGGGCTTTGAACAAGGCTAACTGGGTAACTTTCACCTTAGCTGTCACCGCTGAATCTCCCCTACATTGTAATATCGATGTGATGGTTGAGCAGATGACTAGCACAATTGTTTATGTCACAGAAAACGGAATCCCTCGCTCTTTAGGTTGCCCAAGGAGTAAGGCAGTCACTTGGTGGTCACCGCAAATCGTTCAGGCAATTGAAGAGTGTCTGCAAGCTTTACAGCCCGTAAGTGGCACCCTTCCCTGGAGCACATCATAGTCTTTAAATGGCTCTGTGCCAGTGTTCGCTACCTTATCGAGCAACAGAAGGAGTGGTGTTGGGAGAGATAAGTCTCCACCATTGGAGGCCACATGTCTTCCCAAGTCTGGAAAAAGATCAAATGTCTCTTTGGGTACCAAGCCTCAATGGCTGTCCCTGGTGTTACCTTAAATGGCGAGTTATGTACCAACACAAATGCGATTTCCGGGCACTTTGCCGGGCACTGCATTGGATAATCACCCCCCAAGGTTTCGCACACTGGAACGGTGGCTGAAAGGTAATGTACTCTAATGCACTACATGCTGTGGTGAATCCTATAACGCCCCATTTACAAAGTGGAAGCTTTTCAGTGCTCTTGCACATTGCACCGACACAGTTCCTGGGCCTGACCGCATCCAGAGCCAGGTGATTAAACATATCTCATCTGACTACAAGTGACATATAATCATCATCTTCAACCGGCTATGGTGAGATTGTGTAAAAACGCACTTGATGTGGACAGCTATCACACCATCTGCCTCACCAATGTTCCTAAAAAGCAATGCCACAAGAGTGAGAATAAAACGGATTAAATGTGTAACACAAAACAGAAAGAAAGGAAAAGCCATAAGAATGAAGGGCACACTATGAACACTAAAAGGAACAAAAGAGGACAAGGAAACAACAGAAGAGAGTAAAACATGAAAGCAGATTACAGTGGCTGGCAAGCACGAGAATAGAAAGGGAAAGCCAGTGACTCTGCAACACATTAAAAACTCAACCGTAAAGCACTAGGCTGGAGGACACAGAGGGTCAAAGGATACACTAAACCCTATATAGAAGTATAAAACCCACTCTCACGGATAAAATGTAGAACTAAAGCTGCTGTGGAGTCATTGTGTCCAACACCGAAGGCAGGTTGGTGGGAAAGTTGAAAGTCTGTCACAGAGCGGTTAAATGTGAGTAGTCCAGCAAGAGGTGAACAACTGTCATTTGGAAGCCACATCGACACTTAGGTGGCTTCTCGCTACAGAGTAGTTAACCATGCATTAGCCTCATATAGTCAATGCAGAGCCGGAAGAGGATGACTGATTCCCTGGGAGAGGCCTGCCTGGAAGACTTCCACACATTCATAGCCTCCTTAACGACATGCAGTTTGTTATGTGTGCTGTTATGCCATTCCCTCTCCCAAAGCCAGAAAACCCCATGGTGTAGACAGAATGTAGGTCAGCTTCAGAGAATGCCTATCTCATGAAGCAGTTTCCACGTCGCCTGCTTGGGAGCCATTCCGTGGTTTATCAGTGGACCCCAGGACACGTCATTATCCCTGGCCATGAACTTGTATGATAGGCAGTTGTGAGAAAATGCAAATCACCAAAATGTGAATTTAACTGTTTAATAATATGAAACTAACACAACTGTATCGTTATAAATCCCACTGATGATACCTTAGAACAGGAGAAGGTGAAAAGTGTATGGGATAAATAAAGTAACTAGCAGCAGGGTAAGGCAGCTTTATTTACAAAACAAATTTTTATATGCTTGCTGCAGAGGATGGCCACACAAACAGACTTGTTATTCATACCATGCCAGGCATTTCCACATGGCCCATACCAGAAATTCAGAAGAATCATCTGAACATCCATAAAACCATACAACACACAAAATTCAACATATGCAAATGTAACAATCTGGTACCTAAATATTCAATGTAAAAATTAAAAACAGTTCAACCACCACCCAAAAAGCAATGCATTCTGCTCAGAAAATATGGTTAAAATACGAGATAAAATCCCTAGACTCTAAAAAACAAGAGTTAAATTACGAGTTGTATAAAACATATTTACAACTCACAGACACCATAAATAATATGAAAGTTTTCTCCCATCTGGTCAACAGGGTCGAAAAGCTTACAAAAACTGCTGCACAAAGAATAGAAACAGTTAATAGAAGAAAGATCAACCTACTCAAAAAACTACAGTTACAACATATTACCTTTACTCACACACACAAATTCTACCCAAGATTAGTGAACCTTACAGACACACAGTTAAACAGTAAAGAAAGACAGCTGTTGGAGAAAGGATGAAAATACAATCTAAATTCAGAAATAGATGAAGGTTACTTATGAAATCTAATTATAGAAGCATAAAGTGTTTTGACAGGGGATGATAGGAATGAAAATAGCAGTGTCAGCATTGGATTAACTAGAGAACTAGTAAAAAAAGAAATCCAGAATAAAATAACCAGCATAAAAATGCAACAACACAAAACAACAAAAACTCAGATCTGCAACACTAGGAAAAATTAGGAGAAAACTACAAAAACAAAATGTTATCATTTTAAAATAATAATTCCAATCCCAAAGAAAGCAGGTGTTGACAGATGAGAAAATTACCAAACAATCAGTTTAATAAGTGACAGCTGCAAAATACTAACATGAATGTTTTACAGACGAATGGAAAAACTAGTAGAAGCTGACCTCTGGGAGATCAGTTTGGATTCCATAGAAATACTGGAACACATGAGGCAATACTGACCTTACGACTTATCTTAGAAGAAAGATTAAGGAAAGGCAAACCTATGTTTCTAGCATTTGTAGACTTAGAGAAAGCTTTTGACTATGTTGATTGGAATACTCTCTTTCAAATTCTAAAGGTGGCAGGGGTAAAATACAGGGAGCGAAAGGCTATTTGCAATTTGTACAGAAACCAGATGGCAGTCATAAGAGTCGAGGGGCATAAAAGGGAAGCAGTGGTTGGGAAGGGAGTGAGACAGGGTTGTAGCCTCTCACTGATGTTATTCAATCTGTATATTGAGCAAGAAGTAAAGGAAACAAAAGAAAAATTCAGAGTAGGTATTAAAATCCATGGGGAAGAAATAAAAACTTTGAGGTACGCCTATGACATTGTAATTCTGTCAGAGTCAGCAAAGGACTTGGAAGAGCAGTTGAATGGAATGGATAGTGGCTTGAAACGAGGATATAAGATGAACATCAACAAAAGCAAAATGAGGATAAAGGAATGTAGTCAAATAAAGTCAGGTGATGCTGAAGGAATTAGATTAGGAAATGAGACACTTAAAGTAGTAAATGAGTTTTGCTATTTGGGGAGCAAAATAACTGATGATGGTTGAAGTAGAGAGGATATAAAATGTAGACTAGCAATGGCAAGGAAAGCGTTTATAAAGAAGAGAAATTTGTTAACATCGAGTATAGATTTAAGTGTCAGGAACTCTTTCCTGAAAGAATTTGTATGAAGTGTAGCCATGTATGGAAGTGAAACATGGATGATAACTGGTTTGGACAAGAAGAGAATAGAAGCTTTCGAAATGTGGTGCTAGAGAAGAATGCTGAAGATTAGATGGGTAGATCACGTAACTAATGAGGAGGTATTGAATAGGATTGGGGAGAAGAGAAGTTTGTGGCACAACTTGACTAGAAGAAGGGTTCGGTTGGTAGGACATGTTCTGAGGCATCAAGGGATCACCAATGTAGTATTGGAGGGCAGCATGGAGGGTAAAAATCATAGAGGGAGACCAAGAGAAGAATACACTCAGCAGATTCAGAAGGATGTAGGTTGCAGTAGGTACTGGGAGATGAAGAAGCTTTCACAGGATAGAGTAGCATGGAGAGCTGCATCAAACCAGTCTCAGGACTGAAGACCACATCAACAACAACAACAACAACAACAACAACAACAACAACATTTTAAAAGGAGACAAGGAGACCACAATATTACTGATACACAAAGAACAATACATTGAAAAAACACAAGAATTCATTTTACAAAATAGCATTACAAATTTAAAATCAGACATGACATTCAGATTAAAGACAAAAGTAAAAAAAAAAAAAAAAAAAAAGAAAACACACTCTGAAAAATATTGACATCATATTGGATAACATAGAGAAAAGAAAGTTGTCATAGATCAGTCCCACTGCGCTGGTTCTCCAAAGCCAACCAAAAATCCACAAACCGAATCTTCTGTGAGGCCAATACTGGATTTCAGAAACTCCCCCCACTTCAGAGCTTGCAGGATACATGTTAAAATTTCTGTCTGAAAATTTCAAAGTACAAGAAGACAGAACCATTAAAAACACTACACAGCAAACACAATGAACAAAAAATATAACCCTCTTTTCATTTGTTACAGAAATCATGTATTGCAACATACCAGTACCAGAAATGGTTCAAATGGCTCTGAGCACTATGGGACTTAACATCTGAAGTCGTCAGTCCCTTAGATCTTAGAACTACTTAAACCTAACTAACCTAAGGACAACACACACACTGTCATGCCAGAGGCAGGATTCGAAATTGCAACCTTAGTGGCTGCGCAGTTCCTGACTGATGTGCCTAGAATGGCTTGGTCACACCAGCCAGGAGTACCAGAAGTAATAGAAATTATAGATAAGTACCTGAAAACTTATAGTCACCTTCCTGATGAACAGATTAAGGAAATATACACACTAATAAAGCTCATAACACAACAAAATTACTTCAAATTCAGTAATGAATATTATTTAGAAGAAGATGGATTACCAATTGGGTCCCCAGTTTCAGAAGCCTTAGCAGATATTTTGGTAAACCACATTTAACAGATCATTTTCACAAAAATATTAGCAAAAGAATACAACATATTATAGTGGTTCAGATACATGGATGACATCCTTTGCTTAACAAATATACCACAAAGTTAAATTGAAAAACTACATACTGACATCAGCAAGATCCATAAAAATATAAAATTCACAATTGAAAGAGAACAGAACAACCAAATTAACTTCCTGGATATAACAATAAAAAAACAGAACCATAAGCATATGTTTGAAATTTACCGTAAACCCACAGCAACAGACAATATGATTCCTCAGTCCTCTAACCACCCGCACACACAAAAGCAAACAGCACTTCAACACATGCTCCATAGACTCAACACAGTACCACTTGCCAAAGAAGGCTACCAAAAAGAATGGGACATAATGATGCAGGAGGCACAAAATAATGGTTACAACAGTAACACAGTAACAAAGCTTAACAACAAAATTAAAAGTAAAATAAAAGCAGAAAGCTCCAAACCACAGACAACAACACAACAGAACCAAACACAAACATGTAGTCCCATAACAACTGCACAGGATAATCAGAAAAAGTTGAAAGAAAACAATAGATGGTACACAATGACATACGAACGCAAACTCACCTATCAAATCACCAACATTTTCAAGAGACAAGGAATAAACATAGCAGACACAACAGACAGTTCTATGCAAAAATACACCCCAAAACTGACTAATAACAGAGACATATACCAGAAAGCAAGTATATATCAGCTACAGTGTAACACTTGTGAAGGCAGTTACATAGAGCAAACAGGGGAACATCTGATGTCAGATAAAAAAACACATGAGAGTTTGGAAATATGGGACAAACCACATCACATTTGCAGAATGCCTAAGAGAAAATGACCACAAACCAACCACTAGAGACAATGACATAAAATAATTTTAATCGACAGTAAAACAACACCTCCTAATAATGCAAGAAAATTACCACATACAGAAAACCAAATCAGAAGGGAAAATCCTGTTGAATGACCAAGTACACATGCCAAGCCATTCATTATTTAAAATAATAGAATACCATCTGCAAAAAGGATTAATAAAATAATACAGTCCAATATAATAATAATAGAATCCAAAAAATCCATGAGCCCCTCCACAGAATATTGAAAGGAAAAGTCAAATCAGCTGTCGCTGTCACCAAAGTTTTCAACCACTCACTGATAGCTTGTATTCCCCCCTCCACTGCCCCCCCCCCCCCCACCCAAATTAAAACTCGTCAGCTCTATCCCCCTCCCTCCCTCTCTCTCAATCATACGCACACACAGTATAAACATCAGAAATAGAAGTTAGTCTCGAACATATACTTCGTTACATTTGCAACAAATAGGTAAATTTCTCAAAGAAGATGAAACAAATAATAGAGTTGCAATATTTACGTTGAGAAAAACGGTGTACGACGAAATAAATGTATTGAGTGACAAAGGAACAATAGTCGACCAAAGAAAGGGAAGAAATATGGTGAATGGTGTATGGAAGGTGAGAACACAAAAATGTGATTATATAGCAGTGATAAAAGTGGTAGTGTGACCTCCAGACCAGATGTGAGGATAAGCAAATTAGCAAATCATAAGTAATTACTTTTTTTTACAAAGTGAACTGTTTAATAATCTAAAGCTAACAAAATTGTATCATTATATATCCCACTGATGATGCCTTAGAACAGAAGGCGAAACACATATAGGATAAATAAAGTAACTAGCAGAAGGAAAAGGAAGCTTTATTTACAAACCAAAAATATATATCATAGTACCCTGGAATGGGGAATGTATTAAGCACTATCTTTTACATCCCTTCCACAGTAGTATTCCACTGACCACTAAACCTAGAGAATATCACTACTACACAACCCCTGCTTGCTGCCCTTTACCTCATGGCTCATGCCCCTGTAATAGACATAGATGCAAGACTTGTCCCATACATCCTCCCTCCACCACCTACTCCAGTCCACTCACAATTATCGCTTGCCCAATCAAAGACAATGCTACCTGTGAAACCAGTCATGTGATCCAAGAGCTAAGCTGCAACCACTGAGCTGTATTTTATGTTGACACGGCAACTGACAAAATGTATGTTCACATGAATGACAACCAAAATCCTGTGATGAAGAAACAGTTGGGCCAATCAATTTCTGAGCATGCTGCGCAGCATGACATTTGTCATTTCAGTGACTGCTTCACAACCTGTGCCTTCTGGATTCTTCCCACCAACACCAACTTTTCTGAATTGCACTAGTGGGAACTCTCCCTACAGTATAGCTTACATTTAAGTAACCCTCAACCTTCATTAGTCACTGTCTACCACCAAACTATACCATTCCTTGTTCCCATTCCAGAACTCAATTCCAGTAATGCACCCACAGTTTTTATAGCTACCTCCTTTTCTGATGGCCCTCCCACCCCCCTGCTGACATCTGTCTAATCTCCTGACTCCAACTAGCTGCCGTACTCTCTCCCCACTTTGTCCCTGTAACCGTCCACAAGCAGCACATAACTGTCCCCCTACCCTACTATCTCTCCCTGCCCCATTCTCCTCCTTCCCTACCACCTGTTTGCTTCTCCCACCATGTGCTTCTGCTTGCAGTCTGGTCTTGGGTGCCAGAGCTTGTGTGCTTTTGTGTTTGTTTTCCTTGCTCTGATGAAGATTTGTTATGATTATTAATATGCAGCCAATATGCAAGGTATCAACATTCTATTAAGGAATGGGATTATCATTGTCTACTGTCAAAGAAAAGCTCTACAGTTGGGTGCATTTCCTTGAAGAAGCTTCTGGCTTTGAAACATTTAAAACACTGTGGGCTCAATCTTATTTCTGTTATCTCTCTCTGAAAATAATGCTAATAATCAAGAACATATATTTAAGATTATTTCTATTTTCTTCCATCTGTGATCAGATTCTACATATTTCAAAAAATTTACTTATTTTCAGTTTTAATATCTATTGAGCAATAGTGACTGTTTACTAGCACTGAAGTTAACTAAATCAAAACAATAGTTGTTAGCAACACTATCCCACAAGGATTTTTGTGCATGATCTTTCACACAGCACTGAAGATGAGCTCCCACTGTCGTATTTGTAGTCCTCTACTATTTCATGTTTCAGGTTCAGAACCCACTAAATTATTGAGATGTTCATCATCATGATTATGGTTCAAGTAAGGTTAAACCCTGTAATGGATAGAATGGGATCTTCATTCCAGATGACAATAGAAAATATACCGTAGGTGTTATGTCACATCAATAGTTGTGATACAAGCCGTTCAGAAGCTGTACAGTTTCAGAGGATCAGCACCTGAAATTACTGTTGATAGTTCCGTACTTAAAATGGATAGCCAGAAGTTTCTTTTATAAGTTCAAAATTATGAGCTCACTAATCTTTAATCATGTCTTTAAGATCCTGTTGGGGATGACCAGATCTCTTACAGTTTCTAATGATGTATGCAGACAGGTACTTAGTATGGACATCTGTGGAGCACAATACTTATTATCTCTTCAGAAAGTAAATGTGCACACAATACAGATGAAGTGATCAAAAGTTGTTTCACATACAGTTAAGTAAAACACAGCAAAGAATGGTTGTTGTAAACACAAATATTACTAAACAAAACTGAAATACACACATAATGATATTTATTGCTCATAATTGTAAAAGGAGTTCTCTCAGCCTGACTTAAATGAATGGAGAGGCAACACAAATAGTTCCCAAGAGTGGTCTAGAATGCAGCCAAGTTAAACTGAAGCCATACCTGAAGAAGATTAACAGCAGAATCAAGAAAGTGGAGTGAATGTAGGCCGTAAACAGATTTGTTCTACGGTATTAATGAATTATGTTAATTTATTATTATTTACAAAACCTGTGAGCCAGAAGGCTAAGTTTTATTGGCTGTGGATATTGTCATTATATTTTGTTTGTAGCAGTATGTTACTTTGCATGAGCAGCGTCTATTCAAAAGTTCAATTCTAATTTATGCCTATGCATTGGAAATCAAGGGCTTATTATTATTATTATGGGACCCATCTTGCATATTAAAATGTAGTTACTGAAAAATCTGTAATTTGTAATTCAGGACTCTTGCTCATTAGTACTGGTGTCAATAGAAATTAGAAAAATCAGATGATCAAAAGTGTATCAACAGATCCTGGAAATTCACAGCAATATGTCCATAACTGGCACTACAAATGTGGATAAAGTTAAACTAACAATTATCAATATCTGTTAATGCATATAACAAAGAAAGTTGCTGTGACTTACCAAATGAGAAAGTGATGGTAGATAGACACAATAAAAAATACACAAACACACACACAAATTTCAAACTTTCACAACCCATAGATGAAGCAACGTCTGTCTACCAGTGTTTTATCATTTGGTGAGTCACAGCATCTTTGTTTTTTATGTATATTTTTACCATGTGGAATGTTTCCCTCTATTATATTCAATATCTGTTAAGATAGTAAAGTTTACTGAAAAGAGGAAAAATAGCCCTTTAATTTGAAAGTGATCTTTCCTTCAAAATATACCTATTAACTCGTAAGACTTTGCATAAAGTATGAACTTCATCATCAGAATTTTGAAAATAAAGTTACCAAAAGTCTTATGTGGATCTTAATATACGATATTGGTGTGGTGCCACTGCTCCACACTTCTCTCCAGTGCTAAACTAGTGATCCGTTAACATCTTAGAATGCATCCTGTCCGCTAATCCTTTCTTTTAGTCAGATTGTGTAGGAAATTTCTTTTCTCTCCAAGTCCATTCACCCACCTTATGTTCAGTATACATCTGTAGCACCACATTTCAGAAGCTTCTATTCTCATCCTGTCTAGCTGTTTGATATCCATGTTTCACTTCGTATATGACAACAATCAATACAAATGTTTCCAGAAAAATCTTTGTAACACCTAAATCTATAAACATGTTGTGAATATTGCAGTTCCATGTTGTGAATATTGCAGTTCTCTTTATTTCTGTGTCTAAGAAAATTAGAGAGAAATTTCCCCTCTCTTTTTTTTTCGGGCATGTTCATAGCTGTGTTTTCACACAAACCTGTTTTAGCATTTTCTGTACTATCTACATCTACATGTCTGAAGATAGCAAAAAAAAGTGCTGAAAAATGTCTCACTGAAAACAAAGCTACAAAGGTGTCTTGCATAAAGTGCAATTACTCTACAACCTAAGTTTATATTCAATGCTCCAAAATTTCTCTTCTTCAGAAACACTTTCCTCTCCATTGTCTGCCTAGATTTTATATCATCTCTACCTTGAACATCATTAGCGATTTTGCTGCCCAAATAGCAAAAATCATCATCTTTAAGTGTCTCATTCATTAATCTAATTCCCTCACATCACCTGATTTAATTTGACTACATTCCATTATCTTCTTTTGCTTTTGTTTATGTTCATATCATATCTTCCTTTCAAGAACTGTCCATTCCGTGCAACTGCTCTTGCAGGTCCTTTGCTGTCTCTGACAGAATTACAATGTTGTCAGCAAACCTCAAAGTTTTTTTAATTCTTCTCCATGTATTTTAATTCCTATTCTGAACTTTTCTTTTGTTTCTTTTACTGGTGGCCAAATATACAGTTCGAATAACGTCACGTATAGGCTACAACCCTGTGTCACTTGCTCCCCAACCACTGCTTCCCTTTCATGCCCCTCAACTGTTATAGCTGCCATCTGGTTCTGTAAAAATTTTAAATAGTCTTTCACTCCCTGTATTTCATCCCTGCTTCATAATTTGAAGAAGAGCATTCCAGTCAACATTGTCAAAAGCTTTCTCTAAGTCTACAAATGGTAGAAACATAGGTTTGCCTTTCCTGAATGCATCTTCTAAGATAAGTTGTAGGGTCAGTATTGTCACATGTGGTCCTACATTTCTCCAGAATCCAAAGTTATCTTCTATGAAGTCAGTATCTGCTGCTTTTTGGTCCTTTTATATAAGAATTTGTGTTTGTATTCTGCAACGACAAATTCCTAAACTGACAGTTTGGGAATATTCACACCTCACAGCACCTTATTTCTTTGGAAGTGAAATTAATACATTCTTAGTGAAATTTGTGGATATTTCACCTGTTTCGTACATCTAGCACAGCAAATGGAATAATTTTGTCATTGTTGTCTCTCCCAATGCTATCGGTAGTTTTGACAGAATGTTGTCTACCCCTGGGTACTTGTTTCCTTGTTTCACTGTGAGTCTTCAGTGCTCAGTCAAATGCTTTTCACAGTATATCTCCCTTGTTACCTTCATCTGTCTCTTCTACTATTTGTATGATGTTGCCCTCAGTTATATCTCCCTTGTATAGATCCCCTATACACCGAGGAGCCAAAACATTATGACCACTGCCCACTGTGATGTCAGACGCCACCTGATAGCGTTACAGGCATATGACACTCTAAAAACAGTAAGTAAGTGGGAAGCAGATGGATATGGGGATCACCCTAATGAAGATACAGGTCCTCACAGCTTTACTTCTGCCAGTATCTCGTCTCCTATCTTCCAAACTTTACAGAAGCTCTCCTGTGAACCTTGCAGAACTAGCACTCCTGAAAGAAAGGATACTGCGGAGATATGGCTTAGCCACAGCCTGGGGGATGTTTCCAGAACAGTTTTAATCTGCTAGAAAGTTTCATATCAGTGCACACTACACTGCAGAGTGAAAATCTCATTCTGGAAACATCCCCCAGGCTGTGGCTAAGCCATGTCTCCGCAATATCCTTTCTTTCAGGAGTGCTAATTCTGCAAGATTCACAGGAGAAAATCTGTAAAGTTTGGAAGGTAGGAGCCGAGATACTGGCAGAAGTAAAGCTGTGAGGACCGGGCGTAAGTCATACTATGGTAGCTCAGATGGTAGAGCACTTGCCCACAAAAGGCAAAGTTTCTGAGTTCGAGTCTCGGTAGGGCACACAGTTTTAATCTGCCAGGAAGTTTCATATCAATGCACACTCCGCTGCAGAGTGAAAATCTCATTCAGGAAACCAACAAAGTGATTGTATTGTGAGGGGGCTTCGTGCAGCTTATGTCCCATAAAGCACTTAGGATTATGGATGAAATGGGATGACTGTTGCTTTGTAGTAACCATACCAACATAGTGTAATAGAGTGAGAGGAGCTTGCTGGAGCTTCTTTCAGAAATAATTCACATAGGGTTTTGGATGAAGTGTGATGATTGTGGCCATGTAGTAACTATACCAACAGGATGATAGTATTGTGAGTGGAGTTTTCTGAAGCTCCTTTCAGAAATAATTCACATAGGACTATGAATGAAATGCAATGATTGTGGCTTTTTAGTAACTGTACCAAAACCCGTGGTATTGGTCGGAAAGCTTTTTACAGTTTCTTTTGGAAATAATTCACATAGGACTACGAATGAGATGAGATGATTGTGGCTCATTAGTAATTATACTGGAAAAGTGATAGTATTGTGAGGGGAGCTTCCTGCGGCTTCTTTCAGGAATAAATCACATAGGCTTATGGATGAAATGCTATGATTGTGGCTTTGTAATAGCTATACCAACAGATTGATACTTGAGTGAGAGGAGCTTGCTGCACCTTCTTTCAGAAATAATACACATATGGTTATGGATTAAATGCAATGGTTGTATGTCTTCAGTAACTATAACAACAAAGTGATAGTATTGTGAGGGAATCTTCCTGCAGCTTCTTTAAGAAATAAATCTCATAGTGTTATGGGTGAGATGCCATGTATGTGGTTTTGTTGTAGCTATAGCAACAAAATGATTCTACAGTGAGAGTACCTTTGTGCAGCGTCTTTCAGAAATAATTCACATAGGTTTATGCATAAAATGCGATGGATATGACTTTGTAGTTACTATACCGACAAGGTGATAGTATTGTGAGCTTTCTGCAGCTTCTTTCAGAAATAATTCACATACCATTATGAGTGAAGTGCAATGATTGTCACTTTTTAATAACTATACCAACACTTTGGTTCTAGAGTGAATGGAACTTTTTGCAGATTCTTTCAGAAATATTTCACAGCATGCTATGAATCAAATGCAATAATTGTGGCTTTGTAGTAACTACACCATCAAGGTTTATAGTATTTTGAGGGGAGCGTTCTGTGGCTTCTTTCAGAAATAATTCACATGATGTTACAAATTAAACGCAACGATTGTTGCTTTGTAGTAGCTATATGAACAGATTGATTGTTAAGGAAGAGCATCTTACTGCAGATTCTTTCAGAAATAATTCACATAGTGTTATGAATGAAATGTGATGATTCTGGCTTTATGGTAACTACACCAAGAAAGTGATTGTAGTGTGAGAGGAGCTTTCTGCAGCTTCATCCAGAAATAATTCACATAGTGTTATGGCTGAAATGAGACGACTGTGGCTTTGTAGTAACTAACTGTGAAAGTGATTGTAGTGTGAGAGGAGCTTTCTGGAGCTTCTTCCAGAAATAATTATCATAGTGTTAAAGATGAAATGCCATGATTGTGGCTTTTTTGTAACTATACCAACAAAGGAATAGTAATTTGAGAGGAGCTTTTGTCAGCTTCTTTCAGATATAATCTTCATAGGGTTATCGATAAAATGCAATGCTTGTTGCTTGTTGTGGACCTTTCCTACAAGAGAGTGCAAGAATTCAAATACCTAGGGGCACTTTCCACTGTGAACTCGTCATGTGATGCAGAGATCAATGCCAGAATACAAGCAGGAAACCGATCTTTCCACAGCCTAGCACAACTGCTTTGGTAGAAATATCTCTCCAGACAGTTCAAGATTCAACCGTACAAAACCTTTATCCAGCCTCTTGTTCTATATGGCTGTGAGATATGGAGTATCCAGAAACAGGGCTTCCATAAGCTCCTTGTTTTTGAGAGAAAAGTGCTTCGGAAGATTTTTGGTACAGTTCTGGATGCAGATACTGGGGAATGGAGGATCAGATACAATGAAGCGCTTGAGGAACTATACCAGTGGCCCAACATAGCAGGTACCCTCAAAGCCAAACAAATGCAGTGGGCCGACATTATAGCTTGGATGGAGGATCACAGATGGCCTCGGAAGCTCCTGGATTTCACACCTACAGGAAAGAGACTTCCTGGGAGACCCAAGAACCATTGGAGTGGTGGATCCCATGAAGATTTAATCCAAGTGTCAATAGATGTGGACGAATGGCAGATAGCAGCATTGGACAGAATACAGTGGAGGAGGTAACTTGTAGATGTGTGTGGTCTACTGGGCCTGATCACATAGTAGTAGTAGTAGTATTGCTTTGTGTAAAATTTCAAACAATGTGACAGTACTGAGAGAGGTGCTTTTGCAGCTTCCTTCAGAAATAGATCACAACTGAACCAACAATGTGATAGTAATGTGAGACAATCTTTCTGCAGCTTCTCTCAGAAATAATTTCCACAGATTTATGGATGAAATGCGATGAATGTGGCCTTGTAGAAACTGTACTAACAAAGTTACAGTACTGTGAGCAGAGCTACAAGCAATTCATTTCAGCAATAATTAACCTATGGTAGTGGATGAAATCAGAAGATTCTGGCCTTGTTGTAACTATACCATGAAAGTGATAGCAGTGTGGTAGGAGCTCCCTGCAGTTCCTTTCAGAAATAATACTCATAGGGCAATGGATGAAATGTGATGATTCTGTCTTTGTAGTAACTGTAGGATCAAAGTGTAGTAGTGTGAGTGGAGCTTTCTGCAGCTCCTCTCAGAAATATTTCAGGTAGTGTAATGGATAATATGCAATGATTCTGGCTTTTATGTAATCATACCAACAATGTGAAGCTGCTGTGGTATGAGCGTTCTGCTGATTCTCTTGAAAAAAAAAAAATTCACATATGGAAATGCATGAAATGCGATAATTCTGGCTTTGTAGTAATCATACCAACAAAGTGATGCAAATGTGGGAGGAGCTTTTTGCAGCTTCTTTCAGAAATAATTCGCATGGTGTAATTGATGAAATGTAATGATTCTGGCTTTGTAGTGTGACGCAAGTGTGGGAGGAGCTCTTTGTAGCATCATTTAGAAATAATTCTCATAGGGTAATGGATGAAATGAAATGATTCTGGCATTGTTGTAATCATAGCAACAAAGTGACACAATTGCGGCAGGACCTTTCTGCAGCTCCTTTCAGAAATAATTCACATAGGGTAATCAAAGAAATGCAATGATTCTCACTTTGTAGTAATCATACCAAGAAAACAACGCAAATGTGAGAGGTGTTTTCTGCAGCTTTTTCCGGAAAAAAATTCAAATAGGGTAACAGATGAAATGTGATAATTGAGGATTTGTATTAATCATACCAACAGAGTGACGCCATTGTGGGTGGAACATTTTGCAGCTTTTTTCAAAAGTAATTCACATAGGGTAATAGATGAAAATTGATGATTCTGGTCTTGTAGTAATGACACCAACAAAGTAACGCAAATATGGGTGGAGCTTTCTGTAGCTTCTTTCAGAGAAAATGCACGTAGTGTAATGGATGAAATGTTTTGATTCTGGTTTTGGAGTAATCATACCAACAATGTGACGCTGCAGTGGGAGGTTCTTTTGACACTGCCTGTGAGAAATAATTCATATAGTCTTAAGGATGAAATGAGATGATTCTGGCTTCGTAGTAATCATACCAACAAAGACACGGTGCTGTGGGAGGAGATTTCTGCAACTTCTTTCAGAAATAATTCACATAGCATGATGGATGATATGGGATGATTCTCACTTTGCAGTAATCATATGAACAATGTGACACTGCTGCCTGAGGAGCTTTCTGCAACTTCTTTTAGAAATAGATCAGATACGGTTATGGATGTAGTGTGACGGTTATGGCTTTGTTGTAATGATACCAAAAAAGAGATGCTGCTGCGGGAGGAGCTTTCTGCAGCTTCTTTTAGAAAATAACCACATACAGTAATGGATGAAATTGGATGATTCTGGCTTTGTAATAATCATACGGAGAAAAAGATGCAGCTGTGGGAGACGCTTTCTGTAACTTCTTTGAGAAATAATTCACATAGGGTAATGGATGAAATGCGATGATTCTGGCATTGTAGTAATCATAGCAACAAAGAGATGCTGCTGCAGGAGGAGATTTCAGCAGCATTGTTCAGAAATAATTCACTTAGGGTAATAGATGAAATAGGATGATTCTAGCTTTGTAGTAATCATAACAACAGAGAGGTGGTGAGGTGGGAGAAGCCTTCTGCAGCTTCTTTCAGAAATAATTCACATAGGATAATGGATGAAATGCGATGATTCTGGCTTTGTGGTAATCATACCAACAAATAGACACTGCTGCTGGAGGAGGGACTGCAACTTCTTTCAGAAATAATTTGCATAGGGTAATGGATGAAATGCGTGATTGTGGCTTTGTAGTAATCATATCAACAAAAAGATGCTGCTGTGCTAGGAGCTTTTCTGCAGCTCCTTTCAGAAATAATTCACATAGTGTAATGGATGAAATTTGATGATTCTGGTTTTTATAGTAATCTGATGAAAAAAGAGAAACTACTGTGGAAGGAGATTTCTGCACCTCTTTTCGGAAATAATACACATATGGTAATGAATGAAATGGAATGATTCTGGCTTTGTAGTAATCATATGAACAAAAAGACGCTGCTATGTGAGGAGCTTTTTGCAGGTCCTTTCAAAAATAAATCACATATGCTAATGGATTAAATGCATTGATTCTGGCTTTGTAGGAATCATACAAGCAAGGAGACACTACTGCAGAAGGAACTTTCTGCTGCTTCATTCAGAAATTATTCACATAGTGTAATGGATGATATGCGATGTTCCTAGCTTTGTAGTAACCATAACAAGAAACAGGTGGTGCTGTGAGTGAAGCCTTCTGCATGTTCTTTCAGCAATAATTCACATAGGATAATGTATGAAATATGTTGATTCTGGCTTTGTGGTAATCATACCAACAGAGAGACGCTGCTGTGGGAGGAGCTTTCTGCAACTTCTTTCAGAAATAATTCACATAGCGTGATGAATGAAATGGGATGATTCTAGCTTTGTATTAAATATACGACCATAAAGACACTGATGTAGCAGGAGCTGTATGGAACTCCTTTCAGAAATAATTCGCATAGGGTAATGGATGAAATGCAATAATTCTTGCTTTGTAGTAATCATATCAATATAGATATGCTGCTGCAGGAGGGGCTTTCTGCAGCTTCTTTCAGAAATAATTCACATATGGTAATGGATCAAATGCAATGATTCTGGCTTTGTAGTAATCATACGAACAAAGAGACACAAATGATGGAGGACCTTTCTGCAGCTTCTACATCTACATCTACATCTACATCTACATCTACATCTACATCTACATCCATACTCCGCAAGACACCTGACTGTGTGTTTTTGGAGGGTACCCTGAGTACTTCTATCCGTTCTCCCTCCTATTCCAGTCTCGTATTGTTCATTGAAAGATGTATTGTCGGTATGCTTCTGTTTTTGCTCTAATCCCTGATTTTGTACTCATGGTCTCTCTGCGAGGTATATGTAGGAAGTAGCAATATAATGCTTGACTCTTCGGTAAAGGTATGTTCCCGAAACTTTAACAAAAGCCCATACCGAGTACTGAGCGTCTCTCCTGCAGAGTCTTCCACTGGAGATTGTCTATCATCTCCGTAACCCTTTCGAGATTACTAAATCATCCTGTAACGAAGTGCGCTGCTCTCCGTTGGATCTTCCCTATCTCTTCTATCAACCCTATCTGGTACGGATCCCACACTGCTGAGCAGTATTCAAGCAGTGGGCGAACAAGCGTACTGTAACCTACTTCCTTTGTTTTCGAATTTCATTTACTTAGGATTCTTCCAACGTATCTCAGTCTGGCATATGCTTTACTGACGATCAACTTTATATGATCATTCCATTTTAAATCACTCCTACTGCGTACTCCCAGATAATTTATGGAATTAACTGCTTCCAGTTGCTGACCTGCTATTTTGTAGATAAATGATAAGGGATCTATCTTTCAGTGAATTCACAGCACATTACACTTGTCTACATTGAGACTGAATTGCCATTTCCTGCACCATGCGTCAATTCGCTGGAGATCCTCCTGCATTTCAGTACAATTTTCCGTTGTTGCAACCTCTCAATACACCACAGCATCATCTGCAAAAAGCCTCAGTTAACTTCCGATGTCATCCACAAGGTCATTTATGTATATTGTGAATAGCAACAGTCCTATGGATGTCTCTATAGGCCTCCTGGCTCAGCAGCTGTTGTCGCTGAGCACCTGAAGGGTAATTTGGAAAATATTTTGAGCAGATTTCTCCACCATGTTATAGTTCATGGTGGAGATTTTAATTTGCCAGATATAGACTGGGAGACTCAAACGTTCATAACGGATGGCAAGGACAAAGAATCCAGTGAATTTTTTTTTAAGTGCTTTATCTGAAAAATACCTTGAGCAGTTAAACAGAGAACCAACTCATGGCGATAACATATTAGACCTTCTGGTGACAAAAAGACCTGAACTATTTGAAACAGTGAATGCAGAACAGGGAATCAGCAATCATAAAGCAGTTACTGCATCGATGATTTCAGCCATAAATTGAAAAATTAAAAAAGGGAGGAAGATTTTTCTGTTTAGCAAAACTGACAAAAAGCAGATTACAGAGTACCTGACAGCTCAACACAAAAGTTTTGTCTCAAGTACAGATAGTGTTGAGGATCAGTGGACAAGGTCAAAACCATCGTACAATATGCGTTAGATGAGTATGTGCCAAGCAAGATCGTAAGAGATGGAAAAGATCCACCATGGTACATCAACCGAGTTAGAAAACTGCTGCGGAAGCAAAGGGAACTTCACAACAAACATAAACATATCCAAAGCATTGCAGACAAACAAAAATTATGCGAAGTGAAATGTAGTGTGAGGAGGGCTATGTGAGAGGCACTTAATGAATTCAAAAGTAATGTTCTATGTACTGACTTGGCAGAAAATTTAAGAAATTTTGGTCTTACGTCAAAGCGATAGGTGGATCAAAACAAAATGTCCTGACACCACAGATGACAAAAGGGTAGATACCAAAATAGACGACAGAGTGATAGAGAAAAAATTAAAATCACACAAAAGAGGAAAGCCCACTGGACCTGAAGGGATACCAGTTAGATTTTACACAGAGCACGCGATGGAACTTAGCCCCCTTCTTGTAGCAGTGTACCGTAGGTCTCTAGAAGAGCATAGCATTCCAAAGGATTGGAAAACAGCATGGTCTTCCCCATTTTCAAGAAGGGACTTCGAACAGATGTGCAGAACTATAGACCTATATCTCTAATGTTGATTAGTTGTAGAACTTTGGAACACGAATTATGTTAGAGTATAATGAGTTTTCTGGAGACTACAAACCTACTCAGTAGGAATCATCATTTGTTTTGAAAAAGACGGCCATGTGAAACCCAGCTCTTGCTAATCATCCACAAGACTCAGAGGACCATAGACATGGGTTCACACTTAGATGCCGTGTAACTTCTTTCAGAAATACTTCACATAAAGTAATGGATAAAATGCAATGATTCTGGCTTTGTAGTAACCTTACTAACAAAGAGAAGCAAATGAGAGATTAGCTTTCTGTAGCTCTTCTCAGAAATACTTCACATAGTGTAATGGATGAAATGCGATGAATCTGGCTTTGTAGTAACCATACCAACAAACAGACGCCAATGGGGGATGAGCCTTCTGCAGTTTCTCACAGAAATGCTTCACAAAGGGTAATGCATGGAATGCATTGATTCTGGCTTTGTAGTAACCGGAAGAACAGAGAGAGGCAAATGAGGGAGGAGCTTTCTGTAGCTTCCCTTAAAAAATTTCACATAGGGTAAAGGACCAAATGTGATGATTCTGGCTTTGTAGTCACTTCTCCAATAAAGAGACACCTATGAGGCAAGCGCATTCTGCAGCTCCTCTCAGAAATACTTCACGAAGTGTAATGGATAAAATGCGATGATTCTGACTTTGTAATAACCTTACCAACAACGACACGTCTTTGAGGGAGGAGCTTTCTGCAGCTCCTCTCAGAAATAGTTCACATAGGGTAAGGGATGAAATGTGATGATTCTGGCTTTGTAGTAACCATACCAACAAAGAAACAGAAATGAGGGACGAGCTTTCTGTAGCTTCTTTTAAATACCTCACATCAGGTAGTGGATGAAATGTGATGATTCTGTCTGTGTAGTAATCATACCAACAAACAGATGTAAATGAGGGAGGAGCTTTCTGTAGCTTCTCTTATGTACACCACATCAGGTAATAAATGAAATGTGATGATGCTGTCTGTGTAGTAATCATACAAACAAAAATTGCAAATGAGGGAAGGGCTTTCTGTAGCTTCTCTCAGAATTACTTCACATAAGGTAATGGATGAATTGCGATGATCCTGGCTTTGTAGTAACGTTACCAACAAATGTACACGTATGAGGGGAGAGCTTCCTGCAGCTTCTCTCTGAAATACTTCACATGGGGTAATAGATGAAATGCGAATATTCTGGCCTCTGTAGTAATCATACCAACAAACAGTCACAAATGAGGGAAAAGCTTTCTTTAGCTTCTTTCAGAAATACTTCACATTGTGTAATGGACACCCCATGAACAATGGACCTTCCCAATCGTGGGGAGGCTTGCGTGTCTCTGTGATACAGATAGCCATACCGTAGGTGCAACCACAACGAAGGGGTATTTGTTGAGAGGCCAGACAAATGTGTGGTTTCTGAAGAGGGGCAGCAGCCTTTTCAGTAGCTGCAAGGGCAACAGTCTGGATGATTGACTGATCTGGCCTTGTAACAATAACCAAAACGGCCTTGCTGTGCTTGTACTGTGAACGGCTGAAAGCAAGGGGAAACTTCCTGAGGGCATGCAGCTTTACTGTATGATTAAATGATGATTGGGTCCTCTTGGGTAAAATATTCCGGAGGTAAAATAGTCCCCCAATCTGATCTCCAGACGGGGACTACTCAAGAGGATGTCATTATCAGGAGAAAGAAAACTGGTGTTTTACGGATCGGAGCATGGAATGTCAGATCCCTTAATCTAGCAGGTAGTTTAGAAAATTGGTGAAGTTCCGTGGCAGGAGGAACAAGACTTTTGGTCAGGTGACTACAGGGCTATAAACACAAAATCAAATAGAGGTAATGCAGGAGTAGGTTTGATAATGAGTAGGAAAATATAAATGTGGGTAAGCTACTACAAACTGCATAGTGATAGCATTATTGTGGCCAAGATAGATACGAATCCGACACCTACTACAGTAGTACAAGTTTATAGGCCAACTAGCTCTGCAGATGATGACTAAATTGAAGAAATGTATGATGAGATAAAAGAAATTATTCAGATAGTGAAGAGAGGTGAAAATTTAATAGTCATGGGTGACTGGAATTCGAGTGTAGGAAAAGGGAGAGAACGAAACATAGTAGGTGGATATGGATTGGGGCTAAGAAATGAAAGAGGAAGCCGCTTGGTAGAATTTTGCACAGACTTCAACTTAATCATAGCTAACACTTGGTTTAAGAATCATGAAAGAAGGTTGTATACATGGAAGAACCCTGGAGATACTAAAAGGTATCAGATAGATTATATAATGGTAAGACAGAGATTTAGGAATCAAGTTTTAAATTGTAAGACATTTCCAGGGGCAGAGGTGGACTCTGACCACAATCTATTGGTTATGACCTGTAGATTAAAACTGAAGAAACTGCAACAACGTGCGAATTTATGGAGATGGGACCTGGATAAACTGAAAGAACCAGAGTTTGTACAGAGTTTCAAGGAGAGCATAAGGGAACAATTGACAGGAGTGGGGGAAAGAAATACAGTAGATGAAGAATGGCTAGCTTTGAGAGATTAAGTAGTGAAGGCAGCAGAGGATCAAGTAGGTAAAAATACGAGGGCTGCTAGAAATCCTTGGGTGACAGAAGAAATATTGAATTTAATTGATGCAAGGAGAAAATATAAAAATGCAATAACTGAAGCAGGCAAAAAGGAAATCAAACGTCTCAACAATCAGATCGACAGGAAGTACAAAATGGCTAAGCAGGGATGGCTAGAGGACAAATGTAAGGATGTAGAAGCTTATCTCACTAGGGGTAAGATAGATATTGCCTACAGGAAAATTAAAGAGACTTTTGGAGATAAGAGAACGACTTGTATGAACATCAAGAGCTCAGATGGAAACCCAGTTCTAAGCAAAGAAGGGAAAGCAGAAAGGTAGAATGAGTATATAGAGGGTCTATACAAGGGTGATGCAATTGAGGACAATATTATGGAAAAGGAAGAGGATGTAGATGAAGATGAAATGGGAGATACGATACTGCGTGAAGAGTTTGACAGAGCACTGAAAGACCTGAGTTGAAACAAGGCCCCCAGAGTAGACAACATTCCACTGGAACTACTGACAGACTTGGGAGAGCCAGTCCTGACAAAACTCTTATCATCTGGTGAGCAAGATGTATGAAACAGGCGAAATACCCTCAGACTTCAAGAAGAATATAATAATTCCAATCCCAAAGAAACCAGGTGCTGACAGATGTGTAAATTACCGAACAATCACTTTAATAAGCGACAGCGGCAAAATACTAACACGATTTCTTTACAGACGAATGGAAAAACTAGTAGAAGCTGACCCCAGGGATGATCAGTTTGGATTCTGTAGAAATACTGGAACACATGAGGCAATACTGACCTTACGACTTATCTTAGAAGAAAGATTAAGGAAAGGCAAACCTATGTTTCTCGCATTTGTAGACTTAGAGAAAGCTTTTGACAATGTTGATTGGAATACTCTCTTTCAAATTCTAAAGGTGGCAGGGGTAAAATACAGGGAGCGAAAGGTTATTTGCGATTTGTACAGAAACCAGATGGCAGTTATAAGAGTCGAGGGGCATAAAAGGGAAGCAGTGGTTGGGAAGGGAGTGAGACAGGGTTGTAGCCTCTAACTGATGTTATTCAATCTGTATATTAAGCAGGCAGTAAAGGAAACAAAATAAAAATTCTGAGTAGGTATTAAAATCCATGAGGAAGAAATAAAAACTTTGAGGTTTGCCGATGACATTGTAATTCTGTCAGAGACAGCAAAGGACTTGGAAGAGCAGTTGAATAGAATGGAGAGTGTCTTGAAAGGAGTATATAAGATGAATATCAACAAAAGCAAAATGAGGATGAGGGAATGTACTCGAATTAAGTTGGGTGATGCTGAGGCAATTAGATTAGAAATGAGACACTTAAAGTAGTAAATGAGTTTTGCTATTTGGGAAGCAAAATAACTGATGATGGTCAAAGTAGAGAGGATATAATATGTAGACTGGCAATGGTAAGGAAGGCATTTCTGAAGAAGATAAATTTGTTAACATCGAGTATAGATTTAAGTGACAGGAAGTCATTTCTGAAAGTATTTGTATGGAGTGCAGCTATGTATGGAAGTGAAACATGGACAATAACTAGTTTGAACAAGAAGAGGATACAAGCTTTCTAAATGTGATGATTCTGGCTTTGTAGTAACGTTATCAACATAGAGACGCCTCTGAGTGAGGAGCTTTCTAAAGCTCTTCTCAGAAATACATCACATACAGTAATGGATAAAATGTGATGATTCTGGCTTTCTAGTAACCAATCAAAGAAACGGATATGAGGGAAGAGTTTTCTGTAGCTTCTCTGATAAACTTCATATCAGGTAATGGATGAAATGTGATCATTCTATCTGCATAGTAATCATACCAACAAACAGACGCCTATGAGGGGGCAGCTTTCTCCAGCTTCTCTTTGAAATACTTCACATAGTATAATGGATGAAATGTGATGATTCGCGGTCTGTAGTAAACCTTCCAACAAAGAGACACAAATGAACATGGAGCTGTCTGTAGCTTCTCTCAGAAATGCTTCACATAGGGTATGGATGAAATACGATGATTCTGGCTATGTAGGAACCCTAACAACAGATAGATGCCTATGAGGGAGGAGCTTTCTGCAGCTTCCCTCTGAAATACTTAACATAGGGTAATGGATGAAAATGATTATTCTGGCTTTAAGGTAAGCATACCAACAAAGAGACACAAATGAGGGAGGAGCCTTCTGCGGCTCCTCTCATAAATACTTCACATCAGGTAAAAGTTGAAAAGTCATGATTGGGTCTGTGTACTAATCATACCAACAAACAGATACAAGAGAGGGAGGAGCTTTCCGCAACATCTCTCAGATATACTTCAAATAGGGTAATAGATGGAATGCGAATATTCTGCCTTTGTACTAACCATACCAACAAAGAGACGCAAGTGAGGGAGGAGCTTTCTGTAGCTTTTATCTGAAATACACCACATAGGGTAAAAAATGAAATCCGATGATTTTGGCTTTGTAATAACCATACCAACAAACTAATGCAAATGAGGGAGGAGCTTTCTGTAGCTATACTCAGAAATACTTCACATAGGGTAATAGGTGAAATGCGATGATTCTGGCTTTGTAGTAAACATACTAACAATCAAACGCAAATGAGGGAGGAGCTTTCTGAAGCTTCCATCAGAAATACTTCACACCAGGTAATGGATGAAGTGTAATGATTGTGTCTGTGTACTAATTATACCAATAAAAGATGCAAGTGAGGGAGGAGCTTTCTGCAGCTTCTATCAGAAATACTTCACATAGGGTAATAGATGAAATGGGATGATTCTGGGCTTGTAGTAACCATACCAACAAACAAACACAAGTGCGGGTGGAGCTTTCTGTAGCATCCCACAGAAATATTTCACATCAGGTAAGGGATGAAAAGTAACCATAGTGTCTGTGTACTAATCATACCAACAAACAGATGCAAGTGAGGGATGAGCTTTCTGCAGCTTTTCTCTGAAATACATCAAATAGGGTAATAGAAGAAATGCAATGATTCTGGCTTAGTAGTAAACTTACCAACCAATGCACGACAATGTGGGAGGTGCTTTCTGTAGCTTCCCTCAGAAATACTCCATATCAGGTAATGGGTGAAATGTAATAATTGTGTTTGTGTACTAATCATACCAACTAACAGATGCAAGTGAGGGAGGAGCATTCTGTAGCGTCCCTCAGAACTACTTCACTTCAGGAAATGGATGAAATGTAATGATTGTGTCTGTTTAATAAAACCAACAAACAGATGCAAGTGAGGGAGGAGCTTTCATCAACTTCTCTCTGAAATACTTCACATATGCTAATGGATGAAATGAGATTATTTAGGCTTTGTAGTAACCATACCAACAAAGAGACGTAAACAAGGGAGGAGTGGGAGGAGCGTCCTGCAGCTTCTCTCAGAAATACTTCACATAGGGTAATAGATTAAATGCGAGGGTCTGGCTTTGTAGTAACCATACCAACAAACAAACACAAAAATAGGGTGGAGCTTTGTGTAGCCTCCCTCAGAAATACTTCACATCAGGTAATGGATGAAATGTAATGATTGTGTCTGTGTACTAATCATACCAACTGACAGATGCAAGTGAGGGAGGAGCATTCTGTAGCGTCCCTCAGAACTACTTCACATCAGGAAATGGATGAAATGTAATGATTGTGACAGTTTAATCAAACAAACAAACAGATGCAAGTGAGGGAGGAGCTTTCATCAGCTTCTCTCTGAAATACTTCACATATGCTAATGGATGAAATGAGATTATTTAGGCTTTGTAGTAACCATACCAACAAAGAGACGTAAACAAGGGAGGAGTTGGAGGAGCGTCCTGCAGCTTCTCTCAGAAATACTTCACATAGGGTAATAGATTAAATGCGAGGGTCTGGCTTTGTAGTAACCATACCAACAAACAAACACAAATGAGGGTGGAGCTTTCTGTAGCCTCCCTCAGAAATACTTCACATCAGGTAATGGATGAAATGTAATGATTGTGTCTGTGTACTAATCATACCAACAAACAGATGCAAGTGAGGGAGGAGCTTTCTGCAGCTTCACTCATAAATACTTCACATATGGTAATAGATGAAATGCGATGATTCTGGGCTTGCAGTAACCGTACCAACAAACAAACACAAGTGCGGGTGGAGTTTTCTATAGCATCCCACAGAAATATTTCACATCAGGTAAGGGATGAAATGTAACCATAGTGTCTGTGTTGTAATCTTACCAACAAACAGATGCAAGTGAGAGAGGGGCATACTACAGCTTGTCTCAGAAATACTTCACATAGCGTAGTAGATGAAATGCGATGTTTCTGGCTTTGTAGTAACCATACCAACAAACAAATCCAAATGAGGGGGGAGCTATCTGTAGCTTCCCTCAGAAATACTTCACATTAGGTAATGAATGAAATATAATAATTGTGTCTGTGTAGTTATCATACCAACAAACAGATGCAAGTGAAGGAGGCGTTTTCTGTACTTTTTCTATGAAAAACATCACACACGGTAATGGATGAAATGCAATGATTCTGGCTTTGTAGTGACCATACCAACAATCAAAATCAAATGAGCTAGGAGAATCCTGCATCCTCTGTCTGAAATACATCACAAAGGGTAATGGATGAAATGCAATTATTGTGGCTTTGTAGTAACCATACCAACAATCAAACCAAAATGAGGTGGGAGCTTTCTGTACCTTTTCTCAGCAATACTTCACATAGGGTAATAGATGAAATGCAAGGATTCCGGCTTTGTAGTAACCTTACCAACAAACAAACACAAATGAAGGAGGAGCTTCTGTAGCTTCCGTCACAAATAATTCACATCGGGTAATGAATGAAATGTAATGATTGTGTCTGTGTACTAATCATACCAACAAACATATGCAAGTGAGGGTGGAACTTTCTGCAGCTTCTCACTGAGATACTTCACATAGGGTAAAAATGAAATGCGATGATTCTGGATTTGAAGTAACCATACCAACAAACACACACAAATGAGGGAGGAGCTTTCTGTAGCTTCCCTCACAAATACTTTACATCAGGTAATGGATGAAATGTAATAATTGTGGCTGTGTCCTAATCATACCAACAACAGATGCAAGTGAGGGAGGATCTTTCTGTAGCTTCTCTCAGAAATACATCACATAGGGTAATAGATGAAATGCGATGATTCTGGGCTTATAGTATCCATACCAACAAACAAACACAAGTGCAGGTGGAGCTTTCTGTAGCATCCCACAGAAATATTTCACATCAGGTAAGGGATGAAATGTAACCACAGTGTCTGTATAGTAATCTTACCAACAAACAGATGCAAGTGAGGGAGGAGCGTCCTGCAGCTTTTCTCAGAAATACTTCACATAGGGTAGTAGATGAAATGCTATGTTTCTGGCATGGTAGTAACCATACCGACAAACAAAATCCAGATGAGGGGGGAGCTTTCTGTAGCTTATCTCAGAAATACTTCACATTAGGTAATGAATGAAATGTAATGATTGTGTCTGTGTACCAATGATACCAACAAACAGATGCAAGTGAGGGATGAGCTTTCTGCAGCTTCTCTCTGAAATACATCACAGAGGGTAATGGATGAAATGCAATTATTCTGGCTTTGTATTAACCATACCAACAATCAAACCAAAATGAGGTGGGAGCTTTCTGTAGCTTGTCTCAGAAATACTTCACATAAGGTAATGAATGAAATGTAATGATTGTGTCTGTGTACTAATCATACCAACAAACAGATGCAAGTTAGGTTGTAGCTTTCTGCAGCATCTGTCATAAATACATCGCATTGGGTAAAATATGAAATACGATGACTCTTGCTTTCTAGTAACCATACAAAAAATCAAACACAAATGTGGTAGAAAGCTTTCTGTAGCTTTTGTCAAAAATATTTCTCGAAGTCCAATAGATGAAATGTGTTGATTCTGGCTTTGTAGTAACCATACCAACAAACAAACGTAAATGAGGGGCGAGCTTTCTGTAGCATCCCTCAGAAGAACTCAACATCAGCTAATGGATGAAAAGTAAAGATTGTGTCTGTGTGATAATCATACCAACAAACAAATGCATGTGAGGGAGGAGCTTTCTGCAGCTTCTCTCTGAAGTGCATCATTAAGGGTAAAAAATGAAATCCGATGATTCTGCCTTTGTAATAACCATACCAATAACCTAAGGCAAATGTGGGAGGAGCTTTCTGTAGCTATTCTCAGAAATAGTTCACACAGGGTAATAGATGAATTGCGATGAATCTGGCTTTGTAGAAACCATACCAACAAACATATGCAAATGATTGAGGAGCTTTCTGTAACTTCCCTCAGAAATACTTCACATCATGGAATAAATGAAATGTATTGATTGTGTGTGTGTACTAAACATACCAACAAACAGATGTAAGTGAGGGACGAGCTTTCTGCGGCTTCTCTCAGAAATACTTCACATTGGGTGAAATATGAAATGCTATGATTCTGGCTTTGTAGTAACCTTAAGAACAAACAAACACAAAAGAGGGTGGAATGTTCTGTAGCTTCCATCAGAAATATTTCACATCAGGTGATGTGTGATATGTAATGATTGAGTCTGTATTCTAATCATATCAACAAACAGATGCAAGTGAGGGTGAAGTAACTGCAGCTTCTCTTTGAAATACATCACATAATGTAATAGATGAACTGCGATGATACTGGCTTTGTAGTAACCATACAAACAAACAAACGCAAGTGATGGAGGAGCTTTTTGTAGTTTCACTCAGAAATTCTTCACATTGTGTAATAGATGAAACGCGATGTTTCTGGCTTGTAGTGACCGTACCAGCCAACAGATGCAAGTGAGTGAGGAGCTTTCTACATCTTCCCTCAGAAATACTCCACATCAGGTAATGGATGGAATGTAATGATGGTGTCTGTGTACTAATCATACCAACAAACTGATGCAAATTAGGGAAGAGGTTTCTGGAGCTTCTCTGTGAAACACATCACGTAGGGTATTGTGTGAAATGCAATGATTCTTACTTGGTAGAAGACATACCAACAATCAAATGCAATTGAGGAAGGAGCTTTCTTTAGCTTCCCCCAGATATACCTCACATCTGGAAATGGATGAAATGTAATGATTGTGTCTGTGTACTAATCATACCAACAAACAGTTGCAAGTGAAGGAGAAGCTTTCTGCAGCTTCACTCTGAAATACATCACAAAGGGTAGTTGATGAAATGCAATGAATCTGGTTTTGTAGTAACCATACCAACAAACAACCGCAAATGACGGAGGAGCATTCAGTAGCTTCTCTCAGAAATACTTCACATCATGTAATAAATGAAATATAATTGTTGTGTCTGTGTACTAATCATACCAACAAACAAATGCAAGTGAGGGAGTAGCTTACTGCAGCATCTGTCTGAAATACATCACATATGGTAAAATATGAAATACGATGTTTCTTGCTTTGTAGTAACCATACCAAAAAACAAAACCAAATGAGGTAGGAGCTTTCTGTAGCTTTTCTTGAAAATATTTCACATAGTGCAATAGATGAAATGCGTTGATTCTGGCTTTGTAGTAACCATACCAACAAACAAACATAAATGATGGGCAAGCTTTCTGTAGCATCCCTCAGAAATACTCCACATCAGGTAATGGATGAAATGTAGTGATTGTGTCTGAGTACTAATCATACCAACAAACAGATGCACATGAGTGAGGAGCTTTCTGTAGCTTCTCTCACAAATACTTCATATACGTATAGGATGAATTGCGATGATTCTGGCTTTGTAGTAACCATACCAACAAACAAACGCAAATGAGGGAGGAGCTTTCTGTTGATTTCCTCAGAAATATTTCACATAGTTTAATAGGTGAAATGCTATGATTCTGGCTTTGTACTAACCATACCAACAATCAGATTAAAGGGAGGGTGGAGCTTTCTGCAGCTTCTCTCTGAAATACATCACATAGGGTAATAGATGAAATGCAATGATTCTGGCTTTGTAGTAACCATACCAACAACCAAACGCAAATGAGGGAGGAGCTTTCTGTAGCTTACCTCAGAAATACATCACATCAGGTAATGGATGAAATGTAATGACTGTGTCTCTGTACTAATCATAAAAACAACCATATGCAAGTGAGGGAGGAGCTTTCTGACCTTCTCTCTGAAATACATTACATTGGATAATAGATGAATTCTGATGATTCTGCCTTTGTAGTAACCATACCAACAAACATACGCAAATGATTGAGGAGCTTTCTGTAGCTTCCCTCAGAAATACTTCACATCAGGTGATGGATTAAATATAATGATTGTGATGGTGTACCAATCATACCAACAAACAGATGCAAGTGAGAGATAAGCTTTCTGAGGCTTCTATCTGAAATACACCACATAGGGTAAAATATGAAATACGATGAATTTGGCTTTGTAACAACCATCCCAACAAACTAACGCAAATGAGGGAGAAGCTTTCTGTAGCTATTCTTAGAAATACTTCACTAAGGGTAATAGATGAAGTGCGATTATTCTGGCTTTGTAGTAACAATACTAACAAACAAACGTAAGTGATGGTGCAACTTTCTGTAGCTTCCCTCAGAAATACTTCACATCAGGTAAATGATAAGTAGCTGGAACTATTCTGGAATTTGTATCTATCATCGCCACCAAGAAATGACAGAGTCCAGCAATTCTACCCGCAATTCCACCTACTGACATGCAGTCGCCACTACATTGCGCAATCACTGTAATCGAGTACTATAATGATGTACAGTGATGGATCAGCTAAATGGATGTGTTAGTGTGCTCAAATATAAGGTAATTTATAACTGAGTTTATGTACCTACCTTGATTTTTCTCCTTACCATAACACCTATCAGGTTCCTCTCCGTTTGAAGTAAAGAGATTTCCAAGTGTCCCTACTGAAAGAACATTAAAGACCAGTGTTTTTGCTAATTAATGCCTCATTAACATAGAAAAAGAAAGTTAATGAAAGTAATTTTCCTAATAATACTGCTTATTAATGCATTGTTGCCAACTTCAAATTAAAAAGTTCGTGAGGCTGAGGCTTATAAAGTTTTGCTTCGTAAATGATCTCATTACCACCTGTTGTAAATCACAGAAGGTGAGTCAGTATCTTACATATATGTTAATTTTGTGTGTCAATGTAGTAAAAGTGGAAAACTGCAGTGTGGAACATTATATACTCAAGTCTGCTAAGTGTATGTCTCTCCTGTGTTTTAGAAGTGCTTATTAATAATATAACAGGATCCACAGTTTGTATATTGGGTTAATGCTTGGTAACAAGTAACAGAAAGACCACTAATTAGGAAAACCTTAATTTCTTTAATCAAATGATAGTGAGGAGCAACCTGTAAGTGGATTCAAATTAACTTTCGTTTTAAATAGTAACGCACTTAACTGAGAGAGACTTAACCTATATCCAATTAATGATTCTGCAGTTAGTAGTAATAATGTTATAAAGACCATTCAGTTTGTGTAAGCCCTGAAAGTAATAGTGTGTTTCAGTATCTGTTATAATTTTGCAAATAGTTTGTGCTGCTTTAACTGTTAGTTTCAATCTTACCGTACCCACATGAATGTGTCAAGAGTATACTGCTCTCGCATGTGACAATGTATAGGTTGTGTTTATCCATTCAAGTTACTAATAACTATTTTCTTGAACGAGAATGTTAATCATTCTCTTGCCTACTTAGGCTGGCGACCGTTTTCTTTACCTGTTAAACAGTGCAGATAGGCAAAATTTTGTTTATTACTGTTCAAATATTTCCGTAATTCTGACTTTCATTTCCGATAAGCCACTTCCGTTAGGTACAACACGGTCAACACAACAAAATTCCTCCCAGAGGGTAACACTGCTCTGTTGCATTATACCATAATTGCTTTAATAATATTGTTTTACTTCACAACCTGCTTTAAGGTTATGGTTCAGCAGCAGCAGACAATAGTGTTATAAGCTTTCTGCAGCTTCCCTCAGAAATATTTCACATCAGGTAATGGATGAAATGTAATGATTGTGTCTGTGTACTAATCATTCCAACAAACAGATGCAAGTGAGGGAGGAGCTTTCTGCAGCTTCCCTCTGAAATACATCACATAGGGTAATAGATGAAATGTGATGATTCTGGCTTTGTAGTAACCACACCAACAAACAAACGCAAATGACGGAGGAGCTTTCTGTAGCTTCCCTCAGAAATACTTCACATCAGGTAATGGGTGAAATGTAATGATTGTGTCTGTGTACTAATCATTCCAACAAACAGATACAAGTGAGGAAGGAGCTTTCATCAGCTGAAATAAATCACATAGGGTAATGGATGAAATACAATGATTCTGGCTTTGTAGTAACTATAACATCAAACAAACGAAAATGAGGGAGGAGCTTTCTGTAGATTTCTTTAGAAATACTTAACATTGGGTAATAGATGAAATGTGATGATTCTGGATTTAAAGTAGCCATACTAACAAACAAATGCAAATGAGGGTGGAGTTTTCTGTAGCTTCCCTCAGAATTATTTGACATCAGGTAATGGATGAAATGTAATCATTGTGTCTGTGTACTAATCATACCAACAAACAGATGCAAATGAGGGAGGAGCTTTCTGCAGCTTCTATCTGAAATACATCACATAGGGTAAAATATGAAATAAGATGATTCTGGCTTTGTAATAACCAGCCCAACAAACTAAGGCAAATGAGGGATGAGCATTTTGTATCTATTCTCAGAAATACTTCACATAGGGTAATAGATGAAATGCAACGATTCTGGCTTTGTAGTAACCATACCAACAAACTAAACGCAAATGACACTTGAGCTTTCTGTAGCATTTTTTAGAAATACTACACATAGGGTAATAGATGAAATGCGATGATTCTGGATTTGTAGTAACCATACCAACAAACAAACACATTTCACTCATAAATACTTCATATCAGGTAATGCATGAAATGTAATGATTGTGTCTGTGTACTAATCGTACCAACAATCAGATGCAAGTGAGGGAGAAAATTTCTGCAGTCTCTTTCTGAAATACATCGCATGGAGTAATAGATGATATTCAAAGATTCTGGCGTTGTAGTAACCATACCAACCAACAAATGCAACTGAGGTAAGATCTTTCTGTAAATTCCCTCAGAAATACCTCACATCAGGTAATGGATGAAATGTTATGGTTGTGTCTGTGTACTGATAAGAACAACAAACAGATGCAAGTGAGGGAAGTGCTTTCTGCAGCTTCCCGCAGAAATACTTCACATCAGGTAATGGATGTAATGTAATGAGTGTGTGTGTGTATTAATCATTATAACAAACAAATGCAAGTGAGGGAGGAGCTTTCTGCAGATCCTTTCTGAAATACATCACATAAAGTAATAGATGAATTGTGATGATTCTGGCTTTGTAATAACCGTACCAACAAACTAAAGCAAATAAGGGGGGAGCTTTCTGTAGCTATTCTCAGAAATTCATCACATGGGGTAATAGATGAAATGCGATGATTTTGGCTTTGTAGTAACCATACCAACAAATGAAACCCAAATGAGGTTTGTGCTTTCTGTAGCCTCCCTCTGAAATATTTCACAACAGGTAATGGATGAAATTTAGTGATTGTGTCTGTGTACTAATCATAACAAAAAAGGAGCAAGTGAGGCACAAGCTTTCTTCAGCTTCTCTCTGAGATACATCACATAGGATAATGGATGAAATGCGATGATTCTGGTTTTGTAGTAACCATAAAAACAAACAAACGCAAATGACACTTGAGCCTTCTGTAGCTTTTCTCAGGAATACTTCACATAGTGTGATAGATGAAATGCGATGATTCTGGCTTTGTAGTAATAATACCAACAAACAAACGCAAATGATTGAGGAGCTTGCTGTAGCCCCCCTCAGAAATACTTCACATCAGGTAATGGATGAAATGAAATGATTGTGTCTGTGTACTAATCATATCAACAAACAGATATAGGTGAGGGATGAGCTTTCTGCAGTTTCCCTCATAAATACTTCACATCCAGTAATGGATGAAAAGTAATGATTGTGTCTGTGTACTAATCATACCATAAACAGATGCAAGTGAGGGAAGAGTTTTCTGCAGCTTCCCTCAGAAATACTTCACATCAGGTAATGGATGTTATGTAATGAGTGTGTGTGTGTATTAATAATTATAACAAACAGATGCAAGTGAGGGTGGAAGTTTCTGCAGCTCCATGCTGAAATACATCACATAAAGTAATATATGAATTGCGATGATTCTGGCTTTGTAGTAACCATACCAACAAACAAACGCAAAGGACACTTGAGCTTCCTTTAGTTTTATTTAGAAATATTTCACATAGGGTAATAGATGAAATGCGATGACACTATATTTGTAGTAACCTTACCAACAAACAAACGCAACTGAGAGAGGAGCTTTCTGTAGCTCCCCTGAGAAATATTTCACATCAGGTAATGGATGAAATGTAATGATTGTGTCTGTGTACTCATCATACCATAAACAGATGCAAATGAGTAATGAGCTTTCTGCAGCTTTTCTCTGAAATTCATCACATAGGTTAATAGATTAAATGCGATGATTCTGGCTCTGTAGTAACCATACCAACAATGAAACGCAAATGAGGGTTGTGCTTTCTGTAGTTTCCCTCAGAAATATTTCACATCAGGTAATGGATAGAATGCAATGATTGTGTCTGTGTACTAATCATACCATAAACAGAAGCAAATGAGGGATGAGCTTTCTGCAGCTTTTCTCTGAAATACATCACATGGGGTAATAGATGAAATGCAATGATTCTGACTTTGTAGTAACCATACCAACAAAGAAACACAAATGAGGGAGGAGTTTTCTGCAGTTTTTTTCAGAAATACTTCACATTGGGTAATAGATGAAATGTGATGGTTCTGGCTTCGTAGTAACCATACCAACAATCAAACGCAAATGAGGGAGGTGCTTTCTGTAGTAATCATTCCAACGAACCGATGCAAGTTAGAAAGTAGCTTACTGCAGCTTCCCTCTGAAATACATCACATAGGGTAATAGATGAAATACGATGATTCAGGCTTTGTAGTAACCCCACCAACAAACAAACGAAAATTACGAGGAGCTTTTACAGCATCCCTCAGAAATACTTCACATCCAGTAATGGATGAAATGAAATGATTTTGTCTGTGTACTAATATTGCCATAAACATATGCAAGTGAGGGAAGAGCATACTGCAGCTTCTCTCTGATATACATCACATGGGGTAATGGACGAAATGCGATGTTTCTGGCTCTGTAGTAATCATACCAACAAACAAACGCAAACGAGGGAGATGCTTTCTGCAGATTCCCTCAGATATATTTCAAATCAAGTAATGGATGAAGTGTAATGATTGTGTCTGTGTATTAATCACAACAACAAACAGTTGCAACTAAGGGACGAGCCCTCTGCAGCTTCTCTCTGAGATACATCACATAGGATAATGGATGAAACACAATGTTTCTGGCTTCGCAGTAACCGTACCAACAAACAAACGCAAATGAGGGAGGAGCTTTTCTGTAGCTTCCCTCAGAAATTCCTCACATCAGATAATGGATAAAATGTAACGATTGTGTCCGTGTACTAATCATACCAACATACAGAGCAAGTGAGTTAGGAGCTTTCTGCTGCTCCTCTCTGAAATACCTCATATATGGTAATAGATGAAATGTGATGATTCTGGCTTTGTAGTAACCATACCAACAAACAAATGCAAATAAGGGAGCTGCTTAGAGAGCATCCCTGAGACATACTTCACATCATCTAGTAAATGAAATTTAATGTTTGTGTATGTGTACTAATAATAGCAACAAACAGATGCAAGTGAGGGAAGAGTTTTCTGCAACTTCTCCCTGAAATACATCACATAGAGTAATAAGTGAAATGCAATGATTCTGGTTTTGTAGTAAGAATACCAACAAACAAATGCAAGTGAGGGAGGAGCTTTCTGCTGCTCCTCGCTGAAATACATCACATATCCCAATGGATGAAATGCAATGATTCTGGCTTTGTAGTAACGGTAGCAACAAACAAACGCATATAAGACAGGATCTTTCTGTAGCTATTCTCAGAAATAAATCGCATAGGGTAATAGATGAAATGTGTTGATTCTGGCATCGTAGTAACCCCACCAACAAACAAACGCAAGTCATGGAGGAGCTTTCTGTAGCTTCCATTTGAACTATTTCACATCAAGCAAAGGGTGAAATCTACTGATTGTGTCTGTGTACTAATCATTCCAACAGACAGATGCAAGTGATTAAGGAGCTTTCCTCGGCTGAAATACATAGGGTAATGGATGAAATGCAATGATTCTGGCTTTGTAGTAACCATACCAACAAACAAACGCAAGTGACGCTTGAGCCTTCTGTAGCTTATCTCAGAAATACTTCACATCCGGTAATGGATGAAATGCGATGATCCTGGATTTGTAGTAATAATACCAACAAAGAAACACAACTGAGTTAGGAGCTTCCTGTAGCCCCCCTCAGAAATACTTCACATCAGGTAATGGAGGAAATGCAGTGATTGTGTCTGTGTAATAATCATACCATAAACAGATGCAAGTGAGGGAAGAGCTTTCTGCAGCTTTGATATGAAATACATTACATAGAGTAATAGATGAAATGCAATGATTCTGGTTTTGTGGTAACCAAACCAACATCCAAATGCAAATGAGGGAAGAGCTTTCTGTAGCTTCCCTCAGAAATATTTCACATCAGGTTATGGATGAAATGTAATGATTTTGTCTGTGTACTAATCATAACAAAACACAGGTGCAAGTGAAGTACAAGGATTCTGCAGCTTCTCTCTGAAATACATCACATGGGGTAATAGATGAAATGCAATGATTCTGGCTTTGTAGTAACCATACCAAAAACAAACGCAAATGAATGAGTAGCTTTCTTTAGCTATTCTCAGAAATACTTCACATAGGGTAATAGATGAGATGCGTTAATTCTGGCTTTGTAATAACCAGACCAACAAACAAACACAATTGAGGGAGGTGCTTTCTGTAGCTTCCCTCCGATATATTTCACATCTGGTAATGGATGGAATGTAATGATTGTGTCTGTGTACTAATCATAAGAACAAAGAGGTGCAAGTGTGGGACGAGCTTTCTGTATCTTCTCTCCGAGATACATCACGTAGGGTAATGGATATAATGCAATAATTCTGGTTTTGTTGTAACCATACCAACAAAGAAACGCAAATGAGGGAGTAGCACTCTGTAGCTAATCTCAGAAGTATTTCACATTGGATAATAGATGAAATGCGATGATTCTGGCTTTATAGTAACCATTCCAACAAACAAACGAAATTGAGGGAGGAGCTTTCTGTAGCTTCCCTCAGAAATACTTCACATCAGGTAATGGACGAAATGTAATGATTGTGTCAGTGTACTAATCGTACCAACAAACAGATGCAAGTGAGGGAGGAGATTTCTGCAGTCTCTCTCTGAAATACATCACAAGGGGTAATAGATGGAATGCAATGATTCTGGCTTTGTAGTAATAATACCAACCAACAAACGCAACTAAGGGAGGTTATTTCTATAGCTTTCCTCAGAAATACTTCACATCAGGTAATGGATGAAATGAAAAAATTGTGTCTGTGTACTGATCAGAACAACAAACAGATGCTAGTGAGGGAATAGCTTTCTACAGCCTCCCTCAGAAATACTTCACATCAGGTAATGATGAATGTAATGATTGTGTCTCTGTACTAATCATTCCAAAGAACAGATGCAAGTGAGGGAGGAGCTTTCTGCAGCTTTTTTCTCAAATACATCACATAGGGTAAAAAAAGAAATACGATGATTCTGGCTTTGTAATAACCATACCAACAAACAAACGCAAATGGCGCTTGAGCTTTCTGTAGCTTACCTCAGAAATACTTCTTATATGGAAATAAATGAAATGCAATGATTCTGGCTTTGTGGTAACCATACCAACAAACAAACGCAACTGAGAGAGGAGCTTTCTGTAGCTTCCCTCAGAAATATTTCACGTCAGGTATTGGATGGAGTGTAATGATTGTGTCTGTGTACTAATCTTAACAACAAACAGATGCAAGTGTGGGAGGAGCTTTCTGCAGGTTCCATCAGAAATAATTCACTTTAAGTAATGGATAAAATGTAATGATTGTGTCTGTGTACTAATCATACAAACAATCAGATGCATGTGAGGGAGTAGCTTTCTGCAGCTTCTCTCTGAAATACTTCATATAGGGGAATAGATGAAATGCAATTATTCGTGCTTTGTAGTAACCATACCAACAAACAAACACAAATGAGGGAGGAGCTTTCTGTAGCTATTCTGAGAAATATTTCACATAGGGTAATAGATGAAATCCAATGATTCTATCTTTGTAGTATCCATACCAACAATCAAACGCAAATGAGGGAGGAGCTTTCATTAGCTTCCCTCAGAAATACTTCACATCAGGTAGTGGATGAAATGCAATGTTTGTGTATACGTACTAATCATACCAACAAACAGATGTATGTGAATGAAGAGCTTTCTGCAGCTTCTCTCTGAAATAAATAACATATTGTAATAGATGAAATGCGATGATTCTGGCTTTCTAGTAACCATACCAACAAACAAACGCAAATGAGGGAGGAGCTTTCTGTAGCTTCCCTCAGAAATACTTCACATCAGGGAATGGATGAAATATAAGGATTGTGTCTGTGTACTAATTATTCCAACAAACAGATGCAAGTGAGGGAGGAGGGTTTTGCAGCATCTCTCAGAAATACTTCATATAGGACAATAGGTGAAATGCAATTATTTTATCTTTGTAGTAACCATACCAACAAACAAACACAAATCAGGGAGGAGCTTACTGTAGCTTTTCTGAGTAATATTTCACATAGGGTAATATATGAAATGCGATGATTCTGGCTTTGTAGTAACTATACCAACAATCAAACGCAAATGAGGGAGGAGCTTGCTGTAGCTTCCCGTCAGAAATACTTCACATCAGGTAATGGATGAAATGCAATGATTGTGTCTGTGTACTAATCATACCAACAATCAGAAGAAAGTGATGGAGGAGCTTTCTGCACCTTCTCTCAGAAATACTTCACGTAGCGTTGCGTACTAATCATACCAACTATCAGTCTTTAGCATTCTGCACCTTCTCTCCTAAATACATCACATAGGGTTATAGATGAAATGCGATGATTCTGGCTTTGTAGTAACCATACCAAAAAACAATCGCAAATGAGGGAGGACCTTTCTGTAGCTTTTCTCATAAATATTTCACATAGGGTGATAGATGAAATGCCATGATTCTTCCCTCAGAAATATGTCACATCAGGTAATGGATGAAATGTAATGATTGTAGTAACCATACATAGGGTAATGAATGAAATGCAATGATTTTGGCTTTGTAGTAACCATTCCAACAAACAAACTCCATAAAAGAAATGTAATGATTGTGTTTGTGTACTAATCATACTAACAAAGTGATGCCATTGAGGAGGCCTTGCGCCACCACTTTTATTCCATCTTAGCCACGTATCACGGCTCTGGCATTGTCTACACTGTTGGTTTGATGGTTGCTGGTCATGTCGGTTATGCCCTAACTCTAGTGGACCATTGTGAACAAGTTTCATTACCGGCTGGCTGCAGTTTTTACACTGCTGACGTGGTCACCATCTTTCGAGCTCTAGAGTATCTCCGCTCCTGCTCAGGTGAGTCCTTCATTATCTGTGGCGATTACCTGAGCGGTTTACCAGCTCTTGACCAGTGTTTCCCTCATTCTCATCTGGTGATGGCTATCCAGTTGTCCCTGCATAATCTTGCCCGTTGCGGCGGATCTGTTGTCTTTGTTTGGAACCCAGGCTATGTTGAGATAGCTTGCAATGAAACTGTTGACTGCCTGGCGAAAGAGGCCACCAGTAAAGCATCTCTGGAAATTAGCCTCCCGGAGACTGATTTGCGGGCAATATTACGCCAAAAAGTTTTAGATTTATGTTACAGTGATTGGCGCAACCTGCCCATGAAAAACAAACTCCGTCATAACAAGGAGACGATGACTGTGTGGTGGTCATCCATGCGAGCCATCGCAGGGACTCAGTCATCCTTTGTCGTCTCCGCATTGGCCACACCTGACTGATGCATAGTTATTTCCTGTGTTGTGAGGATCCACCTCTTTGTCGTTGTGGGGCTTCCTTGACAGTGGTCCATATTCGGTTGGAGTGCGCCCTTTTAACTGTGCTCAGGCAGACTTTTGCGATGGCTGAAATGCTCTCTGCGCTTTTAACTTATGACTGTTCCATAGCAGACTTAGTTTTGCATTTTATTCGGGCAGGGGGATTTTATCGCTTAATGTAAATGTGTGTGTTTTTGTGTTGATTCTGGCCTATGGGCTACAATTTTAGTCTGCTTTTTTTAATGTGTTTCTCGGTGGTTGTCTTTTCCTTTTCTGTTTCTATGGTCGGCCACCCACCGTCACTCTCCGTATGATTTTAGTTCTTCTTGTCTGGTCTTTGTCTCAGTTTCTCTCATTCTGTGTCATCTGTCCTCTCGTTTGTTGATTGTTCTTATTCTCTGTGGGTGTTTTTAGTATTAGAAAAAGGGACCAATGATCGTAGCAGTCTGGTCTCTTTAACCCCCAAAAACCAACCAATCCTAAGATGTCTACCTCAGTCGGAGATGAAATGTCAGAAATAATTTTATTCATCGACTGTGCCGTCCTCCCACAAGCCAGTCCAGAAGTTTTGACTAATGTGAACAGTCGCTGTGAAAGCCTATGTTGTGTAAATGTGTGCTTGTCTCCTGAAGTGTACCTTGTGAAAGGAGGAGTAGGAGGTGATTTAATGCTTGTGGTGTGAGTAGCTTCGTAGTATTTTCTATCTTTCATGTAACATGTGTTTTCATTCTTGATAAAACACTGAATATTAGTCATCGAGAAAGTATTTGTTGTAGCTCGTGTATTTAGAGGAAACAGCACTAACCTGGCGTACATGTTTCCTTGGGATTGAACTAGAATGTCGTGAATTTCAGCCACAGTCTCCAACTTTTGTCACTATTTAACTTAAATTATTATAGGACCTGTCTGAGGAAATGTGTGTCAAGTAATGTACTTCAAAAGGCCTTTCTGCTGTGCTCTAATTCCTCATGTTCATATACAGGATTGAAGCAGTTGAGAGTTGAGAATCGTTATGGGTTTGGGAAAGAATAAGATCTTTAGTCGACGTGAAAACACAGACAATGCTATTGTGGTAAACTGCAGTATTAAAAATTCTGTAACTTTACAAAAGGTCTAAAAGAGTCAGTAGAATCAGGTGTGACTGGTAAACCATTCTTTTTCTGGTGGTATACATTTTGTTATTTTTCATTTATAAATGTATATCTATCCGCTCCAGGAGATACATTTTCCTGCCACTGGAATGAATATGCAGGTTTTTCTGCATATCATTAATAATGTGTTTGTTGTAGAACATGTCTTCCACAGTGGCCGACATTGAAAAATGATTTGAGTGAAAGCCATTTCCTTCTGTAAATGAGTGTCCTATGTCTGTGTGGTAAGGCAGGGCAACTTGGCCATTGTATTTTATATTCTGTACCATTGCAAGTTGAAATCAAGCTTCACACACACACACACACACACACACACACACACACACACACACACAGACACACACACACACACTAACTACGTAGATCTTCTTTAGTTACATCTGAGCTTCCAGTGAACATAATTCATATTTATGCATTATATTTAGCACACGGGGAACATGTGCAAACTCAGTTGATGAGAAATAAAGGATATAATGTAAGTAACTAATTCATTTTTCACCTAATTAAATCTCTCCTCACTTTCAGGCAGAAAGCCTTAATCTATGTCACAGTGAAAGCCACATGCAGACAGTGGCCAATAGCCGCTCTCTCCGGTTTCGTAATAGGGACCCGCTCTGCCCTAGTCCAGCCAGTCTGGTACTCGCTCTGGGTTTTGTTTCTATCTCGGTTGTAGTGCATTCTGATTGTTGCTCGTTGTTGACATTTGCCTGCCTCTGGTTCCGAGTGGATTTACGTTTGGTGTTTGGTGTCCACAAGCCTCTGTTGTTTATCTCTTCCTCCTTGTGTCGCCTATAGTCGGTAGCGGTTGGTTGTTGTCAGGTGTCATTGGTCTGTCGTCCGACTTGTCCTGTGTTTACCTTGTGGTGCGTGCTCCACCGCTGGCGTCTTCCCTGCCTGGCGGCTCCTATCCACAGCCCAAGCCATTCTTGCTGTTGGTTGTGGTTACCACAATTTACTTCGCTCCTACCACATTGTCGCCAGTAATTGCAGTAGTCATTTTCAACATCTTCTCAACCATCTTTGAAACATTTGTACCACTTGTAAACTCTTGTACTCGTAGTAGAGTTGCCAAAAGCCACATTCGATGTTTCCAATGCGATACTGCACTTTGTTCCATTTTTAAACAAAATTTTATTTAGAATCTTAGATCCATCTTTTTCGAAAGTAAAAATTCTCTGAGCACTCAAAAACAAAGACCTCCTTTTCCACTGTCAACAATGAACTAAATACTGAAAATAGATGTAAATATATGTACGGTACATCAGGAACACGTGTACTAACAAGAAAAGAACAAAAATGTATACAGCCGACAGAATTAAATTCCTGTAACTTTTTGATCACACCTCGTATGCAGTGTCTGGAAAAAGGAAATAAAGCACCCATAACAGTGTAACTTTGTACAAGTACAAACTATTAGCGGGCATGTAAACAATTAGAGCAGTGGTTCTCAGCAAAAGTAGAAAGGCCACTAGTGTTGATGGTGGAGGGTATACAAGAGGTGTGAGCACCATCGGGTAGACTACTGATGAGAGGTGTCACATTGTGTTCAGTGTTGAATCACGGTTCTGCACTATCCCCGATGACCACTGTCAGCACGTGTGGCGGCAGCTTGGGGGACATTCCATTCTTCCAATGTTTTGGAAAGGCACAGTATGGCCAGCAAATGGTTATGAATGTAGGTTGCAGTTGATAGTGATTGAGGGAACTGTGACGGAACAACAATCATTCAGATGTCGATAATCCTCGTGTTACATCTTGTATGACAGTATCGTGATGTTATTTCCAACACAACAGTGCTCATCCACATAGTGACATGTGTATGTATCAATTGTATGCATGGTATTAGCTGCTCCCATAGTCAGCAAAATCCTTAGATATATTCCCTGCAGAGCATATGTGGCACGAGCTTGGACGTAAACTCTGCCCCAGTGTCAGTATCCAGAATATTGTGGACCATTACAACAGTTTGAGGCCAGCTTGCCCGAGGAAGGAATCTAGTGGCCTTATGACACCCTCCCAAACAAACAAGTGTATGCAAGAAGGGCAATTGGGTGCATGTCATATTGATAAGTGAGCTCATACTGCCAAGTTCTTTGTAAATCTGACTCAATTTTGTAATCACTAAAGTAACATCACATACCGACTGAACCCATGGCATTTCTTTTCTTTCTGTGAATTTCAATTTCTTAGCCGGGCAGTGTTTATGAACATCTTGGGCTGAAAGAAAATTAGCATGATATAGAGACGTAAAACTATTAGAGACGTAATGAAATGTAAAAGTGTCACTAAAAACACATTTAAAGTGAAAAAGCCTGAAAAAACACCAAGTTGTGTGTCCAGAAAATCTGTATCACAATGGGTTAACAGTGAGCAGCAACTGCAACCAAATGGGAAAAATATCTTCTTCCGACCCAGGATGTTGTAGCAGATTTTCTGCAACTTCACATTCCTAATGCTTCTGTATATTTTTTCCTGTTTCTACAAACTCCATTCCTGGCAACTATAATTTAAAATGATCCAAGTCACTGTCCTTCCTCTTTGTATACTAAGGTGTCTGTCTGTAAATAATTTACTCTTATTTCTGAAGGCTTGGGCATTCCAATTCTTCTCTTAATATCCACTAGCTTTTGCCCTCAACTATGTTGGCACGGATCTTGAACCTGCATGAATTTTGAGTAGCCCTGAAACTTATTATCCATGGGAAAAATTGATATAAAGAACTGAAAGTGAAGTTGTCAAAACGATCCAATGGTAAAGAATTGATATGTTTGTAAGCACAGATACAGATATTTGAAGTATGAAATAGCAAAACGCCTGGATAGGGGAACAAGCTGGTGGCGTATTTAATGAAAATACAAAAAATTAAAGAATCTGTAGTTACAAATAAGTCAGTTCTTTACTGTTGCACCCTTTTGACAGTGTCACCTTCAGTCTTTTATATCTGTTTTTCTTGCTAATAAGCTTCTGGATATTTATGAACATTCATGTCAATGAAGTCGTTTGCTTAATAAGCTTATCAGTGACAATAGTTACAGTAATTTGTGAATGAATTCAAGAATGTCTGTGGGTAATGGAATTAAACTGTTAACATTAGTAATATTTTGGAAAGTTTCATCATCATAACACTATTTACTACTTTTTACTGATTTTTCTCATTTCTGGTCCTGGTTTGTTTCGTTAAGTTTTATAAAACTTCCACTGTCCCGATGTTTTTTTCTTCCAGAATAATGAAATGATGCTTATATGAAACTGAGTTGATCCACATAAAGCACTTGCAGTCCCTTGCAGGCCTGCATACATTAAAAAGTATTTAATAATGCATTTTTTGTAATCAGTTCAGCATGCATCTCTGTATACATAACCTGTCAGTAGCTGCCCACAGAGTTATTTTCAATTTTCCTGTAATTTAATAACATAAAACATGATAAATAGATGTAAAAACTTTTTATAATATGGAAAAATGCCTGTACACCATTATTATTTGCAGTATGTAGATAGTCACAGGATATGTGATGCATTCCATTATGGATCTGAGTTACTGGGTACACATTTGTTTCCATACTATTCGGGCCCACATAGTTAAATGTACAGTTCAGTTTATCATGTTTTATAGATAATTTCACTTCAAAATTTCTCTGAGGGTTGAAATGCTTTTATAAATATGTAATGTTGAATCATTGGCTGTTGTCAGCTTAGCATATAATTTTAATGGTCTATTATCCATTCTGGATCTTTCTGAACTCATCAGCTGTGAACAAATGTTGATTAAGAATGCAACCAACCATGAGTACTTCTAAAAGTATTTATTTAAATGCCATTACCAGTCTCAAGCTATTATGTCTGTCTACAGGTTTTTATTTTATTTACTTACTTTTTTTAAGTAATTGCAACAATGTGCTAATATACGTGTATTTGATAAAATATAAAATGAAATACTTACATACCCTCGATTTGTTTTGTCGGTATCATTTAGGCTTTCTTTGGTCCTTAAGCATTTTCAGCATGACACACGAAGAGTTAAGAATTATAGACAATGCACTTATTCTAAACAATCCACTGTGTTGTGCACACACTTCACAGTATTTTTCATCAGTTGCAGCCTTTGACAAGTACTTCACATGTAATGATTTTGCTTACAGTGAAAAGTCTATCCACTGACCAACGATATCACTCATTTCTCAACAAGGAAACATCTCATCTACTGTATGTTAAGTAAAGAATGTGTGGACGATACAAATCTAAATAACAGAAAAATGCTTTGTCCAGAAAAGTGCACTTCTTACAAGTGAGGAACTCTAATTGTAGCATGTCATAGGAGAAATTAACAAGAAGATTTATCAGGCTACTCTCGAGAAGCAATGGCATGTGTTTTGATTTTGGTCCCTGACAATATTCTTCAATGGATGTTAAGTTGGGCAGCTAGTGGAATAAGGATACCCTTGTTCAGAGTCCTAACACAGACCAATCATGTTTAATTTGTGTGAAAAGTGCAATGAACATTTTCAGGATTGTTTGTTAGCCAGCTGTAGTTGCTCATTTAGAATTTACTGAGATGAATTGAAGGTGTGAATGCATATTTCTAGTTATTTGAAGGTACCCATTTTCCTCCATAAGTTAGTTGTATATTTTGTTTGTAGATTATCTTTAGTGTTTGAAATGCTGTATCTATATTGAGCCATGTGAGTGGCAGTTGCAGATGTAGTTAAATGTTTTTAGTCTAAAAGCATCCTTTTATTTAAGATATCTTGAAGTTGCTGCCAGTCAGACCAAGATAAAATCTGATGCAATTGTCACAATCAGTACTGTGTACTCCTCAGTTTTTAGAGATCCAGCCCAATGGTTTTGGTTTTATGTACTATGTTATGTTGCAGTATTTAGTGTGCATCTATGGGCTTAAAGTCGAAATTGTGCAGAAAATATTAGTAAGTTACTTTATTCAACCATAGAATGTTTATGAAATATTACATATGTCATGTTAATTGAAAGAGGAAACAGTATTTTAATTAACTAATCCATACATACAGCAATAACATCTTTTACAGTTGTAGATGATGATGATCTGCTGTTAATTTTGAAGTGTTTTGTACAATTTTTTATACACATTGCCAAACAAGTTTACAATTTACGTAAAAAAAAAAATACAGTTTGTGTCGGATAAATACACACTGGGTGAGCAAATATTTGTAGTTTGGGCACTGCATTTCAGCTGTCTTAAGTACCTTGACAATACTTTTAGCATCCCCTTGTATTCTTTGTGTTGTCTCTTTAGCCCATTTGAAAAAGCAGAGTCATCAGCTCACCACAATGTTAAGATGACAAAATTGGATGAAGTATGGAAATTACCCATCACAGACCCTGGGTGCAGAATTTCACATTATTTCTAATTAAATAATAATAATTTTTTCAATGCCTGCTTGATGTTACATAAATAATCATGGACTTTTTAGTATTAACTATTTGAGAGGTATGCTTCATTTTTTTTATTTTAGGGTTTTAATGCATTCAAAAAATTTATGGTGCAGTTTTATTCCTTTGTAGAAAATACTGGCTGTTGTTTTGTTTATCTTGAAACATGAGTCGGACAAAACTGACATTTACTCAGATCATGTGAATACAGCTGTTTGTGAGATAACTGCTTTGTTCTGTATAAGCCAAAAATATTGTTATTTAGTCTGATATTATGTAATTGCCCAAACTATGAGGTTTGTGGTGGGATTATTTGGGACAGAGATGCTACATATTAGTATGTTGTGCAAACAATAATGTAAAATGAATGACTTACAGAGGATGATGTGAAGTTTGCACTATGTGCATATTTAGACTGCTCAGCTATAACTGAAGTTGTATTTACCAAATGTTGAAAATTGATCTTCTACCTTAAACTTATAATTACCTTTGATGTTTACATTCTGTATGTAGCAAACATCACTATAGAAATCTGCCATTATGCTGCTTGTAAAAGTTGTAACTGCTTGATAGTAATTTGTCATGTTGACATAATGATTATTCCTTAATCTAGAATGTTTCTAGTTACGTAAGTACTTTTATTCATGTTATATAGTAACCTGTTTATACATTATGTATGTAAATGTTTATTGTTCGCTAGGAAACTTAAGTTTGGGTCAACACAATTCCAAACAGACAGTTATAATTTATGATAATAATTAAAATAGTTGATGCACAATTATCTTAAAATATTCAAAATTAAATGTAAACTTAGTAACATTCAGATTAATGTTTAAAGACATTCTTTCCTTTCATACTGTACACTGATTTCTGCAGGCATTTTTAAGTGTAAAGATGCCTTGCTGGTACCTGATACTTAATGCTGTAAATGTTAGCTGTGTTAGCTTCAGTTTTGCTTGGTTACTTTATATTTGTATGCATCATATAGGAGAAGTCAAAACAATACTACTTTTGTGTAAAACAAATGAGCTCTGTATTCGCATGTTAACAATACTATCAGAGCTAATGACATTCTGTGATAATCAGAAACGTCATTTCTATGATGTTTCTGGATGTAACAGCATAACTAGTGCTACGATGGGGCTGATTTGACGATGGGACTAGTGCTACAATGGGACTGGCGTGGAGATGAAAACATTCTTGAGTGGATGACCATCTCTGGGGTGCAAGAATTTCTCTTGATAGGTGTGCAGCCACCAGGATTACGCTCTGTTCCTAGCTGTACTGGACATTCCATATTTCTTAGACTCCTGGATCAATCTGTACTGCTATCACGCTGTCTACCACACCCTGTTCTTTGTACCTCCCTTTGCAGGTGCAGTGGGTAACATGTCACTTGTGAAGAGGCTTCAGTTTCCTTTCCAAGAGAAAATTGGTCCTACACAGACCCATCCTCACTCCACCCATGAACAACAGTTCTCAAATTTTATATGGATATGAATCTGTATGTGCATCAAAGCCCTTCTTATGCAGCACAAGACATGGGTAGCCAACATACGTTTGCGGCACTGTGAACTGTAACTTGACAGCTTACCACTACCTTATCCAAGACTGCCTCTAAAGTAGTGGCAATAAAGGCTGTGCATATGTGGCATGTACTTCATTTTGAGAACATCCATCAAGGGTTTCAGAGTATTTAATTCTACAGCATCAAATGTGTCACAAAGTGCTCTTTGACCCAGTTAAGTTATAACATTATATAAATAACACACAGCACAGTGAACAGTATTAATGGCGATGATAACGATGTCGATGACATGAACAACTATTATAATAGTCTATTCACTGGACAGTAAATTTGTAATTATTTATTTATTCTGTAAGATAAGTTGATTGTTAATCAGTGCAATGATGACTGCATTACCACCTGAAGCAAGACTGCTTAATACAAATTTCTGCTTTATTCATTAAATTTTTGGTGTGCACATATGTTGCTGCAACAATAAAGTAAAATTAAATGATATGATTGAATTGTTCATTTGATGGAATTCTGTATTCATTTGGATGCTAAATACACCAGTGTATCATTTCTTTAATGCCTCATCTGAATCCTTGTCAGTATAGCCATTTTTATCTCGAATTTATGTATAGCATTGCCTAACACTTGTTTGTAATTTAGTTTTCAAAGTTATAATTGTAAAAAAAAAAGTTGTTTGTGTTTAATATGTTGTTTAAGTTTAGTATGTTGTTTCACTGTTAGTATGTTCTGAACATTAAAGAATATTACTAACTATCCTGAAATACATTATTAAAGTTATCCCCTACTGTCACTCGCAGTGTTTTTTGTAAGTCATTGTAATATGTTGACGCTGATTTACAATTTTATGGCCACTTACCATTATTTTGTTACTGATCTCTTATAAAAGCAAATTCTTGATTTATATACATCATCTATTTTTATATCTTTATTGCCTGTTGCGGAAAGTGGATGTTAACAATGTTGTTGGATTATAGTGTAAGCGGCTATGCCTTCACCCAGAAAGAAATAAAAATATGTTTGACATGTATAGGTATTTTAATTCATCTCCCTAAGGATATCTCACATATAACTTATTTCATCTCTGGCAGTGTTTATTAATTTGATGTGGTAGTCAGGAAGCAACCTCAAGATGTAAAACAAACTCTTGCAACATTTTTGTCCATAAAATTTGGAATTGGGAAGAAAGATAATGGTGGCAAGTGCTGTTATCAAATACACAACACTGAGATGGTTGTATCTGAGTGGTTATACACTACATTAGAACAGAATTTTCCAATAATCAAAATTTCTTTTGTGACAGCATTATGGGATAATTTTCTCCTATTCCCACATGAGGGTGCACAGATAGCTTGAGCATTTGGGAGCTTCTTCCATACTCAGTTAAGAGAGTTAGCTCTGCCAGTAACACTGTGACAGTTTTTTACATACAGAGGATGACAGTGTGCGGTTCAACAGGCAGGTCCTGTCAATAACAGAGAAGCTGTTAAAAGCTTGATTTCTCCCTAAAACCTTAAGGGGCAAGTAAATCTGAAAAACATTTCTAAAAATTTCATAATCTTGTTCTGATTGTGTAGAAACAATTGTTACTCCTAAGTAACACTCGGACGCAATAAATAAGCCCTGTTGTGGTAAGTAAATTTACACTCGTATTTAGGGTACGCTAATTATCACATTCGTTTAGGGAGTGACTCTTTATCATGTTAAGGCACCATTTTCTAAATTTTAAGTGGTATGTAAAATCTTGTGGCTTTCGCAAACTGAAAAAGAGGAACTTGCAGTTTATTCCATGCCATCGACAGGAAAACTGTGAAGGCCTAATGATGTAAACAGAAAGGTATACTAGGGTTTAAAGTCCCATTCTTAATGATGCTTTCACCATGCTCTCCCAGAAAGTGGGTGGTCACAAGTGCATGGCATACTGTCTCATCTGTTCCAAAACACAAATATTAGGGTATGAGATTGATAACCATTTACCATTCATTGTTCCACAGTGAGAAATATTTATTGGATTTTTCAGATTGGTGCAACAGGTAAATCAAATATACTGGTGCCCGTTGAAATTTATTGCTTCAAAATACCTATAGAAACAACTGTGGGAGCTCTCACACAGAATCTTTGGTTTGTCATCTCTCTGTACTTATGTCTGGTTTAGGCAGCGCACGTTCCACATCTCCATTCAACAACCTGTAGTAGTATTCACGGAAATCCATAGGAAACCCACCGTTCCATAGTAACACTCTTGTCTCTCATTTGCTGTGAATAGATCTTTAAATTTGCTGCTGCACTTTGTACTTTCTTGATGCAGTGGACCTGCTGTGCAGTTCCAATACTTCTGGCCATGTAATTTTATTTCTGTTAGCAGATGATTGAGGTTGTGTGTGTGTGTGTGTGTGTGTGTGTGTGTGTGTGTGTGTGTGTGAGAGAGAGAGAGAGAGAGAGAGAGAGAGAGAGAGAGAGAGAGAGAGACAGACAGACAGAGAGAGAGAGAGAGAGAGAGAGAGAGAGAGAGAGAGAAGGATGTGTTAACGGTATTTTCAAATGACATGTAAGTTGTACATAGATGCTTTGGGAACTTGTATGGGAATCCCTGGAGAGAAAGCAATATTCTCTTTAAGGAACACTGTATAGAGAAATTTAGAGAACTGGCATCTAAAGCCGAATGCAGAATGATTCTACTGCCAGCAGCATACATTTTGCATATGAATTATAAAGATAAGCTATAAGATACTGGGGCTTACACAGACGCATATAGATATTCATTTCTACCTCACTCTTTATGCGAGTGGAAGAGGAAAGGGAATGACTAGTAGTGGTACAGGGTACATGCACACTACAGCTGCTGGTGGAATATGTATGTAGGTGTGGCCAGGCTCATAACAGGAGCTCTCATTCAATCTTGCTGTGACAGAAAAGTTTCTGGATCATTGTCGCCAGTGTCCATTTTCTCCTCGAGTTCAAAGACACTGCCAAGCCATGACTTCAACCCACAGGTGGACCTCCACAGCAGGGTGGAAGCACAAACACTGCTGTGCCTTGCTGATCTTAATGAGTTAACTCCACTTTTCACAAATCTATACATACACGACAAAGGGCACACACGGTTGGTTGACCCACACTTACTGATTACTTAAAATATGTTTTTAACAATTACGAATGTCGTTCCTCGGCGTGAGAGATAATACATGCATTTCAAGCTCTTGTTAAGATTGATCACACTTATAACATTTCCAGTTAAGTGTAATAGTATGTAATTAATTCGTAAGGACATAGTTTATAACCATGTTTTGGTGGAAGTAGTTTAACTGTTCTTTACCATAGGGAGTCACATGCTGATGCTGGGCTCTGTACTGCACTACGTTACTTCAACTCTGATTTGTGACAGATATTAAATGGTGTCTCTGTACAGGTTGACTTGTCATTTTCCAGCTAAGTCTCTTTACTTTTGACTATTTTGGAGACTATGTCATTATTGTGACACAACATCACATTGCAGCTTAAGATATTTGTAGCACCAACATTTACAACTCAATTTTTGGACAGACACTGTGTACATATATTATTTTTGAGATGATATTGTCCCTTCTTTTATACCTCCATACAAAAATAGTATAGGTAATTTCCTCTATGTATCCACCTGACCCCAGGTAACACCATCCCTCCTATGGGTCCGTCTATGTCCCCCTCACTTCCATACATAAAATGGGGTTCACTGAACTTAAAAATTGAAACTATATCTCTTTCTGTGTCAAAAGTGTCTACATAGCATATTTAAGTTTTACTTGATACATGGGTTTCCTACTACTTTCCATTCTGTCACTCTTACTGTGCCTTTCACAGAGTCATACCTTCCCTCTATGTTATATTAACATATAATAATGTGCTTTCTCTGATACAAACTTAAGATTAACTACAGACTGTTCATTAAGACCTCATTTGCTGTTACACACGGAAATGTTGTTATCCAGTTTGTTCTTATCAATAGAGTTGTGCACCACTCATTTTGAAATCATGAAGTAGTACCGAGAATACAGAAGTTTCCTTTAATTTGTTACTTTTCCTCTCAACTACTTTGTCATATACTAGGTATATATGTGATACAGCAGCTTTTCACTTTCCACTGAGAACACATCTATCTTTTTGTTAATCCCAATTGAAAAAAACATTAAATTATCAAACTCAAAACCTTTATTTATTGTGTGTCAAACACCTTATGCCCAATTATGTAACATATGTATAACTATCAGCTTTTTCATACACTTTGACACGTATAAGGTTCACACACAAGTTAATAGCATTTTCGTTTCGCATGTTGCTACGGGTTTCTTTATCAATTGCCATTTTAATTTGTGGTTCACTGTTGCTATCTCAGTTTACATTTTTCCATTTGGAGATAGTGAGTGGAGCTGTGGACGCTAGAAAGTGGAGTGCCAAATGGAATAATCTGAACATTTTCTTCTTGAGTTCAGTAGAGGGGTGACAGCAGTGAAGGCAGCCAGAAACATCTGCACCATATGTGGGGATAATGCTATTCATCAGAGCACAGCAAGAATATGGTTTTCTCATTTAAAGGAGGACCATTTTCACATTACTGACCCACTAAGTTCATAAAAATGCGAAGGCCTTCCTGAAGATCATGGAAAGATTAATCCACAGTGATGCATGCCAGTGTATTCAAGATCTGGGTCATTGATGATCATGATAATTCCACCACTGTGCAAATTTTGCATGCAACAGAAAGGTTACAAAATGAGGTGTATGAGTACCGCATGTCCGAAGTGAAAATCGCAAAAATCAGTTGGTGGCCATATCTATCTCTATTTGCTCATCATCAAGCGGCTCATGAAATACTGAACATTACAATTGTGGTGGGGTTAGGGGTCAAACCCGGGACTCCACATGGCAGACCAGAAGCTGGGACCCACCACACCGTATTTCGTCAGGAGGCCGAGCAAGTTCAAGAATTTTGAGAGGCAGTGCAGAGTGATACAGCAGTATTCAGTAACATTGCTTTATTCAGCTAATTTACAGTATTTGATGGTGAAGCGTAGTGTCAGCGTGCTGCCCGCCTGATGTCCTGCAAGTCCAGCCGGCTCAGCAGACTCCTGGTATGCCGATGCCACTGCTGTTGTTATCAAGGCTGCCTGCCAACGGAACTTGGCCGCCGCTCTCCCGGTCACCACCCAGCGATGAGTAGCGCCTTGCGACTTACTCCGCCCCATTAGGCCTGCTCTGCCTGACCAAGGGATGAAGGTGGATGTACTGGTCACCCGTGGCCCTCAGGCCACCGCTGCTCCCAACACATGACCTGATTCAAACCCACGCGCACCTAGATTCTGTGCTGAAATTTTCCGCTAATGGTATTATGAATTGCTTCCGCAAGATGTAACGGTCATTGCTGACATTTTCTGTCAACAGAAAAGATGTCTTGCTTATACAGTCTAAGAACAGCAACCAGGAAGTCCAAGTGAAGCAATACTGATCCATGAAAGAGCCTGCCTGCATTCCGTACAGTATTTTTTTGTCAGTCTAGCAAAAGTTGGGTTGGGAAGTCATGTCACACCCACCTTATTCACCTGATCTTGTGCCTCAGATTTGAGCCTTTTCCACTCTCTATCAAATAACTTTCATGGAACTTCCCTTTCAGATTAAAAAAGTGTTCTGAACATGACTCAATGAATTCTTCCCCAGAAAACCATGCCATTTACATTTCGCAGGATAGAAAATTTCCCCAATGTTTGCTGTCCATTGTAAGCACTGAAGGATGATATATTATTGTACGCTGAAGTCTCTGTTATGTTTATTAAACCTATAGAAAAAGTATGCAAACTAATGCACCAGCTACATACCTGTGTTGGGGCCTAGCGCAATGGTTATCATATAAACATGATGTAGAAGGTTGTTGGATCAAAAAACGACAAATGAAACTTTTTTACAATTTATAAATCCGATCAAAAAATTTGATTATTATTTTTATTCAATTAATTCGTTTACATGTAATTTTTGATATTATTGTTTGTTTTATTTACCCTTATTTTTCTTTCTGTCATTTTTTTTTCTCCTGGAATCTGCCTGTGTCACCTATAATGTGGAAATAATTGTTAATGTGTGTGTGTCCGTCTCGAGTTGCTTCATAGAGGTTAGCTTTAACCACCATAAACAAAGCAAGTGCGATTTTTAAATCTGCACAGATTGTTGATTGCTATTCTCTCTGATGCATTTCACATCATGGGGTTGTGGTTAGCTTAGGACACAAATTTGAATTCAGGGCTTTGTCTGATATGGTTGTCCTTTCTCACTTGGAATCAGCTGTCCATAGACCATCTCACATTTCCAACGTACCTGGCAGTGGCTGCCTCCGACATTACTCTGCATTAATTGGTGCATAGTAATGAAGTAAAACCAATTAATATTTCTACTTTGACAGTTCTCTGCAATTTATTGCATAATTTGGTAAACCATAGTGTTTTTTCTGACATGCTCTGGTGGTTTCCGGTGATTAAGGGTGTCAGTGTGGTACTGGTGTGCAAGACTCACACTCCCTCTTGGCTATCAAACTTACTTGGAGTTGTTTCGCCGATCATCTTTTCAGGATAGCCAGCTGTGATGTCCTGCACGACTTCTTCTCTGAATATAGGATGCTACATGGAGGAAATTTTTTATACTTTAAAATATTCTCGAGTGTACAGAGTTATTTTAAAACTCAATCTCACTGTATTTTCATCACACACAACAGTTTCTGACAGACCGGAAGGTTCCAAGCTTACAAAAAATGTTTTAGTTGTATGAAAACTATCACATTAATTTTTCCATAAATACAGTCTACAAATCTCAAAAAGTTTAACAAGACAACTGTCTAGACCTTACTTATTGATTCTTTCTCTTACATTCGTAATTGTCCCTTCTCTTCTTTCAACAACATTCAAATGTTCACACAGTAATGTTTCATGTCGCATGGAGTACGGCGCGTTTATTCCGACTACCTGCCCACGCCGATCATCCGTCCCATACACGTCCGTCCTGCACACACATAACTGTGGTGTAGTAGACACAGATCTACTCATCTCTAAAATAAAGCGTGTTCAAGACAGTGGAAATACGAGGGTCTCTAGAATTTACTCCGAAATTCCTTAGACATTACAATGCCTTCCAGAATGCTGGAAGTTAGAAAAGTATAATTATTAAATTGTCATTACTTCAACACCCCCCCCCCCCAATCAATTTAATAATTTCCTAAATTGCCCATAAAATTCACTATCCCCAGCTTTTAACACAGTCTATTGAAACGTGCACTCTTAGCTACTTTTGGTAAAATATGGGCCATTTGTTCCTCGGAGCTAATGTATTGAACATTCAGATGGCCTTTGTTGTATAGCTCTTGTATAGAAAGGATTTCACATCCACATGCTTCAGTCATCTATGTTCCCACTTCCGTAATTGACAGATTCTTCAAGAAGATGCTTAAGCCATGGGGTGTCTGTCATAGCTGTCGACGAAGCTGGATATTCTGCTTCTATTTCATAGTGAAACTCATCTGTCTCCTTGTCACAAGAAACAGTATTTTCAAACAAAAAACTATAAGAAAGTGAAGAAGACAGAAGCTCTACAACATAACACAGTCAGAATCAACATAGCAGTAATAGCATTTAAAATTTCGTTTTTGTATCACAGGCCAACATCAAGTGTTCCTTTAATATATCAAAGAATTCATTTCAAAAATTTCTACTCTAATTCTGTTGGTTTATTTTGCTGTCTACTAAAATAGTTAAGTGATGCACTTCGTCTGGTCATAGCTGTCATTATATACATTGAAAAACACAGTAATTGTCCATCTGGTTTAAATTCATCCATTTGACCACAAGCATCTCCACTGCATTTGACTTCCATCAATGTTCTCAGTGTTTACAGTCTTCCATGTTGAATCTTTTCAATAAGTATTCAAGATGAACATAGTGACAAAGAAACATTTTGCCACTGTTGCTCTGCATATTTATTCTGAGGAATTATTTTGGTTCTCCGAGTTCTCACATTCGACATTTTAACTAGTTCTTAATGTAGGTGACTTTTTTTTTTACTATTACATCCAGCTGGAATATTATCTACATATGGAAGCAAATTGAGTATAATGATCATCAATGCTTTCAACATAGAGACATCTGCCAATTTTGGGTTGTCGAAACATGATTTCCTTCATAAAACTGTCAAAAGTTTTTTTTTTTTTAGTTTGCATACAAGCCTTTTCTTAATCTTTACACCAGGTCTCAATGCAGGAATCAATTTTGTACATCTGTTTGTTCCATAAATGAATTATGTTCCTTCACCACACAAAGGAGCATTCTTAGTGTTGTGAATTGAGCAAGTGGAGTATAGTCATATCTCTTTCAATATTTCCAGACATGTCTATTTTTACTTTGAACATCCTCTTACTGTCAGTGATACTTTTATTTGCTGTAAGTGGTCCATAAGTCAAAGTTCCATTAGATGACTGAGAGTCCAATTTTTCCTTAATTTTTTTTTCCATTCTTCTCCTACATCTCCTTCATGATGCCTTACCTGAACGTCTTCAGACTTCTGAGGTAAGTTTTCCCACGAATGTTTTTGCATTCAAGGGAAACACTGCATAATCCTTGAAAAATCTAAATTTTCTTGTTATTCTATTGCTTTTCCACAAAGTTTCTGCTCGCTTCCACTTCTTCTGACATCGTGGGCCTTGAGTTCCCTTCAACAGTTTGCACAAAATCAAGGACTTCAAAACAGAACTAACTTTGAGGAAACTGAAGAATGTTCTGAATTACATTGTTCACTTGAATGGTCTTCTTCAAGATCCAATCATCACTGCTTTCACCTTCAAATAGAAACATATCTTTTTCAAAAATTACATCTCTCCCAAATACAACCTTGTGTTGCTTGGCACACCATATTCTGTGGCTAATTAGACAGTTTCCAGTCACGAAACATTTTAATGGGATAGTTCCTTTTCAATACTTTCCTTGGAATGTGCCACTATGCAACACACCCAAAGTCATATTTGTTCAAATTTGGCTTTCTTCCATCCGATAGCATTTCTAGAATTTCTGCATCTAAAACTGAAGTATAACTATGGTTAATGATAAAAGTATCTGCCAGTAACTTTTGACTAAAATTGCTTTCAAACTTCGCGTCCAAAAATTGTGCAATGAGCCTTTTCAGTGACAGTATGATTTAGTCGCTCTGCCACTCCATTTCGTAATTGACTTTGCAAATATACTCATGACCGTTGTCACTTTTAAATCTACTGATTTTCAGCAAATACATACTTTGGAAATACGAAGCAAGAATTGTTACCAATATTGTATCGACCACTGTGCCATACAGTTCAGTGAGCAGACACATGGGTATTATATACTGTAGGACTGAAAGTTTCGGAGTGTTTTTCTCGTGAGTGGCTAGCCATCTGGCCGTATGGCTGGGGCGTTGTAACTCTATGGGGTAGTGCTGCCAACACATGCCATCCCACTCTTAACTTCATTTCCCAACCCTCGCACTCCCCTTGTTAGTGTGTGTATATACACAATTGAATCATTTCTGTGAGCTGCAGCTATAGCTATCACACTTTTGAATTGAACCCGCTGAATTTTTAAAAACAAGCATCCTCCAGCCATTTATAGTTTATGCACTGACAATTAATTATTTAGTGAACCTGACACTAGAAGAGCACCTTTTAGTTTTAATTTGAAATTCCAGTCCACAAACTATGCTTTCAACATAAATTTCTCCAACCTTTATTCTTATTTGATTCACCAGTTTGTTCACATCCATCAAAGAACAGATTAATTAACTAAATATCCTGTTACCCTCAAATCTAGAAACCAATCCACTTTGCCACCTGGAAAATTTCCAGTAACAGCTGAGAAAGAAAGGTTACTTTCATTTCTGTTTATTTTTTGGAGAGATTTAGCTAAATTTGCAGAACTATACTTCTATGCGTTTGTGGCAATCTAACATTGTATTTTTCCCCAATAATGGCATTGTTTCCCACGTCTGTAACACATATATTGGGTTGATACATAAGTTTGTTGCGTTTTTCTGTACGTTTGAAAAACACAACAGATACACATACACACTCTACTCATCCATAATTATTCTCCTTCACTATTTACAACAGTCTGTCAATGCTGAGATAACTTTTTGATTCCATGACTGTAGACATCGAGTGGTTTTGAGGTGAAGAACTCGCCGAGCCATGGTAGGAGAACCTTTTGCATCCGGCAAAGCTTAGCTTGAAGTTTGTTCGATAGGGAGCAGGAAAAACTGAGGGTGCAAGATCAGTTGAATAAGGTGAGTGCAGAATGACCTCCCAACCCAACTCTAGTATAAAGTTTTGGTCAGTCTAGCAGAATGGGCGCGGGCGTTATCGTGGAGTAGCATCACTTTTCGCAGTCTGCCTGGTCGTTGTCCTCAAATTGCGTCCACAAGATGTCTCAGTTACTGACAATAAATATCATCAGTGATGGTTACATCTCAGGGAAGCAATCTGTACTACACCACACCATCACTGTTCAACTAGATGCATAATATTATGGATGCATGCAGGCTTTTATATGGGGAGTTGCTGCTTTGTTTGGGGGCAACCATTCTTTTCTTTTCCTTATGATCTTAGGATAAAGACACCATTTCTTGTCACCTATAAGGCTATAACGATACAAGTTAGGAATGGTCAACGTTGCTTTCAAGCAAATTAATCACGAACAATGAGAAAAGCACATACATTCACCTGCTGATTTATGTGTTTTCGGCTTAGAGCATGTGGTAAATTTTTTCAAACTTCTCCATTGCATGCAAATGTCGCACAATGGTAGAATGATCACAGTTAATAACATTTGCCAGTTCTCGAGTTTGCTGACATTGATTATTGTGGGTTAATGTGTTTAAACAATCTTTATGAAACTTCGACTGTCTTCCTGAATGTGCTGAATCACTTATGTCAAAATGATCCTTCTTAAAACGAGAAAACCGCATTCTTGCCATGATCTGTCTCATGGAATTATCCCCCTCCCACATGTGGCGTGAATGTTTCTGACTGCCTCCGTAGCTGTCATTCCTATTGAACTGTAATAGAAGAATACATCAGAAATGTTTAGATTTCTCCACTAGGCACTCCATTTTCTAGTGTCCAAACCTCCACTCATTATCTCTATATAACAAAATGACAATATGTGAACTCATATAGCAACAGTGAATTACAAAGTAAAAAATGACAACTCCTAGCATCCACAGTATCAACCAAAATCTTATTTTTAGACAAAGCTTTGGCTGCATCATACATAGCTTGAGACTTGGTTGTCTCTGAATACATCATTTTACCTTTCTGTCAGATGCTGTCGACGATGGCAATTCATTTACTGTCCAGTTGTTACCTTTAGAATTATTAAGTTTTGCTTCTTTGTCTAGTAATCTACCCTTTAAGAAATCCGGTTCCAATTCCTCACTTGAGAAGGTATTCAGAGCAGTAACAACTACTTATGATTCTGGTGGAATTGTTTGTAAGTAACCGCATACTATATCAGTTCCTCCAATATTATCATCCGATCCTTCAAATTACCCATTAACTTACGAAACTCCAAAAAATTAATTTCAAGAGTTATTGTCATTTGCAGTAAACTTTAAAGGCCGTTCTTAATAAAAGCCATACCTTTCAGCTCAAATGTTTGAATTAATGTATTTCTTATTTTTGGTGTAGGCCTACTCCAAGCAACTTTGTGAAATTCTTTGGATTACTTGAGACTTACACTTCTTATCGGTTTTGCCATTCAGCTGTCTCAGCCATGTCCATGTATCTCTTTCAGACAAAACTCACTTCCAGCTCACATAGAAGTATTTCAGTCCTAAATTTTCAGTTGCTAAAGTTCTACCCATTAAACAACAGTACCTTGTATTCCTCCTCTTCTTGAGCCATGACTCTAAATTAGGTACTGGATTAATATTTTCCACCTTTATTTGTTGTACTGTAACACCTGGCACCTGGGTCCATGACCACTTGATAAGAAAATAACACTTATTTAGGATAAATAATTTCAACTCGTTACTTCACACAATTTACAATTACAACCACGGGACAACAATGAAGACAAAATACAAACAGAGCGAAGAAACACAGAAAAAACACATAAAAAAGACAAAGAGAAAATAACTCAAAGGATTATTATTACATTATCATCATTTAAACACACTTTGTATTAGATAGGAAACTCCATGTCCAAACAATGAACAATGGCACCATTTAACCAAGATACAGAACAGCCTGCCACCACAAGTAAAAAACATAGCCTTGATATTAGAAATCTGAAATCATTAACTGATCATTGCTCTGAATTGTGTGAATTTTTGGTCCATATGTGTACAGTGAAATATCAAACAAGCTGCAAGTGCATGAATGATTTTTATAAAATTTATAATCACTGTGAATGAGACTTTTATACAATGTGTAGCTATCTCCATACTGTTGTCTTTGTCCATGTTTGTACTGTATTGTAACACTCTTTTGGTCTCCTTCAACTATTATTTATGCTACTTGTCAACTCAGATTATACAACCTGGGTCCAGCAAAAATTGTCATTTTAACAGCCCTGGACATCTGCTGCCGTTTAGGTTACGGAATCTTCTTCTTGATACAGTTATGAAGTGTAGTGGCATGACCGAGAGGGAATTTGTTCTCGCTTGATATGGCTAATAACTATATGACATTGTTTGTCGTCTATCTTGATATATACACTCCTGGAAATTGAAATAAGAATACCATGAATTCATTGTCCCAGGAAGGGGAAACTTTATTGACTCATTCCTGGGGTCAGATACATCACATGGTCACACTGACAGAACCACAGGCACATAGACACAGGCTACAGAGCATGCACAATGTCGGCACTAGTACAGTGTATATCCACCTTTCACATCAATGCAGGCTGCTATTCTTCCATGGAGACAATCGTAGAGATGCTGGATGTAGTCCTGTGGAACGGCTTGCCATGCCATTTCCACCTGGCGCCTCAGTTGAACCAGCGTTCGTGCAGGACGTGCAACCGTGTGAGATGACGCTTCATCCAGTGCCAAACATGCTCAATGGGGGACAGATCCGGAGATCTTGCTGGCCAGGATAGTTGACTTACACCTTCTAGAGCATGTTGGGTGGCACGGGATACATGCGGACGTGCATTCTCCTGTTGGAACAGCAAGTTCCCTAGGAATGGTAGAATGATGGGTTCGATGACGGTTTGGATGTACCGTGCACTATTCAGTGTCCCCTCGACGATCACCAGAGGTGTACAGCCAGTGTAAGAGATCGCTCCCCACACCATGATGCCGGGTGTTGGCCCTGTGTGCCTCGGTCGTATGCAGTCCTGATTGTGGCGCTCACCTGCACGGCGCCAAACACGCATACGACCATCATTGGCACCAAGGCAGAAGCGACTCTCATCGCTGAAGATGACACGTCTCCATTCGTCCCTCCATTCACGCCTGTCGCGACACCACTGGAGGTACGATGCACGATGTTGGGGCGTGTCCGGAGCAAGTATGGTTGGCCTGACACATCAGTGTCAATGTGTTCTTTTTTCCATTTCCAGGAGTGTATATAAGGCTGTAAAAATGAATTTTACTGCAGATGTTTTCCCCAGTATTCAGTAAATCAGTATCTCCTGGCGTAATGGTGTACATTAGAGGTGACAAGAAAATAACATAACTGATAGAAGTAACTGATTATTGAGGAGTAGCAGTTACTGTGATAAGGGCTCATCTGATACTAGCAGTTACTTAAATAACAGTGTTTGCCGCCACCTGTTTACAGAAGATCATACTATGCTTTCACGTCAACTAATCTGAGATCTGGCTATGATAGAGAGGGATATATCATCTGGAAGAGGTTCTACATGTCATGGAAATAACAGAGACTATGCGCCATCTATTGATACAACTATGTGTTATTTTGTGCGCTCTCACTACTTTCAGCACAAAAATTAAATAAAGTTAATGTCAGAGTGGTTGCTGATAGGAGCAAACTTAAAGGTATTGTACATGTACTAGAGTTCCCTTGGGTCATTAGTTTGGGCAGTTAGTACAAATAAAGCAATTGGAGCGACAATGGAAATAACTGTCAGAGGTTGTTATTTTTCTCTAGCTGTTATTATTCTCTCTAAGTTTCATTCTCTGACACTTAACACGCTACCACTACAGGTAACCCAGTGACATTTCCGGCGAGAATAGTTACTGGAGTGAGGAAAATATTTTTGTACCGCTATGGAAATAACTATCTAGAACCCCCAGTGTCCAGCAGTTGACAACTAATGGGATTCTGTTCTTTCCATTTCTTGTAGTTCCTGTAACAGTTGACCTTCTATCTGGCCTTTGGTTGTGTTAGAGGGTATTGTTAATAGTTTTTAGGGTTTTACACATATTGAAATATTTGAGCATTGTAGGTGATCTAAAAATGGAAAATAGTGGAGTACCTTCTCAAAGAACACCATAGCCCCAATGCCTAGTGGCACCATTATGATGAAAAAACGCTGGTGCTGTATGTAATTAGTGTGTCTTATCAACTTGAGTACAAAAAACTTGTGTAATTTCATAAAACTTGTCTTTGTGGCTTTACTAAGAAAATGAGCTTTCTCAATTTGTACATATACACTGCAAATGGACTTTTTTTATTTAATTGATTATTGGCTACTGATTTTGAATCATTTTCCACATAGTATTGAGCATATCAGTTTTATACAGGGAAATTGTACAATGGAATATTTACACTTCACACACAAGTATGGAAAATTAACCATTTGATCCCAGCATAGATGGAATGAGTACAGGTATGCTTACAACAATAGTCAGATCAGGTACTTTGTCAGGAGCATTCAAATAAAAATATAGATTTACTTATATTAGGGTCTTCTTGTACTTGGGCATTCTACATGAAATTTTTTGAATAATATATGCTCTTTCTGTTTTGAAAGAGGCCAAGGGACTTCATTTTGGCCCTTTGGCCCTTTATTTTAAGTGCTCATCTATCTCGTTCATGAATTAGTATAATACATATTCAAATAATGGAAAATCCAGGATAGAATGTAACAATATTACGAGAAAGAAAGCTGCTACTCACTATCTAGCAGAGATGCTGTGTCGCTGATACACACAACAACGACTCTCACAATTCACACACACACACACACACACAGACACACACACACTTACACATAGCAACATTGCATGATGGGAGTGGCAACTGGGTGGGGGTATGGAGGATACTGGGGCAGGGAGGGAGGGTGGGTAGTGATGTAGAGTAAAGTGCTGCAGGTTAGACCACGGGCAGGGGAGAGGTGGGGAGGGGAGCAGAAGTAGCAGAAATGGAGGGAAATAAAAAGACTGGGTGTGGTGGTGGAATAATGGCTGCATAGTGCTGGAACGGGTGCAGGGAAGGTGTGGGATGGATGAGAACAGTGACTAATGAAGGTTGAGACCAGGAGGGTTATAGAAATATCGGATGTATTGCAGGGAAAGTTCTCACCTGCACAATTCAGAAAAGCTGGTGTTGGTGGGTGCCCATAGCCATACCCTGAATTTGTTTGTGGGTAATGCCTCCAAAGCAGAAGAAATTGTGTGTGAGGATAAACTTGTCATGGTGACTAGATTGTTGGTTTTGAATCTGTCAATCTTTGGGAAAGGGAGTGTTCAATAACAGGAAGGCTATGGGCATTAGGAACATTAATGTACAGGGAGGTGGCACCAATAGTGACAAGCATGGCACTTTGTGGTAAAGAGTCAGGAACTGTGGAGAGTCAGTGAAGGAAATTGTTCAAATGCCTCTGAGCACTACGGGACTTAACTTCTGAGGTCATAAGTCCCCCAGAATTTAGAACTACTTAAACCTAACTAACCTAATGACATCACACATATCCATGCCCGAGGCAAGATTCGGACCTTCAACTATAGCGGTCGCGCGGTTTCAGACTGTAGTGCTTAGAACCACTCGGCCACTCTGGCTGTCTGGAGGAAATGGTTGGTATCTTTTAAATAGGAAGGTATGTTAGGGGTAATAGATTGTAGGGGTTGGTCTATGAGAGCAGCAATTCTCTCAGTAACTGGCCACAATGGGGCGTCTTGGGTGACTAGGTTTATGGACTTTAGGAATCATGTAGAAGGTAGGATTTATTAGTGGAGTGAGAGAGGTGAGCCGAGGCATGGACTCCAGGGAGAGGGTCTGAGGTGGGCATAAGGATTTGAGTAGTGAATGGAGATCTTGCTGGATTACTGGAATGGGGTCGCTGTGGCAAGGTTTGTAGATAGAAGTATCTGACAGCCAGAAGAGTCGTACTGCCAGGTAATCCTTGCAGTTAAAAACAACAGTGGTGGAGCCTTTGTCCACAGGTAGGATTAGAAGGTCAGGATCAGTTCTTATGTGGTGGACTGCAGCTATTTCTGCAGATGTAAGGTTAGAATGCATGTTGAGGGATTTGGGGAAAGATAGTGAGGCAACTGTTTATGCCATGCTCTGGCAGTTTCCGGTGATTAAGGGTGTCAGTGTGGTACTGGTGTGCAAGACTCACACTCCCTCTTGGCTATCGAACTTACTTGGAGTTGCTTCTCCGATCTTCTTTTCAGGATAGCCAGCTGTGATGTCCTGCACAACTTCTTCTCCCAAGATAAGATGCTACTTTGGAGGAAACGTTTTATACTTTTAAAATAACTCCGTACACTCGAGAATATTTTGAACTCAATCTCACTGTATTTTTATCACACATAACACTTTTCATACAACTAAAACATTTTTCCCCTCATGAACCATGGGCCTTGCCGTTGATGGGGAGGCTTGCGTGCCTCAGCGATACAGATGGCCGTACCGTAGGTGTAACCACAACGAGGGGTATCTGTTGAGAGGCCAGACAAACATGTGGTTCCTGAAGAGGGGCAGCAGCTTTTTCAGTAGTTGCAGGGGCAACAGTCTGGATGATTGACTGATCTGGCCTTGCAACATTAACCAAAACGGCCTTGTTGTGCTGGTACTGGGAAAGGCTGAATGCAAGGGGAAATTACAGCCGTAATTTCTCCTGAGGACATGCAGCTTTACTGTATGATTAAATGATAATGGCGTCCTCTTGGGTAAAATATTCTGGAGGTAAAATAGTCCGCCATTTGTATCTCCAGGCAGGGACTACTCAGGAGGACGTCATTATTAGGAGAAAGAAAACGGATCGGAGCATGTAATGTTAGATCCCTCAATCGGGCAGGTAGGTTAGAAAATTTAAAAAGGGAAATGGATAGGTTAAAGTTAGATATAGTGGGAATTAGTGAAGTTCTGTGCAGGAGGAACAAGATTTTTGGTCAGGTGAATATAGGGCTATAAATACAAAATCAAATAGCGGTAATGCAGGAGTAGGTTTAATAATGAATAAAAAAATAGGAGTGCGGGTAAGCTACTACAACCAGCATAGTGAACGCATTATTGTGGCCAAGATAGACACAAAGCCCATGCCTACTAGAGTAGTATAATTTATATGCCAACTAGCTTTGCAGATGATGAAGAAATTGATGAAATGTATGATGAGATAAAAGAAATTATTCAGGTAGTGAAGGGAGACGAAAATGTAATAGTCATTGGTGACTGGAATTCGTCAGTAGGAAAAGGGAGAGAAGGAAACATAGTGGGTGAATATGGATTGGGGCTAAGAAATGAAAGAGGAAGCTGTCTGGTAGAATTTTGCACAGAGCATAACTTAATCATAGCTAACACTTGGTTGAAGAATCATAAAAGAAGGTTGTATACATGGAAGAATCCTGGAGATACTAAAAGGTATCAGATAGATTATTTAATGGTAAGACAGAGATTAAGGAATCAAGTTTTTAATTGTAGTAGATTTCCAGGGGCAGATGTGGACACTGGCCATAATCTATTGGTTATGACCTGTAGATTAAAACTGAAGAAACTGCAAAAAGGTGGGAATTTAAGGACATGGGATCTGGATAAGCTGAAAGAACCATAGGTTGTACCGAGTTTGAAGGAGAGCATAAGGGAACAATTGGCAGGAATGGGGGAAAGAAACACAGCAAAAGAAGAATGGGTAGCTCTGAGGGATGTAGTATTGAAGGCAGCAGAGGATAAAGTAAGTAAAATGACGAGAGCTGCTAGAAATCCTTGGGTAACAGAAGAAATATTGAATTTAATTGATAAAAATGCAGTAAATGACGGAGGCAAAAAGGAATACAAAAGGTCTCAAAAATGAGATTGACAGGAAGTGAAAATGGCTAAGCAGGGATGGCTAGAGGGCAAATGTAAGGATGTAGAGGCTTATCTCACTAGGGGTAAGATAGATATTGCCTACAGGAAAATTAAAGAGACCTTTGGAAAAAAGAGAACCACTTGTATGAAGATCAAGAGCTCAGATGGAAACCCAGTTTTAAGCAAAGAAGGAAAGGCAGAAAGATGGAAGGAGTATATAGAGGGTCTATACAACGGCGATGTACTTGAGGACAATATTATGGAAATGGAAGAGGATGTAGATGAAGATGAAATGGGAGATAAGATACTGCTTGAAGAATTTGACAGAGCACTGAAAGACCTGAGTCGAAACAAGGCCCCAGGAGTAGACAACATTCCATTAGAACTACTGACAGCCTTGGTAGAGCCAGTCATGACAAAACTCTACCAGCTGGTGAGCAAGATATATGAGACAGGCGTAATACCCTCAGACTAAATAAAGAATACAATAATTCCAATCCCAAAGAAAGCAGGTGCTGACAGATGTGAAAATTACCTAACTATCAGTTTAATAAGTCACAGCTGCAAAATACTAACGCGCATTCTTAACAGACGAATGGAAAAACTGGTAAATGCGGACTTCAGGGAGGATCAGTTTGGATTCCGTAGAAATGTTGGAACACGTGAGGCAGTACTGACCTTATGACTTATCTTAGAAGAAAGATTAAGAAAAGGCAAACCTACGTTTCTAGCATTTGTAGACTTGGAGAAAGCTTTTGACAATGTTGACTGGAATACTCTCTTTCAAATTCTGAAGGTGGCAGGGATAAAATACAGAGAGCGAGAGGCTATTTACAATTTGTACAGAAACTAGATGGCAGTCATAAGAGTCGAGGGGCATGAAAGGGAAGCAGTGGTTGGGAAAGGAGTGAGACAGGGTTGTAGCCTCTCCCCGATGTTATTTAATCTGTATATTGAGCAAGCAGTAAAGGAAACAAAAGAAAAATTCGGAGTAGGTATTAAAATTCATGGAGAAGAAGTAAAAACTTTGAGGTTCGCCGATGACATTGTAATTCTGTCAGAGACAGCAAAGGACCTGGAAGAGCAGTTGAACGGAATGGACAGTGTCTTGAAAGGAGGATATAAGACGAACATCAACAAAAGCAAAACGAGGATAATGGAATGTAGTCAAATTAAATCGGGTGATGCTGAGGGAATTAGATTAGGAAATGAGACGCTTAAAGTAGTAAAGGAGTTTTGCTATTTAGGAAGTAAAATAACAGATGATGTTCGAAGTAGAGCGGATATAAAATGTAGACTGGCAATGGCAAGGTAACCATTTCTGAAGAAGAGAAATTTGTTAACATTGAGTATAGATTTATGTATCAGGAAATCGTTTCTGAAAGTATGGAGTGTAGTCATGTATGGAAGTGAAACATGTATGATAAATAGTTTGGACAAGAATAGAATAGAATCTTTCGAAATGTGGTGCTACAGAAGAATGCTAAAAATAAGGTGGATAGATTACGTACCTAATGAGGAGGTATTGAATAGAATTGGGGAAAAGAGCAATTTGTAGCACAACTTAACTAGAAGAAGGGATCCGTTGGTAGGACATGTTTTGAGGCATCAACGGATCACAAATTTAGCATTTGAGGGCAGCGTGGATGGTAAAAATCGTAGAGGGAGACCAAGATGTGAATACACTAAGCAGATTCAGAAGGACGTAGGTTTCAGTAGGATCTGGGAGATGAAGAAGCTTGCACAGGACAGAGTAGCGTGGAGAGCTGCAGCAAACCAATCTCAGGACTGAAGACCACAACAACAACAACAACAAAACATTTTTCGCAAGCTCGGAACCTTCTGGTCCGTCAGAAACTATCACATTCATTTTTCCATATATACAGTCTACAAATCTCACAAAATTTAACAAGACAACCGTCTGGACCTTACAAAAGTAAGAGAAAGAATGAATAAGTAATTGTTCCTTCTTCTCTTTCAACAACATTCAAATATTCACAAATAATGTTTGACATCGCACTGAGACGGCGCGTTTGTTCCTTGAGCTGGACGTGTAACTCCTTACAAATGGAAGGCCTCAGACATGGCCAACCGATTCGGCTCAAATTTGGCAGGTCGCTTGTGTACAACTTAAAACGGAGGAATCTAAGATATTTTAGGTCAACACCGCCGCGTTATTGAAAAAATCACCCCTAAAAGTTATGAAGAGCAATCGACTCAAAATTGGCGGGATCGATAGATAACTGTAAACAGAGCATTTTTCATCATCAGCTATGGTATCCGAAAACGCATACTATTCCAGAAATAGAGGAAAGAAAGTTTTACAACTGTCGCTTCTGTTCCAACTTTTTAAACGGTTTTTGCCGACAGCACTGAAAGCGCAACAGCCAAGGTAATTGGCTGGGAATCTGAGAACCCGGGTTCGAATCGCGAGGAAACCCAGTGGATGTTATTATTTTCCTTTGTACTTTTCCATATCTCAATTGATAGGAATAGGAGGGTTAATAAGGTAAGTAAATCTATAAGGAACGATAAAAATAAGGTAGGTAAATAAATTTCTGAAACTTCTTGGGGTAGTAAACATCTAAAATGTTACTCCAGGTCACTTTAGAATGGCTCTTCCAGTCACTGTTACGTGTCCTCATTTTTCGTCGAACAACTAGATGGGTGGTACTTGTCACATAAAAATTTGAAACAAATATACTCACGGCACCAAGAACATCTAATGAATGCAATCTTTCGAAAGCTACACTGTTCCTTCCCAAGAGTAGGCGGAAAACAAACTTGGTTTACATTTAAAAATGTCTTTTTCGGGAATTAATTTTGATGCGTACCACGCATACGATATCATTGCGTGAAAAATCGATGCTGAAAGTTGGATATGAATTATGTTGTAAATAGTTATTGTATCCGTGCGGTTGTCCAATTCCCGCTGGGTTTCCAGAAGCACACTGCAATCCTGAAGCCTGGAAATAAAGTTTTTAACCTGGCGATAGAAATCAACATCACACGGCTGGTACACAGGTGTACAGTTGGGCGGTATTACTTTTACCGTGCACGTCGGCTGACCCTCGCCATTTATAATCATTGTGTCATATAATATAGCATTACTTTGTCCACTCCAGGAATCCACTACTAGAAAAAACTTGGTATAGGGAACGTATGGTTTTAAAACATTCTCAAGAAATGTTCTGTAAATCGCATTCGTCAGTTTGGAGAAGGTAATGTAAACATTTTTCAACGAGTCGGTTAAACGGTTGACCTCTTCTATAACCTGAGGACCAAATGTAACATTCGTTTCTTGTAAACATAGGAAAACCTTACGTAACAGTTTTCCAGAGGCTGTAGTGGCATGTTGCGCCGTGTACGAATGTGTTAGTAGGTTTTTACTGCCAACTGCGACAAGGATTCGTTTTTCTCCCTTATGCGATAACGTGCGTCGAATGTTCACCCAATACTCGCATCCTGTATTACCGGTGTTGATCACGTAATCACTATTAAAACCGGTCATAAGTGACGCCGTTTGCCTGTTGAAAAGAGCTCCCACTTTCTGTATATCTTCTATATTTTGTACCTCCTTATGAGAGACGTATTTAGTGACTCGCCGTTGACGAATTTTATACCCCGATCTGAAATTTTTTGCCCAAGATAATGATGCAGCAGACGTAGAATCCTTGTTGGCCGTATATTGAAGCGCTGCACCTGCAGCCCACTCCTGAAGTATTGTCGCTGTTACATTCTCGTTACGTCAACAAGATTCGACAAATCGGTCGTAAGTCCACATATTTATCGCCTGGTATTTGTCCTATCTTGTCCCTCCTTTAACGATATCACTTTCCCACAATTTCAAGTCCTTCTTCCGTTCCAGGGCTGTTGTTGCTCCATTCTTTTGCAGTGTTTGTAAGTTCAAATTTGGATGATTCCTGGCTAGCGCTACCGCCTTAACTTCTACTTCAAGGGGTATAGAGCTGTAGTTAAGTCGTTTAGTAACCGGTTCGTGATGCTCATCGGGAACGGATGAAGCACATATTCCCAGAGAAGTGGAGATTTCTGAAGTGTTATGACAATTTAGGGATTCACTAGTCGGGATATCTTCCACTGAATCACCTTCTGCTTCGTCTTCATGGTATACTACCTCAGTATCAAGAAAAGTCATTTCGTTCGTCACCACCAAAAATCTCTCGACCATAGCCGTTCTTATCAAACTGGAACGCCGAGAAACAGACCTGGCTGCTTCCGGTAGTGCGTTGATAATGCATCTGTATTTTGCAAACCAAAACACAGTGACGGTAACTTCCCGCTTGCCATCGTCTGTGACAGGCTCCCAACTATATATTACAACGCTAGTCGAAGGGTGTACATCCTCCGTTACTCAGATTATGCACCTGAAAGATATGACAACAAATAATAACTAGTTACTACGGCATAAACAGACGAGCTAATTTCTACAAACTACATACAACACTCGTCATATGTTACTTACAGAATAACACTGTATTCATTCACGAAACTTATTTCATTCGGCACATTAATGATGGAAAAATCACTACTGTATCCGCCAGGATCACGGCAGCCTAATGACGGAAAACAACTCTTTCCGATTTACGTCTATAAGTCTCGTGCTGGACACCTTCTCTCTTCCAGATTCACAACTATGATATGACGAAGAGGCAACCGGGACAACATAACTCTCCCCGCGTGCATTCTGCCCCGTGCCTCGCTGTAAACAAGCGTCGCGCGGTTGGCTGTCTGTGATCCCTCGTGAGGAATTCGAAGCACTCTTACAAGGGGAGGCCGCCAATTGTGAAATTCAGATTCAATTCATACTGCGCATAATAAAAGCTCATAGCCAGAGGTGCTGTGTGGGAAAGCACCAAGATGTACTTCTCAGCCGCTGTCGAGAAAATCGACAGTTAAAAGAAACCGGCGTGAAATACTCACTACGATTGATAGTTTTCTACAGCGTTGTGGCGCAGCGGTAAGCTCTCGGGTTCGGGTTCGTAATTCCGAAGTTCGCCGGTTCGAATCTCGCGCCATGCAACCATTTTTTTTTAGTATTTGTTTTTTGTAATTCAAATGTTTGTACATACACACAATATATATATAATTCCCAGCAATCAGTTGCAACAATTATGCATATAATAAGTTGTTGAAAGTCGTTTGTCGTGGAAAAACTGGCAACTTCAAACAAAGTTAATAAGGTTACCTTATTAACCCTTTCCGCAAACAAAGTTGTATTTCATTAATGTTATTAATTGTCTTCATAATGTTAACCAAGTATAGTTAACGGAAGACGTAAAAACGATATTCCGAAACGAATACGTATAGCGTAAATCAAACGTTCGAATTAGAATACAAACCCCACGTACACAAATTTGCTGTGGCAGGTATGAAATATAAACTCCGTTACTCGCTCGTTACACTCGAAGGACAGATGTTGAATGGGCCGAAACGAGCCGCCGCATAACAGCGTAGTTGCCTGCCAACTTCGAAAGAAGGTAGGTTCGGTCCCTAGCGCAACTTATAACATCGTCGAAAATCAGTGCGGACGTGAGAGCTTTGGTACACCCTGTTAAACAAACGGAAAAATTGAGGCGGTACAATTGGACAGCGATCCGCCTTCACCAACATGTGTAAGCAATTCATATATGAATTACAAAACACTAATAATAAAAAATGTTGCATGGCGCGAGATTTTTTTTTTTTTTTATTTTTCCGCCTCTCCCAAAACGCTTCATATACCCTGCACTGCTTATGCTGCTAATTAGTTGGTTAGGCGTTCCATTGATTTTTTTATTTTTTTTATTTCATTTTTGTTCATTGTATCTGCTCGGGGCAGACATCGCAAGACACCCGTTTCAGTTCGTCGTTGATCCATTAACTCAGTTTTTTTATTACAGACGGCAGCTAACACACTGACCGAACGCGCTAAGCTACCGTGCCGGCTGTTCGATCCGGCCACCTTCGGATTACGAACCCGAGCGTTTACCGCTGATCCACGACGCTGTAGAAAACTATCAATCGTAGAGAGTATTTCACCGCAACGGTTTCTTTTAACTGTCGATTTTCTCGACAACGGCTGAGAAGTGCATCTTGGTGCTTTGCCACATTACACCTCTGGCCATGTGCTTTTATTATGCGCAGTAGGGATCGAATCTGAATTTCACAATTGGCGGCCTCCCCTTGTTAGTCGTAGTTGTGGTCATGTGACAAGCCTTAAAAGTTTAATATTTTACTAACCAACGGCGTTGGGGTCATTAGTTTGCCTACTTTATTATTATCATTCTTTATTAATTTACTTACCTTATTAACCATCCTATCCCTATCAATTGAGATATGGAAAAATACAAACGAAAATAATAACATCCGCTAGGGTTCTCCGATTCCCAGCCAGTTAGTTACCTTAGCTGTTCCGCTATCGCCGCTGTCGGCGAAAAGCGTTTACCAAGTGGGTACAGGAGCGACAATTGTAAAAGTTTCTTTCCTCAATTTTTGGAAAAGTTTGCGTTTGCGGACCCCATACCTGATGATGAAAAATGCTCTATTTACAATTACCTATCGATCGCTCTAATTCTGAGTCCGTTGCTCGTCAAAACCTTTAGGGTTGATTTTCTCAAAATCGCGGGGGTGTTGACCCAAAAGATCTTGGAGTATTTCATTTTAGGTTCTACACAAGCAACCTGCCAAATTTGAGCTGAATCGGTTGGCCGTGTCTGAGGCCTTCCCCTTGTTAGCCAGGATCGGCGACTACCTGCACGCGCCTATCATCCGTCCCATACATGTCCGTCCTGCACACACATAGTTGTGGTGCAGTAGATACATTCTACTATACCACACTCGTCTCTAAAATAACCCGTGTTCAAGACGGTGGAAATACGAGGGTCTCTAGAATTTACCCCGAAATTCTCGAGACACTACAATGCCTTTCAGAATGCTGGAAGTTAGCAAAGTATAATTATTAAATTGTCATTACTTCAACACCCCCATCAATTTAATACTTTCCTTAATTACCCGTAAAATTCACTATCCCCAGCTTTTGACATATTTTACCAGAAGCAACTAGGACTGGACATTTCAGTAAACTGCCATTTGTTCCTCGGAGCTAATGTATTGAACATTTAGATGGCCTCGCCCTGTATAAAGAACAACAGCCGTTCTATCACATTTCGTTGTCTCTGATGAACCCTCACCATCGAGGACAACATACTGCGTACTATTTTTCAAGAAGTTTTCGAGCCATTCACATATCTGTGAACTTATAAGATATGCTCGTAGTTTCTTTAACAATCTGCAATGGGGCACGATGTCAAATTCTTTCCGGAAATCTAGAAATATGGAATCTGCCTGTTGCCCTTCGTACATAGTTCTCAGTATGTCACGTGAGGAAAGGGCAAGCTGAGTTTCGCACTTACGATGCTTCCTAAAGCCATGTTGATTCGTCGACGTATGTTGCTTAGCCTCACGTAAGTCTATTATAATCGAACTGAGAATGTGTACAGGGAGTCTGCAGCAATCAGAAGTTTGGGATATTGGTCTCTAATTTTACGGGTCCGTTTCCTTACCTCTCTATATACTGGAGTCATCTGCGCTTTTTTTCCAGTCGCTTGGAACTTCGCGCTGGGCGAGGGATCTACGACAAATGCAGGTAAGGGACCAATGACGTATAACACTCCTTGTAAAATCCAAAACCTATAACAATATTAATATACAGAAGAAAACGCTGCGATCTTATGCACCATCCTAATAGCTTGCGATCTCAGAATTTGCGGCGTGAGGCACCGTCACACGTCGCGAGGGCCAGGGAAGACCACCCTCCCTTGGAAAAAGCACTTGCATTAACGTGCCTGTATACTAGACTTGCAGTCATTACGACACTCGCTTTCTAAGTGGCGCACACATTCCGCCAGTATCACGGTTATCGCCTGCTCGTTAGACAACCAGCTATACACGCCAGCTCCTATCTAGCTCAGCTCCACCTGTCTGTCAAAACAGTGCGCATATAGCCGCACCAGTCTCTCGTACTCTGCGCGAGAAAATTCAACATTTCTTCTTTTAAAATATGTAAAATTAAATCAATACGTTATTCAGTTTACTGCAAATATTACTTTTTGAAGCACTGTAATCATTTTCTTTCTTTAACTACAAATAGTGGGGATAATATGAAAAATGTTCTCAAACATAATTTTGAGTGTCGAGTGTAGAGTATATACGAAATTTGGAAGGCTTCCTAACACCAAACGCTGACTGGAAGTATCTTGTATGATGAGGGGCCCTGTAGTCTGCAGGTTGACAGAAACTGTTCCGTCAGTGGAGGCGCGCCTATTTGGTAAAACATCCACACCACGTCTCCGTGCGACTTATCGCCAGCCACGGGTGGGTCTTGCACCTGTCCTGGAGAGTGGTGGCGTGTTTCAGCCCGAATTAATGGAGCGCTCTGTTAGTTCAGAGACAGGTCTCCGTGCCGGCGCTGACGCACGGCGTGGTAGGAGGTCCGCAAAACCTCAGGCGTGGTGGGGATGTTTTGGACTTTGCGAGGGAAATAAGGAATCAACTTTTACATTAGTATGGCCAGTGTAGCGGGCTGTGTGTAGCCTTCTTATCTTGAGAATCTGCAACTCTATTGGAATTTTCGTAAGAATCTTTACATACTTCTGCAGAACTGATATTTTTCATGTTCATTAGTGAATGACGGCGCTGCTGTTATTACGCAGTTTAATCTTAGTGATTCAGCTCATATAATGTGAGTTACTTTTTCGTTGTTTAATGAAGCTGTTTAATTAAACAGTAATAAAGTACCCAATATCAATCTGGAAATATCCACCAGGCTGTGGCTAAGCCATGTCTCTACAAAATCCTTTCTTCCAGGAGAGCCAGTTCTGCAACGCTCGCAGAAGAGCTTCGGTGAATTTAGGAAGGTACAATTGAAGCTGTGAGGACGGGTCGTGAGTCGTGCTTGGGTAGCTCAGACGGCAGAGAACGCCGTGAGGCAAATATCCCGAGTTCGAGTCTCGGTCCGGCACACAGTTTTAATCTGCCAGGAAGCGCCAGTAATAAAGTAAACTTTCATTACATCAGATTGTTGCTGCTTACAAGTGTTACTCCACAGTAATGGCCCATACGAAGGAATGAACACCGCAGCTGCAACAAATCCCAGCCACCAGGTTATGCGATGAAAGCTGCCTCGTTGTGGAATTGTGGTTCTGGCTCGGAACCTGGGTCATTTTCTTGCAGGTATCGCCAGTTTTTCTCATCCAGATCGTTGCCCGAGTCAGAATGTGTGGCATGAGAACACCCATGCGTAGCGGTCTAGATATGAGATGCACACAGACGTATATCTCATTAAGGATATTATGAATGCAGTTACCATGTTAGTTTGGTCGCGGTACGTGGTAGTGGCTGAGTGAAGTAGGCAAAATCCGCGAAATATGGAGCAATAAATACTCTTCGGTAATACTAAATAATATGCACTGAAGCGCCAAACAGACTGGTATAGGCATGCGTATTCAAATACAGGCTGAATACGGCGCTGCGGTCGGCAACGGTAATATAAGAGAACAGGTGACACGCTCAGTTGTTAGATCCATTACTACTGCTACAATGACAGGTTATCAAGATTTAAGTGAGTTTGAACGTGATGTTATAGTAGGCGCACGAGCTATGGGACACAGCATCTCCAAAGTAGCGACGAAGTGAGGATGTATGTGTAGTGAACCGTGAATATCAGGAATCCGGTAAAATATCAAGTGTCCCACATCGCTGCGTCCGAATCATTTAACGAAACATCATCGATATGGGCTTTCGGAGCTGAAAGCCCACTCGTGTATCCTTGATAACTGCACGACACAAAGCTTTACGCCTGCACTAGGCCCTTCAACACCGATATTGGACTATTGGTGACTGGAAATATGTTGCATGGTCGGACGACTCTCGTCCAAAAGAACGGACACAATTGCTGACCTGAGGCCGTCTAGAACGAAATTACGATTGTATTAATACCTTGAGCTGCTGACGGGCGTTGACGTATAGCAACGGGGACTGGTGGAAATGTGTGCCCGACCGGGATAGAGCGTCCTTCATGTAAGCAGGAGATCCCGGGTTCGAGTCCCGGTCGGGGCACACATTTTCACCTGTGCTCGTTTATATATATCAAAGCCCATCAGCAGCTGAAGGTGTTAATGTAATTCTAACCTCAGACATTAGTCGAGCCATGCCACGTCGAGTTGCGGTACTTCCGTGTACTCACGGGGGCTTTACACGATGTTAGGGAGGTGTCCCAGTTTCTTTGGCTCTTCAGTGTATATGACTTAGGAGCATTGCCATATATGTAAAAGTGTTTTGATTGTATCACTTATGATGCAATTTAGTGGTGATAGAGTCTTCAACGTGTTTCATCAGTACTGTGGTGGCCTGAGGTGAGTGATTGTGGTTGGCAGATACCTCAGTGTACTGTGGGATGTAGAACACTTAGTTCTCTCAGAAAAGGCTATATTCTCTATTACCTTTGAACTTTACCGCATTACTTAATATACTCGCTTATACAATCCTCTCCCTGTTGCATCCATACTGGCATTAACGTTGCGTTACGCGACATATTTAACAGCAGTAATACTCTCTTAAAATAATGCTATTTAAATGAAGCTCGAAATGCGAGGAAGCTGCCTTATGTCATTAGGCATTACTTTTCATTGCATATATGTAATATATTGTTTTCATAATATTTTCTTACAGACTATATTTGCAGTTACTGACGGAAACGCGCAAAATCGTGAAAAGCATTATACATATGAAGAAAAAGCGAAATGCTTATGCGAGATCACTGTAGAGAATCGTTCGGTTACTTATTTGTTTGTTACGAGTGGTTTTACCTCGTAGTATATCTGGATTTTTTTTCTTTGTGACTCTGTTGATTGTCGGCAAACTGTAATTAACGAAAACGCACTGGAACATTAAAAACTGATATATTTATTAAAGTTTGAATAATGAAACTGGGCAAGCATCGTATGGCGTCTGTCAAATGAAACAATAAACGCATTTTCATATGTACGGTAAAGTTCGTAAATCACAGAGTATGTAGCTCTTCCTAAGAGTATTTGTTGCTCAGTATTTCGCGAATTTCTGTTCGCCACACTTATCCACTGTCACGCACCAAGACAGAAGTCCCTTACTATCTTACTAACAGCGTGAGACCAAGCGATAGCTACGAACATAACAAGGAGTCGATGGCAGTCCGTCATGCAGGAAAGTGTGTAAGTAAAAGAAAAGAAAAGAAAAGAAAAGAAAAGAAAAGAAAAGAAAAGAAAAGAAAAGAAAAGAAAAGAAAAGAAAAGAAAAAAGAAACATTCCTACGGCCTACCCAAACCATTGTTTCTTGTTTCCCAATCGCGGTAGATGGCGCTGTAATCGACGAATATCCACTGTGCCTGTTTTTGCATTTAAGACACAAAGAATTTACGATGTAAATGAAAACCTTCCTGTTCAAAAGGTACATACTGATCTTCAGACATTGCCTGAGTGTGTTGTAAATGTGTACGGGGCAAATAAAAGACATTTCTAGCAAATAAGCTACTTGTATGGTAACGTAGTTTTCTGTTTCCTACGGGGTGGCTGTGATTGTATCACTTATGATGCAATTTAGTGGTGATAGAGTCTTCAACGTGTTTCATCAGTACTGTGGTGGCCAGAGGTGAGTGATTGTGGTTGGCAGATACCTCAGTGTACTGTGGGATGTAGAACACTTAGTTCTCTCAGAATCCACGTGAATGCATCGCCGGGCGTTGTGGCCGAGCGGTTCTAGGCGCTTCAATCTGGAACCGCGCGATCGCTACTGTCGCAGGTTCCAATCCTGAGTTCTGAGTTGTAGGGCACTGATGACCTCAGATGTTAAGTCCCATAGTGCTCAGAGCCATTTGAACCATTTGAAGCTGAATGCTTCACTTCGGTCGCCTCCCTCGAACTCCTCCAACAGGGTGACTCATTTAGATGTGCGTTTCCGCCCAACCGCTGTAAATCTCCCGCTGGCCGCTACGCGGAACACAAACCACAACCACTCTAATAAGTTAAAATGCCCACAAGGTGATAATGACAGGCTCACCTGTCATGGATACTCAACGAAATCAAGCATTCCAATGGTGAGTGGCATGGGTGCTCAGCGATAGTAAGCATCCCGATGGGAACAAAATAGTATTACCTCAAAATCTTGTTACCGGATCACGTTAAACGACGATTCTAAGCAGACACTGGAACCGGTAACCACGTTACACTCTACAGGCCAATTTGGAAGAGTCAAGTAGGTATCCCACTGCTGTCCAGGGCGCCTCCAGACACACTTTCGCTCAGTTCGAAGCGGGACTCAAGAATGAAGACAGCTCTACCCCAGCCAATGAGATTCCAGGCCGAAAGCGTTTGTGGAAACCTCATGGACAGTGGTGGTATACCACCATACGACCCGACAAATAGGAGTCATGCTCCGGGGTGCCATTACTTTTCACAGTAAGGCCTCTTTGGTTGTCAGCCGCGACACCCTTACAGCACAGCAGTCCAAGACATTGCACGTGCTGTTTTTTTTTTTTTTTTTTTTTTTTTTTGTTCTTCATGAGAAGCCATTCTGGTCTGACACTTCAGAAAGACAGTGCCTGTCAGCACACGGCGAGAGTTTCTACTGCTTGTCTTCGTCCTTGCCAAACCATACCTCGGCCGGCAAGATCGCCTGGTCTCTCTCCAACTGAGAACGTTCGGAGCATTATGGGCAGCACCTCATCTGCATGGATACTCTGCAAATTACATTGAAGTGCCTGGCAGAGGGATCATAGAACCACCTTCACAATCCTCTATTATTCGAAACTCATAAACCTCGCGGAAACAAAAAACACCCTTATCTTTTCGTACGAGCTCTGCTTTCCCTTATCATGGTGATCGTTTCTCCCTGTGTAGTCAGTGTCAACAATATATTTTCGCATTCGGAGGGGAAGGTTGGTGAATTTCATGACAAGATTCCGTCGGAACGAAAAACGGCTTTCTTTTAATGATGTCCAGCCCAAATCCTGTATCATTTCTGTGGCACTCTCTCCCATATTTCGCGATAATACAATACGTGCTGCCCTTCTTTGAACTTTTTCGATGTACTCAGTCAGTCGTATCTGGTAAGGAACCCACACCACGCAGCAGTATTCTAAAAGAGGACGGACAAACGTAATGTAGTCAGTCTCGTTAGTAGATCTGTTACATTTTCTATGTGTCCTACCAATAAAACGGAGTCTTTGGTTAGCCGTCCCCACAACATTTTCTTTGTGTTCCTTCCAATTTTTGGTTGTTCGTAATTGTAATTCCTAGGCATTTAGTTGAATCTACGGCCTTCATATTTGACTGATTTATCGTGTAACCGAAGTTTAACTGATTCCTTTTAGCACTCAAATGGATGACCTCACGCTTTTCGTTATTTAGGGTCAATTGACAATTTTCGCAGTATACATATTTTCTAAATCGTGTTGTAATTTGTTTTGCTGTTCTCACGACTTTACTAGTCGATAAACGACAGCGTCATCTGCAAACAATCTATGACAGCTACTCAGATTGTCTTCAAAATCGTTTATAAATATAAGGAATAGAAAAGGGCCTATAACACTACCTTTGGAACGCCAGAAGTCACTTCTGTTTTACTCGATGGCTTTCCGTCGATTGCTACGAACTGTGACTTCCCTGACAGCAAATCACAAATCCAGTCACAAAACTGAGACGATATTCCAAAGCACGCAATTTCACTAAAAGCCGCTCATGTGGTACAGTGTCAAAAGCCTTCTGGATATCCAGAAATACGGAATCGATCTGAAATCACTTGTCAATAGCAGTCAACACTTCACATGTTACATAAGAACGATCTTCACTAAATCCATGTTCACTGTGTGTCAATAGGTCGTTTTCTTCGAGGTAATTCATAATGATATCCTACTACCTTTCTTGAATATTGGTGTGACCTGTGCAACTTTCCAGTCTTTGGGTATGGATCTTTCGTCGAGATTTCGCCGATCTAACGCGTCAGTTCGACAGAATTTTGGCACGATATACCTCAGGAGAACATCCAATAACTGTACTTAATAATGCCGAATCGAATAAATACCTGAATAAGCACCAGATGTGGATCAACGCGTTACTTACTTGCTCGATTTCTGAAGCACTTTGTGTTGGATAAATCATCCACATTGTTCTGTACATGTACTACACATCGACGGATTTTCGTCTCATTCGCATTATTCTTTCATGGCCTATAGTTTTTATGTGTGTTATAACGTATATCCATACTCCCAGAATGACTAAGAAGATGCGTTATAAATATGGTGAAAATACTGTTTAATTATTTGCAGTATCCTTAATATGGGAAAACCAATAATAATTAGTCTACAACAGATTGCTGTTCATAAAGGACTGTCATCTGTTTTTTGCAAAGCATTTGCTGAAGAGAACGCTTCTGCTCATATAATGTGTTTACCTTTAATCAGTTTCAACAGATGGTTCAAATTGCTCTGAGCCCTATAGGACTTAACATCTGAAGTCATCAGTCCCCTAGACCTGGAACTACATAAGCCTAACTAACCTGAGGACATCACACACATCCATGCCCGAGGCAGGATTCGGACCTGCGACCGTAGCAGCAGCCCATTCCCGGACTGAAGCGCCTAGAACCATTCGGCCATTGCGTCCGGCAAATTCCAATAGATCATCGAACATTGAGAACAGCTGAAATCTCTCAAATTGAATGAAGCTCCATGGCTCGACCGATCCCTTAACACGGTGCATTGTATTTGCAGCTGCGTTAGCAGTTCTGTTAACTATAATCCATTGCCCATCGCACGAACAAAAGCCCTGCCCTGTAGTTGGAAGAAATCACAGATCGTACCCGGTATCCTTGATATCGATTTGTTATAGAATCTTCGAATATATTCTAAATTAAAAAATAACGAGGTATCTCTGACAGAATGACCTCCCCATGGCAACCTGTATGATTTCCGAAAACAATGATCACGTGAAACCCAACTCGCTATTTTATCAGATGACTGCTAAAAGTAATGGACGAAGGCAGATAAATGCAGTATTTTTCGATTTTCGAAAAGTATTTGATTCAGTACCACGGCTATACTATTATCAAAAGTAAGGCACTATGAGGTATCAATGAAAATTTGCGTCAGTTGAGGATATTTGATAAGGAGAATGTAGCTTGTAATCTTGGATGAAGAGTCATCATTAAATATCAATGTAACTTAGATTGTGCCCCAGGGAAGTGTCTTGGAAGCCTTGCTGTTGATATTGTGCAGGGATATGCTAAAGTCCGTATTATTTCAAAAGTCAATATTTCACGGAATAATGCAGGTAGAGAGAGCCGCACGCGGTAGCCGATTTGTCTTGGGCGCCTTGCCAAGGTTCGCACGGCTCCCCTCGGAGGTTCGAGTCCTTCCTCGGGCCACGGGTGTGTGTTTTGTCCGTAATGTAAGTCAGTTTAAGTTAGGGACCGATGGTCTCAGCTGTTTGGTCCCATAGGAGCTTACCACAAATTTCCCAAATTTAGGTTTTTACTGAAACTAAAGAAAGTGCAAATGACAAATAATCCTGAGTTAATAACGAGCATCAAAACCGTTATAGGGATTAGTGAACACAGGGTTGTCGTAGTGAGACTGTATATTGTAATCCCGAAATCCTCGAAAAACAAACAAAAAGTATACCTATTCAAAAATGCTGATAAAAATTCACTTGACGCCTTCCTGAGAGACTCATTCCAAATTAATAATATAAGTGTAGACCAGAAGTCGTTTGCATTCAAAAAATAGTATCGGCAGCAATTGAGAGATTTATACGAAATAAACTAAGAAACGGCGGAGCTGATCCTCCGTGGTACACAAAACGGGTTAGAACACTGTTGCAGAAACAACGAAACAAACATGCCAAATTTAAACAGACGCAAAATCCCTAAGATTGCGCTAAATTCCGGGCTTCTCTAAAGGATAGCCAGAGTTCAATGCGAGATGCCTATAACAGTTTCCACGACGAAACTTTGTCTCGAAACCTGGCAAACAAATCCAAGATATTCTGGTCGTATATGAAGTATGCTAGTGGCAATTTACAATCAATGCCTCCTACATCTACATCTACGTCTACATGACTACTCTGCAATTCACATTTAAGTGCTTGGCAGAGGGTTCATCGAACCACAATCATACTATCTCTCTACTATTCCACTCCCGAACAGCGAGCGGGAGAAATTAACACCTAAACCTTTCTGTTCGAGCTCTGATTTCTCTTATTTTATTTTGATGATCATTCCTACCTATGTAGGTTGGGCTCAACAAAATATTTTCGCATTCGGAAGAGAAAGTTGGTGACTGGCACAACTTGACCAGAAGAAGGAATCGGTTGGTAGGACATGTTCTGAGGCATCAAGAGATCGCCAATTTAGTATTGGAGGCCAGTGTGGAGGGTAAGAATCGTAGAGGGAGGCCAAGAGATGAATACACCAAGCAGACTCAGAAGGATCTAGGTTCCAGTAGGTACTGGGAGATGAAGAATCTTGCACATGATAGAGTAGCAGGGAGAGGTGCATCAAACCAGTCTCAGGACGGAAGACCACAACAACAACCACAACAACAACAGTGTAATGGACGAAATGCGATGATTCCGAGTTCGTAATAACCTTACCAACAAAGATATGCCTATGAGGGAGGAGCTTACTGCAACATCTCTCAGAAATACTTCACATAGGGTAATGGAGGAAACGCGATGATTCTGGCTTTGTAGTAACCATACCAACAAAGAGAAGCAAATGAGTGAAAAGCTTTCTTCAGCTTCTCTCAGAAATACTGCATATAGGGTAAAGGGTGAAGTGCGATGTTTCTGGCTTCATAGTAACCATACCAACAAAGACATGCAAAGGAGGGAGGAACTTTCTGTAGCTTCTCTCAGAAATATTTCACATAGGGTAATGCATGAAACGTGATGATTCTGTCTGTGTAGTAATCATACCAACAATTAGACGCAAATGAGGGAGGAGCCTTCTGTGGCTCCCCTCATAAATACTTCACATCAGGTAAATGCTGAAATGTCATGATTGGGTCTGTGTACTAATCATACCAACAAACAGATACAAGTGAGGGAGGAGCTTTCTGCAACATCTCTCAGAAATACTTCAAATAGGGTAATAGAAGAAATGCGATTATTCTGGCTTTGTACTAACCATACCAACAAAGAGACGCAAGTGAGGGAGGAGCTTTCTGTGGCTTCTCCCACAAAAACTTCACATCAAGTAATGGATGAAATGAAATGATTGTGTCTGTGTACTAATCATAGCAACAAACAGATGCAAGTGTGGGAGGAGCTTTCTGCAGCTTCTCTCTGAAACACATCCATAGGGTAATGGATGTAATGATAATATTCTGGCTTTGTACTAACCATACCAACAAAGAGACGCAAGTGAGGGAGCAGCTTTCAGCAGCTTCCCTCAGAAATCCTTCACATCAGGTGATGGATTAAATATAATGATTGTCACCGTCTACTAATCATACCAACAAACAGATGGAAGTGAGGGAGGAGCTTTCTGTAGCTTCTATCTGAAATACACCACATAGGGTAAAAAATGAAATCCGATGATTTTGGCTTTGTAATAAACATACCAACAAAGTAATTAAAATCAGGGAGAGGCTTTCAGTGGCTTCTATAATAAATACCTCACATCAGTTAATGGATGAAGTGTAATGATCTTTTCTGTGTAACAATCAAACCAAAAAAGAGATGCAAGTTAGGGAGGATCTTCCAACAACTTCTCTCAGAAATACTTCACTTAAGGTAACAGATGAAATGCGATTATCCTGGCTTTGTAGTAACCATACCAACAAACAAACTCAAATGGGGGATGAGTTTGCTGTAGCTTCCCTCAGAAATACTACACATCAGGTTATGGATGAGATGTAATGATTGTGTTTGTACACTAATCATATGAAAAAAATGCAAGTGAGGGAGGAACTTTCTGCAGCTTCTATCAGAGATACTTCACATAGGGTAATAGATGAAATGGGATGATTCTGGGTTTGTAGTAACCATACCAACAAACAAACACAAATGAGGGAGGAGCTTTCTCTAGCTACCCTCAGAAATAGTTCGCATTAGGTAATTGATGAAAGGTATTGAATGAGTGTGAGCACTAATCTTACCAACAATCAGATACAAGTGATGGAGGAGCGATCTGCAGCTTCCCTCACAAAAACTTCACATAGAGTAGTAGATAAAATGCGGTTATTCTGGCTTTGAAGTAACCATACCAGCAAACAAACGCAAATGAGGGATGAGCTTTCTGTAGCTTGTCTCATAAATACTTTACATCAGGTAATGGATGAAGTGTAATAATTGTGTCTGTGTCCTAATCATACCAACAACAGATGCAAGTGAGGGAGGATCTTTCTGCAGCTTCTCTCAGAAATACATCACATAGGGTAATAGATGAAATGCGATGATTCTGGGCTTCTAGTATCCATACCAACAAACAAACACAAGTGCAGGTGGAGCTTTCTGTAGCATCCCACAGAAATATTTCACATCAGGTAACGGATGAAATGTAACCATAGTGTCTGTATAGTAATCTTACCAAAAAACAGATGCAAGTGAGGGAGAAGCGTTCTGCAGCTTGTCTCAGAAATACTTCACATAAGGTAGTAGATGAAATCCGATGTTTCTGGCTTTGTAGTAACCATACCAACAAACAAAATCCAAATGAGGGGGGAGCTTTCTGTAGCTTCCCTCAGAAATTCTTCACATTAGGTAGTGAATGAAGTGTAATGATTGTCTCCTTGTACCAATCATAACAATAAACAGATGCAAGTGAGGGATGAGCTTTCTACAGCTTCTCTCTGAAATACATCAAATAGGGTAATAGATGAAATGCAATGATTCTGGCTTAGTAGTAATCTTACCAACAAATGCACACCATAGAGGGAGGAGCTTTCTGTAGCTTCCCTCAGAAATACTCCATATCAGGTAATGGACATAATGTAATGATTGTGTCTTTGTACTAATCATACCAACATACAGAGCAAGTGAGGGAGGAGCTATCTGCTGCTCCTCTATGAAATACCTCACTTAGGGTAATAGATAAAATGCAATGATTCTGGCTTTGAAGTAACCATACCAACTAACAAATGCAAATTAGGGAGCAGCTTTCTGTAGCATCCCTCAGAAATACTTCACATCATCTAGTAAATGAAATTTAATGTTTGTGTATGTGTACTAATAATACCAACAAACAGATGCAAGTGAGGGAAGAGCTTTCCACAACTTCTCTATGAAATATATCACATAGAGTAATAAATGAAATGCGATGATTCTGGTTTTGTAGTAACCATAAAAACAAACAAACGCAAAAGACACTTGAGCCTCCTATAGCTTCTCTCAGGAATACTTCACATAGGGTAATAGATGAAATGCGATGATTCTGGCTTTGTAGTAATAATACCAACCAACAAACGCAAATGATTGAGGAGCTTGCTGTAGCCCCCCTCAGAAATACTTCACATCAGGTAATGGATGAAATGAAGTGATTGTGTCTGTGTACTAATCATAACAAGAGACAGATGTAGGTGAGGGATGAGCTTTCTGCAGCTTCCCTCATAAATACTTCACATCCGGTAATGGATGAAAAGTAATGATTGTGTCTGTGTACTAATCATACCATAAACAGATGCAACTGAGGGAAGAGCTTTCTGCAGCTTCCCTCAGAAATACTTCACATCAGGTAATGTATGTTATGTAATGAGTGTGTGTGTGTATTAATCATTATAACAAAGAGATGCAAGTGAGGGTGGAGCTTTCTGCAGCTCCATGCTGAAATACATCACATAAAGTAATAGATGAATTGCGATGATTCTGACTTTGTAATAACCATAGCAAAAAACTAAAGAAAATGAGTGAGTAGCTTTCTGTAGCTATTGTCAGAAATACGTCTCATGGGGTAATAGATGAAATGCGATGATTCTGGCTTTGTAGTAACCATACCAACAAACAAACGCAAATAACGCTTGAGCTTCCTGTAGCTTTATTTAGAAATATTTCACATAGGGTAATAGATGAAATGCGATGACACTATATTTGTAGTAACCATACCAAAAAACAAACGCAACTGTGAGAGGAGCTTTCTGTAGCTCCCCTGAGAAATATTTCACATCAGGTAATGGATTAAATGTAATGATTGTGTCTGTGTACTAATCGTAACAACAAACAGAAGCAAGTGTGGGAGGAGCTTTCTGCAGCTTCCCTGAGAAATACTTCACATCCGGTAATGGATGAAATGTAATTATTGTGTCTGTGTACTCATCATACCATAAATAGATGCAAATGAGGGATGAGCTTTCTGCAGCTTTTCCCTGAAATACATCACATAGGGTAATAGATGAAATGCAATGATTCCGGCTTTGTAGTAACCATACCAACAAAAAAAAGCAAATGAGGGTTGTGCTTTCTGTAGCTTCCCTCAGAAATATTTCACATCAGTTAATGGATGAAATGCAATGATTGTGTCTGTGTACTAATCATACCATAAACAGAAGCAAATGAGGGATGAGCTTTCTGCAGCTTTTCTCTGAAATATATCACATAGGGTAATAGATGAAATGCGATGATTCTGGCTTTGTAGTAACCATACCAACCAACAAACGCAACTGAGGGAGGATTTTATTGTAGCCTCACTCAGAAATGCATCCCATCAGGTAATGGATGAAATGTCATGATAGTGTCTGTGTACTGATCAGAACAACAAACAAATGCAATGAGCGAAGAGCTTTCTGCAGCTTCCCTCAGAAATACTTCACATCAGGTAATGGGCGAAATGTGATGATTGTGTCTGTGTATCAATCATTCCAACAAACAGATGCAAGTGAGGGAAGAGCTTTCTGCAGCTTCTTTCTGAAATACATCACATTAGGTAATAGACGAAGTGCGATGATTCTGGCATTGTAGTAACCAAACCTACAAACAAACGCAAAGGAGTGAGAAGCTTTCTGTAGCTTCCCTGAGAAATACTTCACATCAGGTAATGGACGAAATGTGATGATTGTGTCTGTGTATTAATCATTCCAACAAACAGATGCAAGTGAGGGAAGAGCTTTCTGCAGCTTTTATTTGAAATACATCACATAGGGTAATAGATGAAATGCAATGATTCTGGTTTTGAGTTAAACATATCAACAAACAAACGCAAATGGGAGTGGAGCTTTCTGTAGCTTCCCTCAGAAATATTTCACATCAGGTAATGGATGAAATGTTATGATTGTGTCTGTATACTAATCATAACAACAAACAGGTGCAAGTGAGGAATGAGGATTCTGCAGCTTCTCTCTCAAATACATCACATAGTGTAATGGAGGAAATGCTTTGAATCTGGGTTTGTAGTAACCATAATACAAACAAACGCAAATGAGGGGGGAGCTTTCTGTAGCTTCCCTCAGAATTACTGCACATCAAGTAATAAATGAAATGTAATTATTTTGGCTGTGTACTAATCATTCCAACAAACAGATGCAAATGAGGGATGAGCTTTCTGCAGCTTTTCTCTGAAATACATCACATGGGGTAATAGATGAATTGCAATGATTCTGGCTTTGTAGTAACCATACCAAAATCAAACGCAAATTAATGAGTAGCTTTCTGTAGCTATTCTCAGAAATACTTCACATAGGGTGATAAATGAAATGCGATAATTCTTTCTTTATAGTAACCATTTCAACAAACAAACGCAAATGAGGGAGGATCTTCCTATAGCTTCCGTCAGAAATATTTCACATCAGGTAATGGACAAAATGTAATGATTGTGTCTGTGTACTAATGGTACCAGCAATCAGATGGAAGTGAGGGAGGAGATTTCTGCAGTCTCTCTCTGAAATACATCACATGGGGTAATAGATGAAATGAGATAATTCTGGCTTTCTAGTAACGATACCAGTCAACAAACGCATCTGAGGGAGGATCTTTCTGCAGTTTCCCTCAGAAATACCTCACATCAGGTAATGGATGAAATGTAATGACTGTGTCTGTGTATTAATCATTCCAAAAAACAGATGCAAGTGAGGGAGGAGCTTTCTCCAGCTTCCTTCTGAAAGACATCACATTAGGTAATAGATGAAATGCGATGATTCTGCCATTGTAGTAACCATACGTACAAACAAATGCAAAGGAGTGAGGAGCTTTCTGTAGCTTCCCTGAGAAATACTTCAATCAGGTAATGGACGAAATGTGATGATTGTGTCTGTGTATTAATGATTCCAACAAACACATGCAAAATGAGGGAGGAGCTTTCTGCAGGTTCTCTCTGAAGTACATTACATAGGGTAATGGATGAAATGCAATGATTCTGACTTCGTAATAACCATTCCAACAAACAAACGCAAATGAGGGAGGAGCTTTCTGTAGTTTCCCTCAGAAATACTTCACATCAAGTAATGGACGAAATGTAATGATTGTGTCTGTGTACTAATGGCACCAACAATCATATGGAAGTGAGGGAGGAGATTTCTGTAGCTTCCCTCAGAAATACTTCACATCAGGTAATGGACGAAATGTAATGATTGTGTCTTAGTTCAAATCATATCAACATACAGAGCAAGTGAGGGAGGAGCTTTCTGCTGCTCCTCTCTGAAATACCTCACATAGGGTAATAGATAAAATGCAATGATTCTGGCATTGTAGTAGCCATAGCAATAAACACATGCAAATGACGTGGAGTTTTTGGTAGCTATACTCAGAAATACTTCACATAGGGTAATAGATGAAATGAGATGATTCTGGCTTCGTAGTAACCATACCAACAAACATATGCAAATTAGGGAGGAGCTTTCTGTAACATCCCTCAGAAATACTTCACATCATGTAATAAATGAAATGTAATGTTTGTGTATGTGAACTAATCATACAACAAACAGATGCAAGTGAAGTAGGAGCTTTCTGCCACTTCTCTCTGAAATACATCACATTGGGTAATAAATGAAATGGGATGATTCTGGCTTTGTAGTAACCTTACCAACAAACAAATGCAAACTACGGAGCTGCTTTCAGACGATATTTGAGAAATACTTCACATCATCTAGTAAATGAAATTTAATGTTTGTGTATGTGTACTAATAATACCATCAAACACATGCAAGTGAGGGAAGAGCTTTCTGCAACTTCTCCCTGAAGTACACCACAAAGAGTAATAAATGAAATTCAATGATTCTGGTTTTGTAGTAAGGATACCAATGAACAGATGCAAGTGAGGCAGGAGCTTTCAGCAGCTTTTCTCTGAAATACATCACATAGGGTAATGGATGAAATGCAATGATTCTGGCTTTGTAGTAACCGTACCAACTAACAAACGCAAATGAGGGAGGAGCTTTCTATAGCTTCCTTCAGAAATATTTTACATCAGGTAATGGATGAAATGTAATGATTGTGTCGGTGTACTAATCATACCAACAAACAGATGCAAATGACTGAGGAGCTTTCTGGTGCTTCAATGTGAAATACATCACATAGGGTAAAAAATGAAATCAGATGATTCTGGCTTTGTAATAACCAGCCCAACAAACTAACGCAAATGAGGGAGGAGCATTTTGTGTCTATTCTCAGAAATACTTCTTATAGTGTAATAGATGAAATGCAACGATTCTGGCTTTGTAATAACCATATCAACAAACTAACGCAAATGAGGTAGGAGTTTTCTGTAGCTATTCTCAGAAATACATCACATGGGATGATAGATGAAATACGATGTTTCTGGCTTTGTAGTAACCATACCAACAAACTAAACGCAAATGACACTTGAGCTTTCTGTAGCTTATTTAGAAATACTTCACATAGGGTAATAAATGAAATGTAATGATTCTGGCTTTGTAGAAACCATACCAACAAGCAAACACATATGATGGAGGAGCTTTCTGTAGCTATTCTCAGAAATACTTCACACATGGTAATAGATGAAATGCGATGATTCTGGCTTTGTAGTAACCATACCAACAAACTAAATGCAAATGACACTTAAGCTTTCTGTAGCATTTTTTAGAAATACTTCACATATGGTAATAGACGAAATGCGATGTTTCTGGTTTTGTAGTAACCTTACCAAAAAAAAATGCAAATGAGGGAGGAGCTTTCTGTAGCCCCCCTCGGAAATACTTCACATCAGGTAATGGATGAAATGCAGTGATTGTGTCTGTGTACTATTCATAACGAAAAACATGTGTAAGTGAGATAAGAGCTTTCTGCAGCTTCCCTCAGAAATATTCCACATCCGGTAATGGATGAAAAGAAATGATTGTGTCTGTGTACTAATCATACCATAAACAGATGCAAGTGAGGGAAGAGCTTTCTCCCGCGTATCTCTGAAATACCTCACATAGGGTAATAGATGAAATGCAATGATCCTGGCTTTGTAGTAACCATACCAACCAACAAACTCAAATGAGTGAGGAGCTTTCTATAGCTTCCTTCAGAAATATTTCACATCAGGTAATGGACGAAATGTGATGATTGTGTCTGTGTATTAATGATTCCAACAAACAGATGCAAGTGTGGGAGGAGCTTTCTGCAGGTTCTCCTTGAAGTACATTACATAAGGTAATGGATGAAATGCAATGATTGATGGAGTCAATCAGATGGAGTGAGGGGGGAGATTTCTGCAGTCTCTCTCTGAAATACATCACATGGGCTAATAGATAAAATGCGATAATTCTGGCTTTGTAGTAACCATACCAGCAAACATACGCAACTGAGGGAGGATCTTTCTGTAGTTACCCTCAGAAATACTTCACATCAGATAATGGATGAAATGTAATGATTGTGTCTGTGTATTAATCATTCCAAAAAACAGATGCAAGTGTGGGAGGAGCTTTCTGCAGCTTCTTTCTGAAATACATCACATTAGGTAATAGATGAAATGCAATGATTCTGGTTTTGTAGTAACCATTCCAACAAACAAACGCAAATGAGGGAGGAGCTTTCTGTAGCTTCCCTCAGAAATACTTCACATCAGGTAATGGATGAAAGGTAATGATTGTGTCTTAGTACTAATCATATCAACATACAGAGCAAGTGAGGGAGGAGCTTTGTGCTGCTCCTCTCTGAAATACCTCACATAGGTTAATAGATAAAATGCAATGATTCTGGCTTTGTAGTAACCATACGAACAAACTAAACTCAAATGACACTTCAGCTTTCTGTATTCTTTCTTTAGAAATACTTCACATAGGGTAATAAATGAAATGCAATGATTCTGGCTTTGTAGTAACCATACCAACAAGCAAACACATAAGATGGAGGAGCTTTCTGTAGCTATTCTCAGAAATACTTCACATATGGTAATAGATGAAATGCGATGATTCTGGGCTTCTAGTATCCATACCAACAAACAAACACAAGTGCAGGTGGAGCTTTCTGTAGCATCCCACAGAAATATTTCACATCAGGTAACGGATGAAATGTAACCATAGTGTCTGTATAGTAATCTTACCAAAAAACAGATGCAAGTGAGGGAGAAGCGTTCTGCAGCTTGTCTCAGAAATACTTCACATAAGGTAGTAGATGAAATCCGATGTTTCTGGCTTTGTAGTAACCATACCAACAAACAAAATCCAAATGAGGGGGGAGCTTTCTGTAGCTTCCCTCAGAAATTCTTCACATTAGGTAGTGAATGAAGTGTAATGATTGTCTCCTTGTACCAATCATAACAATAAACAGATGCAAGTGAGGGATGAGCTTTCTACAGCTTCTCTCTGAAATACATCAAATAGGGTAATAGATGAAATGCAATGATTCTGGCTTAGTAGTAATCTTACCAACAAATGCACACCATAGAGGGAGGAGCTTTCTGTAGCTTCCCTCAGAAATACTCCATATCAGGTAATGGACATAATGTAATGATTGTGTCTTTGTACTAATCATACCAACATACAGAGCAAGTGAGGGAGGAGCTATCTGCTGCTCCTCTATGAAATACCTCACTTAGGGTAATAGATAAAATGCAATGATTCTGGCTTTGAAGTAACCATACCAACTAACAAATGCAAATTAGGGAGCAGCTTTCTGTAGCATCCCTCAGAAATACTTCACATCATCTAGTAAATGAAATTTAATGTTTGTGTATGTGTACTAATAATACCAACAAACAGATGCAAGTGAGGGAAGAGCTTTCCACAACTTCTCTATGAAATATATCACATAGAGTAATAAATGAAATGCGATGATTCTGGTTTTGTAGTAACCATAAAAACAAACAAACGCAAAAGACACTTGAGCCTCCTATAGCTTCTCTCAGGAATACTTCACATAGGGTAATAGATGAAATGCGATGATTCTGGCTTTGTAGTAATAATACCAACCAACAAACGCAAATGATTGAGGAGCTTGCTGTAGCCCCCCTCAGAAATACTTCACATCAGGTAATGGATGAAATGAAGTGATTGTGTCTGTGTACTAATCATAACAAGAGACAGATGTAGGTGAGGGATGAGCTTTCTGCAGCTTCCCTCATAAATACTTCACATCCGGTAATGGATGAAAAGTAATGATTGTGTCTGTGTACTAATCATACCATAAACAGATGCAACTGAGGGAAGAGCTTTCTGCAGCTTCCCTCAGAAATACTTCACATCAGGTAATGTATGTTATGTAATGAGTGTGTGTGTGTATTAATCATTATAACAAAGAGATGCAAGTGAGGGTGGAGCTTTCTGCAGCTCCATGCTGAAATACATCACATAAAGTAATAGATGAATTGCGATGATTCTGACTTTGTAATAACCATAGCAAAAAACTAAAGAAAATGAGTGAGTAGCTTTCTGTAGCTATTGTCAGAAATACGTCTCATGGGGTAATAGATGAAATGCGATGATTCTGGCTTTGTAGTAACCATACCAACAAACAAACGCAAATAACGCTTGAGCTTCCTGTAGCTTTATTTAGAAATATTTCACATAGGGTAATAGATGAAATGCGATGACACTATATTTGTAGTAACCATACCAAAAAACAAACGCAACTGTGAGAGGAGCTTTCTGTAGCTCCCCTGAGAAATATTTCACATCAGGTAATGGATTAAATGTAATGATTGTGTCTGTGTACTAATCGTAACAACAAACAGAAGCAAGTGTGGGAGGAGCTTTCTGCAGCTTCCCTGAGAAATACTTCACATCCGGTAATGGATGAAATGTAATTATTGTGTCTGTGTACTCATCATACCATAAATAGATGCAAATGAGGGATGAGCTTTCTGCAGCTTTTCCCTGAAATACATCACATAGGGTAATAGATGAAATGCAATGATTCCGGCTTTGTAGTAACCATACCAACAAAAAAAAGCAAATGAGGGTTGTGCTTTCTGTAGCTTCCCTCAGAAATATTTCACATCAGTTAATGGATGAAATGCAATGATTGTGTCTGTGTACTAATCATACCATAAACAGAAGCAAATGAGGGATGAGCTTTCTGCAGCTTTTCTCTGAAATATATCACATAGGGTAATAGATGAAATGCGATGATTCTGGCTTTGTAGTAACCATACCAACCAACAAACGCAACTGAGGGAGGATTTTATTGTAGCCTCACTCAGAAATGCATCCCATCAGGTAATGGATGAAATGTCATGATAGTGTCTGTGTACTGATCAGAACAACAAACAAATGCAATGAGCGAAGAGCTTTCTGCAGCTTCCCTCAGAAATACTTCACATCAGGTAATGGGCGAAATGTGATGATTGTGTCTGTGTATCAATCATTCCAACAAACAGATGCAAGTGAGGGAAGAGCTTTCTGCAGCTTCTTTCTGAAATACATCACATTAGGTAATAGACGAAGTGCGATGATTCTGGCATTGTAGTAACCAAACCTACAAACAAACGCAAAGGAGTGAGAAGCTTTCTGTAGCTTCCCTGAGAAATACTTCACATCAGGTAATGGACGAAATGTGATGATTGTGTCTGTGTATTAATCATTCCAACAAACAGATGCAAGTGAGGGAAGAGCTTTCTGCAGCTTTTATTTGAAATACATCACATAGGGTAATAGATGAAATGCAATGATTCTGGTTTTGAGTTAAACATATCAACAAACAAACGCAAATGGGAGTGGAGCTTTCTGTAGCTTCCCTCAGAAATATTTCACATCAGGTAATGGATGAAATGTTATGATTGTGTCTGTATACTAATCATAACAACAAACAGGTGCAAGTGAGGAATGAGGATTCTGCAGCTTCTCTCTCAAATACATCACATAGTGTAATGGAGGAAATGCTTTGAATCTGGGTTTGTAGTAACCATAATACAAACAAACGCAAATGAGGGGGGAGCTTTCTGTAGCTTCCCTCAGAATTACTGCACATCAAGTAATAAATGAAATGTAATTATTTTGGCTGTGTACTAATCATTCCAACAAACAGATGCAAATGAGGGATGAGCTTTCTGCAGCTTTTCTCTGAAATACATCACATGGGGTAATAGATGAATTGCAATGATTCTGGCTTTGTAGTAACCATACCAAAATCAAACGCAAATTAATGAGTAGCTTTCTGTAGCTATTCTCAGAAATACTTCACATAGGGTGATAAATGAAATGCGATAATTCTTTCTTTATAGTAACCATTTCAACAAACAAACGCAAATGAGGGAGGATCTTCCTATAGCTTCCGTCAGAAATATTTCACATCAGGTAATGGACAAAATGTAATGATTGTGTCTGTGTACTAATGGTACCAGCAATCAGATGGAAGTGAGGGAGGAGATTTCTGCAGTCTCTCTCTGAAATACATCACATGGGGTAATAGATGAAATGAGATAATTCTGGCTTTCTAGTAACGATACCAGTCAACAAACGCATCTGAGGGAGGATCTTTCTGCAGTTTCCCTCAGAAATACCTCACATCAGGTAATGGATGAAATGTAATGACTGTGTCTGTGTATTAATCATTCCAAAAAACAGATGCAAGTGAGGGAGGAGCTTTCTCCAGCTTCCTTCTGAAAGACATCACATTAGGTAATAGATGAAATGCGATGATTCTGCCATTGTAGTAACCATACGTACAAACAAATGCAAAGGAGTGAGGAGCTTTCTGTAGCTTCCCTGAGAAATACTTCAATCAGGTAATGGACGAAATGTGATGATTGTGTCTGTGTATTAATGATTCCAACAAACACATGCAAAATGAGGGAGGAGCTTTCTGCAGGTTCTCTCTGAAGTACATTACATAGGGTAATGGATGAAATGCAATGATTCTGACTTCGTAATAACCATTCCAACAAACAAACGCAAATGAGGGAGGAGCTTTCTGTAGTTTCCCTCAGAAATACTTCACATCAAGTAATGGACGAAATGTAATGATTGTGTCTGTGTACTAATGGCACCAACAATCATATGGAAGTGAGGGAGGAGATTTCTGTAGCTTCCCTCAGAAATACTTCACATCAGGTAATGGACGAAATGTAATGATTGTGTCTTAGTTCAAATCATATCAACATACAGAGCAAGTGAGGGAGGAGCTTTCTGCTGCTCCTCTCTGAAATACCTCACATAGGGTAATAGATAAAATGCAATGATTCTGGCATTGTAGTAGCCATAGCAATAAACACATGCAAATGACGTGGAGTTTTTGGTAGCTATACTCAGAAATACTTCACATAGGGTAATAGATGAAATGAGATGATTCTGGCTTCGTAGTAACCATACCAACAAACATATGCAAATTAGGGAGGAGCTTTCTGTAACATCCCTCAGAAATACTTCACATCATGTAATAAATGAAATGTAATGTTTGTGTATGTGAACTAATCATACAACAAACAGATGCAAGTGAAGTAGGAGCTTTCTGCCACTTCTCTCTGAAATACATCACATTGGGTAATAAATGAAATGGGATGATTCTGGCTTTGTAGTAACCTTACCAACAAACAAATGCAAACTACGGAGCTGCTTTCAGACGATATTTGAGAAATACTTCACATCATCTAGTAAATGAAATTTAATGTTTGTGTATGTGTACTAATAATACCATCAAACACATGCAAGTGAGGGAAGAGCTTTCTGCAACTTCTCCCTGAAGTACACCACAAAGAGTAATAAATGAAATTCAATGATTCTGGTTTTGTAGTAAGGATACCAATGAACAGATGCAAGTGAGGCAGGAGCTTTCAGCAGCTTTTCTCTGAAATACATCACATAGGGTAATGGATGAAATGCAATGATTCTGGCTTTGTAGTAACCGTACCAACTAACAAACGCAAATGAGGGAGGAGCTTTCTATAGCTTCCTTCAGAAATATTTTACATCAGGTAATGGATGAAATGTAATGATTGTGTCGGTGTACTAATCATACCAACAAACAGATGCAAATGACTGAGGAGCTTTCTGGTGCTTCAATGTGAAATACATCACATAGGGTAAAAAATGAAATCAGATGATTCTGGCTTTGTAATAACCAGCCCAACAAACTAACGCAAATGAGGGAGGAGCATTTTGTGTCTATTCTCAGAAATACTTCTTATAGTGTAATAGATGAAATGCAACGATTCTGGCTTTGTAATAACCATATCAACAAACTAACGCAAATGAGGTAGGAGTTTTCTGTAGCTATTCTCAGAAATACATCACATGGGATGATAGATGAAATACGATGTTTCTGGCTTTGTAGTAACCATACCAACAAACTAAACGCAAATGACACTTGAGCTTTCTGTAGCTTATTTAGAAATACTTCACATAGGGTAATAAATGAAATGTAATGATTCTGGCTTTGTAGAAACCATACCAACAAGCAAACACATATGATGGAGGAGCTTTCTGTAGCTATTCTCAGAAATACTTCACACATGGTAATAGATGAAATGCGATGATTCTGGCTTTGTAGTAACCATACCAACAAACTAAATGCAAATGACACTTAAGCTTTCTGTAGCATTTTTTAGAAATACTTCACATATGGTAATAGACGAAATGCGATGTTTCTGGTTTTGTAGTAACCTTACCAAAAAAAAATGCAAATGAGGGAGGAGCTTTCTGTAGCCCCCCTCGGAAATACTTCACATCAGGTAATGGATGAAATGCAGTGATTGTGTCTGTGTACTATTCATAACGAAAAACATGTGTAAGTGAGATAAGAGCTTTCTGCAGCTTCCCTCAGAAATATTCCACATCCGGTAATGGATGAAAAGAAATGATTGTGTCTGTGTACTAATCATACCATAAACAGATGCAAGTGAGGGAAGAGCTTTCTCCCGCGTATCTCTGAAATACCTCACATAGGGTAATAGATGAAATGCAATGATCCTGGCTTTGTAGTAACCATACCAACCAACAAACTCAAATGAGTGAGGAGCTTTCTATAGCTTCCTTCAGAAATATTTCACATCAGGTAATGGACGAAATGTGATGATTGTGTCTGTGTATTAATGATTCCAACAAACAGATGCAAGTGTGGGAGGAGCTTTCTGCAGGTTCTCCTTGAAGTACATTACATAAGGTAATGGATGAAATGCAATGATTGATGGAGTCAATCAGATGGAGTGAGGGGGGAGATTTCTGCAGTCTCTCTCTGAAATACATCACATGAGCTAATAGATAAAATGCGATAATTCTGGCTTTGTAGTAACCATACCAGCAAACATACGCAACTGAGGGAGGATCTTTCTGTAGTTACCCTCAGAAATACTTCACATCAGATAATGGATGAAATGTAATGATTGTGTCTGTGTATTAATCATTCCAAAAAACAGATGCAAGTGTGGGAGGAGCTTTCTGCAGCTTCTTTCTGAAATACATCACATTAGGTAATAGATGAAATGCAATGATTCTGGTTTTGTAGTAACCATTCCAACAAACAAACGCAAATGAGGGAGGAGCTTTCTGTAGCTTCCCTCAGAAATACTTCACATCAGGTAATGGATGAAAGGTAATGATTGTGTCTTAGTACTAATCATATCAACATACAGAGCAAGTGAGGGAGGAGCTTTGTGCTGCTCCTCTCTGAAATACCTCACATAGGTTAATAGATAAAATGCAATGATTCTGGCTTTGTAGTAACCATACGAACAAACTAAACTCAAATGACACTTCAGCTTTCTGTATTCTTTCTTTAGAAATACTTCACATAGGGTAATAAATGAAATGCAATGATTCTGGCTTTGTAGTAACCATACCAACAAGCAAACACATAAGATGGAGGAGCTTTCTGTAGCTATTCTCAGAAATACTTCACATATGGTAATAGATGAAATGCGATGATTCTGGCTTTGTAGTAACCATACCAACAAACTAAATGCAAACGACACTTAAGCTTTCTGTAGCATTTTTTAGAAATACTTCAAATAGGGTAATAGACGAAATGCGTAGATTCTGGATTTGTAGGAACCATACCAACAAACAAACACATTTCTCTCAGAAATACTTCACATCAGGTAATGGATGAAATGTTATGGTTGTGTCTGTGTACTGATAACAACAACAAACAGATGCAAGTGAGGGAAGAGCTTTATGCAGCTTCCCGCAGAAATACTTCACATCAGGTAATGGATGTAATGTAATGAGTGTGTGTGTGTATTAATCATTATAACAAACAGATGCAAGTCAGGGAGGAGCTTTCTGCAGATCCTTTCTGAAATACATCACATAAGGTAGTAGATGAATTGCGATGATTCTGGCTTTGTAATAACCATACCAACAAACTAAAGCAAATGGGGGAGGTGCTTTCTGTAGCTATTCTCAGAAATTCATCAGATGAGGTAATAGATGCAATGCGATGATTTTGGCTTTGTAGTAACCATACCAACAAATGAAACCCAAATGAGGGTTGTGCTTTCTGTAGCCTCCCTCTGAAATATTTCACATCAGGTAATGGATGAAATATAATGATTGTGTCTGTGTACTAATCATAACAAAAAAATGAGCAAGTGAGGCACGAGCTTTCTGCAGCTTCTCTCTGAGATACATCACATAGGATAATGGATGAAATGCAATGATTCTGGCTTTGTAGTATCCATTCTAACAAACAAAAGCAAATGAGGGAGGAGCCTTCTGTAGATTTTTTTAGAAATATTTCACATAGGTTAATAGATGAAATGTGATGATTCTGGCATGGTAGTAAATAAACCAACAAACAAACACAACTGAGAGAGGTGCTTACTGTAGCTCAACTCAGAAATACTTCACAACAGGTAATGGATGCAATGTAATGATTGTGTCTGTGTACTAATGATAACAACAAACAGATGCAAGTGTGGGAAGAGCTTTCTCCTGCTTCCCTCAGAAATACTTTACACCCGGTAATGGATGAAATGTAATGATTGTGTCTGTGTACTAATCATACCATAAACAGATGCAAATGAGGGATGAACTTTCTGCAGCTATTCTCTGAAATATATCGCACAGGGTAATAGATGAAATGCGATGATTCTGGCTTTGTAGTAACCATACCAAAGAACTAAACGGAAATAAGGGTGTTGCTTTCTGTACTATTCTCAAAAATACTTCACATAGGGTAATAGATGAAACGAATGATTCTGGCCTTATAGTAACCTTTCCAACAAACAAATGCAAATGAGGGATGTGCTTTCTGTGGCTTCCCTCAGAAATACTTCACATCAGGTAATGGACAAAATGTAATGATTGTGTCTTTGTACTAATCATACCAACATACAGAGCAAGTGTGGGAGGAGCTTTCTGCTGCTCCTCTATGAAATACTTCACATAGGGTAATAGATGAAATGCGATGATTCTGGCTTTGTAAAAACCATAGCAACAAACAAATGCAAATTAGGGAGGAGCTTTCTGTAGCATCCCTCAGAAGTACTTCACATTATGTAATAAATGAAATGTAATGTTAGTGTATGTGTACTAATAATACCAACGAACAGATGCAAGTGAGGGAAGAGCTTTCCACAACTTCTCTCTGAAATATATCACATAGAGTAATAAATGAAATGCGATGATTCTGGTAAGAATACCAACAAACAGATGCAAGTGAGGGAGTAGCTTTCGGCAGCTTCTCTCTGAAATACATCAAATAGGTTAATAGATGAAATGCGATTATTCTGGTTTTGTAGTAACCATAAAAACAAACAAACGCAAATGACACTTGAGCCTTCTGTAGCTTTTGTCAGGAATACTTCACAAAGAGTAATAGATGAAATGCGATGTTTCTCACTTTGTAGTTATAATACCAACAAACAAACGCAAGTGATTGAGAAGCTTGCTGTAGCCCCCCTCAGAAATACTTCACGTCAGGTAATGGATGAAATGAAATGATTGTGTCTGTGTACTAATCATAACAACAAACAGATGTAGGTGATGGATGAGCTTTCTGCAGCTTTCCTCATAAATACTTCACATCCGGTAATGGATGAAAAATAATGATTGTGTCTGTGTACTAATCATACCATAAACAGATGCAACTGAGGGAAGAGCTCTCTGCAGCTTCCCTCAGAAGTAGTTCACATCAGGTAATGGATGATATGTAATCAGTGTGTGTGTGTATTAATCATTATAACAAAACAGATGCAAGTGAGGGTGGAGCTTTCTGCAGCTCCATGCTGAAATACATCACATAAAGTAATAGATGAATAGCGATGATTCTGGCTTTGTAATAACCATAGCAAAAAACTAAAGCAAATGAGGGAGTAGCTTTCTGCAGCTATTCTCAGAAATACATCTCATGGGGTAATAGATGAAATGCGATGATTCTGGCTTTGTAGTAACCATACCAACAAACAAATGCAAATGACACTTGAGCTTCCTGTAGCTTTATTTAGAAATATTTCACATAGGGTAATAGATTAAATGCGATGACACTATATTTGTAGCAACCATATCAACAAACTAACGCAACTGAGAGAGGAGCTTTCTGTAGGTCCCCTGAGAAATATTTTACATCAGGTAATGGATGAAATGTAATGATTGTGTCTGTGTACTAATCTAAACAACAAACAGATGCTAGCGTGGGAAGAGCTTTCTGCAGCTTCCCTGAGAAATACTTCACATCAGCTAATGGATGAAATGCAATGATTTTGTCTGTGTAGTAATCGTACCATAAACAGAAGCAAATGAAGGGTGAGCTTTCAGCAGCTTTTCTCTGAAATACATCACATAGGGTAATAGAGGAAATGCGATGATACTGGCTTTGTAGTAACCATACAAAACCAACATACGCAAATGAGGGAGGATTTTATTGTAGCTTCACTCACAAACACTTCACATCAGGTAATGGATGAAATGTTATGATTGTGTCTGTATACTAATCATAACAACAAACAGGTGCAAGTGAGGGATGAGGATTCTGCAGCTTGTCTCTAAAATACATCGCATAGTGTACTGGACGAAATGCTTTGAATCTGGGTTTGTAGTAACCATAAAACTAACAAACACAAATGATGGGGAGCTTTCTGTAGCTTCCCTCATAATTACTTCACATCATGTAATAAATGAAATGTAATGATTTTGGCTGTGTACTAATCATTCCAACAAACAGATGCAAATGAGGCGTGTGTTATCTGCAGCTTTTCTCTGAAATACATCACATGGGGTAATAGATGAAATGCAATGATTCTGGCTTTGTAGTAACCATACCAAAAACAAACGCAAATGAATGAGTAGCTTTCTGTAGCTATTCTCAGAAATACTTCACATAGGGTAATACATGAAATGCGATAATTCTTTCTTTATAGTAAACATTTAAATAAACAAATGCAAAAGAGGGAGGATCTTTCTGTAGCTTCCGTCAGAAATACTTCACATCAGGCAATGGATGAAATGTAATGATTGTGTCTGTGTACTAATTTTACCAACAATCAGATGGTAGTGAGGGTTGAGATTCCTGCAGTCTCTCTCTGAAAACATCACATGGGGTAATAGATGAAAAGCGATATTTCTGTGTTTGTAGTAACCATACGAGCCAACAAACTCATCTGAGGGAGGATCTTTCTGTAGCTTCCCTCAGAAATACTTCACATCAGGTAATGGATGAAATGTAATGATTTTGTCTTAGTGCTAATCATACCAACATACAGAGCAAGTGAGGGAGGATCTTTCTGCTGCTCCTCTCTGGAATACCTCACATAGGGTAATATGTACAATGCGATAATTCTGGCTTTGTAGTAGCCTAGCAACAAACAAATGCAAATGACGGAGGAGCTCTCTGTAGCTATACTCAGAAATACTTCACATAGGGTAATAGATGAAATGCGATGATTCTGGCTTCGTAGTAACCATACCAACAAACAAATGCAAATTAGGGAGGAGCTTTCTGTAGCATCCCTCAGAAATACTTCACTTCATGTAATAAATGAAATGTGATGTTTGTGTCTGCGTACTAATCATACAACAAAATGATGCAAGTGAAGGAGGAGCTTTCTGCAACTTCTCTCTGAAATACATCACATTGGGTAATAAATGAAATGGGATGATTCTGGCTTTGTAGTAACTATACCAACAAACAAATGCAAATTAGGGAGCTGCTTTCAGAGCATACCTGAGAAATACTTCACATCATCTAGTAAATGAAATTTAATGTTTGTGTATTCTCAGAAATACTTCACATAGGGTAATAGATGAAATGCAATGATTCTGGCTTCGTAGTAACCATGTTGTTGTTGTTGTCTTCAGTCCTGAGACTGGTTTGATGCAGCTCTCCATGCTACTCTATCCTGTGCAAGCTTCTTCATCTCCCAGTACCTACTGCAACCTACATCCTCCTGAATCTGCTTTGTGTATTCATCTCTTGGTCTCCCTCTACGATTTTTACCCTCCACGCTGCCCTTCAATACTACATTGGTGATCCCTTGATGCCTCAGAATATGTCCTACCAACCGATCCCTTCTTCTAGTCAAGTTGTGCCACAAACTTCTCTTCTCCCCAATCCTATTCAATACCTCCTCATTAGTTACGTGATCTATCCACCTTATCTTCAGTATTCTTCTGTAGCACCACATTTCGAAAGCTTCTATTCTCTTCTTGTCCAAACTAGTTATCGTCCATGTTTCACTTCCATACATGGCTACACTCCAAACAAATACTTTCAGAAACGACTTCCTGATACATAAATCTATATTCGATGTTAACAAATTTCTCTTCTTCATAAACGCTTTCCTTGCCATTGCCAGTCTACATTTTATATCCTCTCTACTTCGACCATCATCAGTTATTTTACTTCCTAAATAGCAAAACTCCTTTACTACTTTAAGTGTCTCATTTCCTAATCTAATTCCCTTAGCATCACCCGATTTAATTTGACTACATTCCATTATCCTCGTTTTGCTTTTGTTAATGTTCATCTTATATCCTCCTTTCAAGACACTGTTCATTCCGTTCAACTGCTCTTCCAAGTCCTTTGCCGCCTCTGACAGAATTACAATGTCATTGGCGAACCTCAAAGTTTTTACTTCGTCTCCATGAATTTTAATACCTACTCCGAATTTTTCTTTTGTTTCCTTTACTGCTTGCTCAATATACAGATTGAATAACATCGGGGATAGGCTACAACCCTGTCTCACTCCTTTCCCAACCACTGCTTCCCTTTCATGCCCCTCGACTCTTATTACTGCCATCTGGTTTCTGTACAAATTATAAATAGCCTTTCGCTCCCTGTATTTTACCCCTGCCACCTTTAGAATTTGAAAAAGAGTATTCCAGTCAACATTGTCAAAAGCTTTCTCTAAGTCTACAAATGCTAGAAACGTAGGTATGCCTTTTCTTAATCTTTCTTCTACGATAAGTCGTAAGGTCAGTATTGCCTCACGTGTTCCAACATTTCGACGGAATCCAAACTGATCCTCCCCGAGGTCTGCATCTACCAGTTTTTCCATTCGTCTGTAAAGAATTCGCGTTAGTATTTTGCAGCCGTGGCTTATTAAACTGATAGTTCGGTAATTTTCACATCTGTCAGCACCTGCTTTCTTTGGGATTTGAATTATTATATTCTTCTTGAAGTCTGAGGGTATTTCGCCTGTCTCATACATCTTGCTCACCAGCTGGTAGAGTTTTGTCATGACAGGCTCTCCCAAGGCCGTCAGTAGTTCTAATGTAGTAACCATACCAACAAACAATTGCAAATTAGGGAGGAGCTTTCTGTAGCATCCCTCAGAAATACTTCACACCATGTAATGAATGAAATATAATGTTTGTGTCTGTGTACTAATCATACAACAAAATGATGCAAGTGAAGGAGGAGCTTACTGCAACTTCTCTCTAAAATATATCACATCAAGTAATAAATGAAATGCGGTGATTCTGGTTTTGTAGTAAGAATACCATAAACAGATGCAAGTGAGGGAGGAGCTTTCTGCAGCTTCTCTCTGAAATACATCACATTGGGTAATGGATAAAATGCAATGATTCTGGCTTTGTAGTAACAATACCAACAAACAAACGCAAATGACGCTAGAGCTTTCTGTAGCTCTTTTCAGAAATATTTCACACATGGCAAAAGATAAAATGCGATGATTCTGGCTTTGTGGTAACCATACCAACAACAAAACGCAAATGAGGGAAGAGCTCTCGCTAGCCCCCCTCAGAAATACTTAACATCAGGTGATGGATGAAATGCAGTGATTGTGTATGTGTACTAATCATACCATAAACAGATGCAAGTGAGGGAAAAGCTTTCTGCAGGTTTTTTTTTCTGAAATACAAAACATAGTGTAATAAATGAATTGCGAAGATTCTAGATTTGTAATAACCATACGAAGAAACAAATGCAATTGAGGGATGAGTTTTCTATAGCTATTCTCTGAAATATTTGACATAGGGTAATAGATGAAATGTGATGATTCTATCTTTGTAGTGATCATACAAACAAAGAAATGAAAATTAGGGAGAAGCTTTCAGTAGCAGCCTTCAGTAATATTTCACATCATGTAATAAATGAAATATAATGATTGTGTCTGTGTACTAATCATACTATAAATAGATGCAAGTGAGGGAAAAGCTTTCTGCAGCTTTTATTTGAGATACATCACATAGGGTAATAGATGAAACGCAATGATTCTGGTTTTGAGTTAAACATACCAACAAACAAACGCAAATGGGGGAGGAGCTTTCTGCATCTTCCCTCAGAAATATTTTACATCAGGTAATGGATGAAATGTTATGATTGTGTCTGTATACTAATCATAACAACAAACAGCTGCAAGTGAGGGATGAGGATTCTGCAGCTCCTCTCTAAAATACATCACATTTGGTAATGGACGAAATGCTTTGAATCTGGGTTTGTAGTAACCATAAAACAAACAAACACAAATGAGGGGGGAGCTTTCTGTAGCTACCCTCATAATTACTTCACATCATGTAATAAATGAAATGTAATGATTTTGGCTGTGTACTAATCATTCCAACAAACAGTTGCAAATGAGGGGTGAGTTATCTGCAACTTTTCTCTGAAATACATCACATGGGGTAATAGATGAAATGCAATGATTCTGGCTTTGTAGTAACCATACCAAAAACAAACGCAAATGAATGAGTAGCTTTCTGTAGCTATTCTCAGAAATACTTCACATAGGGTAATAGATGAAATGCGATAATTCTTTCTTTATAGTAACCATTTCAATAAACAAATGCAAATGAGGGAAGATCTTTCTGTAGCTTCCGTCAGAAATACTTCACATCAGGTAATGGACGAAATGTGATGATTGTGTCTGTGTATTAATCATTCCAACAAACAGATGCAAGTGAGGGAGGACCTTTCTGCAGCTTCTTTCTGAAATACATCACATTAGGTAATAGATGAAATGCGATGATTCTGGCATTGCAGTAACCATACCAACAAAGAAACGCAAATGAGGGTTGTGCTTCCTGTAGCTTCCCTCAGAAATATTTCACATCAGGTAATGGATGAAATGCAATGATTGTGTCTGTGTACTAATCATACCATAAACAGAAGCAAATGAGGGAGGAGACTTCTGCAGCTTTTCTCTTAAATACATCACATAGGGTAATAAATGAAATGCGATGATTCTGGCTTTGTAGTAACCATACCAACCAACAAACGCAACTGAGGAAGGATTTTATTGTAGCTTCACTCAGAAATACTTCACATCAGGTAATGGATGAAATGTAATGATTGTGTCTGTGTACTGATCAGAACAACAAAAACAAATGCAATGAGCGAAGAGCTTTCTGCAGCTTCCCTCAGAAATACTTCACATCAGGTAATGGACAAAATGTGATGATTGTGTCTGTGTATTAATCATTCCAACAAACAGATGCATGTGAGGGAGGACCTTTCTGCAGCTTCTTTCTGAAATACATCACATTAGGTAATAGATGAAATGCGATGATTCTGGCATTGTAGTAACCATACCTACAAACAATCGCAAAGGAGTGAGGAGCTTTCTGTAGCTTCCCTGAGAAATACTTCACATCAGGTAATGGTCGAAATGTGATGTTTGGGTCTGTGTATTAATCATTCCAACAAACAGATGCAAGTGAGTGAGGAGCTTTTTGCATGGTCTCGCTGAATTACATTACATAGGATAATGGATGAAATGCAATGATTCTGGCTTCGTAGTAACCATTCCAACAAACAAACGCAAATGAGGGAGGAGCTTTCTGTAGCTTCCCTCAGAAATACTTCACATCAGGTAATGGATGAAATGTAATGATTGTGTCTCAGTACTAATCATACAAACATACAGAGCAAGTGAGGGTGGAGCTTTCTGCTGCTCCTCTCTGGAATACCTCACATAGGGTAATAGTAAAATGCGATGATTCTGGCTTTGTAGTAGCCTAGCAACAAACAAATGCAAATGACGGAGGAGCTCTCTGTAGCTATACTCAGAAATACTTCACATAGGGTAATAGATGAAATGCGATGATTCTGGCTTCGTAGTAACCATACCAACAAACAAATGCAAATTAGGGAGGAGCTTTCTGTAGCATCCCTCAGAAATACTTCACTTCATGTAATAAATGAAATGTAATGTTTGTGTCTGTGTACTAATCATACAACAAAATGATGCAATTGAAGGAGGAGCTTTCTGCAACTTCTCTCTGAAATACATCACAATGGGTAATAAGTGAAATGGGATGATTCTGGCTTTGTAGTAACTATACCAACAAACAAATGCAAATTAGGGAGCTGCTTTCAGAGCATACCTGAGAAATACTTCACATCATCTAGTAAATGAAATTTAATGTTTGTGTATTCTCAGAAATACTTCACATAGGGTAATAGATGAAATGCAATTATTCTGGCTTCGTAGTAACCATACCAACAAACAATTGCAAATTATGGAGGAGCTTTCTGTAGCATCCCTCAGAAATACTTCACACCATGTAATGAATGAAATGTAATGTTTGTGTCTGTGTACTAATCATACAACAAAATGATGCAAGTGAAGGAGGAGCTTACTGCAACTTCTCTCTAAAATACATCACACAGAGTAATAAATGAAATGCGATGATTCTGGTTTTGTAGTAAGAATACCATAAACAGATGCAAGTGAGGGAGGAGCTTTCTGCAGCTCCTCTCTGCAATACATCACATTGGGTAATGGATGAAATGCAATGATTCTGGCTTTGTAGTGACAATACCAACAAACAAACGCAAATGACGCTTGAGCTTTCTGTAGCTCTTTTCAGAAATACTTCACACATGGCAAAAGATGAAATGCGATGATTCTGGCTTTGTGGTAACCATACCAACAACAAAACGCAAATGGGGGAAGAGCCCTCGCTAGCCCCCCTCAGAAATACTTAACATCAGGTGATGGATGAAATGCAGTGATTGTGTATGTGTACTAATCATACCATAAACAGATGCAAGTGAGGGAAAAGCTTTCTGCAGGTATTTTTTTTTTTCTGAAATACATCGCATAGGGTAATAAATGAATTGCGAAGATTCTAGATTTGTAATAACCATACGAAGAAACAAATGCAAATGAGGGATGAACTTTCTATAGCTATTCTCAGAAATATTTGACATAGGGTAATAGATGAAATGTGATGATTCTAACTTTGTAGTGATCATACAAACAAAGAAATGAAAATTAGGGAGAAGCTTTCAGTAGCAGCCTTCAGTAATATTTCACATCATGTAATAAATGAAATGTAATGATTGTGTCTGTGTACTAATCATACCAACAAACAAACACAAATGAGGGAGGTGCTTTCTGTAGTAATCATTCCAACGAACTGATGCAAGTGAGAAAGGAGCTTTCTGCAGCTTTCCTCCGAAATACATGTGTCTGTGTACTAATCATACAAAAACAGATGCAGGCGAGGGAAGAGATTATTGCAGCTTCTCTCTGAATTACATCTATTGCAGCTTCTCTCTGAAAAACATCACATAGGGTAATAAATGAAATGGGATGAATCTGGCTTCGTAGTAACCATACCAACAAACAACTGCAAATTAGGGAAGAGCTTTCTGTAGCATATCTGAGAAATACTTCACATCATCTTGTAAATGAAATTTAATGCTTGTGTCTGTGCACTAATAATACCAACAAACAGATTCAAGTGAGGTAAGAGCTTTCTGCAAACTTCACTCTGAAATACATCACATAGAGTAATAAATGAAATGTGATGATTCTGGTTTTGTAGTAAGAATACCAACAAACAGATGCAAATGAGGGAGGAGCTTTCTGCAGCTTCTCTCTGAAATACATCACATAGGTTAACAGATAAAAAGCGATGATTCTGGTTTTGTAGTAACCATACCAACAAATAAACGTAAATGAGGGAAGAGCTTTCTGTAAATACCCTCAGAAATACTTCACATTAGGTAATGGATGAAATGTAATGGTTGTGTCTGAGTACTAATCATATCAACAAACAGATGCCAGTGAGGGAGGAGCTTTGTGCTGCTTCCCTCAGAAATACTTCACTTAGGATAATAAATGAAATGCAATGATTCTGGCTTTGTAGTAACCATACCAACAAAGAAACACAAATGAGGGAGGAGTTTTCTGCAGTTTTTTTCAGATATACTTCACATTGGGTAATAGATGAAATGTGATGGTTCTGGCTTTGTAGTAACCATACCAACAAACAAACGCAGATGAGGGTGGAGCTTTCTGTAGCTTCCCTCAGAAATTTTTCACATCAGGTAATGGATGAAATGTAATGATCGTTCTGTGTACTAATCATAACAACAAACAGGTGCAAGTGAGGGACAAGGATTCTGCAGCTTTTCTCTGAAAATAGGTGAAATGCAATGATTCTAGCTTTGTAGTAACCATACCAACAATCAAACGCAAATGAGGCAGCTGCTTTCTGTAGTAATCATTCCAACGAACTGTTGCAAGTGAGAAAGGAGCTTTCAGGAGCTTTCCTCTGAAATACATGACATAGGGTAATAGATGAGAAATACGATGATTCTGGCTTTGTAGTAACCCCACCAACAAACAAACGCAAATGACGGAGGAGCATTTTTAGCTTCCCCCAGAAATACTTCACATCCGGTAATGGATGAAATGTAATGATTGTGTCTGTGTACTAATATTGCCATAAACAGATGCAAGTGAGGAAAGAGCATACTACAGCTTCTCTCTGATATACATCACATGGGGTAATGGACGAAATGCGATGATTCTGGCTTTGTAGTAATCATACCAAAAAACAAACGCAAATGAGGGAGGTGCTTTCTGTAGCTTCCCTCAGATATATTTCACATCAAGTAATGGATGAAGTGTAATGATTGTGTCTGTGTACTAATCACAACAACAAACAGTTGTAAGTGAGGGACGAGCTTTCTGCAGCTTCTCTCTGAGATACACCACATAGGATAATGGATGAAACACAATGTTTCTGGCTTCACAGTAACCATACCAACAAACAAACGCAAATGAGGGAGGAGCTTTCTGTACCTTCCCTCAGAAATACTTCACATCAGGTAATGGATGAAATGTAATGATTGTGCCTGTGTACTAATCATACCAACATACAGAGCAAGTGAGGGAGGAAATTTCTGCTGCTCCTCTCTGAAATACCTCAGATAGGGTAATAGATGAAATGCGATGATTCTGGCTTTGTAGTAACCATAGCAACAAACAAATGCAAATGAGGGAGGAGCTTTCTGTACCTTCCCCCAGAAATACTTCACATCCGGTAATGGATGAAAGGTAATGATTGTGTCTGTGTACTAATATTGCCATAAACAGATGCAAGTGAGGAAAGAGCATACTGCAGCTTCTCTCTGATATACATCACATGGGGTAATGGACGAAATGCGATGATTCTGGCTTTGTAGTAATCATACCAAAAAACAATCGCAAATGAGGGAGGTGCTTTCTGTAGCTTCCCTCAGATATATTTCACATCAAGTAATGGATGAAGTGTAATGATTGTGTCTGTGTACTAATCACAACAACAAACAGTTGCAAGTGAGGGATGAGCTTTCTGCAGCTTCTCTCTGAGATACACCACATAGGATAATGGATGAAACACAATGTTTCTGGCTTCACAATAACCATACCAACAAACAAATGCAAATGAGGGAGGAGCTTTCTGTACCTTCCCTCAGAAATACTTCACATCAGGTAATGGGTGAAATGTAATGATTGTGCCTGGGTACTAATCATACCAACATACAGAGCAAGTGAGGGAGGAAATTTCTGCTGCTCCTCTCTGAAATACCTCAGATACGGTAATAGATGAAATGCGATGATTCTGGCTTTGTAGTAACCATAGCAACAAACAAATGCAATTGAGGGAGGAGCTTTCTGTAGCTCTTCTCAGAAATACTTCACATAGGTTAATAAATGAAGTGCGATGATTCTGGCTTTGTAGTAACCATACCAACAAACAAATGCAAATTAGTGAGGAGATTTCTGTAGCATACCTCAGAAATAATTCACATCGTGTAATAAATGAAAGGTATTGTTTGTATCTGTGTACTAATCATACAACAAACAGATGCAAGTGAAGGAGGAGCTTTCTGCAAGTTCTCTCTGAAATACATCACATTGGGTAATAAATGAAATGGTATAATTCTGGCTTTGTAGTAACCATACCAACAAACAAATGCAAATAAGGGAGCTGCTTCCAGAGCATCCCTGAGAAATACTTCACATCATCTAGTAAATGAAATTTAATGTTTGTGTATGTGTACTAATAATAGCAACAAACAGATGCAAGTGAGGGAAGAGCTTTCTGCTACTCCTCCCTGAAATACATCACATAGAGTAATAAATGAAATACAATGATTCTGGTTTTGTAGTAAGAATATCAACAAACAGATGCAAGTGAGGGAGGAGCTTTCTGCTGCTCCTCGCTGAAATACACTACATATCGCAATGGTTGAAATGCAATGATTCTGGCTTTGTAGTAACCATAGCAACAAACAAACACATATAATGCAGGAGGTTTCTCTAGCTATTCTCAGAAATAAATCACATAGGGTAATAGATGAAATGCGTTGATTCCGGCATCGTAGTAACCCCACCAACAAACAAACGCAAATCATGGAGGAGCTTTCCATAGCTTCCCTTTGAAATATTTCACATCAGGCAATGGGTGAAATGTACTGATTGTGTCTGTGTACTAATCATTCCAACAAACAGAGGCAAGTGATTAAGGAGCTTTCATTGGCTGAAATACATCACATAGGGTAATGGATTATATGCAATGATTCTGGCTTTGTAGTAACCATACCAACAAACAAACGCAAGTGACGCTTGAGCCTTCTGTAGCTTTTCTCAGAAATACATCACAAAGGGTAACAGATGAAATGCGATGATCCTGGATTTGTAGTAATAATACCAACAAACAAACACAACTGAGGTAGGAGCTTCCTGTAGCCCCCCTCAGAAATACTTCACATCAGGTAATGGATGAAATGCAGTGATTGTGTCTGTGTACTGAAAATAACAACAAACAGATGTAAGTGAGGGAAGAGCTTTCTGCAGCTTCCCTCAGAAATACTTCACATCCGGTAATGGATTAAATGTAGTGTTTGTGTTTGTGTACTAATCATACCATAAACAGATGCAAGTGAGGGAAGAGCTTTCTGCAGCTTTTCCATGAAATACATTACATAGGGTAATAGATGAAATGCAATGATTCTGGTTTTGTGGTAACCATACCAACAAACAAATGCAAATGTGGGAGGAGCTTTCTGTAGCTCTCCTCAGAAATACTTCACATAGGGTAATAGATGAAATGCGATGATTCTGGCTTTCTAGTAACCCTACCAACAAACAAAGTCCATAAAAGAAATGTAATGATTTTGTCTCTGTACTAATCATACCAACAATGGGATCCAATTGAGGGATTAGCTTTCTGCAGCTTCCCTCAGAAATAAATCACATCAGGTAATGGATGAAATGTAATGATTGTGTCTGTGTACTAATCATACCAACAATCAGATGAAAGTGATGGAGGAGCTTTCTGCACCTTCTCTCAGAAATACTTCACGTAGGGTAGTGTACTAATCATACCAACGATCAGATGAAAGTGAGGGAGGAGCATTCTGCACCTTCTCTCTGAAATACATCACATAGGGTTATAGATGAAATGCGATGGTTCTGGCTTTGTAGTAACCATACCAAAAATCAAACGCAAATGAGGGAGGACCTTTCTGTAGCTTTTCTCAGAAATATTTCACATAGGGTGATAGATGAAATGCCATGATTCTGGGTTTTTAGGAACCATTCCAACAAACAAACGAAATGAGGGAGGAGCTTTATGTAGCTTCCCTCAGAAATATGTCACATCAGGTAATGGATGAAATGTAACGATTGTAGTAACCATACATAGGGTAATGAATGAAATGCAATGATTTTTGCTTTGTAGTAACCATTCCAACAAACAAACTCCATAAAAGAAATGTATTGATTGTGTCTGTGTACTAATTATACCACATAGTGTATGCTGCCTTGGTGTGTGCCTCGCCCTTGCCTTCGGCTGTAATTGGCACAGTGCCCGAAGGACTCAGTCCCTCCGGAGGTCTTGCGCCACCACTTTTATTCCATCTTAGCCACGTATCACGGCTCTGGCATTGTCTACACTGTCGGTTCGATGGTTGCTGGTCGTGTCGGTTATGCCCTAACTCTAGGGGACCATTGTGAACATCTTTCATTTCCGGCTGGCTGCAGCTTTTACACTGCTGACGTGGTCTCCATCTTTCGAGCTCTAGAGTATCTCCGCTCCTGCTCAGGTGAGTCCTTCATTATCTGTGGCTATTACCTGAGCGGTTTACCAGCTCTCGACAAGTGTTTCCCTCATTCTCGTCTGGTGATGGCTATCCAGTTGTCCCTGCATAATCTTGCCCGTTGCGGCGGATCTGTTGTCTTTGTTTGGAACCCAGGCTATGTTGGGATAGCTTGCAATGAAACTGTTGACTGCCTGGCGAAAGAGGCCACCAGTAAAGCATCTCTGGAGATTAGCCTCCCGGAGATTGATTTGCGCGCACTATTACGCCAAAAAGTTTTAGATTTATGGGACAGTGATTGGCGCAACCTGCCCATGCCAAACAAACTCCGTCATAACAAGGAGACGATGACTGTGTGCTGGTCATCCATGCGTGCCACCGCAGGGACTCAGTCATCCTTTGTCATCTCCGCATTGGCCACACCTGACTGATGCATAGTTATTTCCTGTGTCGTGAGGATCCACCTCTTTGTCGTTGTGGGGCTTCCTTGACAGTGGTCCATATTCTGTTGGAGTGCGCCCTTTTAAGTGTGCTCAGGCAGACTTTTGCGATGGCTGAAATGCTCTCTGCGCTTTTAACTTATGGCTGTTCCATAGCGGACTTAGTTTTGCATTTTATTCGGGCAGGGGGATTTTATCGCTTAATGTAAATGTGTGTGTTTTTGTGTGTGTTTTTGTGTTGATTCTGGCCTATGTTGTGTAAATGTGTGCTTGTCTCCTGAAGTGTACCTTGTGAAAGGAGGAGTAGGAGGTGATTTAATGCGCGTGGTGTGAGTAGCTTCGCAGTATTTTCTATCCTTCACGTATCATGTGTTTTCATTCTTGATAAAACACTGAATATTAGTCATCGACAAAGTATTTTGTTGTAGCTCGTGTATTTAGAGGAAACAGCACTAACCTGGCGTACATGTTTCCTTGGGATTGAACTAGAATGTAGTGAATTTCAGCCACAGTCTCCAACTGTTGTCACTATTTAACTTAAATTATTATCGGACCTGTCTGAGGAAATGTGTGTCAAGTAATGTACTTCAAAAGGCCTTTCTGCTGTGCTCCAATTCCTCATGTTCATATACAGGATTGAAGCAGTTGAGAGTTGAGAAGCGTTGTGGGTTTGGCAAAGAATAAGATCTTTAGTCGACGTGAAAACACAGACAATGCTATTGTGGTAAACTGCAGTATTAAAAATTCTGTAACTTTACAAAAGGTCTAAAAGAGTCAGTAGAATCAGGTGTGACTGGTAAACCATTCTTTTTCTGGTGGTATACATTTTGTTATTTTTCATTTATAAATGTATATCTATCCGCTCCAGGAGATACATTTTCCTGCCACTGGAATGAATATGCAGGTTTTTCTGCATATCATTAACAATGTGTTTGTTGTAGAACATGTCTTCCACAGTGGCCGACATTGAAAAATGATTTGAGTGAAAGCCATTTCCTTCTGTAAATGAGTGTCCTATGTCTGTGTGGTAAGGCAGGGCAACCTGGCCATTGTATTTTATATTCTGTACCATTGCAAGTTGAAATCAAACTTCACACACACACACACACACACACACACACACACACACACACACACACACACACACACACACACTAACTACGTAGATCTTCTTTAGTTACATCTGAGCTTCCAGTGAACATAATTCATATTTATGCATTATATTTAGCACATGGGGAACATGTGCAAACTCAGTTGATGAGAAATAAAGGATACAATTTAAGTAACTAATTCATTTTTCACCTAATTAAATCTCTCCTCATTTTCATTCAGGAAGCCTTAATCTATGTCACAGTGAAAGCCACGTGCAGACAGTGGCCAATAGCTGCTCTCTCCGGTTTCGTAATAGGGACCCGCTCTGCCCTAGTCCAGCCAGTCTGGTACTCGCTCTGGGTTTTGTTTCTATCTCGGTGGTAGTGCATTCTGGTCGTTGCTCGTTGTTGACAATAGCCTGGCTCTGGTTCTGAGTGGATTTACGTTTGGTGTTTGGTTTCCACAAGCCTCTGTTGTTTATCTCTTCCTCCTTGTGTCGCCTATAGTCGGTAGCGGTTGGTTGTTGTCAGGTGTCATTGGTCTGTCGTCCGACTTGTCCTGTGTTTACCTTGTGGTGCGTGCTCCACCGCTGGTGTCTTCCCTGCCTGGCGGCTCCGATCCGCAACCCCAGCCATTCCTGCTGATGGTTGTGGTTACCACAATTTACTTCGCTCCTACCACATTGTCGTCAGTAATTGCAGTAGTCATTTTCAACATCTTCTCAACCATCTTTGAAACATTTGTACCACTTGTAAAGTCTTGTACTCGTAGTAGAGTCGCCAAAAGCCACACTCGATGTTTCCAATGCGATACTGCACTTTGTTCCATTTTTAAACAAAATTTAATGGAGAATCTTTGATCCATCTTTTTTGAAAGTAAAAATTCTCTGAGCACTCAAAAACAAAAACCTCCTTTTCCACTGTCAACAATGAACTAAATACTGAAAATAGATGTAAATATATGTACGGTACATCAGGAACACGTGTACTAATAAGAAAAGAACAAAAATGTATACAGCCGACAGAATTAAATTCCTGTAACTTTTTGATCACACCTCATATGCAGTGTCTGGAAAAAGGAAATAAAGCACCCATAACAGTGTAACTTTGTACAAGTACAAACTATTAGCGGGCATGTACACAATTACAGCAGCGGTTCTCAGCGAAAGTAGAAAGGCCACTAGTGTTGATGGTGGAGGGTATACAAGAGGTGTGAGCACCATCGGGTAGACTACTGATGAGAGGTGTCACATTGTGTTCAGTGTTGAATCACGGTTCTGCACTATCCCCGATGACCACTGTCAGCACGTGTGGCGGCAGCTTGGGGGACATTCCATTCTTCCAATGTTTTGGAAAGGCACAGTATGGCCAGCAAATGGTTATGAATGTAGGTTGCAGTTGATAGTGATTGAGGGAACTGTGACGGAACAACAATCTTTCAGATGTCGATAATCCTCGTGTTACATCTTGTATGACAGTATCGTGATGTTATTTCCAACACAACAGTGCTCATCCACATAGTGGCATGTGTATGTATCAATTGTATGCATGGTATTAGCTGCTCCCATAGTCAGCAAAATCCTTAGATATGTTCCCTGCAGAGCATATGTGGCACGAGCTTGGACATAAACTCTGCCCCAGTGTCAGTTTCCAGAATATTGTGGACCATTACAGGAGTTTGAGGCCAGCTTGCCCGAGGAAGGAATCTAGTGGCCTTATGACACCCTTCCAACCAAACAAGTGTATGCAAGAAGGGCAATTTGGTGCATGTCATATTGATAAGTGAGATCATACTGCCAAGTTCTTTGTAAATCTGACTCAATTTTGTAATCACTAAAGTAACATCACATACCGTCTGAACCCATGGCATTTCTTTTATTTCTGCGAATTTCAATTTCTTAGCCGGGCAGTGTTTATGAACATCTTGGGCTGAAAGAAAATCAGCCTGATATAGAGACGTAAAACTATTAGAGACGTAAATAAATGTAAAAGTTTCACAAAAACACATTTAAAGTGAAAAGCCTGAAAAAACACCAAGTTGTGTGTCCAGAAAATCTGTATCACAATGGGTTAACAGTGAGCAGCAACTGCAACCAAATGGGAAAAATATCTTCTTCCGGCCCAGGATGTTGTAGCAGATTTTCTGCAACTTCACATTCCTAATGCTTCTGTATATTTTTTCCTGTTTCTACAAAGTCCACTCCTGGCAACTATAATTTAAAATGATCCAAGTCACTGTCCTTCTTCTTTGTATACTAAGGTGTCTGTCTGTAAATAATTTACTCTTATTTCTGAAGGCTTGGGCATTCCAATTCTTCTCTTAATATCCACTAGCTTTTGCCCTCAACTATGTTGGCACGGATCTTGAACCTGCATGAATTTTGAGTAGCCCTGAAACTTATTATCCATGGGAAAAATTGATATAAAGAACTGAAAGTGAAGTTGTCAAAACGATCCAATGGTAAAGAATTGATATGTTTGTAAGCACAGATACAGATATTTGAAGTATGAAATAGCAAAACACCTGGATAGGGGAACAAGCTGGTGGCGTATTTAATGAAAATACAAAAAATTAAAGAATCTGTAGTTACAAATAAGTCAGTTCTTTACTGTTGCACCCTTTTGACAGTGTCACCTTCAGTCTTTTATATCTGTTTTTCTTGCTAATAAGCTTCAGGATATTTATGAACGTTCATGTCAATGAAGTCGTTTGCTTAATAAGCTTATCAGTGACAATAGTTACAGTAATTTGTGAATGAATTCAAGAATGTCTGTGGGTAATGGAATTAAACTGTTAACATTAGTAATAATTTGGAAAGTTTCATCATCATAACACTATTTACTACTTTTTACTGATTTTTCTCATTTCTGGTCCTGGTTTGTTTCGTTTAGTTTTATAAACCTTCCACTGTCCCGATGTTTTTTTCTTCCAGTATAATGAAATGATGCTTATATGAAACTGATTTGATCCACATAAAGCACTTGCAGTCCCTTGCAGGCCTGCATACAATAACAAGTATTTAATATTGCATTTTTTGTAATCAGTTCAGCATGCATCTCTGTATACATAACCTGTCAGTAGCTGCCCACAGAGTTATTTTCAATTTTCCTGTAATTTAATAACATAAAACATGATAAATAGATGTAAAAACTTTTTATAATATGGAAAAATGCCAGTACACCATTATTATTTGCAGTATGTAGATAGTCACAGGATATGTGATGCATTCCCTTATGGATCTGAGTTACTGGGTACACATTTGTTTCCATACTATTCGGGCCCACATAGTTAAATGTACAGTTCAGTTTATCATGTTTTATAGATAATTTCACTTCAAAATTTCTCTGAGGGTTGAAATGCTTTTATAAATATGTAATGTTGAATCATTGGCTGTTGTCAGCTTAGCATATAATTTTAATGGTCTATTATCCATTCTGGATCTTTCTGAACTCATCAGCTGTGAACAAATGTTGATTAAGAATGCAACCAACCATGAGTACTTCTAAAAGTATTTATTTAAATGCCATTACCAGTCTCAAGCTATTATGTCTGTCTACAGGTTTTTATTTTATTTACTTACTTTTTTTTAAGTAATTGCAACAATGTGCTAATTTACGTGTATTTGATAAAATATAAAATGAAATACTTACATACCCTCGATTTGTTTTGTCGGTATCATTTAGGCTTTCTTTGGTCCTTAAGCATTTTCAGCATGACACACGAAGAGTTAAGAATTATAGACAATGCACTTATTCTAAACAATCCACTGTGTTGTGCACACACTTCACAGTATTTTTCATCAGTTGCAGCCTTTGACAAGTACTTCACATGTAATGATTTTGCTTACAGTGAAAAGTCTATCCACTGACCAATGGTATCACTCATTTCTCAACAAGGAAACATCTCATCTACTGTATGTTAAGTAAAGAATGTGTGGACGATACAAATCTAAATAACAGAAAAATGCTTTGTCCAGAAAAGTGCACTTCTTACAAGTGAGGAACTCTAATTGTAGCATGTCATAGGAGAAATTAACAAGAAGATTTATCAGGCTACTCTCGAGAAGCAATGGCATGTGTTTTGATTTTGGTCCCTGACAATATTCTTCAATGGATGTTAAGTTGGGCAGCTAGTGGAATAAGGATACCCTTGTTCAGAGTCCTAACACAGACCAATCATGTTTAATTTGTGTGAAAAGTGCAATGAACATTTTCAGGATTGTTTGTTAGCCAGCTGTAGTTGCTCATTTAGAATTTGCTGAGATGAATTGAAGGTGTGAATGCATATTTCTAGTTATTTTAAGATACCCATTTTCCTCCATAAGTTAGTTGTATATTTTGTTTGTAGATTATCTTTAGTGTTTGAAATGCTGTATCTATATTGAGCCATGTGAGTGGCAGTTGCAGATGTACTTAAATGTTTTCAGTCTAAAAGCATCCTTGTACTTATTATATCTTGAAGTTGCTGCCAGTCAGGCCAAGATAAAATCTGATGCAATTGTCACAATCAGTACTGTGTACTCCTCAGTTTTAGAGACCCAGCCCAATGGTTTTGGTTTTATGTACTATGTTATGTTGCCGCATTTAGTGTGCATCTATGGGCTTAAAGTCGAAATTGTGCAGAAAATATTAGTAAGTTACTTTATTCAACCATAGAATATTTATGAAATATTACATATGTCATGTTAATTGAAAGAGGAAACAGTTTTTTAATTAACTAATCCATACATACAGCAATAACATCTTTTACAGTTGTAGATGATGATGATCTGCTGTTAATTTTGAAGTGTTTTGTACAATTTTTTATACACATTGCCAAACAAGTGTACAATTTATGTAAAAAAAAAAATACAGTTTGTGTCGCATAACTACACACTGGGTGAGCGAATATTTGTAGTTTGGGCACTGCCTTTCAGCTGTTTCAAGTACCTTGACAATACTTTTAGCATCCCCTTGTATTCTTTGTGTTGTCTCTTTAGCCCATTTGAAAAAGCAGAGTCATCAGCTCACCACAAAGTTAAGATGACAAAATTGGATGAAGGATGGAAATTATCCATCACAGACACTGGGTGCAGAATTTCACATTATTTCTAGTTAAATAATAATAATTTTTTCAATGCCTGCTTGATGTTACATAAATAATCATGGACTTTTTAGTATTAACTATTTGAGAGGTATGCTTCATTTTTTTTAATATTAGGGTTTTAATGCATTCAAAAAAATTATGGTGCAGTTTTATTCCATTGTAGAAAATACTGGCTGTTGTTTTGTTTATCTTGAAACATGTGTCGGACAAAACTGATATTTACTCAGATCATGTGAATACAGCTGTTTGTGAGATAACTGCTTTGTTCTGTATAAGCCAAAAATATTGTTATTCAGTCTGATATTATGTAATTGCCCAAACTATGAGGTTTGTGGTGGGATTATTTGGGACAGAGATGCTACATATAAGTATGTTGTGCAAACAATAATGTAAAATGAATGACTTACAGAGGATGATGTGAAGTTTGCACTATGTGCATATTTAGACTGCTCAGCTATAACTGAAGTTGTATTTACCAAATGTTGAAAATTGATCTTCTACCTTAAACTTATAATTACCTTTGATGTTTACATTCTGTATGTAGCAAACATCACTATAGAAATCTGAAATTGCGCTGCTTGTAAAAGTTGTAACTGCTTGATAGTAATTTGTCATGTTGACATAATGATTATTCCTTAATCTAGAATGTTTCTAGTTACGTAAGTACTTTTATTCATGTTATATAGTAACCTGTTTATACATTATGTATGTAAATGTTTATTGTTCGCTAGGAAACTTAAGTTTGGGTCAACACAATTCCAAACAGACAGTTATAATTTATGATAATAATTAAAATAGTTTATGCACAATTATCTTAAAATATACAAAATTAAATGTAAACTTAGTAACATTCAGATTAATGCTTAAAGACATTCTTTCCTTTCTTACTGTACACTGATTTCTGCATGCATTTTTAAGTGTAAAGATGCCTTGCTGGTACCTGATACTTAATGCTGTAAATGTTAGCTGTGTTAGCTTCAGTTTTGCTTGGTTACTTTATATTTGTATGCATCATATGGGAGAAGTCAAAACAATACTACTTTTGTGTAAAACAAATGAGCTCTGTATTCGCATGTTAACAATACTATCAGAGCTAATGACATTCTGTGATAATCAGAAACGTCATTTCTATGATGTTTCTGGATGTAACAGCATAACTAGTGCTACGATGGGGCTGATTTGACGATGGGACTAGTGCTACAATGGGACTGGTGTGGAGATGAAAACATTCTTGAGTGGATGACCATCTCTGGGGTGCAAGAATTTCTCTTGATAGGTGTGCAGCCACCAGGATTACGATCTGTTCCTAGCTGTACTGGACATTCCATATTTCTTAGACTCCTGGATTAATCTGTACTGCTATCACACTGTCTACCACACCCTGTTCTTTGTACCTCCCTTTGCAGGTGCAGTGGGTAACATGACACTTGTGAAGAGGCTTCAGTTTCCTTTCCAAGAGAAAATTGGTCCTACACAGACCCATCCTCACTCCACCCATGAACAACAGTTCTCAAATTTTATATGGATATGAATCTGTATGTGCATCAAAGCCCTTCTTATGCAACACAAGACATGGGTAGCCGACATACGTTTGCGGCACTGTGAACTGTATCTTGACAGCTTACCACTACCTTATCCAAGACTGCCTCTAAAGTAGTAGCAATAAAGGCTGTGCATATGTGGCATGTACTTCTTTTTGAGAACATCCATCAGGGGTTTCAGAGTATTTAATTCTACAGCATCGAATGTGTCATGAAGTGCTCTTTGACCCAGTTAATTTATAACATTACATAAATAACACACAGCACAGTGAACAGTATTAATGGCGATGATAACGACATTGATGACATGAACAACACTTATAATAGTCTATTCACTGGACAGTAAATTTGTAATTATTTATTTATTCTGTTAGATGAGTTGATTGTTAATCAGTGCAATGATGACTGCATTACCACCTGAAGCAAGACTGCTTAATACAAATTTCTGCTTTATTCAATAAATTTTTCGTGTCCACATATGTTGCTGCAACAATAAAGTAAAATTAAATGATATGATTGAATTGTTCATTTGATGGAATTCTGTATTCATTTGGATGTTAAATACACCAGTGTATCATTTCTTTAATGCCTCATCTGAATCCTTGTCACTATTGCCATTTTTATCTCGAATTTATGTATAGCATTGCCTAACACTTGTTTGTAATTTAGTTTTCAAAGCTATAATTGTAAAAAAAAGAAAGTTGTTTGTGTTTAATATGTTATTTAAGTTTAGTTTGATGTTTCACTGTTAGTATGTTCTGAACATTAAAGAATATTACTAACTATCCTGAAATACATTATTAAAGTTATCCCCTACTGTCACTCACAGTGTTTTGTAAGTCATTGTAATATGTTGATGCTGATTTACACTTTTATGGCCACTTACCATTATTTTGTTACTGATCTCTTATAAAAGCAGATTCTTGATTTATATACATCATCTATTTTTATATCTTTATTGCCTGCTGCGGAAAGTGGATGTTAACAATGTTGTTGAATTATAGTGTAAGCGGCTATGCCTTCATCCAGAAAGAAATAAAAATATGTTTGACATGTATAGGTATTTTAATTCATCTCCCTCAGGATATCTCACATATAACTTATTTCATCTCTGGCAGTGTTTATTAATTTGATGTGGTAGTCAGGAAGCAACCTCAAGATGTAAAACAAACTCTTGCAACGTTTTTGTCCATAAAATTTGGAATTGGGAAGAAAGATAATGGTGGCAAGTGCTGTTATCAAATACACAACACTGAAATGGTTGTATCTGAGTGGTTATACACTACATTAGAACAGAATTTTCCAATAATCAAAATTTCTTTTGTGACAGCATTATGGGATAATTTTCTCCTATTCCCACATGAGGGTGCACAGATAGCTTGAGCATTTGGGAGCTTCTTCCATACTCAGTTAAGAGAGTTAGCTCTGCCAGTAACACTGTGACAGTTTTTTACATACAGAGGATGACAGTGTGCGGTTCAACAGGCAGGTCCTGTCAATAACAGAGAAGCTGTTGAAAGCTTTATTTCTCCCTAAAACCTTAAGGGGCAAGTAAATCTGAAAAACATATCTAAAAATTTCATAATCTTGTTCTGATTGTGTAGAAACAATTGTTACTCCTAAGTAACACTCGGACGCAATAAATAAGCCCTGTTGTGGTAAATAAATTTACACTCATATTTAGGGTACGTTAATTATCACATTCGTTTAGGGAGTGACTCGTTATCATGTTAAGGCACCATTTTCAAAATTTTAAGTGGTATGTAAAATCTTGTGGCTTTTGCAAACTGAAAAAGAGGAACTTGCAGTTTATTCCATGCCATCGACAGGAAAACTGTGAATGCCTAATTATGTAAACAGAAAGGTATACTAGGGTTTAACCTCCCATTCTTAATGATGCTTTCACCATGCCCTCCCAGAAAGTGGGTGGTCACAAGTGCATGGCATACTGTCTCATCTGTTCCAAAACACAAATATTAGGGTATGAGATTGATAACCATTTACCATTCATTGTTCCACAGTGAGAAATATTTATTGGATTTTTCAGATTGGTGCAACAGGTAAATCAAATATACTGGTGCCCGTTGCAATTTATTGCTTCAAAATACCTATAGAAACAACTGTGGGAGCTCTCACACAGAATCTTTGGTTTGTCATCTCTCTGTACTTATGTCTGGTTTAGGCAGCACACGATCCACATCTCCATTCAACAACCTGTAGTAGTATTCATGGAAATCCGTAGGAAACCCACCGTTCCATAGTAACACTCTTGTCTCTCATTTGCTGTGAATAGATCTTTAAATTTGCTGCTGCACTTTGTACTTTCTTGATGCAGTGGACCTGCTGTGCAGTTCCAATACTTCTGGCCATGTAATTTTATTTCTGTTTGCAGATGATTGAGGACCGTAAGAAAGCACATATCTACTCAGACTCATGATAAAGTAATGTAACCACTCTTAACAAACTCCTCTAATGAGACGAGTGTTCAACGGAAACAATGGTATTGTCAGGAATGCCCCTAGGGAAGTGTTTTCTGTAAACATAATGATTTGGCAAGCAGGGTGGGGAATAATGTGCGGTTGTTTGCAGATGATGCTGTGATACAAGATGATTTAGACAACATTTATGGTTGTGTGTGTGTGTGTGTGTGTGTGTGTGTGTGTGTGTGTGTGTGTGTGTGTGAGTGAGTGAGTGAGTGAGTGAGTGAGTGAGTGAGAGAGAGAGAGAGAGAGAGAGAGAGAGAGAGAGAGAGAGAGAAGGATGTGTTAACGGTATTTTCAAATGACATGTAAGTTGTACATAGATGCTTTGGGAACTCGTATGGGAATCCCTGGAGAGAAAGCAATATTCTTTTTGAGGAACACTGTATAGAGAAATTTAGAGAACTGGCATCTAAAGCCGAATGCAGAATGATTCTACTGCCAGCAGCATACATTTTGCATATGAATTATAAAGATAAGCTATAAGATACTGGGGCTTACACAGACGCATATAGATATTCATTTCTACCTCACTCTTTATGCGAGTGGAAGAGGAAAGGGAATGACTAGTAGTGGAACAGGGTACACGCACACTACAGCTGCTGGTGGAATATGTATGTAGGTGTGGCCAGGCTCATAACAGGAGCTCTCATTCAATCTTGCTGTGACAGAAAAGTTTCTGGATCATGGTCGCCAGTGTCCATTTTCTCCTCGAGTTCAAAGACACTGCCAAGCCATGACTTCAACCCACAGGTGGACCTCCACAGCAGGGTGGAAGCACAAACACTGCTGTGCCTTGCTGATCTTAATTAGTTAACTCCACTTTTCACAAATCTATACATACACGACAAAGGGCACACACGGTTGGTTGGCCCACACTTACTGATTACTTAAAATATGTTTTTAACAATTACGAATGTCGTTCCTCGGCGTGAGAGATAATACATGCATTTCAAGTTGTTGTTAAGTTTGATCACACTTATAACATTTCCAGTTAAGTGTAATAGTATGTAATTAATTCGTAAGGACATAGTTTATAACCATGTTTTGGTGGAAATAGTTTAACTGTTCTTTACCATAGGGAGTCACATGCTGATTCTGGGCTCTATACTGCACTACGTTACTTCAAATCTGATTTGTGACAAATATTAAATGGTGTCTCTGTACAGGTTGACTTGTCATTTTCCAGCTAAGTCTCTTTACTTTTGACTATTTTGGAGACTATGTCATTATTGTGACACAACATCACATTGCAGCTTAAAATATTTGTAGCACCAACATTTACAACTCAATTTTAGGACAGACACTGTGTACATATATTATTTTTGAGATGATATTGTCCCTTCTTTTATACCTCCATACAAAAATAGTATAGGTAATTTCCTGTATGTATCCACCTGTCCCCAGGTAACACCATCCCTCCTATGGGTCCGTCTATGTCCCCCTCACTTCCATACATAAAATGGGGTTCACTGAACTTAAAAATTGAAACTATATCTCTTTCTGTGTCAAAAGTGTCTATATAGCATATTTAAGTTTTACTTGATACATGGGTTTCCTACTACTTTCCATTCTGTCACTCTTACTGTGTCTTTCACTGAGTCATACCTTCCATCTATGTTATATTAACATTTAATAATGTGCTTTCTCTGATACAAACTTAAGATTAACTACAGACTGTTCATTAAGACCTCATTTGCTGTTACACATGGAAATGTTGTTATCCAGTTTGTTCTTATCAATAGAGTTGTGCACCACTCATTTTGAAATCATGAAGTAGTACTGAGAATACAGAAGTTTCCTTTAATTTGTTACTTTTCCTCTCAACTACTTTGTCATATACTAGGTATATATGTGATACAGTAGCTTTTCACTTTCCACTGAGAACACAACTATCTTTTTGTTAATCCCAATTGAAAAAAAACATTAAATTATCAAACTCAAAACCTTTATTTATTGTGTGTCAAACACTTTATGCCCAATTATGTAACATATGTATAACTATCAGCTTTTTCATACACTTTGACACGTATAAGGTTCACACACAAGTTAATAGCATTTTCGTTTTGCATGTTGCATTCCACCACTGTGCAAATTTTGCATGAAACAGAAAGGTTACAAAATGAGGTGTATGAGTACCGCATGTCCGAAGTGAAAATCGCAAAAATCAGTTGGTGGCCATATCTATCTCTATTTGCTCATCATCAAGTGGCTCATGAAATACTGAACATTACAATTGTTGCAGGGTTAGGGGTCAAACCCGGGACTCCACATGGCAGACCTGAAGCTGGGACCCACCACACCGTATTTCGTCAGGAGGCCGAGCAAGTTCAAGAATTTTGAGAGACAGTGCAGAGTGATAAAGCGGTATTCAGTAACATTGCTTTATTCAGCTAATTTACAGTATTTGATGGTGAAGCGTAGTGTCAGCGTGCTGCCCGCCCGATGTCCTGCAAGTCCAGCCGGCTCAGCAGACTCCTGGTATGCCGATGCCACTGCTGTTGTTATCAAGGCTGCCTGCCAACGGAACTTGGCCGCCGCTCTCCCGGTCACCACCCAGCGATGCATAGCGCCTTGTGACTTTCTCTGCCCCATTAGGCCTGCTCTGTCTGACCAAGGGATGAAGGTGGATGTACTGTTGACCCGTGGCCCTCAGGCCACCGCTGCTCCCAACTAGTGACCTGACTCAAACCCACGCGCACCTGGATTCTGTGCTGAAATTTTCCGCTAATGGTGCTTGCCGGATGGCAACACCCACTGCCATCTCTGGCGCTGTCGTAGCGCTGCTCTGCTACCCTTAGGGTACGCCTCGCCCGGACCCAGTTTGCCAGGTGGGAAGCAAACTTGGCAACTACACTAGAGTGGAACTGAGTCCCTCCTGGACCTGCTGCAGACCTCTCTCACTGCCGTTTTTCAGGCAGACTATGCTATTTCCAAGTGGAAGGATGCCATTCCACCCTCCCCTGGCGTTGTGTCCCCCGATGCAGAATATAGCCCGAGCAACAACATAGAAACAAAGTACAAATTTATACAGAATGCTTATAATATTGCTGCCAGACTGGCCACTATAAGCATAGAGCAGCACAGGTCTGTCCAGACGTTCCACTGACCTGGCAGACCCTGTCAAGCTAAACTTGCCCGTCTATTTATATTGATTTCTCCCTTGCTTCTGACATAGTGTCAGAGAGAGACAGGAACAATTGTAGGGATAAATTCCTACAGGTCAGCCATTTACAAATATCCTCTCCTGGCTCTGGCCTAGTGCCCCACCTCATATATCCACTAACTAAGAGCAACGCTGCAGTTTCCTACCTTGTTGTTGCTCCACTCAAAACAAATCGTGCATGCAATACCGCTGTCGCAGCTCTGCGCCGGCAGGTGCCATGTTAACTTGCCTGGCCTGCTGGCTGTCGTCCGTTATGGCACTCTGCCAGCGGCCCCAGATTTCATCCCCCAACAGCGCCTTCATTGAATTTCGAAAAAATTTCCCTTTCCCTTGACTAGATTGACACTAGTGCAGCACTATCCTGGTGATGAACAATTGTGTCTGTATTCTAACATAAGGAAAAGAAAGGATTGGTTGGGGCCAAACAAAGGAGCAACATCCCATAGAAAAATCTGCATGCTTTCACAAAAGATAATGTTATGCATCTAGTGGAACGACGATGGTGGGGTGTATTATGAATTGCTTCCGCAAGATGTAACGGTCATTGCTGACATTTTCTGTCAACAGAAAAGATGTCTTGCTTATACAGTCTAAGAACAGCAACCAGGAAGTCCAAGTGAAGCAATACTGATCCATGAAAGAGCCTGCCTGCATTCCGTACAGTATTTTTTTGTCAGTCTAGCAAAAGTTGGGTTGGGAAGTCATGTCACACCCACCTTATTATTCACCTGATCTTGTGCCTCAGATTTGAGCCTTTTCCACTCTCTATCAAATAACTTTCATGGAACTTCCCTTTCGGATTAAGAAAGTGTTCTGAAGATGACTCAATGAATTCTTCACCAGAAAACCATGCCATTTACATTTCGCAGAATCGAAAATTTCCCCAATGTTTGCTGTCCATTGTAAGCACTGAAGGATGATATATTATTGTACGCTGAAGTCTCTGTTATGTTTATTAAACCTATAGAAAAAGTATACAAACTAATGCACCAGCTACATACCTGTGTTGGGGCCTAGCGCAATGGTTATCATATAAACATGATGTAGAAGGTTGTTGGATCAAAAAACGACAAATGAAACTTTTTTTTCAATTTATAAATCTGATCAAAAGAATTTGATTATTATTGTTATTCAATTAATTCGTTTACATGTAATTTTTGATATTATTGTTTGTTTTATTTACCCTTATTTTTCTTTCTGTCATTCTTTTTTCTCCTGGAATCTGCCTGTGTCACCTATAATGTGGAAATAATTGTTAATGTGTGTGTGTCCGTCTCGAGTTGCTTCATAGAGGTTAGCTTTAACCACCATAAACAAAGCAAGTGCGATTTTTAAATCTGCACAGATTGTTGATTGCTATTCTCTCTTATGCATTTCACATCATGGGGTTGTGGTTAGCTTAGGACACAAATTTGAATTCAGGGCTTTGTCTGCCATGGTTGTCATTTCTCACTTAGAATCAGCTGTCCATAGACCATCTCACATTTCCAACGTATCTGGAAGTGGCTGCCTCCAACATTACTCTGCATTAATTATTGCATAGTAATGAAGTAAAACAAATTAATATTTCCACTTTGACAGTTCTCTGCAATTTATTGCATAATTTGGTAAACCATACTGTTTTTTCTGACATGCTCTGGTGGTTTCCGGTGATTAAGGGTGTCAGTGTGGTACTGGTGTGCAAGACTCACACTCCCTCTTGGCTATCAAACTTACTTGGAGTTGCTTCGCCGATCATCTTTTCAGGATAGCCAGCTGTGATGTCCTGCACGTCTTCTTCTCTGAATATAGGATGCTACATGGAGGAAATTTTTTATACTTTAAAATATTCTTGAGTGTACGGAGTTATTTTAAAACTGAATCTCACTGTATTTTCATCACACACAACAGTTTCTGACAGACCGGAAGGTTTCAAGCTTACAAAAAATGTTTTAGTTGTATGAAAACTATCACATTCATTTTTCCATAAATACAGTCTACAAATCTCACAAAGTTTAACAAGACAACTCTCTAGACCTTACTTATTGATTCTTTCTCTTACATTCGTAATTGTCCCTTCTCTTCTTTCAACAACATTCAAATGTTCACACAGTAATGTTTCATGTCGCATGGAGTACGGCGCGTTTATTCCTTGAGCTGGATGTGTAACTATAGGCGACTACCTGCCCACGCCGATCATCCGTCCCATACACGTCCGTCCTGCACACACACATAACTGTGGTGCAGTAGACACAGTTCTACTCATCTCTAAAATAACGCGTGTTCAAGACGGTGGAAATACGAGGGTCTCTAGAATTTACTCCAAAATTCCTTAGGCATTACAATGCCTTCCAGAATGCTGGAAGTTAGAAAAGTATAATTATTAAATTGTCATTACTTCAACACCCCCCCCCCCCCCAATCAATTTAATAATTTCCTAAATTGCTCATAAAATTCACTATCCCCAGCTTTTAACACAGTCCATTGAAACGTGCACTCTTAGCTACTTTTGGTAAAATATGGGCCATTTGTTCCTCGGAGCTAATGTATTGAACATTCAGATGGCCTTTGTTGTATAGCTCTTGTGTAGAACGGATTTCACATCCAAATGCTTCAGTCATCTATGTTCCCACTTCCGTAATTGACAGATTCTTCAAGAAGATGCTTAAGCCATGGGGTGTCTGTCATAGCTGTCGCCGAAGCTGGATATTCTGCTTCTATTTCCTAGTGAAACTCATCTGTCTCCTTGTCACCAGAAACAGTATTTTCAAACAAAAAACTATAAGAAAGTGAAGAAGACAGAAGATCTACAACATAACATAGTCAGAATCAACATAGCAGTAATAGCATTTAAAATTTCCTTTTTGTAACACAGGCCAACATCAAGTGTTCCTTTAATATATTAAAGAATTCATTTCAAAAATTTCTACTCTAATTCTGTTGGTTAATTTTTCTGTCTACTAAAATAGTTAAGTGATGCACTTCGTCTGGTCATAGCTGTCATTATATACATTGAAAAACACAGTAATTGTCCATCTGGTTTAAATTCATCCATTTGACCACACGCATCTCCACTGGATTTGACTTCCATCGATGTTCTCAGTGCTTACAGTCTTCCATGTTGAATCTTTTCAATAAGTATTCAAGATGAACATAGTGACAAAGAAACATTTTGCCACTGTTGCTCTGCATATTTATTCTGAGGAATGATTTTGGTTCTCCAAGTTCTCACATTCGACATTTTAACTAGTTCTTAATGTAGGTGACTTTTTTTTTTACTATTACATCCAGCTGGAATATTATCTACTTATGGAAGCAAATTGAGTATAATGATCATCAATGATTTCAACATAGAGACATCTGCCAATTTTGGGTTGTCGAAACATGATTTCCTTCTAAAACTGTCAAAAGTTTTTTTTTAGTTTGCATACAAGTCTTTTCTTAATCTTTACACCAGGTCTCAATGCAGGAATCAATTTTGTACATCTGTTTGTTCCATAAATGAATTATGTTCCTTCACCACACTAAGGAGCATTCTTAGTGTTGTGAATTGAGCAAGTGGAGTATAGTCATATCTCTTTCAATATTTCCAGACATGTCTATTTTTACTTTGAACATCCTCTTACTGTCAGTGATACTTTTATTTGCTGTAAGTGGTGCATAAGTCAAAGTTCCATTAGATGACTGAGAGCCCAGTTTTTCCATTATTGCTTTTTTTCCATTCTTCTTCTACTTCTTCTTCATCATGCCTAACCTGAACGTCTTCAGACTTCTGAGGTAAGTTTTCCCACTAATGTTTTTGCATTCAAGGGAAACACTGGATAATCCTTGAAAAACATAATTTTCTTGTTATTCTATTGCTTTTCCGCAAAGTTTCTGCTGGCTTCCACTTCTTCTGACATTGTGGGCCTTGAGTTCCCTTCAACAGTTTGCACAAAATCAAGGACTTCAAAACAGAAATAACTTTGAGGAAACTGAAGAATGTTCTGAATTACATTGTTCACTTGAATGGTCTTCTTCAAGATCCAATCATAATTGCTTTCATCTTCAAATTGAAACTTATCTTTTTCAAAAATTACATCTCTCCCAAATACAACTTTGTGTTGCTTGGCGCACTATATTCTGTGGCTAATTAGACAGTTTCATTTTAATGGGCTAGTTCCTTTTCAATACTTTCCTGGGAATGTGCCACTATGCAACACACCCAAAGTCATATTTGTTAAATTTGGCTTTCTTCCATCCGATAGCATTTCTAGAATTTCTGCATCTAAAACTGAAGTATAACTACGGTTAATGATAAAAGTATCTGCCAGTAACTTTTGACTAAAATTGCTTTCAAACTTCGCGTCCAAGAATTGTGCAATGAGACTTCTCAATGACAGTATGATTTAGTCGCTCCGCCACTCCATTTCGTAAATGACTTTGCAAATATACTCATGACCGTTGTCACTTTTAAATCTCCTGATTTTCAGCAAATACATACTTTGGAAATACGAAGCAAGAATTGTTACCAATATTGTATCGACCACTGTGCCATACAGTTCAGTGAGCTGACACATGGGTATTATATACTGTAGGACTGAAAGTTTCGGAGTGTTTTTCTCGTGAGTGGCTAGCCATCTGGCCGTATGGCTGGGGCATTGTAACTCTATGGGGTAGTGCTGCCAACACATGCCATCCCACTCTTAACATCATTTCCCAACCCTCACACTCCCCTTGTTAGTGTGTGTATATACACAATTGAATCATTTCTGTGAGCAGCAGCTATAGCTATCACCCTTTTGAATTGAACCTGCTGAATTTTTAAAAACAAGCATCATCCAGCCAATAATAGTTTATGCACTGACAATTAATTATTTAGTGAACCTGACACTAGAAGAGCACCTTTTAGTTTTAATTTGAAATTCCAGTCCACAAACTATGCTTTCAACATAAATTTCTCCAAACTTTATTCTTATTTGATTCACCAGTTTGTTCACATCCATCAAAGAACAGATTAATTAACTAAATATCCTGTTACCCTCAAATCTAGAAACCAATCCACTTTGCCACCTGGAAAACTTCCAGTAACAGCTGAGAAAGAAAAATTATTTTCATTTCTGTTTATTTTTTGGAGAGATTTAGCTAAATTTGCAGAACTATACCTCTATGCTTTTGTGGCAATCTAACATTGTATTTTTCCTCAATAATGGCATTGTTTCCCACGTCTGTAACACATATATTGGGTTGTTACATAAGTTTGTTGCATTTTTCTGTACGTTTGATAAACACAACAGATACACATACACACCCTACTCATCCATAATATATTCTCCTTCACTATTTACAACAGTCTATCAATGCTGAAATAACTTTTTGATTCCATGACTGTAGACATCGAGTGGTTTTGAGGTGAAGAACTCGTCGAGCCATGGTAGGAGCACCTTTTGCATCCGGCAAAGCTTAGCTTGAAGTTTGTTCGATAGGGAGCAGGAAAAACTGAGGGTGCAAGATCAGTTGAATAAGGTGAGTGCAGAATGACCTCCCAATCCAATTCTAGTATAAAGTTTTTGGTCAGTCTCGCAGAATGGGCGCGGGCGTTATCGTGGAGTAGCATCACTTTTCGCAGTCTGCCTGGTCGTTGTCCTCAAATTGCGTCCATAAGATGTCTCAGTTACTGACAATAAATATCATCAGTGATGGTTACATCTCAGGGAAGCAATCTGTACTACACCACACCATCACTGTTCAACTAGATGCATAATATTATGGATGCATGCAGGCTTTTATATGGGGAGTTGCTGCTTTGTTTGGGGGCAACCATTCTTTTCTTTTCCTTATGATCTTAGGATAAAGACACCATTTCTTGTCACCTATAAGGCTATAACGATACAAGTTAGGAATGGTCAACGTTGCTTTCAAGCAAACTGATCACTAACAATGAGAAAAGCACATACATCCACCTGCTGATTTATGTGTTTTCGGCTTAGAGCATGTGGTACCTTTTTGCAACCTTCTCCATTGCATGCAAATGTCGCACGATGGTAGAATGATCACAGTTAATAACATTTTCCAGTTCTCGAGTTTACTGACATTGATTATTGTGGGTTAATGTGTTTAAACAATCTTTATGAAACTTTGACTGTCTTCCTGAATGTGCTGAATCACTAATGTCAAAATGATCCTTCTTAAAACAAGAAAACTGCATTCTTGCCATGATCTGTCTCATGGAATTATCCCCCTCCCACATGTGGCGTGAATGTTTCTGACTGCCTCCGTAGCTGTCATTCCTATTGAACTGTAATAGAAGAATACATAAGAAATGTATAGATTTCTCCACTAGGCACTCCATTTTCTAGTGTCCGAACCTCCACTCATTATCTCTATATAACAAAATGACAATATGTGAACTCATATAGCAACAGTGAATTACAAAGTAAAAAATGACAACTCCTAGCATCCACAATATCAACTAAAATCTTATTTTTAGACAAAGCTTTAACTGCATCATACATAGCTTGAGACTTGGTTGTCTCTGAATACATCCTTTTACCTTGCTGTCAGATGCTGTCGACGATGGCAATTCATTTACTGTCCAGTTGTTACCTTTAGATTTACTAAGTTTTGCTTCTTTGTCTAGTAATCTACCCTTTAAGAAATTCGGTTCCAATTCCTCACTTGAGAAGGTATTCAGAGCAGTAACAACTACTTATGATTCTGGTGGAATTGTTTGTAAGAAACCGCATACTATATCAGTTCCTCCAATATTATCATCCGATCCTTCAAATTACCCATTAACTTACGAAACTCCAAAAAATTAATTTCAAGAGTTATTGTCATTTGCATTAATGTTTAAAGGTCGTTCTTAATAAAAGCCATAACCTTTCAGCTCAAATGTTTGAATTAATGTATTTCTTATTTTTGGTGTAGGCCTACTCCAAGCAACTTTGTGAAATTCTTTGGATTACTTGAGACTTACACTTCTTATCGGTTTTGCCAATCTCTCCCAGAAGAGTTTTCTTCCATGCACACTATTCAGCTGTCTCAGCCATGTCCATGTATCTCTTTCACACAAAACTCACTTCCAGCTCATATAGAAGTATTTCAGTCCTAAATTTTCAGTTGCTAAAGTTCTTCCCATTAAACAACAGTACCTTGTATTCCTCTTCTTCTTGAGCCATGACTCTAAATTAGGTACTGGATTAATTTTTTCCACCTTTATTTGTTGTACTGCAACACCTGGCACCTGGGTCCATGACCAGTTGCTAAGAAAATAACAGTTATTTAGGATAAGTAATTTCAACTCGTTACTTCACACAATTTACAATTACAACCATGGGACAACAATGAAGACAAAATATAAACAGAGCGAAGAAACACAGAAAAAACACATAAAAAGGCAAAGAGAAAATAACTCAAAGGATTATTATTACATTATCGTCATTTCAACACACTTTGTATTAGATAGGAAACTCCATGTCCAAACAATGAACAATGGCACCATTTAACCAAGATACAGAACAGCCTGCCACCACAAGTAAAAAACATAGCCTTGACTTTAGAAATCTGAAGTCATTAACTGATCATTGCTCTGAATTGTGTGAATTTTTGGTCCATATGTGTACAGTGAAATATGAAACAAGCTGCAAGTGCATGAACGATTTTTATAAAATTAATAATCACTGTGAATGAGACTTTTATACAATGTGTAGCTATCTCCATACTGTGGTCTTTGTCCATGTTTGTACTGTATTGTAACACTCTTTTGGTCTCCTTCAACTATTATTTATGCTACTTGTCAACTCAGGTTATACAACCTAGGCATAGCAAAAATTGTCATTTTAACAGCCCTGGACATCTGCTGCCGTTTAGCTTACGGAATCTTCTTCTTGATACAGTTATGAAGTGTAGTGGTATGAACGAGAGGGAATTTGTTCTCGCTTGATATGGCTAATAACTATATGACATTGTTTGTCGTCTATCTTGATATATACACTCCTGGAAATTGAAATAAGAACACCATGAATTCATTGTCCCAGGAAGGGGAAACTTTATTGACTCATTCCTGGGGTCAGATACATCACATGATCACACTGACAGAAAAACAGGCACATAGACACAGGCAACAGAGCATGCACAATGTCGGCACTAGTACAGTGTATATCCACCTTTCACATCAATGCAGGCTGCTATTCTCCCATGGAGACAATCGTAGAGATGCTGGATGTAGTCCTGTGGAACGGCTTGCCATGCCATTTCCATCTGGCACCTCAGTTGGACCAGCGTTCGTGCTGGACGTGCAACCGCGTGAGACGACGCTTCATCCAGTCCCAAACATGCTCAATGGGGGACAGATCCGGAGATCTTGCTGGCCAGGGTAGTTGACTTACACCTTCTAGAGCACATTGGGTGGCACGGGATACATGCGGACGTGCTTTGTCCTGTTGGAACAGCAAGTTCCCTTGCCGGTCTATGAATGGTAGAACGATGGGTTCGCTGACGGTTTGGATGTACCGTGCACTATTCAGTGTCCCCTCGACGATCACCAGAGGTGTACAGCCAGTGTAAGAGATCGCTCCCCACACCATGATGCCGGGTGTTGGCCCTGTGTGCCTCGGTCGTATGCAGTCCTGATTGTGGCGCTCACCTGCACGGCGCCAAACACGCATACGACCATCATTGACACCAAGGCAAAAGCGACTCTCATCGCTGAAGACGACACGTCTCCACTCGTCCCACCATTCACGCCTGTCGCGACACCACAGGAGGCACGATGCACGATGTTGGGGCGTGTCCGGAGCAAGTATGGTTGGTCTGACACATCGGTGTCAATGTGTTCTTTTTTCCATTTCCAGGAGTGTATATAAGGCTGTAAAAATGAATTTTACTGCAGATGTTTTCCCCAGTATTCAGTAAATCAGTATCTCCTGGCGTAATGGTGTACATTAGAGGTGACAAGAAAATAACGTAACTGATAGAAATAACTGGTTATTGAGAAGTAGCAGTTACTGTGATAAGGGCTCATCTGATACTAGCAGTTACTTACATAACAGTGCTTTGCGCCACCTGTTTACAGAAGATCATACTATGCTTTCACGTCAATTAATCTGAGATCTGGCTATGATAGAGAGGGATATGTCATCTGGAAGAGGTTCTACATGTCATGGAAATAACAGAGACTATGCGCCATCTATTAATACAACTATGAGTTATTTTGTGCGCTCTCACTACTTTCAGCACAAAAACTAAATAAAGTTAATGTCAGAGTGGTTGCTGATAGGAGCAAACTTAAAGGCATTGTACATGTACTAGAGTTCCCTTGCGTCATTAGTTTGGGCAGTTAGTACAAATAAAGCAATTAGAGCGACAATGGAAATAACTGTCAGAGGTTGTTATTTTTCTCTAGCTGTTATTATTCTCTTTAAGTTTCATTCTCTGACACTTAACACGCTACCACTACAGGTAACCCAGTGACATTTCCAGAGAGAATAGTTACTGGAGTGAGCAAAATATTTTTGTACCGCTATGGAAATAACTATCTAGAACCCGCAGTGTCCAGCAGTTGACAACTAATGGGATTCTATTCTTTCCATTTCTTGTAATTCCTGAAACAGTTGACCTTCTATCTGGCCTTCGGTTATGTTAGAGGGTATTGTTAATGGTTTTTAGGGCTTTACACATATTGAAATATTTGAGCATTGTAGGTGATCTAAAAATGGAAAATAGTGGAGTACCTTCTCAAAGAATACCATATCCCCAATGCCTAGCTGGACCATTATGATGAAAAAACGCTGCTGCTGTATGTAATTAGTGTATCTGATCAACTTGAGTACAAAAAAACTTGTGTAATTTCATAAAACTTGTCTTTGTGGCTTTACTAAGAAAAATGAGCTTTCTCAATTTGTACATATACACTGCAAATGGACTTTTTTTATTTAATTAATTATTGGCTACTGATTTTGAATCATTTTCCACATAGTATTGAGCACATCAGTTTTATACAGGGAAATTGTACAATGGAATATTTACACTTCACACACAAGTATGGAAAATTAACCATTTGATCTCAGCATAGATGGAATGAATACAGGTATGCTTACAACAATAGTCAGATCAGTTACTTTATCAGGAGCATTCAAATAAAAATATAGATTTACTTATATTAGGGTCTACTTGTACTTGGGCATTCTACATGAAATTTTTTGAATAATATATGCTCTTTCTGTTTTGAAAGAGGCCAAGGGAGTTCATTTTGGCCCTTTGGCCCTTTATTTTAAGTGCTCATCTATCTCGTTCATGAATTAGTATAATATATATTCAAATAATGGAAAATCCTGGATAGAATTAACAATATTACGAGAAAGAAAGCTCCTACTCACTATCTAGTGGAGATGCTGTGTCACTGATACACACAACAACGACTCTCACAATTCACTCACACACACACACACACACAGACACACACACACTTACACATAGCAACATTGCATGATGGGAGTGGCAACTGGGTGGGGGTATGGAGGATACTGGGGCAGGGAGGGAGGGTGGAAGTGATTTAGAGTAAAGTGCTGCAGGTTAGACCATGGGCAGGGGAGAGGTGGGGAGGGTGGCAGAAGTAGCAGAAACGGAGGGAAATAAAAAGACTGGGTGTGGTGGTGGAATAATGGCTGCATAGTGCTGGAACGGGTGCAGGGAATGTGTGGGATGGATGAGAACAGTGACTAATGAAGGTTGAGACCAGGAGGTTTATGGGAATATCGGATGTATTGCAGGGAAAGTTCCCACCTGCACAATTCAGAAAAGCTGGTGTTGGTGGGAAGGATCTATATAGCACACACTGTGAAGCAGTCATTGATATATCATGTTTGGCAGCATGTTCAGCAACAGGGTGGTCCACTTGTTTCTTGGTTGCAGTTTGTTGGTGACCATTTGTGTGGACAGACAGCTTGTTGGTTCTCATTCCTACATAGAATGCAGCACAGTGGTAGCAACTTAGCTTGTAAAGCACATGACTAGTTTCACAGGTAGGCCTGCCTTTGATGGGATTAGTGGTGATGGTGCCTGACCTGGAGTAGGTGGTGGCAGGAGAATGTATGGATGTAGGTGTGTTACAGAGGTATGAACCATGAGGTAAGGGATTGGGAGCAGGGGTTGTGTAAGGATGGGTACATTATGTAGGTTCGGTGGATGACAGAATACCATGTGAGGCATGGGAAGGATAGTGGTCTGGATACTTCTCATTTCAGGCCACGACAAGAGGTAATCAAAACCCTGGCATAGAGTGTAATTCAGTTTCTCCAGTCCTGGGTGATGCTGAGTTATGAGGGGCATGGTTGTCTGTGGTCAGACAGTGGGATTTTGGGAGGTGGTGGGAGACTGAATAGATAAGGCATGCAAGATTTGTTATTATACAAGGTTGGGAGGATAATTATGGTCAGTGAAGGCTTCAGTGAGGTAGTTAGATTGGGGCTGCTCATCACTGCAGATGCGGTGACCAAGTGGGGATAGGCTATACGGAAGGGACTTCTTGGTATGGAATGGATGGCAATTGTTGAAGTGGAGGTATTGCTGGTGGTTAGTAGGTTTGATATGGACGGAGGTACTGATGTAACCACATTTGAGGTGGAGGTCAACATCTAGGAAGGTAGATTGTTGGGTTGGGTAGGACCTTGTGAAGCAAATGGGGGAGAAGTAGTTGAAGTTCTGGAGGAATGTGGATTGGGTATCCTTATCCTCACTCCAGATAGCAAAGATGTAATCACTGAATCTGAACCAGGAGTGGGGTTTAGGATTCTCTGTTTTTAGGAAGGGTTCGTTTATATGGCCCATGAATAGGTTGGCATTAGAGGGTGCTATGAGGGTGCCCATAGCCATACCCTGGATTCGTTTGTGGGTAATGCCTTCAAAGCAGAAGAAATTGTGTGTGAGGATAAACTTGTCATGGTGACTAGGTTGTTGGTTTGGAATCTGTGCAACCTTTGGGAAAGGGAGTGTTCAATAGCAGGAAGGCTATGGGCATTAGGAACATTAGTGTACAGCGAGGTGGCACCAATAGTGAGAAGCATGGCACTTTGTGGTAAAGAGTCAGGAACTGTGGAGAGTCAGTGAAGGAAATTGTTCAAATGCCTCTGAGCACTACGGGACTTAACTTCTGAGGTCATAAGTCCCCCAGAATTTAGAACTACTTAAACCTAACTAACCTAAGGACATCACACATATCCATGCCCGATGCAAGATTCGGACCTTCAACCATAGCGGTCGCGCGGTTTCAGACTGTAGTGCTTAGAACCGCTCGGCCACTCTGGGTGGCTGGAGGAAATCGTTGGTGCCTTTTAAATAGGAAGGTATGTTAGGGGTAATAGATTGTAGGGGTTGGTCTATGAGAGCAGCAATTCTCTCAGTAACCGGCCACAATGGGGTGTCTTGGGTGATTAGGTTTATGGACTTTAGGAATCATGTAGAAGGTAGGATTTATTAGTGGAGTGAGAGAGTGGAGCAGAGGCATCGACTCCAGGGAGAGGCTCTGAGGTGGGCATAAGGATTTGAGTAGTGACTGGAGATCTTGCTGGATTACTGGAATGGGGTCGCTGTGGCAAGGTTTGTAGATAGAACGGAGGGGTATCTGTTGAGAGGCCAGACAAACATGTGGTTCCTGAAGAGGGGCAGCAGCCTTTTCAGTAGTTGCAGGGGCAACAGTCTGGATGATTGACTGATCTGGCCTTGCAACATTAACCAAAACGGCCTTGTTGTGCTGGTACTGGGAAAGGCTGAAAGCAAGGGGAAACTACAGCCGTAATTTTTCCTGAGGACATGCAGCTTTACTGTATGATTAAATGATAATGGCGTCCTCTTGGGTAAAATATTCTGGAGGTACAATAATCCGCCATTTGTATCTCCAGGCGGGGACTACTCAGGAGGACGTCATTATTAGGAGAAAGAAAACTGGCGTTCTACGGATCGGAGCGTCGAATGTTAGATCCTTTAATCGGGAAGGTAGGTTAGAAAATTTAAAAAGGGAAATGGATAGGTTAAAGTTAGATATAGTGGGAATTAGTGAAGTTCTGTGCAGGAGGAACAAGATTTTTGGTCAGGTGAATATAGGGCTATAAATACAAAATCAAATAGCGGTAATGCAGGAGTAGGTTTAATAATGAATAAAAAAATAGGAGTGCGGGTAAGCTACTACAACCAGCATAGTGAACGCATTATTGTGGCCAAGATAGACAGGAAGCCCATGCCTACTAGAGTAGTATAATTTATATGCCAACTAGCTTTGCAGATGATGAAGAAATTGATGAAATGTATAATGAGATAAAAGAAATTACTCAGGTAGTGAAGGGAGACGAAAATGTAATAGTCATTGGTGACTGGAATTCGTCAGTAGGAAAAGGGAGAGAAGGAAACATAGTGGGTGAATATGGATTGGGGCTAAGAAATGAAAGAGGAAGCCGTCTGGTAGAATTTTGCACAGAGCATAACTTAATCATAGCTAACACTTGGTTGAAGAATCATAAAAGAAGGTTGTATACATGGAAGAATCCTGGAGATACTAAAAGGTATCAGATTATTTAATGGTAAGACAGAGATTAAGGAATCAAGTTTTTAATTGTAGTAGATTTCCAGGGGCAGATGTGGACACTGGCCATAATCTATTGGTTATGACCTGTAGATTAAAACTGAAGAAACTGCAAAAAGGTGGGAATTTAAGGACATGGGATCTGGATAAGCTGAAAGAACCAGAGGTTGTACCGACTTTGAAGGAGAGCATAAGGGAACAATTGGCAGGAATGGGGGAAAGAAACACAGCAGAAGAAGAATGGGTAGCTCTATCAGTTTAATGTGATGTAGGTGATATTATTATATATATATATATATATATATATATATATATATATATATATATATATAATATTATCGAAATCAAAGAGGATGTAGGTGAAGATGAAATAGGAGATATGATACTGCGTGTAGAGATTGACAGAGCACTGAAAGACCTGAGTCGAAACAAGGCCCCGGGAGTAGACAAGATTCCATTAGAACTACTGACAGCCTTGGGAGAGTCAGTTCTGACAAAATTCTACCATTTGGTATGAGACAGGTGAAATACCCTCATACTTCAAGAAGAATATAATAATTCCAATCACAAAGAAAGCAGGCGTGGACAGATGTGAAAATTACCTATCAGTTTAATAAGTCACAGCTGTAAAATACTAACGTGCATTCTTTACAGACGAATGGAAAAACTTATAGAAGCCGTCCTCGGGGAAGATCACCTTGGATTCCATAGTAATGTTGGAACACGTGAGGCAATACCTACCCTAAGACGTATCTTAGAAGAAAGATTAAGGAAAGGCAAATCTACGATTCTAGCATTTGTAGACTTAGAGAAAGCTTTTGACAATGTTGGTTGTAATACTATCTTTCAAATTCTGAAGGTGGCAGGGGTAAAATACAGGGAGCGAAAGGCTATTTACAATCTGTACAGAAAGCAGATGGCAGTTATAAGAGTCGGGGGGTATGAAAGGCATGCAGTGGTTGGGAAGGGAGTGAGACAAGGTTGTAGCCTGTCCCCGTTGTTATTCAATCTGTATATTGAGCAAGCAATGAAGGAAACAAAAGAAAAGTTCGGAGTAGGTATTAAAATCCATGGAGAAGAAATAAAAACTCTGACAGAATTACAATGTCATCGGCGAACGTCAGAGGCAGCAAAGGACTTGGAATAGCAGTTGAACAAAATGGACAGTGTCTTGAAAGGAGGGTATAAGATGAACATCAACAAAAGCAAAACGAGGCTGATGCTGAGGGATTTTTGTTTAGGAAATGAGACACTTAAAGTTGTAAAGGAGTTTTGCTATTTGGGGAGCAAAATAACTGATGATGGCCGAAGTAGAGAGGATATAAAATATAGAATGGCAATGGCAAGGAAAGCGTTTGTGAAGAAGAAAATTTTGTTAACATCGAGTATAGATTTAAATGTCAGGAAGTGGTTTCTGAAAATATTTGTATTGGAGTGTAGCCATGTATGGAAGTGAAACATGGACGATAAATAGCTTAGACAAGAAGAGAATAGAAGCTTTCGAAATGTGGTTCTACAGAAGAGTGCTGAAGATTAGATGGGTAGATCACATACTTAATGAGGAGGTATTGAATAGAATTGGGGAGAAGAGAAGCTTGTGGCACAACTTGACTTGAAGAAGGGATCGGTTGGTAGGACATGTTCTGAGACACCGAGGGATCACCAATTTAGTATCGGAGGGCAGCTTTGAGGGTAAAAAACGGCGAGGGAGACCAATAGATGAATACACTAAGCAGATTCAGAAGGATGTAGGTTGCAGTAGGTACTGGCAGATGATGAAGCTTGCACAGGATAGAGTAGCATGGAGAGCTGCATCAGACCAGTCTCAGGACTGAAGACCAAAACAACAACCAATATTGTCTAGATTCTCCAGTAATAATAAACATGCAAGGTGTACGATTGCTCCTATCACACCTCCTTTTATACTCTAAAAATCCACAGTGATGGCACATGATCACCCCAATCAAACTATTTTGTGAGCTGGATGTCCATTGTACTAATGCACCAATACCCCCAAGGAGGATGAATCATTTTATGTGTTAAACTGTACCCAATTATAAGGGCGATATTTCCAGAGTCGGTGTCCAATGTTATGCGATTAGGGCTGCAAGTGTAATATTTAATTCTAATTACAGCGATAAATAAATTTTGCTGGTTTCCTAGGACGACGCGGTTTCGAATGTGAGGCGTGTGCCAGAGGAGGCATGTGGCCAGAACAAATGGGCTTTTCTGGCAATCGGTGGTTACAACGAAAAGTTCCAGTAGGCCAGCTAGTCGGTTATTGCACACACAAGTCCCAGCCACAGTGCCCTTTCGATAGCTAAACAGCAAACTAATACACAGTGTGCATTGGGCTGTCTCTGTGATCGTATGTGTTGCATGTATTCCCCTTGGAAAATTGAGTCATTCAATATCGATAACTGTCAAGTGTTGGCAATGAACGTGTTGATAACATCCTAATTCCTACCACTCCAATCACTTCCAGACGCCCTCCACGTCAGGGTGGTGCACTCTGGCGGACACACGCGTCCACCAAACTGGCTACGGCCGTCCGACCTCTGAGCGTTGGCGCTGGTTGCTCATGAGGAGATTGGCGAGTGACGTGTGGACACTGGGCATGTGCATTCAGGATGTATTTCAGCGATATCCAACATCTGGCCATGACAACTACTGCTACGGCCTGGACTGTGGTATTTTCTGTGTCTTTGTCCTACCCCCTAACCCACCCTTTCTCCTCCTCCTCCTCCTCCTCCTTCCGAATGTAGTGGAGAGAACCAATTTAGGAATTCTACAAAGATTTAAAAATCCAATCGCAATATCCAATCCCCGTTTAATCAATTTATTGTTGTTGCTTTATTACGAGCACACATACCAGTCCGAAATCTCCACAGAATTTCTATGGACACAGCATGCAGCTGAGCTGAAATTTGAAATTTTCAGCTACCTCCAGGTTAATGGACTTTCTATAAATGACTTAACTGTATCAGTATACACCAATAGGAGGCAACGGGAAAAAATAACAGTAGGGTTCGGAAATTGGGAAGCTGTAGGATCGAATCACATCAAATATTCTAATCCTAGTAATCCACCAATAGAAAGCAACGGAAAACTGTCCCACACGAAGGGCATCGATTTAATTAATTAGACAATCAATCTGATGGAGATATTACCTCACTCTAAGAAATGCACAGGTGGGGTTTACTAGGTAAATGCTGCTTTGTGTGTGATTCGATCCGACCATGGCCAATGGTGAATGCAGTCCTAGCAGGGTTACACTACAGGACATGACCGGTTGTGATGAGGGGGGGGGGGGGTGGAGGGAGAGAGAGGGGGATAGGGGAAAGAGAGAGAGAGCATGTGCTTGAACAGGAATTTCTCAGCAATCAAATAATAAAGAACAGCCACCATCAGAAGCTCTTTTGTTTGGGGATTACTGCAACGTCTGCTCTCATAGTGGCCAGTCACGGACCTGAGCAGGGGTAGCGTGGCCTCCACATATAGTAATACGTGGAATGACAAGCCCAGTGAAGTGTTTGGGCGTGTGGGCTAAAAAAAAAATTTCGAAGTTGTTTAATATTCCAAGTATCTTCTCACCCTCAAAGAATTTGTAGGTAATGGAATTTTGTCTATTTAAATATTTAAAGTAAATAAATGAACTGTATGATATACACTGCCTTGTATCCCTTAAATTGTTTAAATAAAGAATCTTTCACACATTGTTTTGTGTATGAGAAACTTTTTAACTCTTTATTTGGCAAATGGTGAAAATAAAAAAAATTAAGTGCTTATATCTATTTATTATACTTAAAGAAATACAATTCAGTCAGTTTTAGAAATTTTTGACAAAAATTATGAAAATTATGAAACGTTGCTTACAAGCAACATTGCCAGCAGTAGATCACACTTATACATATTATAGGAAAAAGGAGTTTGCCGATAACCTGAAGCAAAATGTTTGCCGTACGTGAATAATTTAATTTATAAACACATTTATGCATTCCTGCTGTGTAATAGAACTGTTTCATTTTCCCTTCTTGTTCTTCTTGCAATGGAATTTTTGGAAACAGTTCCTCTTTGGATCGAAGTACAATACTAGATTGCAATTGGAACACATGACTGTAGAATATTCAGACGGACAATAACGACAACGACCTTTGGGACCGTATACAGGCCCAATGCTCCATATTATCAAATCGGGCATCTTGTGTAACAGTCGGAGCTGTTGCCTTCCTCCTCTTCTTTTATGGTGGTGGTTTGTCTGTTGGAGGTCTTCCTACTTTACTTTTACCTGAAAATATCAAACCATTGGCAGTATCTGCCCTAAATGACTTTGATGAGGTCTTTTTGTCCAGAGATTCTCTTCGAAAAATGCAGGCAAGCATTTAAAACACTCAGATCTAGAATAAATCTAAACCATCTCATGTACCATCGCCTAGTTTTCATTGGTACTCTGTAGAGCTCTATCAGCATACCAGCAAGATCAACTCCTCCCATGTGCTTGTTGTACTGACGTACATTACTGGGACAGGGCACATCAATTCTTTTTTGATTGCTGTCCCATCGTTTTCCTGTTGAGAGTGGTTGGACACCAAAAAACGAGCTTGCAAGTGTCACGATTTTATAGCCTGCCCACCTTACTAAAATGAGGTCGGAGTGACTGTCCTTCCTGTAGTCATAGCTGACTCGTCATTCAGTAACCGCTTCTCGTCATGTAGAGGACAGTTCTTTATTCAGTTCCTCCTTATGGTGCCCATGGACTCAATGTTTTGATGTTTTTTAAGTATGTTTTAAGTTCAAGGCTGCAAAATAAATTGTCAAAATAAAAGTATTCCAATTCCATTATTTTCACGTCATCAGCAAGATCAGTTATCATCCCCTTGCCAGTATAGGGAAGAAAATCATAGACAACTCTAGACACACCAGCACGAACAAAAATCTTAAAACGCCACTTGTGTGGCTTATTTGAATATATTGGCGCAAATTACCTGCTCTTGTACCTTTATATGCAACCATCTTCTCATCTGTAGAAAATGCCGACTCTTGTTTCTGCTCACGGCAGTTCTATACAATTGACTCAAGAACAGGTCTTATTTTCAAAAGTCTTTCAGAACAGTTCACAGCATTCTCATTGCTCGTAAAATGCAGGTATCGGCGGAGTTTCTGAAAGCGCTTCAAACTGAAAATGCTGGTGAATTTTTCACAGTTCATTGACTGAGACCAATAGTCAGTCTACTAAGACATAGAAACAAGACCCATGTATATCAGAACACCGAAAAATTGTTCTATTTAATTTATATTGCTGTTTACTGACGTGTAGTTCGTTGGTCAGAGTTTAAGTTCGTTTCCTGCACAATTTTGTCAATTAGTTCTGAATCAAAGAATCTTCTGAAATAACCCAGTGGTGTATTGCCTTCATCAGAAAACACAGGAGAGAGACTTTCTGCCCTAGCAGTTGTATCTTCCTTTACCCACATGTAAGTGACTGCTTTTGTAATTTACTTTTTCACTTGACTGCCACTTGCACTAGAAGGATTCACTGCAGAAGGTCCTTGCACATGTTCAGCTTCTGAGATTTCACTTCCTAAATCAGAATCAGTGTCTGGTATAACTTGGTTATGGAACTGAGATTGACGCTCTGGAATCACTACAGCCTGCCAAAGCTTCGAGTTCAGTGTCATCAGATTCACTTAGATCAGACAAAGCCGGGTTTTCTAGTGGAACTACTATTCCTCTCGCTTTTTCAATTCCATAAAATATTCTGGAATCCATTGCTAAAAAGCCCCTAAAAATAAAAATATCTTCTCTGTCACACCGTAAACATGTGTAATATACTAATGGCACATGTCCCAACTATAGGCAATGTTGCTCACAGGCAACATAAAAGTTTTATACTACTTACGTATTTCCAAACAAAGATTGAAATATTTCTGCTGTAAACTTACCTCTGGGTATATCTTGCCAGTAATCTTAGCAGTTTTTCTTCAATCTATTTAAATCCACTCTTTTAGAACCAAAATAAGACACCTCTGTTGCTCACACGAGGAGATCTCTGTAACACCACTGCACAAACTGCTATCTCGTGTGGAAAACCTTAAGCTATTACAAAAACTGGCGTTGGCAGTGTGTAAAAGAATGTTGCCTGGAGGCAGTAATGCCAGTAAAATGCACTGGGAAGAGTTTGTTGTCCCATAAGGCCAAGGTAAATGTGATGTTGCTTGAAAGCAACACTGCCAAATAAAGGGTTAAACAATATTCCATACACTGCAATCAATTTTCCACCTGCTAGCCAATCAATTGGGTCTTTTTCCAGACAAATTCCTGGAGGGGGAGGGGAGGGGAGGGGAACTGCTGGGGGTGTCCCAGATAGGGAGGGGTTAATTAATTGGTCGATTTAATTAATTAGTCAAATGGGTCCATATCATAAGTGTGCTTGTATTGCGAGACAATTTCCAGAGGGGTGGTGGAGAAGGAGGAGAAGTGGGGAGAAGGAGAGGGAAGGGAGGAGTGTGGAGGGTTTCTTGGAATGACGGATTATCCTCAGGTGGACATAATCCACTTAGCAAAATAGTAAGTTAAGGACTTGTCAATCAAAAGAGACCAATAGGTTTTCCACTGAATGTATGCTTGCTCCTGATGTAGGCAACCTGCGCTAACAAAATGTGCTGATCCTTTCCTTACCCAACTACTCCTGTTCACAGACAAATGTGAGTTCACTGGGGAGGGATTGTGTTCTGAATTCGCTAAACAGCCATGTCTGGCAGCCAAAAAGCTCCATGCGAAGCACATTCCGAGGCTTCGGTGCCTGTTGGATATTTGTTTGTTGGCAGGCATTCCAGACTGTCGTGTAACTGGGCCGTACCTCCTTCCACTATAACTGGTCTTGCATCTCTTATGTCTCTACAAAAGATATTGGGGCCGTCCTTGAAAGCTGTGCCAGTGATTGCCCATCAGGAAATGTGGTTTCAGCATGATGATGCACCAACTCGCTTGTATCGTGCAGTTTGCAGACATCTGAACAAACGATATGGTGACAGATGGACAGGGCGAGGAGTCTTAACACAAACAAATGTGCTTAAGTGATAAACAGGTGTTCCGTTATGTTTCATTTCGAATTGTTTTGTATTGCCTTATGCGTAATTTAATCCCTCAAACAGAAGTGGATGAGTTAAAAATCGAAGTTGAAACCATTGTAGAACTGAAACGGTACATTCCTGGGCATGGGTTTGTACTCAAAATATTCTTTCCTGTCTCCCTTCTACAAGTCCTAGAAGTTTGTCCGAACACCCGGCATTCAGATTTTTAGTTCGACTATCGATCGTTTATATGCTCGGACAGCGTTTTGTGTTTGTTCTTAGTTTTGACAATTATTAGCGAAAAGTGTTTTACCGTGGAACACACTTCAGACTTTCACACTTTAATAGACCTTTACTCCATTTTGTTATTCTATTTTGAAATGACAGCATTCACTTTAGGAGTGGTGCACTTTCTTTCTGAAATTACAATTACTCCGGAAAAGTAAGATTTTTGACAAATGAGAGACTGTTCCAAGATACAACATGGTCATGTACCTAGGTACAAATATCAGTTCAAATCGTTGCAATCGAGAAAAAATTTTGTCAGTAGTGTATTTCTCTATGAGAAATGTCTTACGTTATTACTCTACTACACAAGAATAATCAGCAAGCGAAATCAATCGTTTTATCAAAAACCAGTTAGAAGTTAACAACGATCTGAAATAGAAGCTGTTGCAGCTATCACAAATTTCCCTTTTCGAGACTGGTAACTTCGTTAATACATTACATAAACATACTTCTTTTGCAAATCTCATATACTCCATGGTGCAAGGTCTTCCGTTTGAAGGTACGAGATGGTTTGTGACCCACGAACTATAACTTATTCATCCACACGTTATGTAACTAGTCAAAATTAAACAATATTTTATTCACCACAAAATTCTTTAACCATAGAACAGACAGTATCCTCCAAATATCTTTAATATATTACACAACACTAAATATGTAGAACTCGTTATATTTGCAAACCCTGCAGAAAACAAAACCTCAGGCCCCACAACAGCAGCAGTCGAAAATGCCAGGAACTACTTACCGCGTCCTCTAGTACGCGTTGCTTCATTTAGTTCTAAAATCGGTGACTAACTGAAACACCGACCAAGAAAGAAGATGTGTTTGTAGGTACACTATCCTATGCCCCCCCCCCCCCCCCCTATTCTCATATTGTCATAAATGGAGCACCAGAAACAGATATTGCTTACATACAGTTGTAGTCAGTTGCGTATTCTAGGATCCCAGTCACATTTCTTTAGAATAGTAAATAGCGTTTGCAGGAGCTCTTTATTTTAGTCTCTGAAAGTACCGGTTCACATGCGATTAACTTTAATCTTCAGCATATACTCGACAAATGAAGATCAAGTACTTTCAACTAAATTCAGTCCTTCATACAATAAAGGAGCCGCCACAGTGGTATGGAATCAGCCCCCGTGGTCTCACTTCACCCCAATAGACCCCGTCAGACCTTTTTCGTTTTCGATTATAGTGCTTTGCGAAACTCCGGGCCAAAGTAACTTTCACATGTTGTGTCACTGTCAAGCAAAATAGAAATAATTGCTGCTGCATGGTACAGATGGTAACAAAGCAGCATGCAATGATACGAACATAACTGACGTTTTTGTTCAAAGACAGTAGTCACATTGCAAAAGGCGGAACGTGTTCTCCATGAAGCATGTGATCACCAAACACAGCTGTGCGTGCTCTGTAACCAGCTCCCAAGCTGGGCACGAGGTTGGTAAGGAAATGTGGTAGAGCGTTCCATTCCTCAACAAGTTTGACTGAGAACTCTGGATGGTCGCTGGAACATGTAGGCGAGCTGCGGTATGCATCCCCAATGCATAACGACGTGGCCCACGGTGTTTACGTTTGCCGAACATCCACTCATTCAAAGACCTCCTACACCAGTGCTTTCGATGCGATCACGCATTGTCGTCCTTAAAAGTACAGTGAGGGTCGCATACAGCCTGAAAAGATACGCATGGGAAACGAATGCAGTGTCACAATGCCGCTGACCTGCGAGTGTACCATGATCAATTTGCCCAACCAACGGTATGCCTCTCCAAAACATAACACGTGAGCGCATCGGAACGATTATATGGACAATTCTCGTCGTACCCTCATATGGCCAGAAGTGGGAGCACGTAATGCACCCAGGAACGTCGCCGAATTTCAAGATCACTTACTGCCCTCCAGTTTTTGAGGGGCAAGACGACCCGCAAATAATAACTATAACCTCTTCTATTCGTAAGCTGTTCATCGCAAGGAGACGGTATTTGCGTTGTGCACAGCGGCCAAAATGAACGATCAGTTACTTAACACAATTCGCTCGTGTTGTATGATTATAGAGATCGTTTATTTATTGGCGAGAGATAGTGATTTCGATTTTCCCTTGGTTTGTATTGTTTCAAGATACAGAGATCACAGCTTCCGCAGCAAAAGGAGCAAAAAAGGTCATGCGGACATATGGCCAGAAATGCGTTCCCAGTGAGGTAGGCCATTTTGATGGCGAAGGTAAGAGATCATTGTCAGAGAAGGTATCAATGACACTTGAGAGCGCACCAGACGAATGGGAATGTTCTGCCTCTATCAGTGTTCCAGCTGCACACTCTAGGGGGCGCAATGTTATCCACGAGGGCGGTGCACTCGCACTTTGTTATCAGGGGCAACGGCCGTGCACCGCAAAGTTATGTGCAGACTGTGAACGTAACTATACAGCCGATTTTGGTAGGCTTTACGTTAGTCAAATATTCGAATCAGTTACATTTTCTGAAAATTTGAAGCAAGCCATGTTAATAAGCCAGTATCTTTCACTAATACCTCATTTATCGCTTTTGCCGGCCGTTGTGGCCGATCGTTTCTAGGCGCTTCAGTCCGGAACCGCGCTGCTGCTACGGTTGCAGGTTCGAATCCTGCCTCGGGCATGGATGTGTGTGCTGTCCTTAGAACTACTTAAACCTAACTACCCTAGGTATAGGGGACTGATGACCTCAGATGTTAAGTCCCATAGTACTCAGAGCCATTTGAACCATTTATCACTATCTCTGTTGGTATCTTGTTGTTTACATTGACAATAATTCATTAAGATCATAAGAAAGAACTAATTCATTGACCAGAGACTGTTGAATGACGTAAGTCTGTCACCTGTCATAATGTTTTTATTGTACACTAGCTGACAGCCGGCACTGTCGGTCGGGGTGTTCACTTTGCTAGTTTTCCACAACGAGGAACCTTGCACGCACACCTGCCAGTAGGCTCGGCGTGGGATGATGCGCTTGGCACAGCTGCTTCGAGTATCTGCACGCCTCTGTGGCGAGGCCTACAACCGTTTGCGCCTCATAGTTGAAAGCTGCCAAAAGCGCTGCCTGGAGTCACTTCACTCGACTGCACGAGTGGCTCGGCAGTAAAGAGTCCTACAACGATGCATTCATGTAGGCGCATTCAGCGGCGTATGTCGATACCGTCAGCAAAATATGTTGCTAACAGAGTGAGCAGCAAGGATAAATATAAACATTAGGCACACTCCGGCAGTTCTTCACACATCTTGGTGTTCATGACGTCGGATCTCCCGAATCATGTGTGGCATCATGATATAGTTTTGTATGTGCCTTTCGCTGCGAATGTCTGCGAAATTTGTTACGAATAGAGTTAGTAGTACAGAAGCAAATTTCAACATCAGGCATGGTGCGGCTGATTTTCATGCATCTCATCGTTTATGATGCCGCACCTCCTGAATTATGATTGTTACCTGTCAGTAAGTGGTATGTGCACAAACTTTGGTCCATATCAGTCCAGTGGTCTAGGGGGAGATGTGCCACATACGTACATACATCAATTTTTTGTAATATGTGTGGGTTCTTTCCACGTAAACAGTGCAGTTACAATCGTCTACTGTGTGTATCTGAATAACCCAATTACTGCTGTCCTTCACTTGAGACAGTTCCACACCACCAGTCAGAGACGTTAATCACACCCACCGTTATCTAAGATTAACACAGCTATTTCATGGAGACTACGAAAATATTCAGATTTCATAAGTCCCCCAAATAAAAAATAAGAGTAGTCATAACATTTGTGAGAGAACTAGTTCTGTATTTGTTTTTCGCATTTACCACTATATATTTCCCGTGTGTCTTTCCTAAAATAAGCTCGTATAGCATATTGAAATAGTACTGTGTTTACGACACAATAAATTCTTTTAAAGCTGAGGGCCTCATGAGCTAAATGAAGAAGAGAGTTTCAACTACAGGGTGAGGCATAATAAAGAGCGATTTTTGAAAAGCTGTTAAATAAAGACACTTTTTCTATTTCATAATCTTAAAATATACGAAAAAGTGTTTTCTGTAACAGTAAAACGTCAGTTACTTTTTCACCGAGTGAGGTGGCGCAGTGGTTAGCACACTGGACTCGCATTCGTGAGGACGACGGTTCAATCCCGTCTCCGGCCGTCCTGATTTAGGTTTTCCCTGATTTCCCTAAATCGCTTCAGGCAAATGTCGGGATGGTTCCTTTGAAGGGCACGGCCGATTTCCTTCTCCATCCTTCCCTCACCCGAGCTGGCGCTCCGTCTCTAATGACCTCGTTGTCGACGGGACGTTAAACACTAATGTCCTCCTCCTCCTCCTCAGTTACTTTTTCAAGATAACTGTCTTATTATGGCGTCCGCTTAGAAGCACGCATTCCTCCAGCCAGACCTTGTACTGACTCATCACACTTCCTGTCGCGTCCACTCTTTCAGGGCTTCAGTTGTTCGAGGTGGGTTATCTTGCTAAACTTTCCGCTTCAGATAACCCCAAAGAAAAAGTCACAAACATGTGACGTCCAGTGAACAAGAGGGCCATGCAATGTACCCATTTCGGGAGGCCATATCTTTGGAAACAAACGACTGACAATATTCATGCTTACTAGCGTATCTCTGCGAAGTCACTGTTACAACTTAAAAATCGTTTGGGCTTATGATCCCTAATTGAAGACATTACGAACCACACAGTAACTTTTGCCCAGTGCAGTGGTTGCTGATGCAGTTCTCTAGTATTAACGTCACTGCAAAATCGAAAGTTCTGCTTGTTCACATAACTGGAGAGACGGAAGTGAGCTTCATCCCTCATCCACAAACGGTTTACAATGTCCTGGTCCCGAATAATCATGACCAAAACTTTTAATTAGAAGCGGCTGCGGATCACATAATCTATTCCCTTAAGGACCTGTACCGTTTAGATTTTGTAGGGGTGAAAGTGCAAATCCTGGGGTTAAATCCTTCCTACCGTTCTCTTTGAAATCCCAAGTGTAGCGCTGTGCCGGCGAACTGAGCGACGAGTGTGTCTCTCAATGGCAACTCTAAAGGCTAGGCGCAGCGCAGCGCGCGTTTTTGCAACTTCACAGGTTCAAATGGGACCGCGCAAACTGCGACGCGACGCGACTGGGACGCGACACGCGCCTGCGCCAGGTCGCGCGGCTTTGTGGTAGCGGCGCAGTTTCTCGCGCCGCGCGTCACGCGGGTACTGACGGATGTGTGAGGCGGGGAGCGGGAGGGCAGTTCTGCCATATACTCACTTCGGCATGGCGCATACGGGCAGTGGAAGTATTGTCCATCCGAAGAGTACGGCCTGTAATGTAAACTGAAGTTTTCTATCACTGAGCAGTGTTCTTTTTTTCGCTGTTTAAGCGCTCCGTCCATTTTCGTTAGCACGTAATAGTTTTCATTTACATACATATGTACAGTTCTTTTGTTTTGTTTATTCTTTGTCAAAAAACCCAATGCACAGTTCAATAACCGGTGAGCCATTAGCCACTGAAAGTATATCGTCTGCCTCCACAATTTTTTCAGAACGTAAGAAGGGACAGACGATTTACCGTGAGGGTAGTGAATAAGGAAGTAAGGAATATTATAAAATCGTGTCATCTAGAAGCAAGACAGGAAAGTAAAACAAGGTTACCTACTTGCTGCCTCTTATGCTGAAGTATCTCTGCGATCCATTACAAAAAGTCGGGAAGGCATAATTTCCACAGGTATGACCCCTTTGCGCTCCTGGTAAAAAGCGTCCGAGATAGTAAAACTTAAGTACTTCATATCATCATGTGGATATGGGTCTAATAAGAGACGTTATACTTCGTACATGTGGACGTGACATTTCCATTGCAAGCCCGAAATAGTCGAGAAGCCCTCGTAAATAACGATGTTTTAATCGGCTCGTCGTGACGAGGAAAAGTATTTCAGTGGTTGCATACACGCTATCAGCATTAATAAACTAATTACACAACAGGCTACACAAAGGAATTAGTGGTCGGTACTATTATAAAAGTAGGAATATCCTGAAAGAGTGTGGTGATATGTAGAAATGTAATGGTGACAATGTTTTCGGAACGATGTGAACTCTTCCTCTCACAAAGCATACTTTCTGGCTTCCGCATTCCTGTCGCGCGATTTATTCCCAGCTGCTGACGATACACTGGCCATTGTGTTGTGCCACGTATCAGTTGTTTACTTTTCTCAGTAACAACTATTTTATTCGCGAACCACGGACTGTCAGTTTGGCAAGGCGTTGGTGAGGAACCGGCATCAGTGGTGTGCGTGGTATCCCGCCTGAAGACCACGCTCTTCATTACTTTGCTATTGCTCAGATGAAGGAAAGGAATAAAACTCTTTGGTAAGTTTCCATTTCAGTCGCTCGGTGTTAAAAATAAAATGGGTTGTGAGATTCAACAAAAATTCCAACAGAATTAGCGATTTATTTTCGTGTGAGTTGTTAACCTCGTCTCATTCGAAGATGCAATACCATTTGCGAGTAACGGTCACACTTCTCTTGTTGAAGGGTTTGAGAGCACTTCTTTTACCAAAACACAATATGATTTGCATAAACTCATTTTTGCAGCAGTTATTGTGACACACTGTTTTAGAAATCTGTCTCATTAAACAAGTAACTGGCGACCAGAGAGCCGAATATCTTATCAAAAAACTCATTGTGACGGTTTGTGGCAACATAAGAGAAGAAATTTCATGTTTACTTTCATATTAGGACACTCTTGTCTCACTAGCTGTCGATAACTCTAAAAAAATTAGACAGTGGAATGAAAAAAAATAAATAAATAGGGAAGTGTAACTACTGATATACCGTGATAGATAAGAAAGCTCAGTGTGTTTACGACGTGGCAAAGTATGGTTCAAATGGCTCTGAACACTATGGGACTTACAATCTGAGGTCATCAGTCCCATAGAACTTAGAACTACTTAAACCTAACTAACCTAGGGGCATGACACACATCCATGCCCGAGGCAGGATTCGAACCTGTGATCGTAGCGGTCGCGCGGTTCCAGACTGAAGCGCCTAGAACCACTTGGCCACACCGGCCGGCGTGGCAAAGTACTCTCTTCCTTGTATCATTATTAACCAAAATCTTGTTTCCATGTCTCGAGCGGTTTAGGAAATACCAGTGATGTAGGAATATTTCATTCCCGTGGCGTAAGATTGGGAGTGAATGCTCTACATGGGATCCATTTTCTCGAAATCGAAGACAGATGGAGACCTCCTCCTAAGTCTAAACAAAAATTTAATATGTTAGCTGAATTTCATACTCATAAACATATGGTGTAATACGCACCAAACGCTAAATCATAGCGCCCCCTATTTTTCATAGCAAACTTTTTGAGTTTTGCGTAGTGACTTACTAAAATGTGTAGATCCCAGTAAGCATGACCATTAGCGAGATGATGGGCACTTGGCCAAGACGTTCACACATAAAGCTACAAGTACGGAAAAAAATCAAATATTTTCAGTGAATAGTTTCTGTAAATTATTAGAGAAAGATAAAAAGGTGCGCGCGCTTCGGTTCTGTCATTGCAGAGCGTCGCCAGTCGGCGCGTGCTAAGTACGGTGTACGTGTCGCAATATGCACTGCAGCCGCGCGACTCGTGCGGCACGTGCGTGTCGCGCTGTAGTGTCGTGTCAAGGCACACGTGCTATACGCGTTTCATTTGGCGTACACGTTCGATGTTTTTCAGGCGAGCGCACAGTTTTTGGTTTCCCAGTTGGCGCCGTCTCTTCAATGTTCCCCAGCCACTTTTTAATCGCCCAGGCAGGTGCACCGGCCGATTTCGATTAACGCTGAAGTGGTTGCGGATTGCACGACGTGCTAGCTGGTACGAACTACCGTTTTGATAAAATGCTTTGACAGTGTACGCTCCATTATGACTAAATGCTATTTCGCGTCAAACGTAACTGAAGCTTTCCTCTCCACCTCTATCCGACGCAGCTTGATTTACTCGCTTTTTAAAATCGCTAAATATTATATCTCACTGTGCATAAAACTATAAAAAGGTAGCACGTGCAAGAATGTAATGAATCATGAAGAAATCCCAAGAAAGATCATCGAAATGCCAGCAAGATTATTACCGAAGTAGACGCCTTGTGATTAACCGAAGAACCTTAACTTGGAAGCCACGGTCACATTATTTGCTACTGGTGGATGTCTGCTCATGTCCGAGAAAAGTGAACTAATAATACAAATTAAGCCCATAATACTGAAGTAGCCAGATCAGTTATTCATGTTTTCCGGGTGAGCTACGTGGTGTGCTTACAATTTAAGGCCACAGTGGCCACAAGACGGCAGCCTTTTCTGATGAACGGAGTGCTCCAGTATTCATCTACAGACAAGAAAAGGAAGTAAACGCGCTCTCATACGGCTTGTATTTGACTTTCTCTGCAGGAAAGCCACAACAAACGACAAGACTAAAAAAATACTTGCATTAAGGTCTATGTCCATTCTGTTTGAATGTTTTTTGTTTTGTCATATTTTGCCTGATAAAGAGGTGATAGCTCGAAACGCGTTGCAATATTAAATAATTTAAGTAAGTGAACTGGTAGGAATTTCTGAAAAACCTGTTTGTAAAGTCCTGTGATAATATTCTTTTGTACTCGCTTTCGAAAGATGTATTCGAATCCAGGCGGATTGCTTCGGTTTACGCTTTCGACGACACCACCTCAGAATGGGTTTTTGATGTCGCCGTAGAGAACGTCACAACTACTTCTCACCTCAGTTGTGTACAAAACGGTGGGACCCCGAGTGAGTAAACAAAAGAGTTACTATAACGGATTCAGTTTTTAGACTACAATAACGCACCGATAACTGATTACCGCCCGAATGCACGGTTATTGGTTGCGGGACTGAATTAACGCAAAAGATAACAGCAGGAACGAATCGCCTTACGTAACAGGTTAAAGAGTGACTGATACGGCGCACTCGGAGTGTCTCTTAAAAACAGTGTAAATTACCAGTCTGTGTGAGAGGATCTCTTGAAAAATACTCAGCCAGTAAGCAACTACGTCGTTCCACTATACGAAAGGTATCGACTGGCTTTATTACCTAATTCTGCCTCAAGTAAAACGTGTGAAAATGTAATTTTATTTACGTTTCGTACTCCTAACACAAAGTACCTCTTAGAAAGCCACCGAATGATTTTATAAAATAAGGGCAACAAAATATATTAGGAAAATACTTTAATCGGTCTTAATGATCAACTCCATTAGTCACGATACACTTCTGGCTACATTTATAAAGCTGGAACTGTTCTTCGGACAGATTGAAGCATTACCGCCACACTACTTCGGATGTCTGTTCGGATACCAACCACACAGCTACACCCAACTACCGTAAAGGCTACCTAAACCGTTCTGGATTGAACTATTAGTACTACGTTTTTTTAAGGATCAACCTCAATAGCCACGAGGCTAACGATGTAGCTTGTATTCTTATGGGAAACGATTTCGATAAGGGAGAAACCACGAATAGATCTTACATCAAACCTCCTCCAACCTTTCTGGTGCGATAGAAACGCTTGCATATAATTTTATATGCAGGGAACAAAACCAGATCTAGACGTAGGGTGGAAAAAAGTTAGCATAAATCAAGAGAACCACCCACAACGTTAATAAATATTGAAGGCATCTTATGTTCGTCACTCTTCTTTCAACCTGTAGTGCAAAGTGTCGAATATTTCGAGAGGTGGGGCTGTCCACCAAAACAAGAAAAAAAATCCATTACACGTTGTAACATTACAGGACATATTGGGACATATTGAAGTATTCGATACTGTAGACTTTTAGGGGATGTCGATACAGATATGCAAAATGTAAAGGGAAACTTTGGTGATGTATAAATATTGTACGTGTCAATATTAGGACTTTTGCACAGAAAGAACAAAAATAGAATTAATGTAAATATATATTAGTGTTAGTAATCTATTTTCATTCAATTTTGTAATTATATTTCATTTTGTAAAAGAAAGACTCACTGTTTGCTGTAGCTCTGATTAATTGTATAAATTATCAGTTTTGAGCTAAATTATTTCGTATAATATGGAGAAGATACTTTTAAAAACTCTCCAGCTAACGAGAAAGTCTGTAAATGAACGTTTAATGCACACTTCTGGAACTTTCAATGGAGAAATTCTATATTATGATCGCAAAAATAGGAAAACTTGTGGAAACTGTTTCATAACCTAATTTCGAAAGACGATCTGTATCAAGAACTATTGCTAAAAAGATTTATTTACGTTTTGAAACACGATTTAAATCATTTTACATATAAATAGTTGTTCTAAATCATTCAAGAAATATCCAGAATCAAATGTCAAAATATTTCTGGAAACACCGGTACAAATCTGGTGAAGGTTATCCAGAAGCTGGTAGAAAAATGTTATGAAATCTATTTGTAAATAATGCTTGTAAGAATTTATATGTACTGATCCTCTTACTTACTTTAATCTGTACTAAAATTCTGTAATGTCTAATTTAGTTTTAAGTCGTGAATTGCTATCGTGTTCTAAACAAAACATTGTCAAAGACTCTCATTGTTTGGAAAGATATTAATACACCTAGGAGTTATCAGTTGCCAGTTCGGATATGCAGTGCGGTTAGCTCGGAGAGTCAGTTGTTGAGTCTGTGAAGTCTGTCAGTTCTGTTTGTATATAAAGGTCTGTAACGAAGAATTACTTGTTGTCGTCAATATGAACTCAAGACCTTTTGCACGAAGCAGACACCTCCTAATGCAACGTTTTAACTTGGTGTTGAGGAGCTGAAATGTTATAATTTGGTGCAGAAAGTCCTGGGACGTTATAATTTGGTTGAGGAAGCTGGGATGTCATAATTTGGTGGAGGCGCTGGAGCTGGGATATTTTAATTTGGTGGAGGAAGCAGACTATTTGACGACCACCCAGTGATTCTTCTAAATAAAATACGTCTCTTCTGGGATCACAAGAAGTAAATACGTCGATTCTGGGGTCACTAGAAGAGGAGTGAATCAACCGAGTGAAACCATCCTGGAATTGAAGAAATTTCGCAAAACACGGACACCAACGACCGCCGACGGACACTAAGATAAGTAACTGCTTCCTAAAATAATGGAAAAAGACGCAGATTTCAGTACTGACAGCGGTGTAGCGAGTACACCTATTAGGGAAAGTGCTTCTGACAGTGTAGGAATGTTGGAAATGTTAAAACAAATGTTTTCAGAGTTAAACTCGAAGATGGACGATTCTCGTGCCGAATTACGTCAACAAATTGAACAGACACAACAACAGATGGACAGGTCGATTTCGAAGGCTGTGTGTGATTTAAAATCAGAAATAAACTCAAATACAGAACAGATTGCTCACACTAATCAGGTTCTCGAAGAATGGCGAATTACTTTTGAGTCAAACCAAAAAGAAGTTAGTTGTCGTGTGGACACGGTTGAGTTCAAAATTTCTGTCCTTGAAACTGATTTAAGTAACGAAATTTCAAATAACCAGTCAAATTTTAAAAAAGTTGTTGATTTTGTAAATGAGGAAAATTCTCAATTGAGAAATGAATTTGACCAGATAAAACGATTTTTTGAAAACGAAATTGAATCTTTCAAATCTGATACGGAATCTGATACGGACAAAAAGGTCACAGAAATTTGTAGTAGAGTAGGTAATGTCGAAAAAAATGTAGACAGAAAATTTGTAGAAATACAAGAAACTATGTTTCAAAAAGGTTTTAGTAATAGTTGTAATGGGATATGGGGAAATTTTCCAATTAAAACTTATCCCGGTGACAAGAATATACACCCAAAAGACTTCATGCAATTCTGCAAGGAGCAGTTCACGTCCATAATGACAGATAGTGTTAAGATAAAATTTGTAAAGAAATTACTTGATGGTGAGGCGCTTTCGTGGGCCAATCAGAATTGTTATGCGGAAATGTCCTTTGAAGATTTCGAAAAAATGTTTTCTAACCAAATTTTGGTCTGAAACTGAGCAAGCTCGAATCAAAAGTGAATTCTTGAATGGTCCTAGTTACAGAGAATCTGATGGGTCAATGAAAGCCTATTGTGAGAAACAGTTGCAAAAATTAGTGCATCTGGATAAGCCATTTGATGAGCTAACTCAAATTGATGCACTAAACCGGAGACTTCCGAAAAGAGTACAATGGGGTTTAGTATATGGTCCAGATGAGTCCATAGAACAATTCTTGAAATATGTGGACAAACTTGATAGAGCCTTTGAACAAAACAACACATTCAACGACTTTGTAGGTTCAGCACACAGAGGGTGGGAACCGAACCGTGCAAATAATAACAGTAATAGTGAACGAAGAAACTTTAACAACAACAGGGATAATTATAATAGCAATGACAGAAGAAATTTTGGTAGGAATGATCAGCACTTTAATTCAAACAGAGAATGGGAAAATCGAAACAGGTCCTGGGGTAATGACATGAGAGAAGGTAACCCGAGGCAGGGAAACGACAGACATAGGCCTTTAAACGACTAAATGCTCCACTGGGAGTCTGTCAGTTTGAGGCAAGGAATTTTCAAAATCAGGCTAATTTCACTCGGAACAGACAGCACTATAATCAGAGACCTAACCAGTATAGACAGTATGCTATGATCGATCTGTAGATAGAGGTAATGAAAAAATTAAATTTGACAGGAAATTTTGGAATGTCATCAGAGAAAATACTAGAAACAACTGTAATAGGAACCAGGCTACCGTTGATGAAGTAGGCCTAGAAGATGATATAATTGCAAATTTATATAATCAAGAAGCAGCATCTAATGCTGAAATGAAAGGTAAGAATAACTTTGATAATTTTGGATTGTACAAACGTATGTGTGGTGATGTTTTAGATGTAAGTTGTCATAATGATGTTCGTACTGAAGTTTCTGGAGAGTCTGATATTCATGTGGATGTGGTTGGTGAAGATGGTGTTGTGAGTAATGTTGGTGATACTAGTAGTGTTTGTAGTGTAAGCTCAGGCAATGATGATGATAATGTTGATGTTAAGGCTAATGGTGATTATGTACTAGAAGATTTTGATGGTGAATTGGATGGAATAGTTTATGTTGAGGTTAAGGAGGATGTTATAAGCAATAGTGTTGAGAATAGTTGTGCCAGGAACTCTAACTACATTCCACATGAGAATCAGATTGTGCCAGTTCAGCTTAGTAATACATCAGGAGACAGGGGGGTTGATTGTGCTGATGCATCTGTGATTATTTTGAAATCTGTTTGGGACAAATTTAAAGATTACAGTGATGACAATGATGTTAAGATCAAATTAAGGGAAATTTGTGAACCAGTTTCTGCTTTTAAGCCTAATGAAATCATCAAACGGGGTACTAGTCAGGATGTGAGTGAGGTAAATAGTAATCCAGACATTCCAGTAAATTCCAGTAGACCTAGAAGTTTGAAGAAAGTATTGCCTAATAAAGGAAACCTAAATATGGAACAGAGGTATGATGAGATAGCAGAAGATCTTTTGTATGAAGAACAGGAAGAAAGGGAAAACACCACTATGGGTTGTCCATACATAAAAATTAAAGCTGCAGGTTGGGAAGGGTATTGTTTGATTGACACATGGAGTCCAATTAGTGCCATTTCAAGCAAATTAAGAGATATAATTAACCATGATCCTGACTTTGTTGAATTACCTGTTGTTGGAATAAAAATTAGAGGCATTACTGGCAAACTGAGCAAAATTGTTAATAGACAGATGTTGTTGTCCTTCAGTATAAATGATGTACAGTTTACTCAAGGATGTCCTGTAATAAGTGACCTAAATGAGAATGTACTGTTGGGTATGGACTGGATATTAAAAGCTAATGCAGCATTTGATTGGGAAAAGAGTTTGTTTACCTTTATTGATCTTAAGACGAGAGTATGTTCCAGTACTGACATGTCGGTTCAAAACTGTGCTGATAAGGGAATTGAAATTAGGGACGTTACATTTTCTAAAGACAGTGGTTATTGTGTAGATGAAATTACTGAGGATTATGATGATGGAGAATATGGGGATATAGTTCAAGAAAAATTACGGGAATCAGATAATTTGAACCAAGAACAGAAGGTAGAGGTAGAAAGATTATTGTGGAATTACTGTGATGTTTTTGATGATAGACCTGGCAGAGTAAAGAATTACCAATGTAAACTCAGGTTAAAACCACATGAGCCATTCTTTATAAAACCTTATAGTGTACCCATTGCAAAGAGAAAAGATGTAGAAAAGGAACTTCAAAAGATGGAAGAGTGGGGCATCATTGAGAGAAGTAAGAGCCAATACAATAATCCTTTGGTAGTGGTTGCAAAACGTGATGGCAGTGTCAGGCTTGTACTAGATTCAAGACACCTAAATAAGTATGTGGAAAGAGAGACCGATCATCTCGAGAATATAGACGAACTACTTCATAAATTTGAAAGAATGAAATATATGACCAGTTTAGATCTCACACCAGGATTTCACCAAGTAGAATTAGAAAATGATTCCAAAAAGTATACTGCCTTTTTGTATGGGGGAAGATGTTACCAGTATTGTGTGGTACCATTTGGGCTGAATGTCTCAGTAGCCGAATTCATTAGAGCACTTGACTTTGTTTTGGGAAAAGATCTTTTATCAAAATTAACTGTGTATGTAGATGACATTTTGATCACTGGAGAAACTTGGGAAGAACATGTTAATACTTTGAGGGAGGTTTGCAATAGATTAAGGAAAGGGGGAATGTCACTTAAATTATCTAAATGTAAGTTTGGTATGAAAAAATTGAAGTTTCTGGGGCACAGTATTTCTGAGGATGGTATTTTGCCAGATCCTGAAAAACTCAAGGCAATTGCAAAATTCCCAATTCCAAAAACCAAGAAACAACTCAAGTCAATTTTCGGGATGTGCGGTTACTACAGAAAGTTCATTAGTACCCAAGCTCTAATTGCTCCAAGTCTTAACAGATTGCTGAAGAAAAACGCAATGTGGGTTTGGGATCAGGAATGTGAAGCTGCTTTTGAAGAAATAAAAACACAGTTATGTAACAGTAAAATTTTGTACCATCCTGATTTAAGTTTACCTTTTTGCATTATGGCAGATAGTAGTGATTATGGCCTAGGTGCTCACCTTTTCCAAGAAGTAAATATAAATGGGAAAATAGAACACAGGTCTATTGCTTTTGCTAGTCAAACCTTGAAAAAACATGAGAGGCAGTACACTGTTACTGAGAAAGAGCTTTTGGCCATTTACTGGGCATTTTCTAAATTCAGAAATTGTTTATTGGGAAACCAGGTAGTTGTCTACACAGACCATAAGGCATTAATTTATATTCAAGAATGTAGGTTGCATCATGGAAGGATTACCAGGTGGGCACTCTTGTTACAACAAATTAATTACTCAATAAAATATCTTAGAGGACCCGATAATGTAGTTGCTGATGCTTTATCTAGACTACCTGTGGGGGGTGACTTTGAAGATGACAGTGGGGAATGTGAAAAAGAATTCAAAATTATGTATTTAAGAGGGGTGGACAATGAACAAGAAATCAGAGACATTTGTAATGACATCCGACGGAATCAGAACCACGATGAGAACTGTAAACTGGTCAAAAGTTATTTAGGGAAATAGGGACATGAAAAAGTGGGAGATTATTACAAAATCTACAAAGGGATTCTATTCAAGAGAAACAGTGTAGATAGCGATGTATGGAAATTATGTTGGCCTGAACAGTACATCAATGTACTCATCAAGTACATTCATGAAAGTTTTGGTCATTGTGGGATTCAAAAGTGTATCCAGAAAATCCAAGAAAATGTGTACTTTAACAACATAGCCAGGAGGGTTAGAAAAATTTTAACGGGTTGTGACAGGTGCCAAAGAGTAAAAGTATCCAACCAAACTTGTCGAGGATTGATGCAAAACATCTTACCGAAAGAACAACACGAGTTTGTCGCTGTCAAATTATATGGACCATTACCGAAGACCAGAGGAGGCTATTGCAACGTTTTTGTTATGGTTGATGTTTTTTTCAAAATTCATTAAGTCATACCCTCTTCGCAAGGCAAACAGTAAGAGCATTATTTCAAAAATCAGAGGAGACTATTTTGGCAGGGTTGGAAAACCTCAGAAAATATTATCAGACAATGGGACTCAATTTACTTCTGGAGTATGGAAAGCTTTTGTTGAAGATGAAAATATAAGTCACATTCTTATTTCAGCTTATCATCTGTCAGGAAACCCTTCGGAGAGATACATGAGGGAAATTGGGCGATTCTTTAGAACCTACTGCAATACTGATCATGCTAGTTGGATTGACTATGTTGAGAAATTCGAAGATGTTGTGAACAGCCTACAGCATTAGTGTTTTCGCCGTATGAAATACAGTATAATAGCAAACCACCACATCCAATTAGTGATTTCATTGATTTTCCAGTCTGCAAACCATTAAGTACTCAAGAGAGAGAGGAAATAGTGAGAAAGACCATGAAATCTCAAGGTGATAAGAGGGAATGTAGACGTGACAAAAGATTGGAGCCTACTCAATTTAAAATTGAAGACTTGGTCCTTGTTAAAACACAAGAGAAGTCTAAAGCCATCAGTGGTGAATTAAAAAAGTTTTTTGACATATACATTGGACCTTTCAAGATTCAGGACAATCCTCATCCGAATGCTTACCATCTAGTCTACCCAAATTCTTGGAGACTGTTTGACCTACAAAACGTGACCGAACTGAAATTGTATAAAAAAATGTAAAAAAGTATTTTAGATAATAGATGTTTATAGACTTTTATATGTAATCTTACCAGGATATTTTTGTATACTTTGTTATGTTGTATTTATCTGATTCCTCAGGGGAGCATACATTCTTTGTGTGCTAAGTGTTTGGCGAGCACTAGGTCCCCTAGCTATGCAATTGTCATATTTCATGTTAGTATTCTGGCATTGCATCTTACACTTATTCTGTGATCCTGTATAATCAATTTTCTCCACCTGTCAGTCTATCCTCTCTTAGCTTTAAGAAATTATTTAGAGTAAATTTTCTTGAGTAATTAGACTTTAGAGAATTCAAATTTCTGTGTCCTTAAAAACCGGTGCACCGACTATTAAATGCTTTTGCTAATGTTTAACTGGGTTTGACCACTGTGTGCTGTATATTCATAGCGGACTGTGCTATTGCAGCCTGTGATTGCATGCAGTGTATATGGAAACCATACGGACTGTGAAGATGAGACTGAAATACAGTGTGCGGCATTGAGGTATACCGACCTTTAAGGAAGAAGATCACTGACCTTCAAGAAAGAAGATCACCGGTCTTCAAGAAAGAAGACACCAAAGATATGTGTAAAACTTTTCTGTTTTGCAATGTAAGGACATCAACCCTTCCGTGTTTCACGTGGAAGTGCTGATGGGGGGGTTGTGTAACATTACAGGACATATTGGGACATATTGAAGTATTCGACACTGTAGACTTTTAGGGGATGTCGATACAGATATGCAAAATGTAAAGGGAAACCTTGGTGATGTTTAAATATTGTACTGTGTCAATATTAGGACATTTTGCACAGAAAGAACAAAAATAGAATTAATGTAAATATATATTAGTGTTAGTAACCTATTTTCATTCAATTTTGTAATTATATTTCATTTTGTAAAAGAAAGACTCACTGTTTGCTGTAGCTCTGATTAATTGTATAAATTATCAGTTTTGAGCTAAATTATTTCGTATAATATGGACAAGATACATTTAAAAACTCACCAGCTAAAGAGATATTCTATATTATGATCGCAAAGATACGAAAACTTGTGAAAACTGTTTCATAACCTGATTTCGAAAGACGATTTGTATCAAGAAATATTGCTAAAAAGATTTATTTACGATTTGAAACACGATTTAAATCATTTTACATATAAACAGTTGTTCTAAATCACTCAAGAAATATCCAGAATCAAATGTCAAGATATTTCTGGAAACACCGGTACAAATCTGGTGAAGGTTATCCAGAAGCTGGTAGAAAAATGTTATAAAATCTATTTGGAAATTATGCTTGTAAGAATTTATATGTACTGATCCTTTTACTTACTTTAATCTGTACTAAAATTCTGTAATGTCTAATTTAGTTTTAAGTCGTGAATTGCTATGGTATTGTAAACAAAACATTGTCAAAGACTCTGATTGTTTGGAAAGATATTAATACACCTAGGAGTTGTCAGTTGCCAGTTCGGATATGCAGTGCGGTTAGCTCGGAGATCCAGTTATTGAATCTGTGAAGTCTGTCAGTTCTGTTTGTAAATAAACGTCTGTAATGAAGAATTACTTGTTGTCGTCAATATGAACTCAAGACCTTTTTCACGAAGCACACACCTCCTAATGCAACGTTTTAACTTGGTGTTGAGGAGCTGAAATGTTATAATTTGGTGCAGAAAGTCCTGGGACGTTATAATTTGGTTGAGGAAGCTGGGATGTTATAACGTGGATCGGGAAACGCATACTTTCTGTGATCTGTACACTTGTCCATACGAGCCGTCCATCCTGATATCCGTTAATGACATTTCTCATATGAGGTGCTCAACGTGACGTTCCTCCAATGGAAATGTATCGCTCTGATCCTCAGCTTAAGAGATCACGCACTCTCCGAAATACGCTTGCTCGTAGTTGCGTCGAAGACGCGAACCTGTAGTGTCTGGGTATCATTGACCGGCGTGGCGTCGGCTGAAATGTTACAAGCAATCTGGGTTGCTCCATCCAGTGATAAACTAACACCACCCACTCCTTATGACGGAGAAATGCTGGAAGACGATTCTCATCACTTTATTAAACTCTCATTAATATACTTGATTTTCACTATTGTGCCTGATAAAAATTCCAGAGGTTGTGTGTCTTAACTTACATCACTTCAGCTGAGAGAATTCGTGGGAACCTCGGAGTTCGTTTCCCCAAGAGTTGTAGAACGTCCGAGGCACACAACAATGGGAATAAGGGAGGGACAGCCTGCTCACCGCTCAGAGCATTGAGTCCCCGGTTATAAGTCCGGCAGGGCAGCTACATTGGGGCCCGCAGGGGTCACGCGCCGTTAGGAGGAGGGTGGGATCTTTGGTGTTGCGTGCGCTACTGGCGGCTAGCAGGTCTGAGTCTCAAGACCCGGCGTTAATTCCTTAGCTTTCTGGGATTGTGACTCGCAACGTCGCGCCAAAGGTACCCAGTGCTGCCGCTAGGTGTCACACTCAGCGAGTCGGCACCAGAGACGGAGAGAGAGAGACAGAGAGAGAGAGAGAGAAAGAGAGAGAGGCCAACGCCGCGACTGTGCGGCAACCGGGTTTCTCTCCAAAAATGTAGCGGAACATACGAATGGATGACAGCCAAACGCAAACTCTGTTGTTGTACCTCTGACACTGAGGCAAGAACGTAAGATCAAATTGCGGAAAATGAGGTAGTAAACGAGTTTTGAAGTATTGTACGCTTACTGAATCTATAATGCACCTCCCTAGCGCTATTTACGCTAACAGTGTATACAGTTCTGTACAGACAAAGTAAAAATGTACATACATCAAAAAAGTTTCGCATCACCTCGGCTCCAAGAGCTCCGGAACCTGTACACAAAATTGGAATTGAGATCAACATGAATATCCTTTGCACCCTTTTTATTGCTAATGAAAGTCAGGCATTGCATCTTGTACCACCATACAGGGACACCTTCGGAGGTGGTGGTCAACATTGCTGTACGCACCTCTCCCTCTAATAGCCAGTAGCACGTCCTATTGCATTGATTCGTGCCTGTATTCGTAGTGGCATTTTAGCCATAAGTTCATCAAGGCACTGTTGGTCAAGATTGTCCCACTTCTCAACGGCGATTGGGCGTAGATCCCTGAGAGGGTTGGTGCGTCACGTCTTCCATAAACAGCCCTTTTCAATCTATCCCAGACATGTTCTATAGCGTTCATGTCAGGAGAAGATGCTGGGCACCCTAGTCGAGCGATGTCGTTATCCTGAAGGAAGTCATTCAAAGGATGTGCACGATGGGGGCGCGAACTGTCGTCCATGAAGACGAATGCCTCGCCAATATGCTGCCGACATGGTTGTACTATCGGTCGGAAGGTGGTATTCACGTATCGTACAGCCGTTACGGCGCCTTCCATGACCACCAGCGGCATACGTCCGCCCTCCATAATGCCATGCCAAAAGAGAAGGGAACCTCCACCTTGCTGCACTCGCTGGACAGTGTATCTTGAGGCGTTCATCCTGACCGGGTTGCCTCCAAACACGTCTCCGACGATTGTCTGGTTGAAGGCATATGCGACACTCATCGGTGGATAGAACGTGATGCCAATCCTCAGCGGTCCATTCTGCGTGTTGTTGGGCCCACCTGTACCGAGCTGCAAAATGTCGTGGTTGCAAAGATCGACTTCGCCATGGACGTCGGAAGTGAAGTTGCGCATCATGCAGCCTGTAGCGCAAAGTTTGAGTCGTAACAAGACGTCCTGTGGCTGCACGAAAAGCATTATTCAACATGGTGGCGTTGCTGTCAGAGTTCCTCCGAGCCATAATCCGTAGGATACGGTCATCCACTGCAGTAGTAGTCCTTGGACGGTCTGAACGAGGCATGTCATCGACATTTCCTCTCTCTCTGTGTATCTCCTCCATACCCGAACAACATAGCTTTGGTTCACTCCGAGACGCCTGACCCCTCCCTTGTTGAGAGACCTTGTTGGCACAAAGTAACAGTGCGGACGCGATAGAATACGGTATTGACCGTCTAGGCATGGTTGAATTACAGATAAGACGAGCCGTGTACCTCCTTACTCGTGGAATGACTGGAACTGATCTGCTGTGGGATTTCCAGCTATTTTGGTGGAACGAATTATGTTTGCAGAAACAAAATAATATAGTCACATAAAACTCTCAGAGTTCATGTGATTAAAGTGAAAGAGCAAATAAATATCGTGATAAGCATCCTTCACAGAAATAGATTATAGTACTTAAAAATTCAAAAGGATAGACTGTATCTGCAGAACGATCTGCTGGTCAACTGCAAATGTGTATTGATTGCCCTTTTTGTACATACTCTAGTCACTGTGAATGTCGAGTAATTCTTTTTTCTCCATTACATGGAGAAACGAACATATAAAGCGCACCAGTATTACTGATGGAACCATCTGGCAGATTATTCTAGTTCTGAGAGGACGTCTCATCGCAGCGCACTCTCTGCTGCAGAGTGATATTCTTTCTGGGAGTTTTATTAGTATTGACAAGTCATTTCACATGTCTGAATCAAATTTTAATTTATTTGATTTGACTCAAATAAAATCGTATTTTCATTAGAATATTATAATTCAGTATTTCCAGTTGACAAAAAAATACAATATTAATACAATTAAAGAAACTGCTGAAAATGAGGTTCTAACCTCGAGACTGTTTCAATATGAAACTCAAATACTTACGAATAGATTTGTATTTAAGTGAGCCGGAAAAATATCTCCCTTTTTTAGAATTAACAATTTTGAGTTTTACAAAATTGTCACGTTGTTTTAGTAAACTGATGTCTGGGCACAGATTTTCGAATTACATAAATGTACGTAAAGGAAATCGAACGGCCAGTCCACAAGCTCCTCTAGCCACATAACAACGTATATATACGCTCACAAGCGTAAAATCTATACCAGCTGCTGTCTGAGAAGGGTGAAAGCACATACAGAGCGCATAACAAATCCGGCAATAACTCACGCATTACAGTCATTTTCACGCCTTGAAGAAGAAAGTTTTTCCGAGTCTGACATCCAGTGGCACACATAGTGACGTCACGAGTCACGACACCAGGAAGCTCAGAATTTGACGCTGAGTGTCTTACCCGGTAACATCTGGAGAGAATTGACCAGTTCTTGACGAGGAGCGGCCTGCTGCTGTGTGAACCTGACCTGGTGGGGTTCCAGCGGCGTTTGCTTGGCTTGTTGGAAATTCTGAGTTGTTTATACAAGGCTCTGATTCGTCTGCTGTCATTGGACAGAAGTACATAACGTTTTAAATGACATGCTTGTTGCCATGACGGCCCAAACTGAGGAGTTGAATGTGGATGATCGAACACTCTTGGGTCGATCGTCGTAGAGGAGACTTCTCGTGCTCGATCGCTGAGGGGGGGCGAACATTCTGGTGTTCTGCACTAGGAAGTCGTCCCGACAACTTAGCTCGGTCCACAAGTTCCATGGGGGCGCAGATCTCGTGTTGACGCACACATCTTAGTGTTGCAGGCCCTTTGCTGTTCCTTATCCGTATAAACGATTTGTGAGACAATCTGAGCAGTCGCTTAGGTTGTTTGCTGATGACGCTGTCGGTTATCGACTAATAAAGTCATCAGAAGATCAAAACACATTGCAAAGAAATAGATAAATGGCTCTGAGCACTATTGGACTTAACATCTGTGGTCATCAGTCCCCTAGAACTTAGAACTACTTAAACCTAACTATCTTAGGGACATCACACATATCCATGCCCGAGGCAGGATTCGAACCTGAGATCGTAGCGGTCACGTGGTTCCAGACTGTAGCGCCTAGAACTGCTCGGCCACACCGGCCGGCAAACAAATTGCAACGACCATAAGTAACGAAAAGTGTGAGGTCATCCACATGAGTGCTAAAAGTAATCCGTTCAACTCCCGTCACACGATAAATCAGTCAAATCTAAAGGCCATACGTTCAACTAAATACCTAGTAATTACAATTATGAACAACTTAAATTGTAAGGAACACACAGAAAATCATGTGGGGAAGGCTAACCCAACACTGCGTTTTTAGCAGGTACATCGAAAAAGTGCAAAGATGGTAGCATGTTTTGCATCAACGCGAAATAGGGGGGAGAGTGTCACTGAAATGATGGAGGATTTGTGATGGAGATTATTAAAACAAAGGCATTTTTCGTTGCGGAGCAATCTTCTCACGAAATTCCAGTCACCAGCTTTCTCCTCTGAATGCGAAAATATTTTGTTGACGCCGATCTAGATACGAAGAAACGATCACTAGGATAAAATAAGGGAAGTCAGAGCTCGTACAGCCGGTCGCTGTGGCCAACCGGTTCTAGGCGCTTCGGTCTGGAACGGCGCTTCTGCTACGGTCGCAGGTTCGAATCCTGCCGCGGGCATGGATGTGTGTGTGGTTAGGTTCGTTAATGTTTAAGTAATTCTAAGTCCAGAGGAATGATGACCTCAGATGTTAAGTCTCATAGAGCTTAGAGCCATTTGAACCATTTGAAGAGCTCGTACGAAAAAGATGTAGGTGTTTGTTATTTCCGTGCGCTATACGACATTTGGAGAATAGAGAATTTTGAAGGTGGTTCGAAGAACCCTCTGCAAGGCACTTCAACGTAATTAGCAGAGTATCGATGTAGATGTGGATGTAGATCGAGATGGCTAGTAATTGGTGAGCACATTGTAGCGGCACCAATTTGTCTGGGAGATTACCATTTTGTAGTTGTACACCACCGCAGTACCGTAAGATTACGGATACGAAGAGAGGTTCTTTTCATTTTAGTCCCGACAAGGAATCACTACATAGTAAAATTCAGATTCGTACTGTTTATTCACATTGTAATGACACATTCCGACGCCGAGACATACAACACCTTAAAGGCTGCGCTAAAGATCAAATTGAGAGGGATGTAGGATATAATCTCTGTAATGTTCAAATTGGATTCTCTTTTGTTTCATACTCCACGAAGGAGCTGAGAGACACTTTCGATTGTTGCCTTGTGGAGGACGGACGTAATTTCGGACTGTGCGGAAAGGCAGCCATGTTGTTAGTAATCATGATTTGTGCGACGAGCAGAGCAAGTCTTATTGTCTTGTGAATAAATAATTTTCGTAACACTTCGATACTTCTCACTATTTTTTAAAGTGACGTAGCATTGTATTTCCTTGGTTTCCACCGTCTACGTGAAGTGAACCGATGCCGACTTAGGAAGGTACACACGGTCAACAAAGAGAAGAACATCGAGGGCGACTAAAGAATTAATATTGTGGCAGAAGGACTAATTCTACGTCTAAGGTGAGAACTCTGATTAAATCAACAGTGACGTAGAATTCAAAAATGTAATTAATCGGAATGGTAAATTATATTACAGGCATATTTCACGCAGCACTGAATTTGTCCGCATTCAAGCTGGTTAATACAGCCCGTAAAAAAACAAACGCCTTTCAAAAATTCTGAAGTTACAATTCCATGTCCACAATTTTTCCTGTTTACAAAAAACCAAGAAATTTAATTTTTTTTTATTTATTTCGCCTCAACATCGTGGAGGGAATGTGCAGCATGAACACATTATCCTTCCCTGGACATTATGCTTTTGCTGATTGTCAGTATTAGTCTAACATGATAGACAGTTAGTCTATTGGTTTTCTTGTGTACGAAGAAGACTTTTTGCAATAAATCACCAGTTCATTTTTTACTTGAATTTCATTTAAAGAATTTAGTGTTCCTTTCATTCGATTTGCATTATTAATTGTTTTTAAAATACAGTTATTAAGTAATTTTATACAAATTGTTCACCCTAGGACCTCATGTAAGGGCCAAATATCAAGTAGCATATTTCCATTGTATTATGTATATCAAAACTGTATCTAAAGGGATTTGTCAGAGTCTAAATAGTCTCCGACTCTGGTAACGATTTCTAATTTCACATACATGTGGTACTGCAAGACTAACGCCTTGAACTGTTCCCATAACCAAAACTACAGGGGACCGAAGTCGAGGGAACAGGGGACGAAGGTGTGCCCCCTCCGCCCCAACCATTCCAAAAGACATGAAGCGTCAGCATCCGATATTCACACACATTGCAGATGAAATGTGACATAATGCATAAACCACATCGGTAGTCTTTACTGATGTGGTACCTCCTCAGACAAGGTAAGCAAAATGTTAACAAGAAGTTGACGATAATGAGCTCCATTAAATGTTTGGAGTAGGATATATGGCCCTAGTAACTTATCACCAAGAATGTCTATCCATTAGTTGACGGAGAAATGAGGTTGATGTACTCTTTGTACACCAGCATAGGGGTTTTCATAAGCCCACACGTGCTGAGTATGGAAGTTCACAGCACGACCCTTTGTGAACCGCAAAGGATCAGAGAAATAAATTCTTCGTCGAAAACAGTGGACCTGCAGCACGCTTCTCTATGGGCCAATGACACAACTATGATAGGCTATCGTGGTCCTCTGGCATTAGTGCCTCGATGTGTTGAAGGTGTTACGGATACAGCAATAGCTCAAGCAGTACCAGCCGGACAACAGGATGACTTATGCCTTCTGTTGGTGTCAATCGCCAAATCCCCACACTGCTGTTGCACGTCTTTCGTCCAGCAAATCTGGTATGTCCCCCTGCATCTGAGGTGTGTGAACTGACTCATTCGGTCCACCATTCGTCTTTTGGATGCTAGAAAATCCGTGTCCTTAAGAAGCCGAAAACTTTGGGTCAACAACTTATCACATGGTACTCTGCAACGTGGGTATTTTTCTGCGTAGTGGGAACGTGCTTACGGCCTATTTCCAATTGCTAACCCATAGGAGATAATTATATCCGTCATGTCACTTTATGAGTAGTAAGCTTCCATTGTTAACAAGCAGAAGAGAAATGGAAAATTTACCAACCTATTCGTGCACAGTGCAGTACAAATATCACAGTGACAGTAAACATTGCGATATGACTTACAGGGACTAGATGTTTGTCTGTGAAAGCATGTAATATAGAATAACGTGATGCAATTCTGAAATGTACTTAAATGCCATACTCCGAATAAATAAATGCGATACATACCCATAGTTGCAAGCAATTTACTACAAAATAACACACACTAACAACGCTAAAACTATAGTACATGCAACACAACTGCCTGTAGATTACCCAGTGCTCAGACTTGTGTACACTGGAGTACGTCAATACGGAAAGACACGTACAGTAGTGAACGCTATTGACGGATCATGGGTTGGGGTTCGGTTGTTTGGGGAAGGAGAGCTGACAGTGAGGTCATCGGTCTCATCGCATTAGGGAAGAACGGGGAAGAAAGTCGGCCGTGCCCTTTCAAAGGAACCATCCCGGCATTTGCCTGGAGTGATTTAGGGAAACCACGGAAAACCTAAATCAGGATGGACGGACGCGGGATTGAACCGTCGTCCTCCCGAATGCGAGTCCAGTGTGCAAGCCACTGCGTCACCTCGCTCGGTTCACGGATCATGGGGGCAGCACCTGTGGCCATACGTCACTTGTTTATTTAATATCTACCTTGCGTGTCAGGCGGACATATTCACACCCGAACGTCTTCAGCCACTATGGACAAGTGTAGAGATCTCACAAAGTATGCATTTCCAGACCCACGTTCAAGGTATTTTTTTTCTTGTTCTTGTGGTTGGTATCACCTATCAAAATATTTGCCACTATTTCTCCAATATCCTGTGTAGGTATTCCACCCAAGAGTCTTCAGGCGCATTTGCTCTGGTGTTCCGACAGATATTTTCGATTTCGTGTTTGGAATGTGTAGGTGGAGTCAGTCGAAATTAATACTGTTCATTACGCCTGTCATGATGTGCCACTGTCGCCGCAAAGCGTCGGTTTGTTCCCCGTTAAAAAAAATAATATATTTTCAAAGCGGAATTTCACGTACCCATTCGGATGGACGGGCCACAAACTAGTCTACAACGTCATTCGCTTCATCCATTTGTATTAACAGGAGCGGGAAAACTCTAAGAATAACCGATACTCTAACAGCGACAACAAGGCCCTGGCCCAAATTGATAGCTACCGCCACTCTCCGTTTTCCAGTTTTCCTGCTAATACGTATCGCTAAAACGAATACCAAGCTGGACTAATCTCGGGCCGCTCTAACGAATGAGAATGTAAAATTCCGCTTCAAACAGCATTTCGCGTGTAACGGAAACAAACCGAAGCTTTCCGTCGACGTGATGACCATTACACGTTTGGACTGACTGCATCTACACATTTAAAATATCTACTGAAAAACCAGAAGAAATGTGCCTGAAGACTTTTAAGAGAGACATCCGGTACATTTATACACTGAAGTAGCAAAAGTCACGGAGCACGTCGTAGCATCGTGTCGGACCTCGTTTCACCCAGTACAGAGCATCATCTCCGTGTGGCGTGTACTCAAAAAGTCGACAGAAGTCCCTTGCAGAAATATTGCACGCTGCCTCTGTAGCCACACATAATTACGAAACGCTGCCTCACCTGTAATCGAACACAGGCAGATGCAGCTCAAGTGCGTTCTGGGTACTGATACTCTAATAGAGGTGGTGATATCTGGCATAAAAGCTGAAACCTTACTGCCTGCAGCCTCCTGTAACAAATCGTCCCGTGTGCTGGATTTTTTCACGTGTAGAACATTCGCACTTACCTTGCTCAGAGATCCGTCCTGTTCCGCACCATTCTGTCGCGAGAGTTCCCGCCACTCATTGTCGTTAAGTGGATTATGTTGTGGATCAGCGGGTTCGATTTTCTCCAACTGTGGTGGTCCCGCCAAGGCATTCCTATTCTGCTCACGGTCCCCTCATGAGCAGTCTCTGCTTTCGTGGTGTAACGTTTTCTGGCAGCACGCATCCAAAGTGAAAGTTAAAAGAACATTTCGATGTATAATGTTCATTGCAACAAATAATTTATATGTGTTTCTGTTAATTGTATTTCAAAAGGACATTTAAAAGATAATTATGAATTTTGCTATTATAAATGATTATTCAAAGACTGTTAAATACTATCTGTGGCGGAGGATGTGAAAATCGCTACAGAAGAAAGGATATGTTATCAAAAACTACAAAGACTGTACAAAAATTAGGTAAGATATAAATTGGCAATATATTGTAGTAGAATCGCTTGCCTTCTGCACAGACTGAATGGGAGAGGAACCCGTAACGTTGCATTAGGCTCTTACGTAGTCTTCATTTGTCATAAGTCGATGATCGACGCCATTTGTAGCTGGGATTGTAAACGGTGTGTAAAGATTTTAATTGTTTCTGTTAAAATATATTTATCTAATAAAATCTGTTTGTCACAATTACTGCAAAGTTCACACCGGACATTACCCATTTTATTTTAGAATTTCCAGCATTTTATTGTATATCGCTGGCAGTACGGAGCTGCACCGTGAGCGAGCATTCTGGAACAGCGGCAGATTAAAATATACCATCGCAATAACGACCACATCCTAAAAAGGGTACAGGTAGAGGTGAACGAAAATAAAAACGTGTTTCTTTTCACAGCATTCCATAGGCAGAATACAAAGAGATAGTAGATTTTATCTTGTGCATTCACAGGTGGATACAAGCTGCAGCTCTTTTAAATTTTCATTCAAAAAGTGATAAATTCTGAACATAACGTGAAGTGTATTTAAAAGTGGATAATTCTTCAGGAGAGCTTAGAAATATAAAAAAGAATTCATAAAGTAAAGATAGTCTTACGCTTCAAAGCTAGTCGGGCTATATCCAGTAAACAAAAATCCAGTGCAACGTGAAAATCTTTGCTAAGTTCGATGAAAAATCATATTTTCATTCTTGTACAAACAGCTGTAGTCCTTGAATAAAAATATAACTTGAACATTATTTTGGGAACATTCAAAGAAATTCGTTTTTATTAATCTGCAATAGAATATTTCATATGTAAAGTAATAATCATAGATGAAAAATTTATTGCAACCTTTGAAACCTCCCTTTAGAAAAATTTATGAATGATTGTGCTGATAATCTCCTTTATGTTATTTGATTTTCAAACAGCTGAGCAAAACTCAACGTACTCAGACATTTCTCTTTACTTACTCTGATCATCACTAAACGGACTCACAATATTTTAGCGCAACGCAATCTGACTTATATAATCCCCACAAAAGAATGGCCCCGACTAACAATAACCTATACCTTTCACGAATCACTGACCTCATAAAAATCTTCGTTACTCGAACTACTGCAATATAGCGAGCGCCAGTACTGCCAGCTACATAAAAGATTCTAACTATTGAAGGCACTAACTAGAAATCCAGTCCTACAAATTTACTCTGATGGACACACGTCCAGATCATCCGCTCTCAAAACTCTGTCATCTCTCTCCCCACATCCAACACTGCTGGCGGCTCACCTCCAACTGCGCTACGCTAAGGGCTGTTCACATCCAACTGCCCAACACTACAATAGAGAATATTTCAACAATGCCAACCAGCCACAGACTGCACACAGCACAATCAGTGATTTTCATACAGAGTGCTATGTGGCGTTACCAACATAAAAACCTAAACAGCCTACTTACACCTTTCATTTCTCATGTCCATCCATGTATATGTTAAGTTTAATCTCAACGGTTTCCCAATCAAATTAAACGCAGAAAACAAAGTTTAAAACCAAACGGTCAGCTCCCGAATAATTAAATAGACAGAAAGGCCTTAAAGTGGTTTCTGATCCCACTGCTTCCAGGGTTTTGTGATTGCGTTCGCGTGTCTCTTCATTCCTGTACTGATTTTCCCTATCTTTTTCTATTCCCCAGTTGTTCCCAAATCACCGCCACCCGTTATTGCTATCACCACTCAGCTGATTCCAGCCCCGTAATCGAACTCACTACGACCGCCCGTTGTTGTCGCTACTACATCTACATTTATACTGCGCAAGCCACCCAACGGTGTGAGGCGGAGGGCACTTTACGTGCCACTCTCATTACCTCCCTTTTCTGTTCCAGTCGCGTATGGTTCGCAGGAAGAACGATTGCCGGAAAGCCTCCGTGCGCGATCGAATCTCTCTAATTTTACATTCGTGATCTCCTCGGGAGGTATAAGCGGGGGGAAGCAATATATTCGATACCTCATCCAGAAACGCACCCTCTCAAAACCTGGACAGCAAGCTACACAGTGATGCACAGCGCCTCTCTTGTAGAGTCTGCCACTTGAGTTTGCTAAACATCTCCGTAACGCTATCACGCTTAATAACCCTGTGACGAAACGCGCCGCTCTTCTTCGGATCTTCTCTATCTCCTCCGTCAACCCAATCTGGTACGGATCCCACACTGATGAGCAATATTCAAATATAGGTCGAACGAGTGTTTTGTAAGCCACCTCCTTTGTTGATGGACTACATTTTCTAAGGACTCTCCCAATGAATCTCAACCTGGTGACCGCCTTACCAAAAATTAATTTTATATGATCATTCCACTTCAAATCGTTCCGCACGCACACTCCCAGATATTTTACAGACAGAAATGCATAAAAATGGTTTTTCATCCCACTGCTTCCAGGGTTCTCGTGACCGCGTACGTGTGCCCCTTCATTCCTGTACTGATTTACCCTACGTTTTTCTATTCCCCAGTTCTTCCCAAAGGAACTAGGGTGGCCGCGTACGGTCAGTCACTCTGGTCTAGGTTTTCGACTGCGCCCGCAACTGGAATCGTGCGTTTGCGCACCGCGTGACTAGATCGTATACTTAGACACATAGTCCCCCAAATCGTACTCGAACTCTTATTGCGCCGCTTTAAATGCTTCCACATAACCCTTTCATTTTGCAAAAAGATGAGGTATCAGTCCCCTATAACTTAGAACTACTTAAACCTAACTAACCAAATGACATCACACTGAAGCGCCTAGAACCTCATGGCCACACCGGCCGGCTGCATTTGGCAGCTGGGATGATGTGACACATGTGGGTTGGCATTATAGTCAGGCAGATACTGATCAGCTCTGCTGCTCCGAACGTATAAAATAAAAATTGATTAGCCTGTACCATGTGTTCGAGCAAACGGGCGGCGCTCGTAAATCCAGAATATTTAAGGAAGAGTATTACGATAGTGTTGTGTGGGCTCGTGCAGCCTCCGACTAGTAGGCTGAAAGGAATGTGTGTGAGTGAATTCCTAAAGTACCAAACTGCTGAGATCATCACTTACAATAACCCCACCTAAGAACAACACACAACCCATGCAAGAGGCAGGACTCGAACCTCCGGCAGGAAGGGCTCTCAATCCGTGACATGGCGCCTCAAACCTCGTGGCTACTCCGCCCTGCGCTGAAAGGAAAGCCTTCCGAAATTCCCTTACTGTCTCACAACGCCGCTATCTGGTCCTCATTGGCATGGCAGGTTCCCCTGCTAAGAAACAACGCACGAATTCAGTTGTGTGTGCTGGGCCACACTGGGGAAAGCACAAATTCGAACAGTTCCGACCAGGCATAGGGTGAATTCAGTTAACCGAGTTCAGGAACAACTCAAACTCACGTAGTGAAAGGAAATGCTTAAAACAGAAGCTTTGCTTTTCTCTCGCGAAGGTCTGTCCTCCGCCGCGAGAACCTCCCGCAACATTGCTTTCCCTGTAATTGCACTTATCCTCGCGTTCCGAGTCCCTCTTTGCAATTTATTCCCTGAGGCTCCAACTCCATCAGCCCCTATACATCTACATTTACATGGATACTCTGCAAATTATATTTAAGTGGCTGGCAGAGGGTTCATCGAACACCGCGCGACCGTTACGGTTGCAGGTTCGAATCCTGCCTCGGGCATGGATGTGTGCTATGTCCTTAGGTTAGTTAGGTTTAAGTAGTTCTAAGTTCTAGGGGACTGATGACCTCAGATGTTGAGTCCCATAGTGCTCAGAGCCATTTGAGCCATTTCGTCGAACAACCTTCACAATTCCCTATTATTCCAATCTCGTATAGAGCGCAGAAGAAACTAACATATATATCTTTCAATGCTAGGTCTGGTTTCCCTTATTTTATTATGCTGGTCGTTTCTTCCTATGTTGGTCTCCGTCAGCAGAATGTTTTAGCATTCGGAGGAGAACGTTGGTGATTGAAATTTCGTAGGAAGCTTCCTCTGCAACGAAAAACGCCTTTGTTTTAATGATCTCCATCCCAAAGCCTCCAACATTTCAGTCACACTCTCTCCCCTATATCGTGATAATACACTTTTTCGATGCACCCCGTCAGTCCTATGTGGTAAGGATCCCACACCGCACAGCAGTATTCTAAAAGATAACGGACAAGCATAGTGTAGGCAGTCTCCTTAGCAAATGTATTACACTTCCTAAGTCTCCTGCCAGTAAAATGCAGTCTTGGGTTAGCCTTCCCCAGAACATACTCTGTGTGTTACTTACAATTTAAGTTGTTCGTAATAATAATTCCTAGGTATTTACGGCCTTTAGATTTTTCTGATTTATCGTGTAACCGAAGTTTAACGGATTACGTTTAGCACTCATGTGGATTACCTCACACTTTCCGTTATTTAGGGTCGATTGCCAATTTTCGCACCATCCAGATACCTTTTCTAAATGGCTTTGCAATTTGTTTTGATCTTCTGATGACTTTATTAGCCGATAAACGACAGTGTCATCTGCAAACAATCAAAGACGGATGCTCAGATTGTCTCCCAACTCGTTTATAGAGATGAGGAACAGCAAAGGACCCTAGAGAACGCCATGAATCACTTCTGTTTTACTCGATGACTTGCACCACCAAACTCTGATAGGAACCTAATTGGTATACACTCTGGGCCAGAAGACTTGCCTTTATTAAGTAATTCATGGTTCTTCACTACTCCAAGGATATCTACTTCGACGTTACTCATGTTGGCACCTGATCTTGTTTCGAATTCTTGAATATTTACTTCGTGTTCCTTTGTGAAGGCATTTCGGATAACTATGTTTAGTAGCTCTGTTTTGGCAGCACTGTCTTCGATAGTATCTCCATTGCTATTGCGCAGAGAAGGCATTGATTGTGTCCTGCTGCTAGCATACTTCACATACGAACAGAATCTGTCTGAATTTTCTGCCAGGTTTGGAGATAAAGTTTCGTTGTGAAAACTATTATAAGCATGTCGCATTGAAGTCAGCGCTAAATTTCGAGTCTCTTTAAAAGATCGCCAATGTTGGAGATTTTGTTTCCGTTTAAATTTGGCATGTTTGTTTCGTTGTTTCTGCAACAGTGTTTTGACGCGTTTGGCGTACCAATGAGGATGAACTGCGTCGTTTGTTAATTTATTTGGTGTAAATCTCTGAATTGCCGCCGATACTATTTCTTTGCATTCAAGTCACATCTGGTCTGCAGTGACATTATTAATGTGGAAGGAGTGGAGGAAGGTGTTATGTGAATTTTTATGTGCTTTTTTGAACAGGTATATATTTCGTTTATTTGTGGAGGACTTGGGGATCTGGGTACGTTCAATAATACCAGTATACGTTTTAATCCTCGTTACTAGTTCAGGATTATTCCTTGTTAACAGGTAAAGCGCGGTTTTCACAACCTTTTACTATTCATGAAGTAACTGCTCGAAATAGTTGTCGGAGAAAGCGTTTAGCAAAATTTCGGATGATGTTTTATGCGTACCTCCGGAATTAAACATGTATTTTCACTAACATATCGAGGATAGATTAAAGGCACCACGAACTATATTTGTATGAGTCGGGTACGCGTTTGAAATTAAACTCAACTCGTCTTTGAACCTTTCAGCTACTGTATCATCTAAATTGGGAGGTCGGTAAAAGGATCCAGTTATTATTTGATTCCGGTTGCCAAGAATGTCCTCTGTGCATACTAATTCGCAGGAACTGTCTACTTCAATTTCGGGACAACCTGCTTTGAGGTGAGCCACACGTTTCTTCAAGTCACGAGCTACGTATCGTCTCCTCTGGACCAAACCTGGGTGTTGCTCACAGTAGCCGGCAGTCTGTTGCTTTATCGCCACCGCCTGCGGCCGAACTGGTGCTCACTGTCTCTGCGACGTTAACTCCCGGCTCTCGGCAGCTCTTAGGAACAGGAACTCGGGCGCAGCAAAAGACAGAGTACGTATCGCGCTGATTCTCTGCTCTGCCTGACCCTTCGTGGCTTCCAAACGCCCGGCAGCCGCTCTCTCAGCTCGGGACAGTAGCTCTACGCGTTCACTTTGGGCAGCCACGAACGTCGCCATAACCCTGCTCTCCTGTTCTTCGAGCACTCTGTTTAGCGGCAACTGCTCGCTTTCAGCTTCACAGACGCTTCTCGACGACCCTCGACGTTTTCGCTAACTCGATCACTATTTCATCCCGTAGCATCTTCTAAAGTCATTCGCTTTACTTTCCACGTTCCGTTCGAGCTTAAGATTCGCAGCTTCTAAGTCATCAAATAGCTTTTCATTCACTTTCCTCGGCTCATTAAATTTCTCTTCTGTCCCTTCGTGAGTTCACCAACCGGCACAGAGGTTGTTTGAGCATAGTGGAAAAAAAATTTGCATGCAGTTAATGCAATACTAAATCTAACCATAGTACATAACATCGTTAAATGAACCTGTATAATTAATCAATGGATTGTGAATTTGGCACATTAGTTCTACTCATTCCTCTCTCTGGGTACTTCGTTATCACTGTCTTTTTGTGCAGCATATAAAAATCAGGCTAATATTTCAAAGAAAGAAGCAGTTAAGAGCATCGAGTTGCAAGTCTGGCAGCTATTTGGTGCGTTCTGAAGTAGTTAGAGGACACACGATTTGAGTTTTCATGAAACACATTTATTCAAAAATAGCCACAAAGAATTATGGGTGGACATTCTGTAGATATACTTTAGTTGTGCCTGAACACGAAATAAACTAATCTGATCTGGCAAGAAGAAATTACATAGCGCAATTTAACTATGCATACGTGAGGGAAAAGAGAGGAAAGGGAACAGAAACATATGACTTCAGTTATCCAATCAAGCTTCACACGAAAACGACGAAATTCAGAGGAACATTACCTGCATTGCGTGCATGCACTAACATCAAAGGGGTTTACACCGATTGAAACATCTTGTTACAGCAAATACACCACCTGAGAATTCACGCAAGCATCATGGAAAGAAGTCACCTGAGTTGCACATCCAACTGTTTCAAACAGATGTGAGTGAAAATCGCTAAATGTATAAATCAATGAGAGTACACCACTGTAAGAACGAATAGATCATGAATCACACCGAATTCATAATAAAACCATCAAGGCGGAAGGCCCCAATGATTCGAGAAACATATGGCCCCCATTAAACAAAGGCAGCTGCTACACGTTCCCACAAAACAGGGAAATGCAGTAACGCAAATATTCACCCATCACTTATCAGTTAAAATAACACGGACCAACTATTGAGATTCAGTAATAGAGCGCAACGCTCACAGAATAAAGACAACTCGAGATCACAGCAGAAAATAGAACATGTGATAAACTACAATACATAAAAAGAAATATCGCACATACACGAAAACACAAGTTCTGTCATATTCACAAAGCTTTAAAGCACATTAACTCAGGCTAACCATATCCCGTAGAGCGCATTGACACCACAATAGTAGAAAGGAACAAAGCAAACTCCGGACACTGACAAAATCATAGACTCAAGCATTGCCTATCAAGAGCAATATAAAGCAAGAAGTAATCGAAACACTTCATTCAGGCCAAGAGCTTTTCCGAACGGCTTCACGCATGAAGACCGCGTTTGAAGCTACGACCTATCTCATCACTGGCAGGAGAGGGCTCACTTAAGAGCACAGCTACATCCACCGAGTTCAGTACGGAACCGCGCGACTGCTACGGTTGCAGGTTCGAATCCTGCCTCGGACATGGATGTGTGTGATGTCCTTAGGTTAGTTAGGTTTAAGTAGTTCTAAGTTCTTGGGGACTGATGACCTCAGATGTTACGTCCCATAGCGCTCAGAGCCATACATCCACCGACAGCCACCGCTCGGCTCGGAGCGCATGGAAAGCCCACACGGGAAACGGACAATACCAACTTGACAACCACGAAGCTGTCGAACAGCACCGATAGACCTCTTTGCCCACGTAAGAGGTACAAAATTGGTTATCCTGTGCTTCTAGCAGACGAAAAGCAGCTCAAGTACCAAACCCAAGACAAACCTGAAAAGACACATAAAAAGACCTGGTCACACAAGGTAGGCTAATGGACGAACTTTATAACTATGGGGCTAGATTACACATGGAATATTAATGGATCACTTAAAGTACTGACATACTGATGCGCAGAACGAGTTGCTTGCACTTAACGTCAGATTATCACTGAAACTTCTCAGTCCTTCTGGGAGGGTTAGTAGAACCAACTGCAGACAAACAGAATCAAACAGGGCAACAGTCTTATAAAGCGACTCTACACAGACATTTCAACATATCATAAACACACTAATTATAATCCTTCATGCAGTGATTTTTGCGTTTTCTCCTGTGGAGTTACGGGGTACTTTTATTGATATGAGCGTCCACTGTCTACATCTATATCTCCATGGGTAGACTGCAAATCACACTTAAGTGCCTGGCAGAGGGTTTATCGAACCACCTTCACAATAATTCTCTATTATTCCAATCTCGAACAGCGTGGTGGAATAACTAACACGTATATCTGTCAGTGCGTGCTCTTATTTCCCTTATTTTATTATGATGATCGTTTCTCCCTATGTAGGTCAGCGTTAACAAAATATTTTCACGTTCGGAGAAGAAAGTTAATGACTGAAATTCCGTGAGAAGATTCCGCCGCAACGAAAAACGCCTTCGTTTTGATGACGTCCTCCCCTAACTGTGTATCATGCAGTGACACTCTCTCCCCTATTCTATATTAATACAAAACGAGCAGCGCTTCTTTGAAGTTTCTCGATGTACTCCGTTAATTCCATCTGGTAACAATCCCACACCGCGCAGCAGTACTTCGAAAGGAGACGGACAAGCACAGTGTAGCTAGACTCATCAGTAGATCTGTTACATATTCTAACTGTTCCGCCAAACAAACGCAGTCTTTGGTTTGTCTTCCCCGCATCATTTTCTCTCTCTTCTTTCCACTTAAGTAGTTCGTAACTGTAATTTTTAGGTATTAATTTAAAATTACGGCTTTTAGATTTGATTTATCGTGTAGCCGATGTTTAACGGATTCCTAGTAGCACTCTTGCGGATAACCCCACACTTTTCATAACTTTGCGCTAATTGCCAACTGCCAACTTTCGAACCATACAGATATCTTTACTAAATCGTTTTGCAACCGATTTCGATCTTCTAATGACTTTACTAGACATTACCTACAAACAGTGATCGTAGATGGCAACTACTCATGATCGCAACAGAGTTTCACTGGACACGGGGAGAAGAACATTTTTCCATAACACATCCGTCAGTAGTTCTCTTTGATGAACAGGATGTGCTTCACTTCAGCAACTGCTTCATTTCTGCACTACAATAGGGTGTCTCACGGAGACCTAGGAGCTATAAAGAGCTTGGAAAATCTCTGTCGGCTAGTCTCATAGTCTTTAAACCGGAGATGCTTATTTTGCTGTAATTGGTTTTGTGGAACCGAGAATTCATTGAGATCTTCTCTTACAATGCTGCGTGGTGATTGCCCTTTAATCGCCTTAATGAGATCAGGTCTTATTGCCAAAGGTAATTCAAACTGAGTTCGAGGATGTTATAAATGCATAAGATCCAAAGATAATGAGATGTAGATTGTTTACATAGGAAAGTATCACTTTGCTTATGTCACCGAGAAATACTGGCAATGAGTGTTGTGTATAGAGTGACTAACTTATACTTCTCCACAGTACTGCTTGTGAGTCAGGTAGATCTGTGGTACATCTACATCTACATCTACATCTACATGACTACTCTGCAATTCACATTTAAGTGCTTGGCAGAGGGTTCATCGAACCACAATCATACTATCTCTCTACTATTCCACTCGCGAACAGCGAGCGGGAAACACCTAAACCTTTCTGTTCGAGCTCTGATTTCTCTTATTTTATTTTGATGATCATTCCTACCTATGTAGGTTGGGCTCAACAAAATATTTTCGCATTCGGAAGAGAAAGTTGTTGACTGAAATTTCGTAAAAAGGTCTCGCCGCGACGAAAAACGTCTGTGCTGTAATGACTTCCATCCCAACTCGTGTATCATATCTGCCACACTCTCTCCCCTATAACGTGATAATACAAAACGAGCTGCCCTTTTTTGCACCCTTTCGATGTCCTCCGTCAATCCCACCTGGTAAGGATCCCACACCGCGCAGCAATATTCTAACAGAGGACGAACGAGTGTAGTGTAAGCTGTCTCTTTAGTGGACTTGTTGCATCTTCTAAGTGTCCTGCCAATGAAACGCAACCTTTGGCTCGCCTTCCGACAATATTATCTATGTGGTCCTTCCAACTGAAGTTGTTCGTAATTTTAACACCCAGGTACTTAGTTGAATTGACAGCCTTGAGAATTGTACTATTTATCGAGTAATCGAATTCCAACGGATTTCTTTTGGAACTCATGTGGATCATCTCACACTTTTCGTTATTTAGCGTCAACTGCGACCTGACACACCATACAGCAATCTTTTCTAAATCGCTTTGCAACTGATACTGGTCTTCGGATGACCTTACTAGACGGTAAATTACAGCATCATCTGCGAACAGTCTAAGAGGACTGCTCAGATTGTCACCCAGGTCATTTATATAGATCAGGAACAGTAGAGGTCCCAGGACGCTTCCCTGGGGAACACCTGATATCACTTCAGTTTTACTCGATGATTTGCCGTCTATTACTAAGAACTGCGACCTTCCTGACAGGAAATCACGAATCCAGTCGCACAACTGAGACGATACCCCATAGCTCCGCAGCTTGATTAGAAGTCGCTTGTGAGGAACGGTGTCAAAAGCTTTCCGGAAATCTAGAAATACGGAATCAACTTGAGATCCCCTGTCGATAGCGGCCATTACTTCGTGCGAATAAAGAGCTAGCTGCGTTGCACAAGAGCGATGTTTTCTGAAGCCATGCTGATTACGTGTCAATAGATCGTTCCCTTCGAGGTGATTCATAATGTTTGAATACAATATATGCTCCAAAACCCTACTGCAAACCGACGTCAATGATATAGGTCTGTAGTTAAATGGATTACTCCTACTACCCTTCTTGAACACTGGTGCGACCTGCGCAATTTTCCAATCTGTAGGTACAGATCTATCGGTGAGCGAGCGGTTGTATATGAGTGCTAAGTAGGGAGCTATAGTATCAGCGTAATCTGAAAGGAACCTAATCGGTATACAATCTGGACCTGAAGACTTGCCCGTATCAAGCGATTTGAGTAGCTTTGCAACCCCTAAAGTATCTACTTCTAAGAGACTCATGCTAGCAGATGTTCGTGTTTCAAATTCTGGAATACCCCATTCGTCTTCCTTGGTGAAGGAAGATCGGAAAACTGCGTTCAATAACTCCGCTTTAGCGGCACAGTCGTCGATAACAGTACCATCGGCACTGCGCAGCGAAGGTATTGACTGCGTCTTGCGGCTTGTGTACTTTACATACGACCAGAATTTCTTCGGATTTTCTACCAAATTTCGAGACAAAGTTTCGTTGTGGAACCTATTAAAGGCTTCTCGCATCGAAGTACGTGCCAAATTTCGAGCGTCTGTAAATATTAGCCCATCTTCGGGATTTCGCGTTCTTCTGAACTTCGCATGCTTTTTCCATTGCCTCTGCAACAGCGTTCGGACCTTTTTTGTGTACCACGGGGGATCCGTTCCATCTCTTACCAATTTATGAGGTATAAATATCTCAATTGCTGTTGCTACTATATCTTTGAATATGAGCCACATCTCGTCTACATTCGCATAGTCAGTTCGGAAGGAATGGAAATTGTCTGTTAGGAAGGCTTCTAGTGGCACTTTATCCGCTTTTTTAAATAAAATTATTTTGCGTTTGTTTCTGATGGATTTGGAAGAAATGGTATTGAGCCTAGCTACAATGACCTTGTGATCACTAATCCCTGTATCAGTCATGATGTTCTCTATCAGCTCTGGATTGTTTGTGGCTAAGAGGTCAAGTGTGTTTTCGCAACCATTTACAATTCGCGTGGGTTCGTCGACTAACTGCTCGAAATAATTTTCGGAGAAAGCATTTAGGACAATCTCGGCAGACGTTTTCTGCCTACCACCGGTTTTGAACAAGTATTTTTGCCAACATACCAACTATAACCGTATGAGTCGGGTATTTATTTGTTACGAGACTCAAACTTTCTCTCAACTGTTCCGCAACTGTATCATCGGAGTCTGGGGGTCGGTAGAAGGAGCCAGTTATTAACTTAATTCGGCTGTTATGTATAACCTCCACAGACACCAATTCGCACGGAGTATCTACTTCGACTTCACTACAAGATAAACCACTACTGACAGACACAAACAGTCCACCACCAATTCTGCCTGATCTATCTTTCCTGAACACCGTCTGAGACTTCGTAAAAATTTCTGCGGAACTTATTTCAGGCTTTAGCCAGCTTTCTGTACCTATAACGATATCAGCTTCTCTGCTTTCTATTAGCGCTTGAAGCTCAGGGACTTTTCCAGCGCAACTACAACAATTTACAACGATAATTCCGACTGTTCCTTGATCCAAGCAAGTCCTGTATTTGCCAAGCACCCTTTGGCATTGCAGCCCATCCCGCACTTTCCCGAGACCATCTAACCTAAAAAACCGCCCAGTCCACGCCACACAGCCTCTGCTACCCATGTAGCCGCCAGATGAGTGTAGTGAACTCCTGACCTATTCAGCGGAACCCGAAACCCCACCAACCTATGGCGCAAGTCAAGGAATCTGCAGCCAATACGGTCGCCAAACCATCTGAGCCTCTGATTCAGACCCTCCACCCGGCTCTGCACCAAAGGTCCGCAGTCGTTTCTGTCAACGATGATGCAGATGGTGAGCTCTGCCTTCATCTCGTAAGCAAGACCGGCAGCATTCACCAAATCAGATAGCCGCTGGAATCCAGAGAGAATTTCCTCAGATCCAGAGCGACACACGTCATTAGTGCCGACATGTGCCACCACCTGCAGCTGGCTGCACCCTGTGCTCTTCATGGCATCCGGAAGGACCCTTTCCACATCAGGAATGACTCCTCCCGGAATGCACACGGAGTGCACACTGGATTTCTTCCCCTCCTTAGCCGCCGTATCCCTAAGGGGCCCCGTTACGCGCCTAACATTGGAGCTCCCAACTACCAGTAAGCCCACCCTCTGCGATTGCCTGGACCTTGAAGGCTGACAATGATCCTCTGAAATAGGGCAGGCAGCTGCATCTGGCTCAGCCAGAGACAGTGCCTGAAACCGGTTTGTCAGACACACCGGGGAGGCTTTCTGATCAGCCTCCGGGGACGCCTTTCGCTGCCTGCCAGGCCTTGGAACGACCTCCCAATCAACCACAGGCGAGGGCTCAGCCCCACTGCGGGCAGCAACCGGGGCAACCACAGCGGCAGACCAATAACTTAGGTTATCTGAACATGAGAGAAACTACAGATTAAGAAAGAAAGGTTAAACCTTTGCTAATTATCTGATAACAGAAAACTAATCGCTCAAATTATGTTGATTGTAAGATTTTACATTCTGTAAAGAATATCAAAAGGATGATCCACCTGGAAATACTTGAAATGAAGAAACATATGACTCAGAATGCCATGTTAGTATTAAATGACAAAACTCAGTTTCCTTGGGTCTCTGAGTGGAGGGCCATCCTGCAGGTGATGTGCTGTTCATTAGGTAGGTTTGTTGCAGATACTGCTCACCTCTCCAGAGGCATATTTTGTAGTGCTGTTGTACAAACACAGTAGCTTTGATTGGAAGCATCAAAATATCGCTATGACATCACACAATCTGACGATGTATTTGGTATTTATGTATCACAGTGTGGTATTTGTTATACATAGAATATCTTTGGTTAGAAATTCTTTGTTATGTATTAGACGAGACGTCACTATTTCTACCAATTTCTTCATTTCTAACACTATGACGTAACACACACACTAGTAATGGAGTGGTGGCTTAGCAGTGATCCGTAAATCGTAACCACGCTGGACTGTGATTGGCAGATAGAGTCACAATGGCGACGTGACGCCGGGAAAAGTGTGGTGGAAAATACGTAAAATTGTGGAAAATCTGGTAGCAATAAGAAAAAGAAAGAAAAATACATAAAACTGAGGAATACACAAAAAAATATGAAAATGGGTGAAAACTACAAAAAAATATGGAATAATGAGAGTACTTCCTGGATGCGGCATCCGCTGGTGCCTCTAATTATATAATACTGGTATTAACAAATATAACTCAAGTGACATGACTTAATGTAATTCGTTACAAACAAATAGCCATTGGCTGATGCCGCCCCCCCCCCCCCCCCCGTGCTTTACAGCTCTGGAGTAGCCCCTCGCACTCAAGTGTCCCAGTTATAAAAGAGGGGAGGAGGTAATGCTTGATCCTCATTGCTTAGAGGGGAGAGTAAGTGAGCCGGTTGTCGTCACCTTTGTCACATGACAAAGTTGCCTCGATGACTACTCTGGGGACTTTAATCAATTCTCACTGGTTCTCGGGGAATAGGGTGGAGGGGGGGGGGGGGGTGTTTACCAAGCATTACCAAGTTGGTAACCTGACACCTAATGTAAGATATTTGCAGATTCAACACACCTATCCTGCAGTCCTCCATTGCCTCAATAGACATCTCTGCTGGCCAACGTCCCGTACTGAACAGAAAGACTTGCTATGTGGGTCCCATTAAATAATGTAGACGGCATTAGCACATCTGCATCTTAGCAGGATGACCAACTGAAAATAGAATGTTTGCAGTGGTGCACATGTACATTTAGATTGGAGATCTGCATCTCAAGATTGCACATAGACCGAGTATTGGGGACTGAAGACACCAAATAAACTGTTTCAGCGCAGTGGCTCCGGGGTAAACTGACCTTATGGCATCTTCCTCAACCGAATCAGTGCATAGCAGCTAGGAGAGAAGGAGCGCAACGTCAAACTGATAAATGGGCTCATACTGTCAAGTTCTTTGTAACTTGACAGTATTATGTAATCACTGAAAGAGCGTCACACATGCAGTAACCACTCACAGACAGCAAGTGCAGCTCTAGCAGTGGAGGGTGTACGCATAGCGTGTCAGGGGACGCGGTAAACGGTGCAGTCGTTGATAGGAAAAGGAGAAACTGAATTGGCGACCAAAAGGGCACGACAATTGTTTTTCGAGCCAGGGATAGAAAGGGCTAAGTTTAAAAATTGTTCGCTGTCACCGTGGCTGAAGGATGAAGTCAACGGTAAGACGGCGCTAACGAAACCTGGCGCCAGTGGAAGTGTAGTGCAGCGCGCCCCACAGATGACAGGAGTGAATGATGGCTGTGGAGACGTGTACGGCCGAAGAGACGAGCAGCTGTTGAGCAGCTGGCCGCCCATCTTAGCCGAGGGGCTGCCGACTGCGTCTCCTCAGCGGCCGTTCACCACACGTTGCTGTGTCTGAACCTCTACAGCAGGCGCCCGCTTCAGGTCAGCATGCTGACCGCTGTTCGTCGTCGACAGAGGCTGGAATTCGCAGCCCAGTACCGTAATTGGACGTCCACCCAGTGGCAACAGATGGCCTCATCACGTGGTTCCCGTTTTTATGGTCCACTAGACTGACGGCTGCTGGCGTTTATGGCTAGAAACATCTAAAAGAAAACACCCGGCAACAGTCGTCAGAAGAGTCCAGGCCAGAGGCGGGAGCGTTGTGGTATTGGGAACGTTTTCATGGCAAACCCTGAACAGTTTTGTGAACGAAACGGCATTCGTCATCTAACAAGTGCTCCGTTTCACCCGCAGACCAGCGGACAAGCAGATCGCTTCATACGGACTTGCAAACAACAGTGGCCAAGCTTCTCACCACCTACACATTTACTATAATACAGAATAAAATCTGATTAATAGTTTAAATTAAAAACCTCGGAATGGTGTTTTATTGTAAATTTATTAAGATTCTAATTCGGAACAGGCGCTGCAACTCTTTTCCGCCTCCTATCGCTCACACCCACGAGACGGACCATCACTGCCGGAACTTCTGCACGGCCGCAGCCATAGGTCAGTGCTTCACTTGCTACACCCACCACAGCATCCGGTGCCGCGAATGGGCCGCAGGTACCGCTTCGTGCCGCGTAATCTTGTTTTTTTTTTGTACTGTTTATGGCAACAGTGAGCGCTGGTGCAAGAGGCGTGGTTCAGGAACGCATTGGCTCTTTACATATTTGATTGCAGCTCCGAATGGTTTGCACCGCCGCCATCAGAACCAAATTCGTGCGTGTCATCTCTCCACCATTCTGCTGCTTTCCTTCCCCCATGTTCACTGCCTCACAGGGGCGCACGGCCTTCGCAGATGCCCGCTGGTGCCACCAAGGAACAGATGGACGATACGCCCTCGCCCTGACCGTACCCGCTCGCCGACCCAATGGAGGTGGACATGGCATCTGCATCGCCGTCGCCCTCGTCGCCCCAGGACACGCCCTTAGGCCTGAATGTGCGGCCTGGCAGCAGTTTTCTGGAGTGCGTTGCTGTTGCCTCACAAGCCAGAAGGCAGGGTACAGCCAGAAGCACGCCATTCTCCACAGCTACGGCTCCTCGCTCATCTCTACGTCCAGCATCCTGCCTCCCTCCCCATTGTCATTAACTGCCTCACTACACGGCAACGGTGTGCCATTTCGGGGGGAGGGGGGGGGGAGGTAATGTGCTGGCATAAGATCTCGCCAGCACAGCAGGTGACACAGAGGTTGTGAGAAGATTGATTGTAGTCACCGGAGCAAGCGAGCCTATCGGGAGAGAGGCCAAAGACGCACTCGCAAACAATGCGCCGCCAGCGCCCTCTCGACCTCCAGTATTTAGATCGCCGCCGCAGATTTGGGGTGGAGAGGGGGGTAGTCAGCAGGCGTCCAGTGAGTCAACGAACTGAGTCATCAGTCACAGCCTAATGGGAGTCGAAATCGCAGTTAGCTCAGCCTCTAGCTCACAGTCAGTACCTAGCCATCAGAATAGTGTGCATAGTCCAGGTCTTGTGTGAAGTAAAAGTCGGCCATCTTAAGTAACTTCTTGTTCTTATAAGTAAAGAACCCTGTTAATACACCCATGCACTTTTTGTTATAGAAGAGGATACTGGCCACCAAACAACATGCTCTCCTTGCTTCGTACAATACAAGTCAACAGTGACAACAAGACGACACAAAATTCCTTGAATGATCTTGTCATTCTGGAAACCACAGTGGATCAACACAAATATGCGTCGATGTCAACCTCTACATGCAGTTTGTTTTTCCTAAGCGCGATGGCATCTACCAGCAGGACAATGCAACGAGTCACACAGCTCACAGTGTACGAGTGGTTTCAAAGAGTGGCTGGATGGGGCTGCTCGTTCCATGCTTGCTCAGCTGAGACAAGTAGCCAGGCTGGCCACGGCTGTAGACTTGGCACGGCTCCACATCCCTGCCGGTACCTTCCAGAACCTCAGCGACTCTCTTCCCACGCGTCTCCCAGCAGGTTTGTGTTGGGATAGCAACTTTCTAACGAAATACGACACAATTAAATAAGAAACACCTCGAATATGTCGCTCTTGAATATCATAAGAATTCTCTTCATTATTGAGTACCGTACAAAAAATTTATTACCATTAACGTATTCACTGGCATTGAAATGCATATTGTAAAGGCCTTGTCCATGTATGTGTGTAATGTCCATAGAACTACTTAAACCCAACTAACCCAAGTTCTAAGGGACTGATGACCTCAGATGTTAAGTCCCACAGTGCTCAGAGCCATTTCGTAGAGGCCTGTAAGCGTAAAATCGTTAGTTCGAATTTCGCTATTAGCATCCACTTTTACTTTTATTTAAATACCGAATTTGTGATGATATGGAAACGTTTCTTATCAACTATCGAATCACATTTTTTAATAAAAATAACGTCCTTTTTAAAATTTATTGGGTACAAAAATGCGAAACATCAGATACAAAATAAACCCTATTTTCATTTCTAGAGATTGAACTACGTTGTTGATGTACAACTTTCTTATTTAATAAACGCATTTCGCCTCTCTATATCAAATTTTTACGCGGTCAGTAATTCGAAATGGAGAGATTTTATTATCATTAAAGACTATGAGATAATGTCATTTTCATTTGTTAATAAATGTGAAACATAAATACTAAAAATAGACATTGTTACTAGCAAGATTCGAATCACAGCTACGCTCCTTTTTACTTTTCCCATTTAGCTCCGTCTTACGCTCACCATAAAAGAATTCCTAAGTTGATGGAGGCTTGTAGCTCGTAACGGTATTTTCCTCACAGGATTCGACCTGATTCCTCTTCCAGAATGCTTAAGTAACCCTCTCACAACTATAACCTGGTCTTTGTACAAGGTGAGCTGCTTCGTGAAAAGCAGAGAAACAACTTCTTCATACAAAAGAATGGAATAAACTGTGAAGTAACACTCCTCTTCGCAAAATTGTTAAACATCGTCACGCGAAGAAAGGAAGTTATAACAAATTACTCTGGAAGACAACAAGAAAAAGGCTCCTCTTCACAGGAAAAACAAGCAATAACAACTCTTCTTAAAAAAACAATCAAAATACATGTACAGCGGCTATTAATCTATTTTACTGGGAGAAATTTCTAGAAAATTGCAGGAAAATTATTTCTATTTCTGTTGTAAGTTGGTTATTAAAACTACTGTTGCATATTTAAGTAGTCACTAACGCCCGTTGTGTCTCTCGTTGAAGTGAGTATGTAAGGGACAATGTGAGTCACGTACCACACGCAAATGTTATGTTAGAACTGCCAATCCGATGGTAATATACACTGAAGAGCCAAAGAAACTGGTACACCTGCCTAATATCGTGTAGGTCCCCCACGAACACACAAGTGCCGCAACACGACGTGGCATGGACTCGACTAACGTCTGAAGTAATGCCGTACAGAACTGACGCTGTGAATCCTGCAGGGCTGTCCATAAATCCATAAGAATACGAGGGGGTGGAGATCTCTTCTGAACAGCACGTAGCAAGGCATCCCAGATATGCTCAATAATTTTCGTGGCTGCGCACCTTGGTGGCCAACGTAAGTGTTTAAATTCAGAAAAGTGTTCCTGGAGCCACTCTGAGGCAATTCTGGACGTGTAGGGTGTCGCACTGTCCTGCTGAAATTGCCCACGTCCGTCGGAAAGCACAATGAAAGTGAACGGATGCAGGTGATCAGACAGGATGCTTAGGAACGAGTCAGAGTAGTATCTAGACGTATCAGGGGCCCCATATCACTCCAACTGCATTGAAATTTGCAGCAATTTTCGAAAGGACTGCACTTCTGTCACATTGAACGATTCTCTTCGGTCGTCGTTGGTCCCGTTCTTGCCGAATATTTTTCCGGCCACAGCGATGTCGGGAATTATATGTTTTGCCGGATTTCTGATATTCACGGTACCCTCGTGAAATCCTCGTACGGGAAAATCCCCAATTCTTCGCTACCTCGGAGATGCTGTGTCCCATCGCTCGTGCGTGGACAGTAACATCCCGTTCAAACTCACAATCATGACCTATTGTAGCAGCCTTGACAGGTCTAACGACTGCGCGAAACACTTGTCTTACGTAGGCGTTGCCGACCGCAGCGCCGTATTCTCCCTGTTTACATACCTCTGTGTTTGAATACGCATGCCTATACCAGTTTCTTTGGTGCTTCAGTCTATTTTCTAGCGGTATGGTTGAAGGCGCCGTGTGCGTGACACGGGCCAATCATTTCGCAGCACACTCACTTGCGGAGGAATATATTAAGAAGATAATTATAAGAGTTCTGTGAAGGTTACAGAACTTCCGAGTATATTAAGCAAAGGCGATATTTCAACCTTTTTTGAGAACTGTGTCGTACTATACGTACGCAAGGAAGTACACGTGCGACACTGACCTTGAACTGCGGTAGGTATGAAGGAAGTGGCAGAGGGCAATTCAGCAAGGTCCTCTCGTCTGCCTCAGAGCAGGTTACAGCAACGGAGCGTATCCGGTATCGGGACATCATTGTCGTTTCTTTCGTGTCAGAAGCGCTACTTGAAATTTCTCTATAGAGCGTAAGAACACGTTTGCAGGAAATTGTTGGTCCACTTTATCAGTTTTGATGCAATTTTTGTGATGGCGTAGTGGCGCTATCGCAGGTCAAAAACGACATACTCAGAAAATGTTCGTTAAAAGAAATCGTTAGTAATGCGAGCAATATCGTTTCTTTTTTGCGAGTTAGTAGTATATCGGTCAAATATAGTAATGGAAATCCTAATCACTTACAGTCTTGACCAGTAACCCTCGCAATACTCGCATTACCAGGGGGGGGGGGGGGTACTTTGTACCCACCTTTTGAAAATATTCAAATCTACTCGGGTACTTTATTTTCTTAAGTTTTGTAAAAAATGTTTGTTGTCTTTGATGAAATCTTCTTACAGATTTTATGATTGATTTACATTTTTCGTTTAAGCTTAATCCGAAATTTTAAGTTGAAGGGAGGTGGTCATAATGTCTTACCCGCTTGGTAGTAGATGAGACTTCCACAATGTTTGTCTTACTCCACAAATAACAGCATTATATGACCTTAGAACACATGGAAATTATATTTCTCTGGACTGATAGCAACAATGGTCCCAACAATGATTCATTTCCCTTTGTTTCTTTATTGTTTCCTGTTCAGTGGCACTTAGTTCAGTCTTAATACAACTGTGCTTCAAAACTTGTCGACATTCACTTACTGATGGAGAAATACCACAGATTTTGGAAGAAGCTACGGCTTCTCAAATGGAATCTGATCAAACTGAAGCTGTAGTGAGTGGACCTGAAGAGGATTGTGTTGTGCGCTAGGATGTGGACAATGATAGAGCACTTACAGAAGCTGATGATGAACTCTGGGTACCTGAAACTGATGACGTCGCAGTTTGCGAGGTTAGTGACAAGGATATTACAAGCACTGGAAAAATTTATACCTCCAAACCACCTCAAATTAGAAGACGAGTAGCAGAAAACACAGTGAAAGAAAGAGAAGGCATAAGAGACGAAGGTAAACTAGGAACAATAACAGACATATTTGAAGAGTTTTTGTCTCCAGAAATTGTCAACATCATAATAAAGCATACCAATCAAGAAGCATTGAGGCAGAAAATACCCAAGACAGACAGACAGACAGACAGACAGACCTGCGTTCATGGCGTATATAGGACTATTTATTATAATTGGGAAGGAAAACGACAGTAAGTCATCATTTACAGATTTATGGTTCTTTACTTAAGGAACGTTTGTTTATACTGCTACAAGTCGTATCAGATTCGAGCAGCTTACTAAAGTAATAAGATTTGATCACAGAGAGTCACGAAGCGATCGCAATAAACGTGATAAGTTTGCTGCAATACAAGAAGTTTTTGATAAAAAGAATGAATTTTGTCCAAAATATTATTCTGTTGGGATGCACACTGTTATTGATAAAAAGTTTCCATTGTTCCGTGGCAGGTATCCCGTCAAGGTCTTCGTGAAGGAAAAGCATGGTAAATACGGTGTACTTACACGCATGCTCACAGACGCTAAAACTAGATATGTTATCTGCACGGAGCCTTATGCTGGGAAAAGAAATAATGGTACACAGCACTCAAATTCCGCTGCAGCTGTGGTCAAACGCCTGAAAGTTCCTATACATAATTCAGTGAGAAAGGTCACCACATATAGATATTACACTTCAATTGATTTGGCCGAAGATCTATAGAGGAATCACAAACTGACTCTCGTGGGAACATTACAAGCTAATTGGAAACACATACCTCAAGAACTGAGAGACATCTCAAGACGACAATTACATATTAGTGTTGGAAATATTCCAATAACAATTGTATCCCCCGTAAAAAACCCAAAAGAAATCTGCTATTTCTATCATCTGATCATAAATTTATACTATAATGAGACTAAAGGTGGCGTTGACACGATAGATCCAATGGTGAGGAAATATTCAACTAAGAGGGCTACAAGAAGGTGGGCGCTATCTCTTTTCTGTACTCTTGTGTGCATAGCAGTGGTGAATAGGTCTACACTATTTTTGTTGAACTTGCCGGACTGGGATAAGAAGAACCTAGTAAGTGACGACTTATTCTTCAAGAACTTGGACTACAGCTCGCGAAACCATACACTGAAGAAAGGGCTAAAAATATTTCTGGACTGCCAAAGCCTGTAGTTTCAAGAATGGAGGGTATTCTCAGAGGAAAATCCAGCAGGACTACGGTGCAAAGGAAGCTCATGGAGGTAAAGGTAGATGTCTTTTGTGTGTTAGTGAAAGCCTTTCGAAAGCAGAAAAGTACAACAAAGTGAACAAAACAATAATAGTCTGCCACAATTGTAAGAGGTACATATGTGCAAAACAGCAAAAAACTGTTGTATGTTCCAAGCCCAAGAAAGTCGTGAATAATTACTCTCACGACACTATGTTATGTACATAACATATATTTCTATATTACGTCAGGTATTTGTAACTATTTTAATTATAGTAAAGTGCACTTCAATAGTTTTATAACGAATTTTACTAATAATTTTTCTCAAGATAATTAGACTTACTTAACTTAAAAGTGATGTAAGTGAAAGGTTAAAACTGTTTTCAAAAATGCATTTTATAAGACATGTTGAGGTACTGGATCCTGATTATGTTCATAACGCAATTTAAAAACAAGTAATGAAACGTTTTTATTTTATAAATTCTTTACTGTGGGTACAAAGTGGCCCCCCGCCCCCCTCTCTTTGGTAATACACGTTACTGAAAATGGCTTGGTATTGAGAGTGTTAAAACTGCACTGGAAGGAGAGTAAATAACTAAATCTTCTCACTGTGTACTTCACACAAATTATATACATGTTTGTATGTATATGTGTATGTATGTATGTTCGTTCCACACCTCTGCCTAAACCACAGGACGAATTTCAACCAAACTTGGTGCACGTATCATTTACTGAGTGGAAAGGAGCACTGTGGTGGTAAGGACCACAAGGGTTGGGGGTGGGGGGTGGGAGTGCAAAACCAGCGCAGCCCACGAGCCAGAACACCCACTCTTCAGTCATCCAGCATTTGTAGCTCAGATCACTTACAGACTTGCAATAAACTTGACACATAATTTCAAATCTTTACGAAACTTTTTCTCTCTCATAACACCAAAAAATGATGAAAACAAAAAAAATGTCGCTTACTACAGTGTTGCTGTTCACTTGGCAAGTGACGTTTTAATTAATTGGGTATTTGTTGCTAACGTTTTCGTGGCCAATTTTTTATGCAGACAGTATTCGCCTATAGCTCTGAATGTAGCAGAAAATTACATCGTGGAACGACATTTACACTCCTGGAAATTGAAATAAGAACACCGTGAATTCATTGTCCCAGGAAGGGGAAACTTTACTGACACATTCCTGGGGTCAGATACATCACATGATCACACTGACAGAACCACAGGCACATCGACACAGGCAACAGAGCTTGCACAATGTCGGCACTAGTACAGTGTATATCCACCTTTCGCAGCAATGCAGGCTGCTATTCTCCCATGGAAACGATCGTAGAGATGCTGGATGTAGTCCTGTGGAACGGCTTGCCATGCCATTTCCACCTGGCGCCTCAATTGGACCAGCGTTCGTGCTGGACGTGCAGACCGCGTGAGACGACGCTTCATCCAGTCCCAAACATGCTCAATGGGGAACAGATCCGGAGATCTTGCTGGCCAGGGTAGTTGACGTACACCTCCTAGAGTACGTTGGGTGGATCGGGATACATGCGGACGAGCATTGTCCTGTTGGAACAGCAAGTTCCCTTGCCGGTCTAGGAATGGCAGAACGATGGGTTCGATGACGGTTTGGATGTACTGTGCAATATTCAGTGTCCCCTCGACGATCACCAGAGGTGTACGGCCAGTGTAGGAGATCGCTCCCCACACCATGATGCCGGCTGTTGGCCCTGTGTGCCTCGGTCGTATGCAGTCCTGATTGTGGCGCTCACCTGTACGGCGCCAAACACGCATACGACTATCATTGGCACCAAGGCAGAAGCGACTCTCATCGCTGAAGACGACACGTCTCCATTCGTCCCTCCATTCACGCCTGTCGTGACACCACTGGAGGCGGGCTGCACGATGTTGGGGCGTGAGCGGAAGACGGCCTAACAGTGTGCGGGACCGTAGCCCAGCTTCGTGGAGACGGTTGAAAATGGTCCTCGCCGATACCCCAGGAGCAACAGTGTCCCTAATTTGCTTGGAAGTGGCGGTGCGGTCCCCTATGGCACTGCGTAGGATCCTACGGTCTTGGCGTGCATCCGTGCGTCGCTGCGGTCCGGTCCCATGTCGACGGGTACGTGCACCTTCCGCCGACCACTGGCAACAACATCGATGTACCGTGGAGACCTCACGCCCCACGTGTTGAGCAATTCGGCGGTACGTCCACCCGGCCTCCCGCATGCCCACTATATGCCCTCGCCCAAAGTCCGTCAACTGCACATACGGTTTACGTCCACGCTGTCGCGGCATGCTACCAGTGTTAAAGACTGCGAAGGAGCTCCGTATGCCACGGCAAAATGGCTGACACTGACGGCGGCGGTGCACAAATGCTGCGCAGCTAGCGCCATTCGACGGCCAACACCGCGGTTCCTGGTGTGTCCGCTGTGCCGTGCGTGTGATCATTGGTTGTACAGCCCTCTCGCAGTGTCCGGAGCAAGTATGGTGGGTGTGACACACCGGTGTCAATGTGTTCTTTTTTCCATTTCCAGGAGTGTAGTTTAGGCGACAAGACTTCATAAACACTGACTGCGTGGAAAACTACCATATCATGCAAGACGTTTAAATCTATTACTTAGTTGCTACTTATTCTATTTGCAACATTTTTTGCAGACAATATCCACATTTGTCGCTGAATGTACCTACAATGTATCATTCTACAGCTCATCTCAGTATTTGACATGTCTCCTGAACCATGAGTGAAAAACGTTCAGATTATGCATGACGTTTTAATTTATCACTTATTTGAAACCAACTCTAGTCGCAAACATCATCCATATATGCCGCTCAACGTACCTACAAAAATATATAATTTTATAACAAATAGTTCAAGAGATATTACGTCATAAACAGTGAGATGCGCGAGAAACTGTCAGATGATGTGTGACGTTTTAATTTATTACTTCTTTACTGCCAACTGTGTTCACAACGCATTTCGCAGATAGTGGCCACGTATACTGCTGGATCTACCTGGAAAATTATCTTTTTGTACAACACATATTTCAGGATATACGACGTCATAAACATTTAGCTATATGAAAACACAACAGCAGGGTGAAAATTCGCTAGGCATACAGGTGAAATATGTATACAAATATGATCGAAATTTGTCTGAAATTAGGTGACGTGTACGTATACGAGCAAACTAGCGGTAAAATGCTCATCCTAATCCTTGGAACGACTTCAGTTATATTTGGCACACATATTAGTCGCTGTCTAGAATGAAGAGCTAAAAACCACCAGCTTCCTGCTGGGGTGAGCGTGATAGCGTGGAGAGAGACGAGGGGAGGAGGAGGAGGACATGTACAGCAGAAGAGAGGAAATGGACAGAGAGAGGGGAGGGGACGAGATGGCAAGAGACAGGGGAGGTGTGGAGGCCGTGGATAAAGGAGGGACGGGGGAGAAGAGTGGATAAAGAGAGAGAGAGGATGGCTAGAGAAAGGGGGGAAGAAGGTGGACAGAGTGAAGCGGGAGGAAGAGATGGAATAACGGAAGACTAGAAGAAATAAATACTTGCTCAATGCCTGGTTTCTCTTCTAGTTAGAGTACTTAATTTTTTGTTCATTCAGGCTTCGAAAATTAATAGACAGTGAAGCTACATCAGGCAGTGACAAGCGGCAGCACATCGAGTCGAACTAAGCTCGTGTGACAGACAGGGGTGCCGCGAGACATTCCACGCTGATACGACTCTGTATCGTACTGAATGGATGGTGGTGATCCGCCACACAGAATACCAAAATATCACAAGAGTAGCGACTATGTTAAGGTACGGTCGCAGAGACCGACACTAGCGCTCCAAATGGCCTGGCGGTGAACATTGAATTCGGGGAAATATGACGTGATAATCTGTATTCTTGCTCTGCAAAATGCGAGTACTATATGATAATATTTTTCATTTATATGAGTGGGTCTGGTGCCAAAGTACATTTATTTTAAAACCCAATAATGCAATTTCTACCGTTTGGCTGTAATCGAGTTGAAATTATGTTCCCGATTAAGACATCTCTACCGCGCGACCGCTACGGTGGCAGGTTCGAATCCTGCCTCGGGCATGGATGTGTGTGATGGCCTTAGGTTGGTTAGGTTTAAGTAGTTTTAGGAGACTGGTGACCTCAGATGTTAAGTCCCATAGTGCTCACAGCCATTCAAACCACTTGAGGACCTCTCTATGTGTATTGCAGTCTTTGAATTGCATTGCAAATACGATGCTCGTATTCTGTTTAATTTTTGCTGACATCCGTATTATAGGGTGAACTAAATGCTTCTGTATTTGTTTTTGTTGCATGCTAAAGGACACTGGTTTTGTCTCGCGGTGTTCTGCAGACTCACGTATTTTTGTTACAGCTTAAGAACCTCGATTGAAATCCATTGTTAGTGTACTCTTCGTATCCTTTGTTATTTTTGTTCCCATTCGTTTTTCGTACTCCACCAAAATTTTCATTGACTTCTGCTAAAATGCACTATCTGCACTGCCTGTTAATAACGTGTGAAAACATTTGCTAGTTACTGAGACTACGAAACAGACATCTACACCTACATCGACACTCTTCGAGCCATTGTGAAACGCATGGCATCCAGTGACGAGAAGCAACAGCACTCAATGCAGAATTAGATACAAGTTCCGCAACAGATGTAATAATGTGGAATAGCAATACTGTCGACACCCGCTAAGATGGAGTTCTTCATTAAAAGCGTGAAAGTACAGGACACGTATGTAAACAGATATAAAGTGTTGTGTTGGCAGAAGAGCCAACACCGTGTTACAAGAGGAGGCCAAAATGCACGCGTTTTAGCACACGCAGGCTGGCGTGAGGAGGAAAGAACTATACTGACGTCAGATCTGGAACATGACAAGGAATTAGAATTCAGAAAGCGGACGCAATTATTTTGATACTTAACTTTAATCCATTAATGATGAACGTCGCTCTTGACGGTACATGATTCACAATATTATCTGTTCAGAATACATTCATATTAACTGAATATGGCGCCTTGCTAAGTCGTACCAAATGACGTAGCTGAAGGCTATGCTAAACTGTCGCCTCTGCAAATGAGAGCGTATGTAGACAGTGAACCATCGCTAGCAAAGTCGGCTGTACAACTGGGGCGAGTGCTAGGGAGTCTCTAGACTATACCTGCCGTGTGGCGGCGCTCGGTAAGCAATCACTGATAGTGGCGACACGCGGGTCCGACGTATACTACCGGACCGCGGCCGATTTAAAGGCTACCACCTAGCAAGTGCGGTGTCTGGCGGTGACACCACATAAAGTATAATAAAAGCGGCGTTCTTAACAATTGTCTAAATCGCGTAGTTAACACACAGATTCGTAAGTGGTAACAAAAATCATAAATCTCAGAACATCATGTGAAGAAACTAACTTCTGTTTTATATGAACAACAACCAAATATGGAATCATTTACCCGACCCAGTATTACTGATGTCAACAGAGCTCAATCAGAATATGAGCAACATACTTACAACGTAACTCAAAGAGTGCAAAGCACACAATAAGGAATAAGAAGCACAATGATTTGAAACGAGCATCTGTTAAGTTCCGTTCACTACGGAACGAAAACAAACACAGAACCTAACGATCATCCAATAAGAAAGCGACATGATGCATTAATAAACTTGCAGCACTGCAAGTGGCCTGACAGCGAACCGAAGTCGTGTTACGTGTAGCCCCTACACGGGTTTCACCCCCTGTTGTGGCTGTCTCTGCACAGTTCGTAGCCAGTGTTTCTGGTGTCTGTTTAAAGCAACAGTCTGGAACGCTCTGTATCGACTCAAAGAGGATTATATACTGAGCATGGTGGCGCAGTGGTTACCACACTGGACTCTAGTTAGGGAGAACGACGGTTCAAACCCATTCCGCCATCCTGATTTAGGTTTTCGGTGATTTCCCCAAATCGCTTCAGGCAAATGCCGGGATGGTTCCTCTGAAAGGGCATAGCCACCTTCCTTCCCCATCCTTCCATAATGTGAGGGACCGATGGCCTTGCTGTTTGGTGCCTTCCAACAATTCAACCAACCAACAGTGGATTACATGTACCGAAATCCTGGCCAAAATTATTTTTGATAGTTTCAAACCTTTAAAGCACTCCCTTTCACTACTAGGTTAACTGTAGTTGTGAATACCCCTAAACTACTCCACTGCCGTCCATAGAGATGGGCCTGGGATGACTCGGCATGCATTTGTTAGTTTGTCTGCCTGTCTTTCAGTTTGTACCATGCCACTTTGCACTAGTTCTTAACCTTTTGTACTTGAAAATTTCAAAGTAGATTCGTGTGATACCCTTAATTTGCTGTACCGATTTTACTGGTGACGTGATGACAGGACTGCTTCTACTAGGGCACCGAATTGCTCGTCACGTGTGTGATTGTTCCATATGTAGTTAGTTTGCCATACTTTTCTCGCAATTTTTAAATGCGCCTTCAAACTAATTATAGCTATGTACTGTGTTATATATGTGCGTATTGAGAAGTGAATGTTAGTGTGTGTAATCTAGGTTGGTTCTGCTACGTTGACTTGTCTAATGTTACCGATCACAGCAGGTGATTGTCCCAGGCCTCTCGCAAAGTTCTTTTCAATTGCACGTTGGTTTATTTTCTTACTTCTCGCAGTTCACAGCGTGATGCGATAGATGGTGCTGCATGCATCGCTAGATTGCAAGCAAAATCTATCTACGTAGGGGGGCAACATATCTGTATGCTCCACCGTGACGTAATCCAGCAAATCAGATGCCTTCCTATGAGTATGAAAGAGGGAACCTTGCCAGTTCACGACAGTCAGTTTTAGTCCCTGACGACGATGGTGGAGGGTATCATCGAAAGCGTGGAATTTTCTGAAAATTTGACGAGGCAAGTGAACCGAGAACCTTTCATGTACTTGCTACAATAGTTGACCAAACGTCCATTTTTGCCATTTTGGCCATAATTTCGGTAAATATACTCCGGTGTGCGGCACAGGTCAGCACAGCATGGGCAACATGTGATGTTGGTGTAATGTGTTGAAAGATAATGTCACGAAGATCTCGGAGAAGGGTCATAGCATTCGTCCTTAAGGCGCCAGAAATGTGATAGGTACAGTCCAAATTACCATCTGTGTGGACAAGACGCGATCATCTTATTTACCCAGTGGTACCCCATACCAACAAGTCAGATGATGAGCCCATGAGAAGATGACGAAAGCAGCCTGGCAACGTTCGTCCTCCTCAGAGCTTGCATGCATGGATACGTCCAATGTGATGTTGTACACAGGACTGGGACTCGTCTGCAAAGACGACATAGTGCCACTCTGGTATGTCCAGTCTCCTTGTTGGGAGTTCCACTGTCGGCCGCCTCGGTCTCCTGCCGCGTCGATGTGGGCTTCGACAGCAGTTGTCGCTGGACGTCGCCGCACTGTCCGTGAGGGCGCTCTTCTGGCCACCAGTGAGCTCGCTGCGTTCCATGACACAGGGAACCTGGTGTGTCTGTGTGGTCCTGCACAGCCAACCAAACAGCACGTCGAGCCTCTCAGGCGCTAGTCACGTAGGGCCATTAACAGCCTACGTGACCCTCGCGAACCGATGGGCACCGTATTCACGTGACAGCGCGAGCAGCGTAACGACAAACTGCAGTCTCGGACTTTGGTAAGTGCTGGTAGACGTTTCCCCTTCGTACACAAGGTGTCACACAGTCTTCCCACAAACAAACAACACTCAAATGCGATTTCTGAACGACAAACCCACTGTAAAATCTTTACTTACATACAGAGCATAGTGGCAGCTGTGGAAAATCACTGGTCCACATCTACCCTATACCTTGCAAGCCGTGTAATATGCTGTGGCAGATGGTGGAATCCGTGCTGGATACAGTGGCCGATGCGCAGGGAACAGTTACTGAGCGATTTCATTTGTTTCTTTAGGCGGGGCCGACCTTGTCTGGTCACTTCCAGCCGGCTGGCGACACACTGCGATGGCAGAAGCGAGCCACACGCCCTGCGTTCTTCCTCAAACGATTTTACAGATACTATTCCGTAAAAAAAAATCTTTTTTCCCTACTTATAGCTTTATATGCCAGCTTCGTGTGACGTGCCCATCATTTCGTTAATGGTGACATTTATTATGGTACTTCGATTTAAGTAAGACACTGCATGAAATATGAAAAAGTTTAAAATAGAAAATAGGGGTTGCTAAGATTTTGCGTTTGGTACACATAACATAATATGTTGTCGCGTATAAAATTCAGCTGAGATAATGAATTTTTCTTTAGACTTTGGTGGAAGTCTCAGTCACCAATGACGGAAAAATTAATCTGATGTAGCGCACTCATCTGCAACCGTCCGAGCCAGCGAAAGAGCCAGAATGAGATATTCTCAACATTCCTCACATCTCAAACGGTTTGAGATATGGAAACAAGATTTTCGCAAATGACAGCACGCAAAGAGAAGAGTGCTTTGCCGTATGGTTAACATGCAAAACTTAATTATTGACCTCATTATACGATGAAACAATGTAATTATTAAGGGGCATCGATAGCTGGTGAAACGAGACATACTGTGGGATATAGTACAACGTAAGTGAAGACATTACAAGCTCATTTTTGAATCGGCGATGTGCTTTTTCATAAACGTTTCCTCCCTATTTTTCCTCAGTTTCTCACTTAAAAAACTTCATAACCACTGTCCATTTTCAATTTCTCGCCGCGTAATGAACAGTCCATTAAATTTTGGGCACGCAGCCGCGCAAATAAAATTTCCTCCGCTGATATTTCGGCCGCGTATCGTCCGGCCATCCTCAGAGTGAGTCATAAGACTGACGACAAGATGCCAAGCGCGGCCTTAGATGCTCCACCGCGGCGGTACTGCGCATGCGAGTGAGAGATGTTGGTCGGCGGCAAAGAAATACGCTTATACATGCACCGCCTGTGGCGAAGGCGTACAGACATTTGATTCGCTTATCGATGTATGAGCGGCGGCGGTGACACCGTGACGACTTCTCTGCAGTTCAATTACCCCAAGAGCCGGATTCCATGCTTTGTCCAAATTAAAACAATTATCTCTGTTTATTAAATTATTAGCTGCTCTAATCTCTATACCTTGACGGCAGATTCCCAAAAGGAAGACGTGGATGTTAAAATATTCACATCACTGTAATTCATGGAATGACCTGTACCAAGACAATGTTCGGCCACAGCTGACTTGTCTGGCTGTAATAAGCGTTTGTATCTTCGATGCTCTACACATCTCTCATGAACGGTGCGTGTTGTTTGATCTCTGTACGATTTCTCACAATTTCCGCTATAAATCTGATACACACCCGCTTTACGAAGCTGTAAATCGTCCTTCACAGAGTAAAGCTGCAGCAGTCTTCGTTGGGGGGGATGGGGGGGGGGGGGGGTGAAAGACCACCACAACACAGAATTTCTCAGGAATACACCCACATCGGCAAAAAAGTACTAGATTTGAAAGAATTACTATCTTCTTCCTAGGTTTTACATTGAATGCTCTACAAATTTGTTGCGGAGAAAATCCATTCGATTTAAAAATGCTCTTAAGGTATGTGAGCTCTTGTTGCAAATTGTCTTTATCGGAAATACAGTGTGCCCTATGCACTAAGGTCTTAAGAACACATACGGTCTGTGAAGGGTGATGGCAGCTACTGGCATGAACATTTAGATTTGTATACGTTGGTTTCCGGTATACGGCGTGTCCTAATGTGCCATCAACTTTACGGCGAGCGACAACATCCAAAAATGGGAGGTAGACGTTTTTTTTATATTTCCATAGTAAATTTGATACTAGAATGGATGGAATTCTAATGCTCAAGAAATCGATGTAATTCATTCATCCCGTGCGTCGATACCACAAATGTGTCGTCCACGTACCTCCAGAAGACCGTTGGTTTAAAACTTGCTGAGTCCAGTGCCTTGTCCTCGAAGTCTTCCATGAATAAATTAGCTACCAGTGGGTAGAGGGGGCGTCCCATGACAATACCATCGATCTTGTATGAATGCATGGTTTCTCGGCGATATGAATTAATAAAATATTCTCAGGCTTCCAGCGGTTAAAATCGCACGAGCTTCCGACCGAGCTCTCCCCGGTCATTGTCAAGTGGTAAGACTGACTGCTGTGTCGACGTGGCCGCGTCGTTATACAGCCGCACTGCTAGCTGTGACGTCACTGGTGCTCTCTTCCTCGACAAACAGGGTGTTGCAAAAAGGTACGGCAAACTTTCAGGAAACATTCCTCACACAAATAAAGAAAAGATGTTATGTGGACATGTGTCCGGAAACGCTTAACTCCATGTTAGAGCTCATTTTATTACTTCTCTTCAAATCACATTAATCATGGAATGGAAACACACATCAACAGAACGTACCAGCGTGACTTCAAACACTTTGTTACGGGAAATGTTCAAAATGTCCTCCGTTAGCGAGGATACATGCATCCACCCTCCGTCGCATGGAATCCCTGATGCGCTAATGCAGCCCTGGAGGATGGTGTATTGTATCACAGCCGTCCACAATACGAGCACGAAGAGTCTCTACGTTTGGTACCGGGGTTGCGTAGACAAGAGCTTCCAAATGCCCCCATAAATGAAAGTCAAGAGGGTTGAGGTCAGTAGAGAGTGGAGGTCATGGAATTGGTCCGCCTCTACCAGTCCATCGGTCACCGAATCTGTTGTTGAGAAGCATACGAACCCTTCGACTGAAATGTATAGGAGCTACATCGTGCATGAACCACATGTTGTGTCGTACTTGTAAAGGCACATGTTCTAGCAGCACAGGTAGGGTATCCCGTATGAAATCATATTTACGTGCTCCATTGAGCGTTGGTGGAAGAACATGGGGCCCAATCAAGACATCACCGACAAATAATGCCTGCCCAAACGTTCACAGAAAATCTGTGGTGATGACGTGATTGCACAAATGCGTGCGGATTCTCATCAGCCCACGCATGTTGATTCTGAAAATTTACAATTTGATCACGTTGGAATGAAGCCTCATCCGTAAAGAGAACATCTGCACTAAAATGAGGATTGACACATTGTTGGATGAACCATTCGCAGAAGTGTACCCGTAGAGGCCAATCAGCTGCTGATAGTGCCTGCACACGCTGTATATGGTACGGAATCAACTGGTTCTCCCGCAGCACCCTCCATACAGTGACGTGGTCAACGTTACCTTGTACAGCAGCAACTTCTGTGACGCTGACATTAGGGTTATCGTCAACTGCACGAAGAATTGTCTCGTCCATTGCAGGTGTCCTCGTCGTTCTCGGTGTTCGCCAGTCGCGAGTCATAGGCTGGAATGTTCCGTGCTCCCTAAGACGCCGATCAATTGCTTCGAACGTCTTCCTGTCGGGACACCTTCGTTCTGGAAATCTGTCTCGATACAAACATACCTCGCCACGGTTATTACCCCGTGCTAATCCATACATCAAATGGGCATCTGCCAACTCCGCATTTGTAAACATTGCACTGACTGCAAAACCACGTTCGTGATGAACACTAACCTGTTGATGCTACGTACTAATGTGCTTGATGCTAGTACTGTAGAGCAATGAGTCGCATGTCAACACAAACATCGAAGTCAACATTACCTTCCTTCTATTTTGCCAACTGGAGGTGAATAGAGGAAGTAGGGTACATACTGACGTAACTAAAATGAGCTCTAACATGGAAATTGAGCGTTTCCGGACACATCTCCACATAACATCTTTTCTTTATTTGTGTGTGAGGAATATTTCCTGAAATTTGGCCGTCCCTTTTTGTAACACACTGTATATAGTCATGTTTTCATTCCGCGTCCGTCGCGCCCGTTTTAACATCGCGATAGTCGGGTTCCGTCCTTGTTGATGGTGTTTTCAGCGGTTTTTATTTCAATAGCTTCTTTTATGACGCTATCGCAAAATCCCTCCTTCATATCGACATGTTTCGTCGAATAGAATTCGATGTCCACTTTCTAAGGCGTGTTCTTCCACGGCTCACGGCTGAATTTTCTGGATAGCGTAGGTGTAAGCACCTCTCGTGATCCTTCCCGACGTTGCTCTACCATGCGTACTGTTTGGCTGACGTAGTAACAGCCACACTGACATGGTATCTTGTACACTCGAAGCGTTCTAAGATCTAGATCGTCCTTCACAGGCCTCATGAGCTGACGAACTTTTGCTGGGGACCTGAACACCGATGAAATGTTATATCTCTTCAGGAGCCGGCTAATCTTTCCCGACACTGTACCACAGAAAGGCTAAAACACAAGTTTCTTGTTTGCTTCTTCGGTGGTGTTCTCACCTCTCTTAGTTTGTTTTTTTGCGTGTCGCGCCAGATATAGCCTGTGATACCTGTCCGTGGCTGTAACCGTTTTCCCGGAAGACGTTTCGGAAGTGGCTCAGTTCTAGTGGCAGACTTGCTGCGTCTGGGACGACTTTAGCAAAATGGACGAGGGTATTCAGAAGGCCACTTTTTGTGCCGGATGGTGGTGGCTGAGTTACCGATCTGTGTGTGTAGGTTTCCTGCGGGCACTGTGGCTGAGGTGCCCGTTGGTTTTCCGTCGAACGAGTACGTCAAGCAAGGGCAGTGCATCATCTGTCTCGACTTCCATCGTAAACTTGATGTGGCCGAGGAGAGCTCGGTCGAAAGTTCGTTGGATTATAACCACCTGACGCGGCTGGAAGCCCGAGAAAATCTTATTAATTCATATCGCCACGAAACCACGCATTCATACATGGCGTACCTCTACGGGGGGGGAAACGTGGCGCCTAGGGAACCTGCTTGGGAAGAAGGCTAACCTGTTAAGCTCTCTAGCCTTCCTGCTACGCTGTCGAGATGAGAACGCGATTCCACGATTTACCTCGGCAGCCAGGTGAATCTACCGTTCAGCCAGCTCTGCCCTGTTGCGGGAAACGATACACTTCACTAGGAGGCAGCTGGATTTAAAAGGTCGCGAACTGCTGGCTATACATCTGCAGTTGACAGAGGTACTCTCACAATTAGATTTTGAGTGGGTCGACGCGGCCACCACAGCAAAAGAAGGCCACAGAGAAACAGAAAGGGTAGTTCGCGCGGATTTCTTAACAACAACACGGTGCAGAACGGAAATCAACAGAAGGAACTGTCATCAATATGACGGAGAAAGAGGTCGATGCGGGTGCCATTTCGGCGCTTAAGAAAGGTATTAACTTCGCACCAGCGCTTCAGAGCATCCCTGTCTGTGATGATATAAGTGGGGTTGAACAAACAATCCGTAAGATGCCTAGTGAGAATGCTGACGAAATTCATCGCGAAACGTGTCTCATCATTTCAAAATCTAAACCACCGAGGTCTAACTTGACTAGGGCTAAACGCAATGGTCTTCACGCACTCCGCAACGACGCACTCATCGTGGTTCTGCCAGTCGACAAGGGCAATGCATCCGTCATTGTAAATAAAGCTGACTACGATGCCAAAATTCAGTTAATGCTTGAAGAGGATATATAGCGTTAACTGCCACGGGACCCGACGTCAAGAATAATGAGGAAGACATCAGAGCTTCTAAAACAGTCAATGCTGGAAGAGGGCGTTATTAAGACTCTCCTCCCTCAGGCGCCGAGACCACCTACGCTTTCTGGACTACCAGAAATCCACAACCGGATTCCCCTCTTCGTCCCATTGTGAACACCATTGGGTCACCCACTTATAGACTGGCAGAACACCTGACCAGCCTCCTTGCACCGCATGTGGGTCGTTGTGTGCATCACATCAAGAACACCGTCGACTTTCTCAACAGAATTAAACAACTGCGTCTTAGTCAAGGAGATATGATGGTTAGTTTTGGTGTGGTCTCCCTGTTTACACGTGTTCCGGTCAAAGACTGTATAGATCTCCTCTCCCAATTATCTGATAGCACAATTGTGGGACTGTTTAAGCACACAGTGACATAGTCGTACTTCCTACATGACGGCCAGTATTTCGACCAGTTGGACGGCGTGGCTATGGGAAGCCCTCTGGCTCCATCCATAGCCAAACTTTTTATGGCACAATTTGAAGACTTCGCCTTGGACACGGCTCCAGCTAAACCAAGTTGCTTTTAGCGTTACGTCGATGACACTTTCATCATGTAGCCCCATGGTCGTGAATTTTTGGAACACCTGAACAGCATTCACGGCCACATCAAGTGTAAGATGGAAGTCGAGACAGAGGGTACATTGCCCTTGCTTCACGTCCTCATTCGACGGAAAACCAAGGGGCCCCTCAGCCACAGTGTCTACAGAGAACGGAGACACACACACACACACACACACACACACACACACACACACACACACACACACACACACAGATCAGTATCTGCACGCTCTCAGCCACCACCATCCGGCACAAAAACGTGGCGTTCTGAATACCCTCGTCCATCGTGCTAAAGTCGTCCCAGGCGCAGCAAGTCTGCCACTAGAACTGAGCCACCTCCGAAACGTCTTCCGGGAAAACGGGTACAGCCACGGACAGGTGTCCAGGCTATATCTGGCGTGACACGCAAGAAACACACCAACAGAGAAGAGAACACCACCGAAGAAGAAAGCAAGAAACTTGTGTTTTAGCCTTTCTGTGGTACAGTGTCGGGAAAGATTAGCCGACTCCTGAAGAGATATAACATTTCATCGGTGTTCAGGCCCCCAGCAAAAATTCGTCAGCTCATAAGGCCTGTGAAGGACTACCTAGGGCTAAGAACGCCTGGAGTGTACAAGATACCATGTCAGTGTGGCTGTTACTACGTCGGCCAAACAGTACGCATGGTAGAGCAACGTCGGAAAGGAACACGAGAGGTGCTTACACCTACGCTATCCAGAAAAATCAGCCGTGGAAGAACACGCCTTAGAAAATGGACACCGAATTCTATTCGACGAAACATCTGTCGTTATGAAAGCGGAGGGATTTTGCGATAGCGTCATAAAAGAAGCTATTGAAATAAAAACCGCTGAAAACACCATCAACAAGGGCGGATGTTTGCAACTCAGCACAGCCTGGGACCCGGCTATCGCGATGTTAAAACGGGCGCGATGAACGCGGTATGAAAACATGATCATATATGGCGTGGAAGAGAGCACCAGTGACGTCACAGCCAGCAGTGCGGCTGTATAACGACGCGGCCACGACGACACAGCAGTCAGTCTTACCACTTGAGAATGACCGGGGAGAGCTCGGTCGAAAGCCCGTGGGATTTTAACCACCCGACGCGGCTGGAAACCCGCAAATTTTTATTAACTATCAATCTTCTCATAAAATTCACCATTAAACTGGAAATAAGATGATAAAAGCACATGATCAAATAAGGCCGTAATGTTCGTATCAAGATGTTGGCTGATAAGAGAAAGAGTCCTTTAAAGGTACCGGTGCATAATGACAGCAACGTCAGGCTAAATAATAATGATGTGCTAGTTAGTTTTGACGTGTTAAGTCTCTGAATAAAATCCATAGAATTACGAATGTGGTGACTCCATTTTCCTACCAATTGTTTTAATTAGGAAGTCAAGTGTTTGGCAGAAAAATACGTCGGTGAATCAATAGCGCTCGTTATAGGTCCCATAGACCTCTACACTCACATACTTAGACATTTTGTGAACTTTAGGAAGACCATAATATCTCGGTGGTACTTCTTTTGACTTCCTTTGGTAGTGATGAAGCGTTCAGCAAGGCAGCAGTCCATACTGTCACCTTGATAGTAGGATCTTTGTTAATCTTCCGTTATGCACCAGAACTAAGTAGACCACATAGCTCTTCCTTGTAGACTTTCTGAGGCAAAAGGACGGGAGCATTACCCGCACGCGCTGCAGTCGGAAAACTATAAGCGCGATGCCATAGATAGTACAAGGGTACTAATATCGATACGCGCTGCTGCTGCGACTCACGGAGAGAGAGGATAACAGCTTAACCGCGAGAGACTAATCACAGAATATCAACCAAAACCAATATTTAATGGGAAGCATAACACGAGCCAGCCACGGCTCAACCTCCCGCCCTCAAACAAACACGATGCTGGAAGGGGGGGCGGGGGGGTGGCTACTTAACCATCAGACTAACTAACTGGATTTAACCTGGCTAAGGTGAACCCAGTACTGGTTACCGGAATGGTTATCCTTAACCAGCAGATTCACCGGGCCTAAAATGAACAAATTGGTGCTAGGCCCCAGAAAATGAGGAGTAAATTTACTCATACTTCCGACACGCAGCTGCCTACTGGGGAAACTACGGACATAGACCTGATCTCCTAGCCTCCCTCTAAAGGTTCGCCGATTACGATTGTAACGCTCACCTTGATTATTATGGACCCTGAGTATATTACGTCTGGCACGGTTCCAGTTTTCATTGATGACTTGAGGAACTAGATCTTGAATTCCCCACAAGTTCTAAAAAGGGGAATTAACAGGATAGGAAAGGATCAAAGAGGCGGGAGTAGCTCCCAAGGCTTCATGATTGGTGGTATTAAAAGCAAAACTAAGCCAAGGAAGACTAGAGTCCCACTTACTAGGCGTTTTCTGAAATCAAAGCGGATTTACGATTTCGGTTAACCCTCTCCGTAAAGCATGCCTGCGGATAATACGACGCAGTCGTGATATGCTTGACACCGTTCTGAAAATAGGACGCCTTGAAAGGAGCCGAAAGGAAGGCCGGCGCATTATCGCTAACAATTTTCTTAGGGGGGCCAAAAACAATGAAAACTTTAGTTAAATGAGGAATAGTGGTGGTAGCAGTGAGCCAAGTATATCCGGAGAACGCATCAATAATAACTAACACGTATCGATGACCTTTCTTAGTACGAAGAAAGGGTCCTAGATAATCGATATAGAGCTTGTGCGTAGGACAGGACTCGCGCTCAGAGCTCAGCAAACCCTGTTGAAGAGCATTCTTGGGTTTGACTACATTATACAGCCGATATTGCTATACCATCTCTCTGACATTTCGCTCCATGGTGGGCCAAGTCAAATGCTCCTTGACTTTTTTCAGAGTCTTAGGAACTTATAAGTGGCTACCCACCAACGAATCATGAAAGTACCGAAAAACCGGGCGCACCAGAGCTACTGGCAAACTTCTTTAACTGCTTCGCATGCCCGACCCTTTTACGCAGAATGCAACTGTTAATAATATACTCATGCGACAGTTCTCCAGCCAAATAGGGTCCTGATCCCGACGCTGAGCGACATCAAACTAAAGAGGAATTTCTCCCAATCCTGCCTCCATCTGTCTCCCGGGTTCCCTCACTAGGTGTAGATTCGGCGAACTACCGGCTGAGGACATCCGCAAGGATATTTTCAGTGTCTCTCACGTGTTTAACTTCAAATTAAATGCGTACCTCTCATCTGGCACTACGGCCAGTTTTACGGCTAAAATACCAGCATTAGATGTGTCATTTTGGACAATAAACCTTTTATTAAAGTATGGTACTCCTAGAAATGGACGATTGGCTACAGCTGCCTTAATATACTCAAACGCGGGCTCCTGGACAGGTCCTTATTCAAAACGCACTCTCTTCCGGCACTGTTCGTTTGAGGTCGCGGCCAACTAAGCAAAATTAGGGACAAAACGCCTAAAGTAGTTCAACATGCCTATGAACCTAGCAATTCCGAGTTTATCAGTAGGCGGAGGCAACGCCCGTATGGTCTTAGTTCGCTCTTGTTCGTTGCGAATACTCTGACCTGACACTAGGTGACCTAAGAAGAACACCTGCTGCCTTTCTAATGTCATCTTACTGGGTTTAACAGTCAGCCCGGCTCCCTGAAACCTCGAAAGAACTTTCTGGATATGATCCAAATGGACTGAAACGAACAGCTATAGATGACTAAATCGTCCAAATAATTATAGGCAAACACTAATTTCAAGTTCCTAAGGATATTATCCAGCAAACGAGTTGCCAAACCAAAAGGAACTCCGTCAAACAGATTCCAATGAGTACAAAATGCGGTAACATGTTTACATTCTTCAGCTAATGGAATCTGACAACAGGCTTGGTTCAAACCAAGAACAGTAAACCAATTAGTACCGGCAAACCAGGTAAAAGTTATGCAGATCAGAGGCAGAGGTACATTCGAAGACAACCTTAGTGTTCAAGCACCCGGTAGTTAACCACAGGTCTGAAATAGTGCTCCTGATCCTTGGGAACATGGCATATGGGGGAAGCATAAGTAGATGTAGAAGGCGTAATAACTCCTTGTTGGAGCATTTGTGATATTCTCGCCTTCAGTATCTTCACCTTAGGAGGTGAGAGGCGACGTGGGGGCTGCCTGACAGGACTATCGTCGGATAGAAGGATATGGTAATTAAGAACATTAGTGACACTCAAGTTATCACTAAGAAGCTCAGGAAAACTCTGTAACAAATCCCGTAATTGAGAAGCGTGATGCGGCGAGAGATGGGTAAGATCAAACTCATTACCCACATCCTGAACGGCCAATGCATCTGCATTTCGATGCACAATACGTTTAGCGCACTTATAAAACGAAACATAAGGTGGCTTGCGGAGTATGGATGGAGATGTAGAAACTTCTCCACAGGAGCTAACTTAAAGAAAAAGGTGTGCCCAGAATAATCCAAGAATAACCCAGTATTTACTGAAATCACATCCCAAAATTAGATCGACCGGCAGCTCCTTGACCGAGGCTAATGACAAGGGCCAGGAAAAATCCCCCATCGATATACTCCCTCGGACCCAATCATGCAGAGGCAACACCTGGTCATTGGCCACCCGACATCTCTGCACCGGAGAAAGCACCGACCGAAGTTTCGTAAAATGACCAACTTCCAAAAACCACTCGAAGCACAATAATGAAAATGAGCTACCAGAATCGGAAAGAGCACAGATCGGTTCGCCACCTACTCGAGAACAAACGTAAGGCGAGGGCGGTGAAGAGGGAGCGACAACACGGGTACGCCAGCGTCTAAAGGCTCGATCACGAGATAGCTGCCCAGTCCGGCGTCATTTATTGGCTCTGAGAGCGCGAGGCTGAATCCGAGAGCGCTCCAAGTGAGCCGTGCTGCCGCACCTGAAACAACCCCGGGGTTCCAGTTTTACGGCTTCAGCGGATGCAGACACTTCGGAATTTCCCTTGCCAGCGCCGGTGGCCTGCCCCTTAACTTCGTGACATACATCGTATCCAAGTGGCAACGCCCATATCGCTACAACCGCGGCACGGAGTTCTTCCCAAGCTGAAGGCTGATTACGGAAAACATAGTGCTACTTATCCGCAACGCGCATTCCCCTAAGAACAATAGACACCGGCTGTTGTTCAGGCAAATCGATTAACAAAGCCAAGGACGCCGTCTGAACTCTGTCCACATACTGATGTAACTGCTCTTTATCCCGCTGCATCTCCCAAATGTAACGACATTCAAGCTGTTTTCGAACTCCGGTGGTCAATCTCTGCCTAATGACGAGCTCCCTCAATTGCTGTAAGGAGAACACTTCAGTCATGGCTCGGAAGAGGAGGTTCTGCAACTCACTTCTAGCTAACAGGTACGGCAGTGACAAAATTACTTGGTGTGGAACCACGATAGGGAGAAGCATAAAGTTCAAGACGAACCGACAACCGTAATAATTTTTCGACCTGTTCAAGCCACTCCACGACTAATTCAGTAATATCACGAGAGGATTAGGCAACTTGGCAAACATTGCGTCTAACTTCACCGAGGACGTAACAGTACCATCCCGGGCAGGCTCTCGCCCTCTCCCGAACACAGCAAGTCCCGCTCCTCAATCCTCTTCTCACCAAATCTAAACACGTAACATTAAACTGCAATGCACTAACCAAAGAGCCCAATTCGGCGGCTAATTTTTTATGGTGATCTTCCAAAGCTAACATGCCCAAATCCGCTTTCCGATTTGTTAAATACATTAACTGGGCCTACACCGTATCCAATAGACTGGCACTAGGTTGAGTGCCTTCCAAAACGCAAATATTGTCCACAAGGCCCCTAACAGCCTTCAACAAAAATTCAGTGGCCGCTCCTGTCTCACCCAACACCGCCGGCGTGACGTCAACCGGCTGAAAAACGGCAGCACCTAAACGGGCCACTAAATCCGGATCACTGCTCTCAGTAGCTTGGCGCCTTATTTCCAACTCGTAAACAAGATGTTCCTGAGCAGGCCGATCCCCGGACTCTGACTGACCGCCATTACAATACACCTGAAACAATCAACACCCAAAACAATGTGGTGTCACAGAACAGAAATAAAATTGAAACTAACAGTAACTGGAATGGCAAGAACACAAACGTAACCACGCTCTGCTACCAGTGAAATCCCTGGGCTAGCAGGACGGAGCGGATGCGGTTATATTTGTGGAAAGAGGTCAAAATATGTTACTGTCAGTTGCACACCATCATACAAAATTTATTTCTTAAAACACACAATCAGACAAGCAAGAATCAAAACTCTCAAGGTTTTAACGAAAGACCTCCTTTGATTTAATTTAGATCGGCTGAAGGCCACATCGAAAATCCAAGGCACAAGGCCTAAGCAAGGTACAGGAGTTCTTCTGGCGGTTTCACTTCTTCAGAATTTTTTATCTTCAATATAAATAGGCTGAAAGCCTTAGATTTAATGTTATCCCATATAACGCGGCTGAAGGCCTCACGTTAATCAAGAATAGTCTCGCGGCTTAAGGCCGAGACAAAGATTTTCAAAGTTTAATTTATATTGGCTGAAAACTCGGTTGAAGGCCGCATATCAACAAAACAATTTTACGGATTTTGCCTGGGAAGAAGAGCTTTCAATTTGAAAAGGCTGAAGGCCTGATCTCAAAATACTTCGTGTAAAACTCTGCTGCAGGCCTCATATTAAAAAATAACAATCTTATGACTTAAGGGCAAGACAAGGATTTTGAATTTTTAATTTAATAGAGATTAAAACACACATCATGGAGAAAACAATTTTACGACTTAAGGCCTCAAGGAAGCGATTCTGAATTTCAACTACAATAGGCTAAAGTCTTTATCCTAAAATGCTTCACATAACACTCGGCTGAAGGCCACATACGAAACCCAAACAATCTCACGTCTTAAAATTAAAAATTGGAAATTTCTTTGTCTGGGCTTTAACTGAAAAACTCGGCTGAAGGCCACATAAAAACTACAAAATATTTCTTCCGGCTTAAATCCTAGACAAAATTTTCAACTTTTGATTTTAAAAGGCTGAAAACTCGGCTGAAGGCCACATACCAGTCAAGAAACTTTTTTTACGCCTTAAGGCCTAAGAAGAAAAGCCTTGAAATTTCAATAAGAAAAAACTCCGCTGAAGGCCACACACAGTACTTAAGACTAAAAAGGAAATCACTCTGTAAAACACAAGGAGCGGCGCTCAGAAGGTTCCAACCTGGGGAAGTAACTAACGCACTTTTAGGTGAAACAGGCAGCCAGACCGACAACTTCTTAATCAAAAGGCAACCCAACAAAAAGCCAGCCGAGGAACCAACCAACAACATCACTTCTACTGCATCTGAACAGCAAAACGACAACAAGATGTCAATCGCAAAACGTTCCGGATACTGGTGGCCAATCAAGCCAAATGAGAATAAACGCCCAAAACTACCAACACCTTAGCTGTCACACTACACGCTGTGCTGTACAATACCAACACGATGTGGAAAATACACTGCCAGAAACTACGTCAACAACCACTTTAGGTCACTGGAACGTCAACGGCCACAACACAGGAGATACCTCTGGTACACTTAATTTAAGTCATTCCTTCATTAATGAAGTTTAACACCACACAGGAAGACGGCTGCAATTCTAGTCGACTTCAATGCACACACGTTGTTGCTCGCGTGGATCTCTCAGAAAGTGACAACCAGGATCAAACCAAGAGATGTGATAGCAGTTGAGGCTTGATAGTAGGTTAAGTGAGCACTCAACTTTAGTGTCCAGTTTCGGTGGCTGACGAACTTCGTAACCCTCGCAAGAAGTGCCTCACAACTCCAACCGCACGTGCACGCCGCCAGCGGCTCCGGTCTGACCACGCGCCACAGAGACTTCCTCGTTGCTCTGACCCAACGGACCGACTGTCACACACAGCACACCCGGAAAACATATCCGCCACACCAGACATAGTACAGCAGTACTAGTATCGATACACACTGCTACTGCGGCTCACGGAGAGAAGACAGCAACGTTATTGCGGTAACCACTGGGCTACAACAAATGATTAAAAAAAAAAAAAAAACAAGGCACCCATCCAGCCAGCCACGGCTCACATACGTTGCAAAGAGCAATGGTGCTGACAATTCCTTTCAGTATTCAATACTGCCTTCTCACGTTGCCATCCTGATAAGTCAATGTTGACTTTTATAGAAGAGATATTCATTTTCCAAAAACATCGCAGTTCTTCCACATAAAACATGTTCCTTAATTCTACAACACTTATTCAAAAAATGGCTCTGAGCCCTATGAGACTTAACATCTATTGTCATCAGTCCTCTAGAACTTAGAACTACTTCAACCTAACTAACCTAAGGACAGCATACAACACCCAGCCATCACGAGGCAGAGAAAGTCCCTGACCCCGCCGGGAATCGAACCCGGGAACCCGGGCGTGGGAAGCGAGAACGTACAACAGTTATTGTTTCTATACAGGCTACACTTTAGTTTCTTTTTTTGGCGTGCTTTTGCCTAGAGCGGAATGCTGTCTGTGTATTTCAATGGTCAAATTTTTCAGTGTAACGAAAATATGATTCTCTATAAATTGTTCGAAGCAAAGAGTAGGATATGACCAAATGAGGAAGCAAATAGACCAGCGTGAGGACTAGTTTTGCGAAAAACGATTTAACTTCTTTAAATAAATCAGGGTAACTGAGAAAAACTTAAATCTTTCGTTGCTGTCATACTAAAGTCATACGCAGTGTTTAGAATTGTCACGTCGATGTCTCATATCTGCCTAGTGTTAGCGAGATGCTTTAGGAGCTTTAAGTAGAATGCTATGGACCACAGGGTGTACTCAAAAAATGTCTGAAGTAACTAATTGTGTTTTCTTATACATCATAGTTATTGTTTTGCACCACTACTATAAATCTCAGAAATTCTGCTGGTTTGTACATAATGCGGATGTAGTGGAATATAGATGCTCCAGAAAGTGGCGCAAAATGTGCAAAATATTGATTTGTGTTATGTCAAAGTCATCTGTAAATATTATGTCGATATTTTGTGACCATACTTTGTCCATAATTAGCGTCCTGATATAATCGCTCTTAAACAAAAAAAATTAAGTCTGAAATCCTAGGTTCACTTGAAAATATGTATCTATTAGGCTGGTGCAGAAGTTCACAGCTTTTTTTTTTTGTCAGCTGGTATTCAGGTTGCTAAGGGTTTATTTAACGATTGTCAGTTTTTATTGTTAGTTCACTGTTGCTATTTGAGTTTACATGTTGAAATTTTGTGTCTGAAGATAGTGAGTGGAGCTGTCGACGCTACAAAATGGAGTACAAACAGGATAAATCGGAACATTTCCGACATTTTACACGGTCTGAGTTCATTCGAGGGGCTACAGCAGCGGAGGCACCCAGAAACATTTGCACCGTGTGTGGGGATAATACTATTGGACAGAGCACTCTAAGGAAGTGGTTTTCTCTTGTTAAGGAGGATCGTTTTGACGTTAATGATTTCGCTGTTTAATGGAAGTCGTTCACACTCATGAACCCACAATGATCCACGCGAGTGTACTCGAGAGCTGGTAAATGTGGTAAACTGCAATTATTTCACCACCGTACGAATTTAAGTGCAATTGGAAAGGCTCAAACATCAAGAGTACGGGTGCCGCATGCCCTAAGCCAAAATCACAAAATCAGCAGGTGACCACATGTGCATCATTGCTTGGCTCGTGAACAACACCGGCGATGACTACTCCGTACCGCTATTGGGGTGCAAAATAACTGATGATGGTCGAAGAACAGAGGATATAGATTATAGACTGGAAATGGCAGGGAAAGCGTTTCTGAAGAAGAAAAATTTGTTAACATCGAGTATAGATTTCAGTATCAGGAAGTCGTTTCTGAAAGTATTTGTATGGAGTGTAGTCATGTATGGTTCAAATGGTTCAAGTGGCTCTGAGCACTATGGGACTTAACATCTATGGTCATCAGTCCCCTAGAACTTAGAACTACTTAAACCTAACTAGCCTAAGGACAGCACACAACACGCAGTCATCACGAGGCAGAGAAAATCCCTGACCCCGCCGGGAATAGTACCCGGGAACCCGGACGTGGGAAGCGAGAACGCTACCGCACGACAGCCGTGTATGGAAGTGAAACATGACGATAAATAGTTTGGACAAGAAGAGAATAGAAGCTTGCGAAATGTGGTGCTACAGAAGTATGCTAAAGATTAGATGGGCAGATCACATAACTAACGATGAAGTATTGAATAGAATTCGGCAGAAGAGGAATTTGTGGCACAACTTGACAAGAAGAAGGGACCGGTTGGTAGGACATGTTCTGAGGCATCAAGGGATCACAAATTTAGCACTGGAGGACAGCGTGGAGGGTAAAAATCGTAGACGGAGACCAAGAGATTAGACGGAAACCAAGAGATGAATACACTACGCAGATTCAAAAGGATGAAGGTTGCAGTAGGTACTGGGAGATGAAGAAGCTTGCACAGGATAGAGTAGCATGGAGAGTTGCATCAAGCCAGTCTCAGAACTGAAGACAGCAAACAACAACAATGCTAACACAGGGAAACGAAAGGAATGGTTGAGCCCAGCAAAGCAGCAACTCCCGGAACAACGACCTGTAATCATCTACAAAAGATGATGTTATGCATCTAGTGCGCTACGAATTGCTTCCCCGAAGTGTAACCATCACTGCTGACGTTTATTCTCAGCAACCGAGACGTTTTGCAGACGCAATCCAAGAACGACAAGGAGGAAGACCGCGTGAAGTGATGCTACTCCACGATAATGACCACCCGCATTTTTCTAGGCTGAGGGAAGACACTATACGGGAGTTGTGTTGGGGAGTCCTTCCGCAACCACGTTATTCAGCTGATCTGGTGTCCTCAAACACAGATACAACCTTGAAGGAACTTCCCTTTCCAATGAAGATGCTCTATGAACATGGCTCGACGAGTTCTTCGCCTCAAAACCACGTGATTTCCACAGTCGCGGAATATAAAACGTATTCCAGCGTTGACAGATTGTTTTAAATAGAGAAGGAGAATGTATTATTGATAAACGTCTGTGTTACGTTAGAACTTATGCACCAGACAAATACCTTTTCTGCATGAGACACGGCAGTCCGCAGAGCTTACCGGTGTGACGGGATGCCGCAGCGTGAGGGGAACGTGCATCCAGCCATGAGGTTGCCCCGCTGAACTGCAGGCGTTCATGAACAGTACAAGGCGTAGGGTAGTATCTGACAACTTCTCGGGCTTCAAACTACCCATTTCAGCGATAGTATTGCTCGTAACGGGAATATTTTTCAATCTCTGAGTTTTGACGTTATAACAACAGCAGCTGCCGAAGAGCACTGAAACACATAAATCAAAAGAAGGCAGCTGTAGTAGACGAAATTCCTTCAGAATTCTTGAAACTCTGGGTGAACTTACCTTCGTAGCACCATTCCACTTAGTAAGCGAGATATATGTATCGAGTAACACATACTCTGACATCAATAAAAAATATAAAACAGCAATTCGGAAGATGCTGACATCTGTGAAGAATATTACGGCTACGAAGAAGTCTCGGACGAAATATCAGCACAGGTCAGTTACTGGATGCAGCAGTATTCCGAGCACTTTATTCACCGTGGTCGTTTCTTTACGTTTGATTAGCCAGATAGGATTCTACAAGCAGTCAGCTGAATTACTACTTAGCAGCTTCCCTTACGGTTGGGCAATGCCTTTGCCACACACATAAAAAAAGACGTATTTCACAAAAAGATTGTCAATGTAAAAGGATTCCTTTCCTGGTTAATGGTTGGCTTACGATATCTCTCAGCATTCGCAACCACTGTATCCTGATGATTAGTAAATCTTCTTGGCCTCAGTATCATCCACGGGCAATTATCGTCCTAACTTACAGGCAAAGCAAGTGGAGGTCCTTTCTGTGCATACAAAAGCTTGGTGAATGTTGGGCGGTCACATCATTGTCCGGCGAGTTGCCATACCTACCTGTCACTCTGGGAATGATGGGATTCCCTCAAACATATATACATGAGATAGTCCTTCAGATGTACGCGTGAGACTCCTAGCAGTTGACGTCTAAATGTGGTTTTTTATGTATTTATTTGCAATGGATTTCGGTGTCTCTCCATTTTCTGGCATGTCTACGGTACCACGTGATCAGGCGTGTACCGGGTAATCATCAATATACACATGTCTCATAGAGGGTATAAAACCAAAAATGCAGACAAAGTACCGTCTGCAACATCCAAAATTTTCGCCGTTTAATTTTCGTTGATATCTTCCACTATACTCTTGATTCTGATGCTATATGCTGTACTACAGAAACTAAATACATCAATACTTCGATTACGTATTAAATAAAAATTTGACTGTATATAATTGATTGTAATTATAATAGAAGTATTATAAATTGCCGGGTAATAGCCAAGGGAACTTTATTGAGATGTATCAATAGCAAAGACGAAATGATAATAGCTGTACCGATGTTTATCTTTGCGCATGGAGAGCCTCTGTCGCGTGGCGTGCAGATGGGAGGCAGAGCAGTTTGTGTCATGAAAGAGTGCGGAAGTGTTTGTTGAACGCTCCGGCCGACCCGTTGTGTACCTATACTCGCGCCAGTGTAGACATCCCTAACTCGTTAACCTGCGATTACTGAGAGCACGGTAGGAGTGTACCGGCGGGGGAAGCTGCAGTTTCAACTGTTGCCTGTCCCGTAAGTATCCGTGGCTCTGGAGACGACTCGGGGTTCCTCTCATCAAGCAGCAGCAGCAACAGCAGCTCCGCATTGTCGTCGGCTACATACTTGTCATCCGCACAGCTACAATATCGAAGGACTGTTAATTGACAAACATTGTAGTGTAGAGAGGCTTCAACCAGCAACATTTCATTCACAGAGTGTGAATAACTTGAATAATAACTTGCAAAAGTTAAAATTTCTAGGACACCTGTGTTGCATTGTCCTCATACATTATTACCATGCAGGGTCCTTTTCCTTTCCTTTCCATGCAATCGTCGAGTGTCATAAGAATATCAAAACTGATTAAATATTTACTGCTAGTTTCGTGTACTTCATACTGACCAGTTTCAGTCTAAATTTTCTGCCTTAGTAACTACATTGTTGTATTGCTTAACAGAAGCTACTTACAGCAAAGTAAGTTTCGCTGGCAAAACAAATAACTACAGATACAATATAAATCTCCCACATGAACCATGGACCTTGCCGTTGGTAGGGAGGCTTGCGTGCCTCAGCGATACAGATAGCCGTTCCGTTTGTGCAACCACAATGGAGGGGTATCAGTAGAGAGACCAGGCAAATGTGTGGTCCCTGAAGAGATGCAGCAGCCTCTTCAGTAGTTGCAGGGGCAACAGTCTGGATGATTGACTGATCTAACCCTGTAACACTAATCAAAACGGCGTTGCTGTGCTGGTACTGCGAACGGTTGAAAGCAAGGGGAAACTACAGCCGTAATTTTTCCCGAGGGCATACACCTTTACTGTATGCTTAATGATGATGGCGTCCTCTTGGGTAAAATATTCCGGTGGAAAAATAGTCCCCCATTTGGATCTCTGGGCGGGGCTACTCAAGGGGATATCGTTATCAGGAGAAAGAAAACTGGCATTCTACGAATCGGAGCGTGGAATGTCAGACCCATTAATCGCGCAGGTAGGTTAGAAAATTTAAAAAGGGAAATGGATAGGTTAAAGTTGGAGATAGTGGGAATTAGTGAAGTTCGGTGGCAGGAGGAACAAGATTTCCGGTCAGGTGAATACAGGGTTATAAACACAAAATCAAATAGGGATAAAGCAAGAGTACGCTTAATAATGAATAAAAAAATAGGAGTTCGGGTAAGCTACTACAAACAGCATAGTGAACGCATTATTGTGGCCAAGATAGATTCGAAGCCCACGCCTATTACAGTAGTACAAGTTTATATGCCAACCAGCTCTGCAGATGACGAAGAAATTGATGAAATAAAAGAAATTATTCAGATAGTGAAGAGAGACTAAAATTTAATAGTCATGGGTGACAGGAATTCGACAGTAGGAAAAGGGAGAGAATGTAACGTAGTAGGTGAAGATGGATTGGGGGTAATAAATGAAAGAGGAAGCCGCCTGGTAGAATTTTGTACAGAGCACAACTTAATCATAGCTAACACATGGTTCAAGAACCATAAAAGAAGGTTGTATACATGGAAGAGGCCTGGAGATACTGACAGGTTTCAGATAGATTATATAATTATAAGACAGAGATTTAGGAACCAGCTTTTAAATTGTATGACATTTCCAGGGGCAGATGTGGACTGTGACCACAATCTATTGGTTATGAACTGTAGATTAAAACTCAATAAACTGCAAAAAGGTGGGAATTTAAGGAGATGGGATCTGGATGAACTGAAAGAACCAGAGGTTGTAAGGAGTTTCAAGGAGAGCATAAGAGAACAATTGAGAGGAATAGGGCAAACAAATACAGTAGAAGAAGAATGAGTAGGTTTGAGGGATGAAGTAGTGAAGGCAGCAGTGGATCAAGTAAGTAAAAACACGAGGGCTAGTAAAAGTCCTTGGGTAACAGAAGATATATTGAATTTAATTGATGAAAGGAGAAAATATAAAAATGCAGTAAATGAAGCGGGCAAAAAGGAATATAACCGTCTCAAAAATGAGATCGACAGGAAGTGCAAAATGGCTAAGCAGGGATGGCTATTGGACAAATGTAAGGATGTGGAGGCTTATTACAAAAAACTCGATGGTTTGTCACCTCATGGTTCCATGTCACAGACATCAGCGAAAGTTCTTCACCAAGTGTTATGCACAGATCACATCTGGATCACCAGTGAAGACGGAACAGGCTAATATTGTTGCTCACATGCCAGTTGCGCAGTGAACTAGCTTTATTGCTGTACACTTGTACTGTGTTGAAGGACAAGGATAAAGTGATGACATGGCGATGGAACTTGATGAGGTTTGTTTGAAATAGATACATTGACTCTGCACAAAAGAGTAAACAAGTAACCGGCAAATGAAATCTATTTACAATGTCTACTAGCTGGTGAATGCGGTAAATGATGTTCTCACAGGAGTGCACGTTGAGGGCATACAGGCCTCAGTGATATGAGCATGTCGTCCTATCACGTGACCACGGAATAACAATGGACGTAAGTCTGGAGTGAAGCAAACTTTCTTTATGAACCACCAGGCACACTGTACTTATGAACGAAAGCGAAACATGTGGACAGCCCTAAATAAAGCCAAACACATCAGTAGCTCACGTTAAGCTCAACCCAAGTAGTCCATGGCTCGTGCACCAGACCCAGAATACGTGTATACTCGGTACTATAGCCCATCTCAAACTGGTTTGTTTTTTACTCCTGTGTGCATCATACCATTGCCATAATTTGGCCTAACAGAATATTTGCTTGTGAGTGGACACCACGTGCCACACGCTTTGCGCTGATTGCCGTCCACATATTTCTGCGGGACAGCTGTCGTGATAGTCACTAGGGGAAAGATAGACACTGCCTACAGGAAAATTAAGGAGACCTTTGGAGAAAAGAGAACCACTTGCATGAATTTCAAGATTTGAGATGGAAACGCAGTTCTAAGCAAAGAAGGGAAACCCGAAAGGTGGAAGGAGTATATAGAGGGTCTATACAAGGGCGGTGTTCTTGAGGACAATATCATACAACCGGAGGAAAGTGTAGATGAAGTTGATATAGGAGATATGATACTGCAGCAAGAGTTTGACAAAGCACTGAAAGACCTAAGTCGAAATAAGGCCCCGGGAGTAGACAACATTCAATTAGAACTACTGACAGCCTTGGGAGAGCCACGCCTAACAAAACTACCATCTGGTGACCAAAATGCATGAGACAGAAAAATTACCCTCAGACTTCAAGAAGAATATAATAATTCCAATCCCAAAGAAAGCAGGTGTTGGCAGATGTGAAAATTACCGAACTATCAGTTTAGTAAGTCATGGCTGCAAAATACTAACGCGAATTCTTTACAGACGAATGGAAAAACTGGTAGAAGTCGACCTCAGGGAAGATCAGTTAGGAAATATTGGAATACGTGAGGCAATACTGACCCTACGACTTATCTTAGAAAATAGATTATGTCTACAAAAGCTAGAAACGTAGGTTTGCCTTTCCTTAGAGTATTCCAGTCAACACTGTCAAAAGTTTTCTCTCTTTGAATTTCTGAAGGTGGCATGGGTAATATACAGGGAGTGAAAGGCTATTTACAATTTGTACAGAAACAAGATGGCATTTATAAGAGTCGAGTGGCATGAAAGGGAATCAGTGGTTGGGAAGGGAGTGAGATAGGTTTGTAGCCTCTCCCCGATGTTATTCAATCTGTATATTGAGTAAGCAGTGAAGTAAACAAAGTTTTTATTTCTTCTCCATGGATTTTAATACCTACTCCGAATTTTTCTTTTGAGGTTCGGCGATGACATTGTAATTCTGTCAGAGAGGGCAAAGGACTTGGAAGAGCAATTGAAAGGAATAGATAGTGTCTTGAAAGGAAGATATAAGATGAACACCAACAAAAGCAAAACGATGATAATGGAATGTAGTCGAATTACGTCGGGTAACGCTGAGGGAATTAAAATAGGAAATGAGACACTTAAAGTAGTAAAGGAGTTTTGCTATTTGGGGAGCAAAATAACTGATGATGGTCCAAGTAGAGAGGATATAAGATGTAGACTGGCAATTGCAAGGAAAGCGTTTTTGAAGAAGAGAAATTTGTTAACATCAAATATAGATTTAAGTGTCAGGAAGTCTTTTCTGAAAGTATTTGTACGGAGTGTAGCCATGTATGGAAGTGAGACATGGACGATAAATAGTTTGGGCAATAAGAGAATAGAAGCTTTCGAAATATGGTGCTATAGAATATTGCTGAAGATTAGATGGGTAGATCACATAACTAATTAGGAGGTATTGAATAAAATTGGGGAGAAGTTTGTGGCACAACTTGGCTAGAAGAAGGGATCGGTTGGTAGGATCAAGGGATCACCAATTTAGTATTGGAGGGCAGCGTGGAAAGTAAAAATCGTAGAGGGAGACCAAGAGATGAATACACTAAGCAGATTCAGAGGGATAGAGAAGCATAAGGAGCTGCTTCAAACCAGTCTCAAGACTGAACACTCCAACAACAACAACGTGGGATATGGAGGGCTGTCGTTGATGATTCCCACCATTTGACGAGTACAATTGATGGTCCCTTCACAGTGTTGATGTGCTCGGTTGACAGTCATCTGTCGAGTCCGTGTTTGTGGCATAACGGAACACTACCTGAGGATGGCGTAGTAAAAGTCTGCGATTCCCGGATGGGGGGGGGGGGGGGGGGGTCAGGCATTTTTCTGCCACGTGATGACCGAGTGTTGTGTAAAGTCCTTAGGTTAGTTAGGTTTAAGTAGGCACAGTCTACACGTGTCTCCAACTGACGGTTGACATTCCGGTGAGATCAGGTAAGCGGGCAGCGGCTACGCCATAGTAGTTGTCGTCAAAGCTTGATGGTACAGGCGTAAGCAGTGTGATCAGTAAATGCAGCTGGCCACAACTCGGCTGCCTTGACTGCATCCTCGAGAGAGCGGGATGTATACATCCTATTAATGTAGACTGGCAATGGAAAGGTAACCATTTCTGAAGAAGAGAAATTTGTTAACATCGAGTATAGATTTATGTATCAGTAAATCGTTTCTGAAAGTATGGAGTGTAGTCATGTATGGAAGTGAAACATGTACGATAAATAGTTTGGACAAGAATAGAATAGAAGCTTTCGAAATGTGGTGCTACAGATGAATGCTGAAAATAGGGTGGATAGATCACGTAACTAATGAGGAGGTATTGAATAGAATTGGGGAGAAGAGCAATTTGTAGCACAACTTGACTAGAAGAAGGGATCCGTTGGTAGGACATGTTTTGAGGCATCAAGGGATCACAAATTTAGCATTGGAGGGCAGCGTGGAGGGTAAAAATCGTAGAGGGAGACCAAGAGCTGAATACACTAATCAGATTCAGAAGGATGTAGGTTGCAGTAGGATCTGGGAGATGAAGAAGCTTGCACAGGACAGAGTAGCATGGAGAGCTGCAGCAAACCAATCTCAGGACTGAAGACCACAACAACAACAACAACAACAAAACATTTTTCGCAAGCTCGGAACCTTCTGGTCCGTCAGAAACTATCACATTCATTTTTCCATAAATACAGTGTACAAATCTCACAAAATTTAACAAGACAACCGTCTGGACCTTACAAAAGTAAGAGAAAGAATGAATAAGTAATTGTTCCTTCTCTTTCAACAACATTCAAATATTCACAAATAATGTTTGACATCGCACTGAGACGGCGCGTTTGTTCCTTGAGCTTGACATGTAACTCCTTACAAATGGAAGGCCTCAGACACGGCCAACCGATTCGGCTAAAATTTGGCAGGTCGCTTGTGTACAACCTAAAACGGAGGAATCTAAGATATTTTAGGTCAACACCGCCACGTTATTGAAAAAATCACCCCTAAAAGTTATGAAGAGCAATCGACTCAAAATTGGTGGGATCGATAGATAATTGTAAATAGAGCATTTTTCAATATCAGCTATTGTAACTGAAAACGCATACTATTCCAGAAACCGAGGAAAGAAAGTTTTACAACTGTCGCTTCTGTTCCTACTTTTTAAACGGTTTTTGCCGACAGCACTGATAGCGCAACAGCCAAGGTAACTGGCTGGGAATCTAAGAACCCGGGTTCGAATCGCGAGGAAACCCAGTGGATGTTATTATTTTCGTTTGTATTTTTCCATATCTCAATTCATAGGAATAGGAGGGTTAATAAGGTAAGTAAATCTATAAGGAACGATAAAAATAAGGTAGGCAAATAAATTTCTGAAACTTCTTGGGGTAGTAAACAACTAAAATGTTACTCCAGGTCACTTTAGAATGGCTCTTCCAGTCACTGTTACGTGTCCTCATTTTTCGTCGAACAACGAGATGGCTGGTACTTGTCACATAAAAATTTGAAGCAAATATACTCACGGCACCAAGAACATCTAATGAATGCAATCTTTCGATAGCTACACTGTTCCTTCCCAAGAGTAGGCGGAAAACAAACTTGGTTTACATTTAAAAATGTCTTTTTCGGGAATTAATTTTGATGCGTACCACGCATACGATATCATTGCGTGAAAAATCGGTGCTGAAAGTTGGTTATGAATTATGTTGTAAATAGTTATTGTATCCGTGCGGTCGTCCAATTCCCGCTGGGCTTCCAGAAGCACACTGCAATCCTGAAGCCTGGAAATAAAGTTTTTAACCTGGCGATAGAAATCAACATCACACGGCTGGTACACAGGTGTACAGTTGGGCGGTATTACTTTTACCGTGCACGTCGGCTGACCCTCGCCAACTATAATCATTGTGTCATATAATATAGCATTACTTTGTCCACTCCAGGAATCCACTACTAGAAAAAACTTGCTATCGGGAACGTATGGTTTTAAAACATTCTCAAGAAATGTTCTGTAAATCGCATTCGTCAGTTTGGAGAAGGTAATGTAAACATTTTTCAACGAGTCGGTTAAACGGTTGACCTCTTCTATAACCTGAGGACCAAATGTAACATTCGTTTCTTGTAAACATAGGAAAACCTTACGTAACAGTTTTCCAGAGGCTGTAGTGGCATGTTGCGCCGTGTACGAATGTGTTAGTAGGTTTTTACTACCAACTGCGACAAGGATTCGTTTTTCTCCCTTATGCGATAACGTGCGTCGAATGTTCATCCAATACTCGCATCCTGTATGCCGGTGTTGATCACGTAATCACTATTAAAACCGGTCATAAGTGACGCCGTTTGCCTGTTGAAAAGAGCTCCCACTTCCTGTATATCTTCTATATTTTGTACCTCCTTATGAGAGACGTATTTAGTGACGCGCCGTTGACGAATTTTATACCCCGATCTGAAATTTTTTGCCCAAGATAATGATGCAGCAGACGTAGAATCCTTGTTGGCCGTATATTGAAGCGCTGCACCTGCAGCCCACTCCTGAAGTATTCTCGCTGTTACATTCTAGTTACGTCAACAAGATTCGACAAATCGGTCGTATGTCCACATATTTATCGCCTGGTATTTGTCGTATCTTGTCCCTCCTTTAACGATATCACTTTCACACAATTTCAAGTCCTTCTTCTGTTCCAGGGCTGTTGTTGCTCCATTCCTTTGCAGTGTTTGTAAGTTCAAATTTGGATGATTCCTGGCTAGCGCTACCGCCTTAACTTTTACTTCAAGGGGTATAGAGCTGTAGTTAAGTCGTTTAGTAACCGGTTCGTGATACTTATCGGGAACGGATGAAGCACATATTCCCAGTGATGTGGAGATTTCTGAAGTGTTATGACAATTTAGCGATTCACTAGTCGGGATATCTTCCACTGAATCACCTTCTGCTTCGTCTTCATGGTATAGTACCTCAGTATCAAGAAAAGTCATTTCGTTCGTCACCACCAAAAATCTCTCCACCATAGCCGTTCCTGTCAACCTGGAACGCCGAGAAACAGACCTGGCTGCTTCCGGTAGTGCGTTGATAATGCATCTGTATTTTGCAAACCAAAACACAGTGACAGTAACTTCCCGCTTGCCATCGTCTGTGACAGGCTCCCAACTATATATTACAACGCTAGTCGAAGGGTGTACATCCTCCGTTACTCAGATTATGCACCTGAAAGATATGACAACAAATAATAACTAGTTACTACGGCATAAACAGACGAGCTAATTTCTACAAACTACATACAGCACTCGTCATATGTTACTTACAGAATAACACTGTATTCATTCACGAAACTTATTTCATTCGGCACATTAATGATGGAAAAATCACTACTGTATCCGCCAGGATCGCGGCAGCCTAATGACGGAAAACAACTCTTTCCGATTTACGTCTATAAGGCTCGTGCTGGACACCTTCTCTCTTCCAGATTCAAAACTATGATATGACGAAGAGGCAACCGGGACAACATAACTCTCCCCGCGTGCATTCTGTCCCGTGCCTCGCTGTAAACAAGCGTCGAGCGGTTGGCTGTCTGTGATCCCTCGTGAGGAATTCGAAGCACTCTTACAAGGGGAGGCCGCCAATTGTGAAATTCAGATTCAATTCATACTGCGCATAATAAAAGCTCATGGCCAGAGGTGCTATGTGGGAAAGCACCAAGATGTACTTCTCAGCCGTTGTCGAGAAAATTGACAGTTAAAAGAAACCGTTGCGGTGAAATACTCACTACGATTGATAGTATTCTACAGCGTCGTGGCGCAGCGGTAAACTCTCGGGTTCGGGTTGGTAATTCCGAAGTTCGCCGGATCGAATCTCGCGCCATGCAACCATTTTTTTTAGTATTTGTTTTTTGTAATTCAAATTTGTGTACATACACACAAAATATATATATATATATATAATTCCCAGCAATCAGTTGCAACAATTATGCATATAATAAGTTGTTGAAAGTAGTTTGTCGTGGAAAAACTGGCAACTTCGAACATCATTATGTTTTCCGCAAACAAAGTTGTATTTCATTAATGTTATTAAATGTCTTCATAATGTTAACCAAGTATAGTTAACGGAAGACGTAGAAACGATATTCCGAAACGAATACGTATAGCGTAAATCAAACGTTCGAATTAGAATACAAACCCCACGTACACAAATTTTCTGTGGCAGGTATGAAATACACTCCTGGAAATTGAAATAAGAACACCGTGAATTCATTGTCCAAGGAAGGGGAAACTTTATTGACACATTCCTGGGCTCAGATACATCACATGATCACACTGACAGAACCACAGGCACATAGACACAGGCAACAGAGCATGCACAATGTCGGCACTAGTACAGTGTATATCCACCTTTCGCAGCAATGCAGGCTGCTATTCTCCCATGGAGACGATCGTAGAGATGCTGGATGTAGTCATGAGGAACGGCTTGCCATGCCATTTCCACCTGGCGCCTCAGTTGGACCAGCCTTCGTGCTGGACGTGCAGACCGCTTGAGACGACGCTTGATCCAGTCCCAAACATGCTCAATGGGGGACAGATCCGGAGATCTTGCTGGCCAGGGTAGTTGACTTACACCTACTAGAGCACGTTGGGTGGCACGGGATAGATGCGGACGTGCATTGTCCTGTTGGAACAGCAAGTTCCCTTGCCGTTCTAGGAATGGTAGAACTATGGGTTCGATGACGGTTTGGATGTACCATGCACTGTTCAGTGTCCCCTCGACGATCACCAGAGGTATACGGCCAGTGTAGGAGATCGCTCCCCACACCATGATGCCGGGTGTTGGCCCTGTGTGCCTCGGTCGTATGCAGTCCTGATTGTGGAGCTCACCTGCACGGCGCCAAACACGCATACGACCATCATTGGCACCAAGGCAGAAGCGACTGTCATCGCTGAAGACGACACGTCTCCATTCGTCCCTCCATTCACGCCTGTCGCGACACCACTGGAGGCGGGCTGCACGATGTTGGGGCGTGAGCGGAAGACGGCCTAACGGTGTACGGGACCGTAGCCCAGCTTCATGGAGACGGTTGCGAATGGTCCTCGCCGATACCCCAGGAGCAACAGTGTCCCTAATTTGATGGAAATTGGCGGGGCGGTCCCCTACGGCACTGCGTAGGATCCTACGGTCTTGGCGTGCATCCGTGCGTCGCTGCGGTCCAGTCCCAGTTCGACGGGCACGTGTACCTTCCGCCGACCACTGGCGACAACATCGATGTACTGTGGAGACCTCACGCCCCACGTGTTGAGCAATTCGGCGGTACGTCCACCCGACCTCCCGCATGCCCACTATACGCCCTCGCTCAAAGTCCGTCAACTGCACATACGGTTCACGTCCACGCTGTCGCGGCATGCTACCAGTGTTGAAGACTGCGATGGAGCTCCGTATGCCACGGCAAACTGGCTGACACTGACGGCGGCGGTGCACAAATGCTGCGCAGCCAGCGCCATTCGACGGGCAACACCGCGCTTCCTGGTGTGTCCGCTGTGCCGTGCGTGTGATCATTGCTTGCACAGCCCTCTCGCAGTGTCCGGAGCAAGTATGGTGGGTCTGACACACCCTTGTCAATGTGTTCTTTTTTCCATTTCCAGGAGTGTATTTGCAGTATCCTTAAAATGGGAAAACCAATAATAATTAGTCTACAACAGATTGCTGTTCAAAAAGGACTGTCATCCCTTTTTTGCAAAGCATTTGCAGAAGAGAACGCTTCTGCTCATATAGTGTGTTTACCTTTAATCAGTTTCAATAGATGGTTCAAATTTCTCTGAGCTCTATGGGACTTAACATCTGAAGTCATCAGTCCCCTAGACCTGGAACTACTTAAGCCTAACTAACCTAAGGACATCACACACATCCATGCCCGAGGCAGGATTCGAACCTGCGACCGTAGCAGCAGTGCATTCCCGGACTGAAGGGCCTAGAACCGCTCGGCCACAGCGTCCGGCAAATTCCAATAGATCATCGAACATTGAGAACAGCTGAAATCTCTCTAATTGAATGAAGCTCCATGGCTCGGCCGATCCCTTAACACGGTGCATGGTATTTGCGGCTGCGTTAGCAGTTCTGTTAACTATAATCCATCGTCCATCGCACGAACAAAAAGCCCTGCCCAGTAGTTGGAAGAAGTCACAGATCGCACCCGTTTACAAGAAGGGCAGTACACGTGATCCTCAAAACTTCCGTCCGGTATCCTTGATATCGATTTGTTATAGAATCTTAGAATATATTCTAAATTAAAAAAATAACGAGGTATGTCTGACAGAATGACCTCCCTATGGCAACCTGTATGATTTCCGAAAACAATGATCACGTGAAACCCAACTCGCTATTTTATCAGATGACTGCTAAAAGTAATGGACGAAGGCAGATAAATGCAGTATTTTTCGATTTTCGAAAAGTATTTGATTCAGTACCAATGCTATACTATTATCAATAGTAAGGCACTATGAGGAATCAATGAAAATTTGCGTCAGTTGAGGATATTTGATAAGGAGAATGTAGCTTGTAATCTTGGATGAAGAGTCATCATTAAGTATCAAAGTAACTTAGATTGTGCCCGAGGGAAGTGTCTTGGAAGCCTTGCTGTTGATATTGTGCAGGGATATGCTAAAGTCCATATTATTTCAAAAGTCAATATTTCACGGAATAATGCAGGTAGAGATAGCCGCACGCGGTAGCCGAGTTGTCTTGGGCGCCTTGCCACGGTTCGCACGGCTCCCCTCGGAGGTTCGAGCCCTTCCTCGGGCACGGGTGTGTGTTTTGTCCGTAATGTAAGTCAGTTTAAGTTAGGGACCGATGGTCTCAGCTGTTTGGTCCCATAGGAACTTACCACAAATTTCCCAAATTTAGGTTTTTACTGAAACTAAAGAAAGTGCAAATGACAAATAATCCTGAGTTAATAACGAGCATCAAAACCGTTATAGGGATTAGTGAACACAGGGTTGTCGTAGCGAGACTGTATATTGTAATCCCGAAATCCTCGAAAAACAAATAAAAATTATACCTATTCAAAAATGTTGATAAAATTTCACTTGACGCCTTCCTGAGAGACTCATTCCAAATTAATAATATAAGTGTAGACCAGAAGTGGTTTGCATTCAAAAAATAGTATCGGCAGCAATTGAGAGATTTATACGAAATAAACTAACAAACGGCGGAGCTGGTCCTCCGTGGTACACAAAACGGGTTAGAACACTGTTGCAGAAACAACGAAACAAACATGCCAAATTTAAACAGACGCAAAATCCCTAAGATTGCTTAAATTCCGGGCTTCTCTAAAGGATAGCCAGAGTTCAATGCGAGATGCCTATAACAGTTTCCACGACGAAACTTTGTCTCGAAACCTGGCAGACAAATCCAAGATATTCTGGTCGTATATGAAGTATGCTAGTGGCAATTTACAATCAATGCCTCCTCTGCGCTATAACACTGACACGCAGTCAACATGGGTTTTGTAAAGATTGTTCCTGTGAAACACAACTAGCTCTTGTTGAGTGCTATTGACAAGGGATTTGAGATCGATTCCGTATTTCCGGAAGGCCTTTGACACTGTACCGCACAAGCGGCTCGTAGTGAAAATGCGTGATTATGGAATATCGTCTCAGTTTTGTGACTGGATTGGCCATTTCCTGTCACGGAGGTCACAATTCTTAGTAATTGACGGAACGTCATCGAGTAAAGCAGAAGTGATTTCCGGCGTTCCCCAAGGTAGTGCTATAGGCCCTTTTCTGTTCCTTATCCATATAAACGATTTGGGACACAATCTGAGCAGCTGTCTTCGGTTGTTTGCAGATGACGCTTCCGTTTATCGACTAATAAAGTCATCAAAAGATCAAATTTAAATTACTCTGAGCACTATGGGAATCAACTGCTGCGGTCACTAGTCCCCTAGAGCTTAGAACTACTTAAACCTAACTAACCTAAAGACATCACACACAGGATTCGAACCTGCGACAGTAGCAGTCGCACGGTTCCGGACTGCGCGCCTAGATCAAAAGATCAAAATAAACTGCAAAATGATTTAGAAAAGATATCTGATTGTGCGAAAAGTGGCTGCTGACCCTAAATAACGAAAAGTGTGAGATCATCCACAAGAGTACTGAAAGGAACTCTTTAAACTTCGGTTACACGATAAATAGGTCTAATCGAAAAGCCGTAAATTCAACTATATATCTAGGTATTACAATTACGAACAAGTTAAATTGGACAGAACACATAGAAAATGTTGTGGGAAAGGCTCACCAAAGGCTGCGTTTTATTTTCAGGACACTTAGTAGGTCGGTTATATTTTCTAAGGAGACTGCCTACACTACACTTGTCCGTCCTCTTTTAGAATACTGGTGCGCGGTATGGGATACCTACCAGATAGGACTGACGGAGTACATCGAAAAAGTTCAAAGAAAGGCAGCACATTTTGTTTTATCGCGAAATATGGGAGAGAGTGTCACCGAAATGATACCGGATGTGGATTAGGCATCATTTAAGGCGTTTTTCGTAGTGACGGAATCTTCTCACGAAATTCCAATCACCAACTTTCTCCTCCGGGTGCGAAAATGTTTTGTTGACACCGAACTATATTGGGAGGCACGATCACCACCATAAAATAACGGAAATCAGAGCTCGTACGGAAAGATACAGGTTTCCATTCTTTCCCCGCGCTATACGAAATTGGAATAATAGAGAATTGTGAAGGTGTTTCTATGAACCCTCTGCCAGGCACTTAAATGTAATTTGCAGAGTATCCATGTAGATGTAGATGTACACCAACAGATGGCTCTTTATATGATACAAAAGCAATATTTAGCATAGCAATGGAGTTTTGAAGATGTTACTTATAACAAATGCTCAGTATGTCGGCCGTCATTCACCCACAGTGCCTGTAGTCAGGCGACAACGTTGTGAAATGCTCTGTACAACTCACCAGTAGGTATGGTGAAAAACTGCCGTCGAGTGTTGTCTTTTAGCATCGTTAATGCGGTCGGACGATCGCGGGTGACTTGAGACTTCAGCTAAGCCCACAGCCAATAATCACACGTACTGAGGTCTGGGGAGCCGGGAGTGGCTGCTCAGCTCGTGATCCTCACTAAATAATGTGCGCGAGACATCTTGCACACGTGTAGCAGTGCGGAGTGGGGCGCCGTCCTGGATAAAAGTCGTACCTTTCGGAGAGTGTTTATTAGCCAGACATGGGACGATGCGATTTAGTAACATCGACCTACCTCGCACCCGCCACGCTGACAGTTTGCAAAGTTGCCCGTCTGTTGCCCAGTTTTACTGTCTTTTTCCATTTCAATAAAAGCCGATGCCATTTCAGGCATTTGTTTCACTTTTTACCACTCGACCGAAATTGTTCTGTGAATTAGGCTACAGGAAAGTTAAGGAGGTATTCGGGAAACAAAGAGAAGCAGCTGTACGAATATAAAGATCTCAGATGGAGAACCAGTCTTCAGCAAAGATGGGAAAGGTGGGAGGTCGAAGGAGTATGTAGAGGGTCTATACAAAGTGTGGGGCAGCGGGTTAACAGTAGTCATTGTAATCACTCACGTTTTGTTGTTGTTGTTTTGGTCTTCAGTCCTGAGACTGGTTTGATGCAGCTCTCCATGCTACTCTATCCTGTGCAAGCTGCTTCATCTCCCAGCACCTACCCCAACCTACATCCTTCTGAATCTGCTTAGTGTAGTCATCTCTTGGTCTCCCTCTACGATTTTTACCCTCCACACTGCCCTCCAGTACTAAATTGGTGATTCCTTGATGCCTCAGAACATGTCCTACCAACCGATTCCTACTTCTAGTCAAGTTGTGCTACAAACTCCTCTTCTCCCCAATTCAATTCAATACCTTCTCATTAGTTATGTGATCCACCCAACTAATCTTCAGCATCTTTGTATAGCACCACATTGCGAAAGCTTCTATTCTCTTCTTGTCCAAACTATTTATCGTCCACGTACTCCATACAAATACTTCTAAATCTATACTCGGTTTTAACAAATTTCTCTTCTTCAGAAACGCTTTCCTTGCCATTCTCGGTCTACATTTTATATCCTCTCTAATTAGAACATCACATCATCAGTTATTTTTTTCCCCAAGTAGCAAAACTCCTTTACTACATTAAACGTCTCATTTCCTAATCCAATTCCCTCAGCATCACAGGCCTTAATTCGACTACATTCCATTATCCTCGTTTTGCTTTTGTTGATGTTCATCTTATATCCTCCTTTCAAGACACTGTCCATTCCGTTCAACTGCTCTTCCAAGTCCTTTGCTGTCTCTGAGGTTCGCGAATGACATTGTAACTCTGTCAAAGTTTTTATTTCTTCTCCATGAATTTTAATACCTACTCCGAATTTATATTTGGTTTTCTTTACTACTTGCTCAATATACAGATTCAACAGCATCGGGGAGAGGCTACAATCCCGTCTCAATCCCTTTCCAACCACTGCTTCCCTTTCGTGCCCCTTGACTCTTATAACTGCCATCTGGTTTCTGTTAAAATTGAAAATAGACTTTCGCTCCCTGTATTTTACCCCTGCCACCTTCAGAATTTGAAAGAGGGTATTCCAGTCAACACTGTCAAAAGCTTTCTCTAAGTCTACAAATGCTAGGAATGTAGGTTTGCCTTTCCTTAATCTTTCTTCTAAGATAAGCCGTAGGGTCAGTATTGCCTCACGTGTTCCAGCATTTCTACGGAATCCAAACTGATCTTTCTTGAGTTCGACTTCTACCAGTTTTTCCATTCTTCTGTTAAGAATTCGTGCTAGTATTTTACAGCCGTGACTTATTAAACTGATAGTTCGGTAATTTTCACATCTGTCAACACTTGCTTCCTTTGGAATTGGAATTATTATATTCTTCTTGAAGTATGAGGGTATTTCGCCTGTCTCATATATCTTACTGACCAGATGGTAGAGTTTTGTCAGGACTGGCTCTCCCAAGGCTGTCAGTAGTTCTAATGGAATGTTGTCCACTCTCGGGTCTTTGTTTCGACTCAGGTCTTTCAGTGCTCTTTCAAACTCTTCATGCAGTATCATATCTCCCATTTCACCTTCATCTACATCCTCTTTCATTTCCATAACATTGTCCTCAATTACATTGCCCTTGTATAGACCCTCTATATACTCCTTCCACCTTTCTGCTTTCCCTTCTTTGCTTAGAACTGGGTTTCCATCTGAGCTCTTGATATCCATGCAAGTGGTTCTCCTTTCTCCTTTCTTCCTGTAGGCAGTATCTATCTTACCCCTAGTGAGATGAGCCCTCTACATTCTTACATTTGTCGTCTAGCCATCCCTGCTTAGCCATTTTGCACTTCCTGCCGATCTCATTTTTGAGACGTTTCTATTCCTTTTTGCCCGCTTCATTTACTGCATTTTTATATTTTCTCCTTTCATCAATTAAATTCAATATTTCTTCTGTTACCCAAAGATTTCTAGCATCTCTCGTCTTTTTACCTACCTGATCCTCTGCTGCCTTGACTACTTCATCCCTCAGAGCTACCCATTATTCTTCTGCTGTATTTCTTTTCCCCCATTCTTGTCAATTGTGCCCCTATGCTCTCCCTAAAACTCTGTACAATCTCTGGTTTAGTCAGTTTATCCACGGTCCCATCTCCTTAAATTCTCCCCTTTTCGCAGTTTCTTCAGTTTTAATCTGCAATTCATAACCAATAGATTGTGGTCAGAGTCCACATCTACCCCTGAAAATGCCTTACAATTTGTCGGCCTGAGTGGCCGAGCGGTTCTAGGTGCTACAGTCTGGAACCGCGCGACCGCTACTGTCGCAGTTTCGAATTTTGGCTCGGGCATGGATGTGTGTGATGTCCTTAGGTTAGTTAGGTTTATTTATTTCGGATTTCTAGGGGACTGATGACCTCAGATTTTAAGTCCCATTGTGCTCAGAGCCATTTGAACTTTTTTTTGTCATTAAAATTTAAAACCTGGTTCCTAAATCTCTGTCTCACCATTATATAATCTATCTGATACCTTCTAGTATCTCTAAGCTTCTTCCATGTACACAACCTTCTTTCATGATTCTTGAACCAATTTATATTCACTCATAGGGGGAAATATTTGAAATATTAGAATGATTAGAATTATTTAGATTTTCTGTAAATACTTTTGCCGTCGTTTACGAGAGCTTGGAAAATTTTGATGGTGACAATGTAGTTCCGAATATTTAAACAATTGTGGCGCTTTATTATCCCAATTGTGCAAGGAATTCCATCAACATAACTCACCAAGCGTTATTACACTGTTGAAAATCCTTTTCATCAACCTCATAGCACTGTGCGACCACACCACCAACCACTTCGCGAGGCTGGCCATTTAGCCTATTTCTTCATGCGGAGGCTGCACTACTCCCACTCAGGTCCATGACTGGCTACTGGCAGAGCGGAAGTTGCACTAATCCCTAAACAAAAGCTTCAGCTGGTGGCAAAGTTTCGATATTTGATACCTGAGAAATTCCTGTTGAAGCACATGCTCTCTCTCTCTCTCTCTCTCTCTCTCTCTCTCTCTCTCTCTCTCTCTCTCTCAAGCAGTCACGTCATGTAGTGTGCCACTGCCAGGACTGTACGCACCGTTGGTCATTGTTGGTTTAAACCACAAACAAAGCAGCATTTACCTGGTAAACCCCAGGTGTGGATGTCTTGGAAATATTCCCGCACTCTATCTGACTGATTGAGTAATTAATTACATCGATACCCTTTTTGTGGACAGTTTTTCCTTGCTTCCTATTGGTGGATAATAGAACTGGAATATTTGATGGGATGTTATCCTACAACCTCCCAGCCGGCCGGAGTGACCGAGCGTTTCTAGGCGCTTCAGTCTGGAACCGCGCGACTGCTACGGCCGCAGGTTCGAATCCGGCCTCGAGCATGGATGTGTGTGATGTCCTTAGGTTAGTTAGGTTTAAGTAGTTCTAAGTTCTAGGGGACTGATGTCCTGAGCTGTTAAGTCCCATAGTGCTCACAGCCATTTTTACAACCTCCCAGTATGCAAACCCTACTGTTATTTTTTTCACTTGCCTCCTATCGGTCGATACTAGTACAGTTACGTCATTTGGTAGAAAGTCCATTAAGTTGAAGGTAACTGAAAATTTCGAAGTTCAGTTCAGTTGCACGCTATGTCTATAAACAATCTGTGGAGGGTTTGTACTGGTGCTACAATGAGATGGAGATGGAGGAGAACGAGAAGGAAGGGTCTACTGCCTGATATGATAGAGACAACAGCAAATACCACTGAAAGACAGAGATCACTGTGATGTATTGAGAAGCACTAAACCTGACACACTTAAACCACCTCCTGATCGTCCACACACAGCGCACCTGTCCCCTCGTACACCGCCATTGCCAACGCTCAGAGGCCAGAGAAAACTGTAGCAGCCATGGATGTGCGTGTATACCAGAATGCACCATCCAAGCCATGGGCGGCGTCCAGGGATAATTGGAGTGGTAGGACTTCGGATTTCATCAATGCGTTCAGGACCAACACTTGGCAGTGATCAATACTGAATTGTTCAATTGTCCATGGAGAATACATGCAACACACGCGATCGAAAAGACAGCTCAACTCGTACTGAGTATCAGTTCGCTATTCAGCTATCCAGAGGGCATAATCGCCGGGAGTTGTCCTGCAGCTGTGCGCAAAAAACGACTAGTCCGCTGGCCTGAACTTTTCTTTGTCTCTACCACTCGCAAGAGCTTTTAGCCAGCAAACCCATTTGTTCTGGCCACAGTCTACCTCTGCCACGTGCTCCTCATGACGAACTTTGTCGTCCTAGGAAACCAGCGACGTATTTATCACTGTAATTACAATCACATAGTTCGATTGCAGCCCCAACCTGATAACATTAAAAAGAGATCGAAGTAAGAGAAACACCTCCTCCTGAAGACTGTGGCTCTGGAAATATCAATAACCCTCTTATGACTGGGCACCTCCTTATGGCTATCGATGCCTTGAAACTGCAATCCCCCATGTCAAACCCATATCTCCCTTATGACTGGACACAGCCGTTTTCTTTGTACATGTTGAAACAATAACCACAGTCACTTCACACCCCCAAAACTAGCTTTATAATCCTGCCATTCACACCGCCTACTAAGTACAATACTTTGCCAGTAACTGAATGCTGGTGGCTCCAAGCAATATTCAGTGGAAAACCGCAATGGATCGACATGCCTCATTTGTTTACCTTGCATGTGTGTCTTAGGAAGAGAGGCATAATCGTCCTATGAGCTACCAGATATTAAAAACACGATCGCAAAGACCGTGTTATTGTAACCCCGCATAAAAATCGGTCTTCGTTCTACAGACACCCAAGTATCAACAACGATATCCATGCTGAAAAGTATACCTTCCTTATAAATCGAGGTATGCTAGTGCTTCTGAATAAAGTAGTCTTCCGCACAAATACCAAGATATTGAACGTGGATAGTGATTGCGGTTTCTGTATTAACAGACCGAAAGTGTAGGTGCACATTGCTAGCGATGTAAGCCCGTAATAAAATCAACACTATCACCGAATTTAGAAAGTGATGCAGCTAAGAAACATGGTACTAGTCCAATATTTGCAACTGCTTCTTGCAGCTGCTACGTATTTGTCACACTAACAAACAGTATTTGTAGCGTCTTCTATATCGATAGTATGTAGACAGTGTAACAGAGGTTCTGCGATATATCCACGTGGTTATAGGGGAGGTTGATGGTTGATTGAGAATGATCACATACAGTGGATGGTATGTTATATGAGCAATCACTTAAAAATGCATCACTACATGGACCTCATAAAATATGTATAAAATCCCATGACTTCTCAGGTCTTTAGTGTCAAGCTTTCAGCCAGAAATGCTGTCTGGAATTTAGTACCATTCAGCCACATATTTTGGGTGCATCCTATCGCGTTGTCTTAATGATTACACCGTCCAGTCCCGGTAGCTGAGTGGTCAGCTCGACAGAATGTCAATCCTAAGCGACCGGGTTCGATTCCCGGCTGGACTGGAGATTTTTTCCGCTCAGGGACTGGATGTTGTGTTGTTCTAACCATCATCATTTCATCCCCCATCGACGCGCAACTCGTCGAAGTGGCGTCAAACCGAAAATGTCGTCCTAACCGCCGTCTGCTTCACGTCTGCTGTGCAGCGAGCTACGTTATTTAAGTATTAACTGTATTTTTCTTACTTGTCACTTCTTTTACCGTGTGTTTTTGCTTTTAGGAAGCTTTAATTGTCGACTGCTATTAATAGTGTTCCATAGATTTCGTGTTAGTTTTGAATACAGTCAGAGAGAGTCCCTTTAGTGAGCCATAGTGCCAGTAGTGCTAGTGTTTGTTTTCAATACAGTCCAGAGACGGGTAGTGCTATTTTCATTGTTTTCTACAAGAAGTGGCTAGCAATCACAGTTTAGTCAATAATCAGCCGCCTTTAGTGAATTAGCAGTCTAGTTAAAAGTTTATTAAGTCTCTTCAGTAAATTGATTCCTTAGGATGGATAGGATGTGTGACTGCTGTGTACGGACGCACGAGGAGCTGGCCACTCTTCGCGAACAGCTGAGCGTGTTGATGGCCGCGGTCATCCGGCTTCAGGCTGCTACCTCGGAGTGTAGCGGCAGTGGGGAGTCTGGAGCGTCTCAAGGTACACCCCAGGTGTTACATGCTTCACCCACTGTCCCTGCTGTCAAGATATCTTCTCGGGTACCGGGCGCGGTTGGGCCACCCTCTCCGCAAGGGGAGTGGCGGGTTCAGTGGCGTTCGCGGCGCACGAGGCGGAGGGTCAATGTGGAGGCTGGCCGTGTGGCATCACCCGCTCTGTCTGTGAGTGGACATGTGGCTGCTCCTTCAGCAAGGTCCGAGCAGGCACACGGGGGGAGGGGTTTATTAGTTATTGGGAGCTCCAACGTTAGGGGGGGGTGATGGAGCCCCTTAGGAAAATAGCGGAAAGGTCGGGGAAGAAGGCCAGTGTTCACTCTGTCTGCTTGCCGGGGGGTCTCATCCGAGATGTGAAGGAGGCCCTACCGGCGGCGATAGAGAGCACTGGGTGCACCTGACTGCAAATTGTTGCTCATGTCGGCACGAATGACTCCTGCCGTCTGGGTTGAGAGGTCATCCTCAGTTCGTACAGGCGGTTGGCGGAATTGGTGAAGGCGGAAAGCCTCGTTCGCGGGGTGGAATCTGAGCTAACTATTTGTAGTATCGTTCCCAGAACCGATCGCGGTCCTCTGGTTTGGAGCCGAGTGGAAGGCTTAAACCAGAGGCTCAGACGATTCTGCGGAGAGCTGGGGTGCAAGTTTCTTGACCTCCGCTATCGGATGCAGAAATGTAGGGTCCCCCTGAATAGGTCAGGCGTGCACTACAGGCCGGAAGCGGCTACAATGGTAGCGGAGTACGTGTGGAGTGCACATGGGGGTTTTTAGGTTAGAGAATTCCCTCCCTAGGCCCGACAAGACGCCTCCTGAGACGCGGCAAGGTAGGAGTAGGCAAAATGCAACAGGGAATAACAATATTAATGTGCTAATAGTAAACTGCAAGAGCGTCTATAGAAAGGTCCCAGAACTGCTCTCATTAATAAACGGTCACAGCGCCCATATAGTACTAGGGACAGAAAGTTGGCTGAAACCAGACGTAAACAGTAATGAAATCCTAAACTCAGATTGGAATGTATACCGCAGAGACAGGCTGGACAGTGAACGGGGAGGCGTGTTTATAGCGATAAGAAGTGCAATAGTATCGAAGGAAATTGACGGAGATCCGAATTGTCAAATGATTTGGGTGAGGGTCAAGGATAAAGCAGGCTCAGACATCGCAATTGGATGTCTCTATAGGACCCCGGGCTCAGCACATGAAGAATAATTTAGAAAACATTTCGAGTACATTTCCCCACCATGTTAGAGTTCTGGGTGGAGATTTTAATTTGCCGGATACAGACTGGGTGACTCAAACGTTCATAACGGGTGGCAGGGACAAAGAATCCAGTGAAATTTTTTTAAGTGCTTTATCTGAAAACTACCTTGAGCAGTTAAACAGAGAACCGACTGGTGGCGATAACATATTAGACCTTCTGGTGACAAACAGACCCGAACTATTTGAATCAGTTAATGCAGAACAGGGAATCAGCGATCATAAAGCGGTTACTGCATCGATGATTTCAGCCGTAAATAGAAATATAAAAAAAAGGTAGGAAGATTTTTCTGTTTAGCAAAAGTGACGAAAAGCAGATTACAAAGTACCTGATGGCTCAACATAAAAGTTTTGTCTCAAATACAGATAGTGTTGAGAATCAGTGGACAAAGTTCAAAACCATCGTACACTATGCGTTAGATGAGTATGTGCCAAGCAAGATCGTAAGCGATGGAAAAGAGCCACCGTGGTACAACAACCGAGTTAGAAAACTGCTGCGGAAGCAAAGGGAACTTCACAGCAAACATAAACATAGCCAAAGCCTTCCAGACAAACAAAAATTACGCGAAGCGAAAGGTAGTGTGAGGAGGGCTATGCGAGAGGCGTTCAATGAATTCGAAAGTAAAGTTCTATGTACTGACTTGGCAGAAATCCTAAGAAATGTTGGTCCTATGTCAAAGCGGTAGGTGGATCAAAACAAAATGTCCACTCTGTGATCAAAATGGTACTGAAACAGAGGATGACAGACTAAAGGCCGAAATACTAAATGTCTTCTTCCAAAGCTGTTTCACAGAGGAAGACTGCACTGTACTTCCTTCTCTAGATTGTCGCACAGTTGACAAAATGGTAGATATCGAAATAGACGACAGAGGGATAGAGAAACAATTAAAATTGCTCAAAAGGGGAAAGGCCGCTGGACCTGATGGGATACCAGTTTGATTTTACACAGAGTACGCGAAGGAACTTGCCCCCCTTCTTGCAGCAGTGTACCGTAGGTCTCTAGAAGAGCGAAGCGTTCCAAAGGATTGGAAAAGGGCACAGGTCCTCCCCGTTTTCAAGAAGGGACATCAGACAGATGTGCAGAACTATAGACCTATATCTCTAACGTCGATCAGTTGTAGAATATTGAAACACGTATTATGTTCGAGTACAATGTATTTTCTGGAGACTAGAAATCTACTCTGTGGGAATCAGCAATGGTTTCGAAAAAGACGGTCGTTTGAAACCCAGCTCGCGCTATTCGTCCACGAGACTCAGAGGGCCACAGACACTGGTTCACAGGCAGATGCCCTGTTTCTTGACTTCCGCAAGGCGTTTGACACAGTTCCCCACAGTCGTTTAACGAACAAAGTAAGAGCATACGGACTATCAGACCAATTGTGTGATTGGATTGAGGAGTTCCTAGATAACAGAACGCAACATGTCATTCTCAATGGAGAGAAGTGTTCCGAAGTAAGAGTGATTTCAGGTGTGCCGCTGGGGAGTGTCATAGGACCGTTGCTTTTCACAATAAATGACCTGGTGGATGACATCGGAAGTTCACTGAGGCTTTTTGCAGGTGATACTGTGGTGTATCGAGAGGTTGCAACAATGGAAAATTGTACTGAAATGCAGGAGGATCTGCAGCGAATTGACGCATGGTGCAAGGAATGGCAATTGAATCTCAATGTAGACAAGTGTAATGTGCTGCGAATACATAGAAAGATAGATCCCTTATTTATCTACAAAATAGGTCAGCGACTGGAAGCAGTTAATTGCATAAATTATCTGGGAGTACGCATTAGGAGTGATTTAAAATTGAATGATCATATAAAGTTGATCGTCGGTAAAGCAGATGCCAGACTGAGATACGTTGGAAGAATCCCAAGGAAATGCAATCCGAAAAAAAAGGAAGTAGGCTGCAGTACGCTTGTTCGCCCACTGCTTGAATACTGCTCAGCAGTGTGGGATCCGCACCAGATAGGTTTGATAGAAGAGACAGAGAAGATCCAACGGAGAGCAGCGCGCTTCGTTACAGGATCATTTAGTAATCGCGAAAGCGTTACGGGATGATAGATAAGCTCCAGTGGAAGACTCTGCAGGAGAGACGCTCAGTAGCTCGGTACGGGATTTTGTTAAAGTTTCGAGAACATACCTTCACCGAAGTGTCAAGCAGTATATTGCTCCCTCCTACGTATATCTCGCGAAGAGACCATGAGGATAAAATCGGAGAGATTAGAACCCCCACAGAAGCATACCGACAATACATCATTCTACGAACAATACGAGACTGGAATAGAAGGGAGAACCGATAGAGGTACTCAGGGTACCCACCTCCACACACCGTCAGGTGGCTTGCGGAGTATGAATGTAGATGTAGAAAGACTTGCACCCGGCGAACACTCTACCCGACGGGAGGCCATAGTGACACGAGATTCACATTTTCATGATTACAGCCACTGGTAGATTATATTCACGGCACTCTCCTATCTCAAAACTAGTTACCTCTTTCGATCCTGTCTGCTAAGGACCCTGTACGGCAAAACTCCATCGTGATTTTAATCAGTCCCTCTGCACCTTGTAACTCTCCCTCGGTCTCTGCCACGATCTCACTGCAGCCTTGTCCATGTGGTCATCACAGTTTGAGTCGTAACTGAGCCGAAGTTGGAGAGACAAACACGGAGAGCTGAGTTAATGCAACGGGACCATCTTTTTACCGTCTGGTGGAAATGGGAACATTTTGTCGTAGCTGTGCTAACCGTGTGCAATGTGTAAAGCCAGTGCCAAACAAAGCTTTCTCCTGCGACACAAGCTAGTAGGAAAGACAGTACCAGCAGTTACAGTAGTGTTTATGAGGAAAGTTAGGTAGACTCCACATAATATGTGAACTAGAAGATGGACAATGATTTTGCTACAGCTTTGAGGGATGTTTTCAAACTACAAATGGTTCAAATGGCTCTGAGCACTATGCGACTTAACTTCTGAGCTCATCAGTCGCCTAGAACTTAGGTTAGTTAGGTTTAATTAGTTTTAAGGACATCACACACACATCCATGCCCGAGACAGGATTCTAACTTGCGACGGTAGCGGTCTCTCGGCTCCAGACTGTAGCGCCTAGAACGCACGGCCACTCCGGCCGCCAGCGGCGGACTTAGCGCACAGCATCCCTCAGGGTGCATTTCTATCTGTCACGAAAACGTTATCTCTATCTTCGTTATTTTGTACCATCCAATAGAAAGAAACTATGAGCTATAAAAACTTCACTCTCACCCAATAGAGAATTTGATAAGGTGTTACTGTGTTCCTCTCTTCCGATATGTCAAAAACAAGTACCGTCTGTGTGCTATGTGGAGATCCTACTGAAAATATACAGGTACTGCTCGACTGGAGCAGGTAACCAGTGATCGAAGTCGCTTCAGGACCTGCACTGTAGGACCACCATATCCCACAGATTATCAATTAAAAAAGAGTGTCATTGGGCCTTTGTTTGATATGTTGCTTTCCGCTGTAACTCATCGAAGTAGTATATGTCTGCAGCTTTGTACACCGCCATACCTTTTTTTTTTTTATCCACCATGACTTCAAGGTCTGTGTCAGGTGTTAAACCGACATAAACACATTTCGATCCATTGGCTCTCACAGAAAGCTGGACATTGCATGGTGTAAACTATGATGCTGTTCTCACAGCACACAGGATGGCTGAAATAAGAGAGAGGCGGTGTTTCTTACTGACAAAAATGTGGAAAACATCACAACATGTGGAAACTGGAAGAGTTTGCGGCATTGTGGAGCGTTTCCAAACAGCTATACAGAGGTGATGACCTGTACATTTAATCTCATCTTCAATAGTGATGGGGGTAGCAGACGTCTTGGTGTTCCATTATGATTGAAACAGATATCACGTACATAGCTGCAATATAAGGAATCGGTGCTGGTCATCCCTGGAACGTGTTGCTCTCATAAAGACTCTCTCCCCCTCAAACAGGTGGAGTCGGTCAATCATTATGTGGTAATCAACCATGTACCAGTAGATGGAAAAGATGCCACCGATGCACTGTAATAAGCACCACAGTTGGTGGTGCTATCAATTTCAGCAATATTATCAGTTTTTCCATAATGTCAACGCGGACCAGTGACATGGTAGCATGTTTCCCAGGTTCTGCATCATCACTAAACTGCCCCCCCCCCCCCCTCTACTTTTCGAGTACCATTGCGAATGTAGATAGATGACTGGTGCATATGTACAAGAATTATCGATGAATGGATGTACTGCACAAAGTAGACCAGACAGCATCTCTACTCATGAAGTTAGGTTATCTACATATTTCTAGCAGTTTGATCATACTGCGTAATTTAGTATTACGATTGCCCATCTTTCCCTGCGTGGATGTGGGTCACAGACTATTCTTGCATTGATTAGATAAAGTTGGATATTGAAAGGTCTCCTTGCACTGTCTTTGACCAACCCTCCCTAAAAACTGGCTCCTATTTAATTTTCAACTGACTAGAAGTAGGAGGTTATTATACCCATTAAACCCCAGGTCTCGTGAAGGAACAGAGAGAGCTGAATCCGTAACAGGTGTTCAGGGAGACTATTCACAACCAATCGTACTCACAGCGCATCTCCAGATGCAGACATGTGGAAGAGGTTAGCACCCCTTATCGGTGTATGGTAGATATGAAAGTGTTGTGATGATATAACAGATGATCGTAAAGAAGAAATTTGTGCATGATTGAGCTCCAGACGAATGTAGTTTAGAACTGGTAGCACAGTAGATTCATATAAAATATTCCAAATTATTGGTCCTGTGTTTGGCGCCCATACAAGTAAGGTATCAGAAAGAGAGAAATGATCGTGGAACATAAACACATTCCAAGGGCTACATGGTCCTGCACTAAACACGCTATATTGCTAGAGCTGTGCTGCTTGTGACTTCTGAGTCGTGTGGAATACAACGCTGTTAATATTCCAGTGCAATAAAGCGCATGATATACATTCTTCCTGTGAGTTTCTTTATGGTGAACTATGGTGACGCACTGTAAGGTGATAAAACTACTACTTATCACGCCAAAGAAGGCATTAATTCTTTGTAAAACAAACACTCCAACTTTGTAAACACCTGGTGTCATACACCTCTGTAAAAGTATGAAGGCCAATTACAGTTCAGAAATTGTGATCTTTTCACAACAGTCCCATAAAATGGTCGTCAGCAGGCAAAAATGCATACGAAGGAACAGCGACAGCTTACAAGGAAATAAGCACTACAGGCAGTGCCAGAGAATGTGTAACAGTCCTACAGTTTACCATAGCCCCTTGTAACCTTCCTCTTGCACACAGATGTCATGGTTCGATTTTAGGTTGTATTGCTCATGTGCACGATAATATTGCCATCTCCGCTATTAAGGTGTCTTTATGTAGCGCCATTCTACCACCCTCCTCCAGAATATGCAGTCCTATTGATTTCGCTAGCTTCATATCTCATGGCATTCTTCTCTAATTTTGTATATTTAACTAGTTTTTCGTGATTTTACATATTTTATCGCATTTCCCTCAATTTCAACGTATTTCACATCAGTATCTCGTGATGAAATCGGTAAAATTCGAGAAAAACCTCGTATAATGCGTTATTCAATTTTTCGTCAAAGTTTCCCATAGGTGTGGTCGTAGTGCTGACATCCCATGTACTGTCTGATATTCTACAAGAATATTTGCGTTTATTGTACACCAAACTATTAAAAATCCCAAGACTTGCCCTTTCCCTTATGGTCCACATGCATGAATTTTGGATAGGCCGATCATTAAAAATATAGTAGCAGTCGATTAGTACCTGTATGAGACTCCACTACATCCATCATCCGCGCCAGCCGTTGAAAAACAATTCCATGTGCTGATATGATCCATGAGAGAGGCTGTCTGCAGACTCATGTAGTGCAGCTCCCGTGGCTTTAGATATTGACTTGTGTTGTGCAACAAATCGCCTCCTTTGTTTTTTCTAATGTTTAGAATTAGCATTCAGTGTAATAGATAGTCTGAACACAAATCAAATGTGCTAATCAGACCCCTGCTGCAAGTATCGAGTCTCAACATCTGCATCTCTTGTAGATGCCCTGTGACACCGTTTGACGCTGATCCAAATCATCAACCTCCCTTCACTGGATATTTGTCTGCCGGCATTTACTTCTCACCATTCAGAACTTGTAGACTGACCTTAAACCCCTGTCTTCCCTCCATCCTCTGTTAGGACACCACAACATTTAAATTCGTGCTGCTAAAGATCATACCTATTTCGATATAACTTATATTACCAATATTTGTGCAAGACATTTCCAGGGGCAGATTTGGACTCTGGCCACAATCTATTGGTTATGAAATGAAGATTAAAGCTGAAGAAATTGCAAAAAGGAGGGAATTTAAGGACATGAGACCTGGATAAACTGAAAGAACCAGAGGTTGTACAGAGTTTCAGGGAGAGCATAACAGAACAATTGACAGGAATGGGGGAATGAAATACAGTCGAAGAAGAATGGGTAGCTTTGAGGGATGAAATAGTCAAGGCAGCAGAAGATCAAGTAGGTTAAAACACGAGGGCTAGTAGAAATCCTTGGGTAACAGAAGAAATACTCAATTTAACTGATGAAAGGAGAAAATATAAAAATGCAATAAATGAAACAGGCAAAAAGGAATACAAACGTCTCAAAAATGAGATCGACAGCAAGTGGAAAATGACTAAGCAGGGATGGCTAGACTATAAATGTAAGGATATAGAGGCTTATCACACAAGGGGTATGATAGATACTGCCTACAGGAAGATTAAAGAGACCTTTGGAGAAAGGAGAACCAATTGCATGGATATCAAGAGCTCAGATGGAAACCCAGTTCTAAGCATAGAAGGGAAAGCAGAAAGGTGGAAGGAGTATATAGAGGGTCTATACAAGGGCAATGTACTTGAGGATAATATTATCGAAATCGAAGAGGATGTAGGTGAAGATGAAATAGGAGATATGATACTGCGTGTAGAGCTTGACAGAGCACTGAAAGACCTGAGTCGAAACAAGGCCCCGGGAGTAGACAAGATTCCATTAGAACTACTGACAGCCTTGGGAGAGTCAGTTCTGACAAAATTCTACCATTTGGTATGAGACAGGTGAAATACCCTCATACTTCAAGAAGAATATAATAATTCCAATCACAAAGAAAGCAGGCGTGGACAGATGTGAAAATTACCTATCAGTTTAATAAGTCACAGCTGTAAAATACTAACGTGCATTCTTTACAGACGAATGGAAAAACTTATAGAAGCCGTCCTCGGGGAAGATCACCTTGGATTCCATAGTAATGTTGGAACACGTGAGGCAATACCTACCCTAAGACGTATCTTAGAAGAAAGATTAAGGAAAGGCAAATCTACGATTCTAGCATTTGTAGACTTAGAGAAAGCTTTTGACAATGTTGGTTGTAATACTATCTTTCAAATTCTGAAGGTGGCAGGGGTAAAATACAGGGAGCGAAAGGCTATTTACAATCTGTACAGAAAGCAGATGGCAGTTATAAGAGTCGGGGGGTATGAAAGGCATGCAGTGGTTGGGAAGGGAGTGAGACAAGGTTGTAGCCTGTCCCCGTTGTTATTCAATCTGTATATTGAGCAAGCAATGAAGGAAACAAAAGAAAAGTTCGGAGTAGGTATTAAAATCCATGGAGAAGAAATAAAAACTCTGACAGAATTACAATGTCATCGGCGAACGTCAGAGGCAGCAAAGGACTTGGAATAGCAGTTGAACAAAATGGACAGTGTCTTGAAAGGAGGGTATAAGATGAACATCAACAAAAGCAAAACGAGGCTGATGCTGAGGGATTTTTGTTTAGGAAATGAGACACTTAAAGTTGTAAAGGAGTTTTGCTATTTGGGGAGCAAAATAACTGATGATGGCCGAAGTAGAGAGGATATAAAATATAGAATGGCAATGGCAAGGAAAGCGTTTGTGAAGAAGAAAATTTTGTTAACATCGAGTATAGATTTAAATGTCAGGAAGTGGTTTCTGAAAATATTTGTATTGGAGTGTAGCCATGTATGGAAGTGAAACATGGACGATAAATAGCTTAGACAAGAAGAGAATAGAAGCTTTCGAAATGTGGTTCTACAGAAGAGTGCTGAAGATTAGATGGGTAGATCACATACTTAATGAGGAGGTATTGAATAGAATTGGGGAGAAGAGAAGCTTGTGGCACAACTTGACTTGAAGAAGGGATCGGTTGGTAGGACATGTTCTGAGACACCGAGGGATCACCAATTTAGTATCGGAGGGCAGCTTTGAGGGTAAAAAACGGCGAGGGAGACCAATAGATGAATACACTAAGCAGATTCAGAAGGATGTAGGTTGCAGTAGGTACTGGCAGATGATGAAGCTTGCACAGGATAGAGTAGCATGGAGAGCTGCATCAGACCAGTCTCAGGACTGAAGACCAAAACAACAACCAATATTGTCTAGATTCTCCAGTAATAATAAACATGCAAGGTGTACGATTGCTCCTATCACACCTCCTTTTATACTCTAAAAATCCACAGTGATGGCACATGATCACCCCAATCAAACTATTTTGTGAGCTGGATGTCCATTGTACTAATGCACCAATACCCCCAAGGAGGATGAATCATTTTATGTGTTAAACTGTACCCAATTATAAGGGCGATATTTCCAGAGTCGGTGTCCAATGTTATGCGATTAGGGCTGCAAGTGTAATATTTAATTCTAATTACAGCGATAAATAAATTTTGCTGGTTTCCTAGGACGACGCGGTTTCGAATGTGAGGCGTGTGCCAGAGGAGGCATGTGGCCAGAACAAATGGGCTTTTCTGGCAATCGGTGGTTACAACGAAAAGTTCCAGTAGGCCAGCTAGTCGGTTATTGCACACACAAGTCCCAGCCACAGTGCCCTTTCGATAGCTAAACAGCAAACTAATACACAGTGTGCATTGGGCTGTCTCTGTGATCGTATGTGTTGCATGTATTCCCCTTGGAAAATTGAGTCATTCAATATCGATAACTGTCAAGTGTTGGCAATGAACGTGTTGATAACATCCTAATTCCTACCACTCCAATCACTTCCAGACGCCCTCCACGTCAGGGTGGTGCACTCTGGCGGACACACGCGTCCACCAAACTGGCTACGGCCGTCCGACCTCTGAGCGTTGGCGCTGGTTGCTCATGAGGAGATTGGCGAGTGACGTGTGGACACTGGGCATGTGCATTCAGGATGTATTTCAGCGATATCCAACATCTGGCCATGACAACTACTGCTACGGCCTGGACTGTGGTATTTTCTGTGTCTTTGTCCTACCCCCTAACCCACCCTTTCTCCTCCTCCTCCTCCTCCTCCTTCCGAATGTAGTGGAGAGAACCAATTTAGGAATTCTACAAAGATTTAAAAATCCAATCGCAATATCCAATCCCCGTTTAATCAATTTATTGTTGTTGCTTTATTACGAGCACACATACCAGTCCGAAATCTCCACAGAATTTCTATGGACACAGCATGCAGCTGAGCTGAAATTTGAAATTTTCAGCTACCTCCAGGTTAATGGACTTTCTATAAATGACTTAACTGTATCAGTATACACCAATAGGAGGCAACGGGAAAAAATAACAGTAGGGTTCGGAAATTGGGAAGCTGTAGGATCGAATCACATCAAATATTCTAATCCTAGTAATCCACCAATAGAAAGCAACGGAAAACTGTCCCACACGAAGGGCATCGATTTAATTAATTAGACAATCAATCTGATGGAGATATTACCTCACTCTAAGAAATGCACAGGTGGGGTTTACTAGGTAAATGCTGCTTTGTGTGTGATTCGATCCGACCATGGCCAATGGTGAATGCAGTCCTAGCAGGGTTACACTACAGGACATGACCGGTTGTGATGAGGGGGGGGGGGGGTGGAGGGAGAGAGAGGGGGATAGGGGAAAGAGAGAGAGAGCATGTGCTTGAACAGGAATTTCTCAGCAATCAAATAATAAAGAACAGCCACCATCAGAAGCTCTTTTGTTTGGGGATTACTGCAACGTCTGCTCTCATAGTGGCCAGTCACGGACCTGAGCAGGGGTAGCGTGGCCTCCACATATAGTAATACGTGGAATGACAAGCCCAGTGAAGTGTTTGGGCGTGTGGGCTAAAAAAAAAATTTCGAAGTTGTTTAATATTCCAAGTATCTTCTCACCCTCAAAGAATTTGTAGGTAATGGAATTTTGTCTATTTAAATATTTAAAGTAAATAAATGAACTGTATGATATACACTGCCTTGTATCCCTTAAATTGTTTAAATAAAGAATCTTTCACACATTGTTTTGTGTATGAGAAACTTTTTAACTCTTTATTTGGCAAATGGTGAAAATAAAAAAAATTAAGTGCTTATATCTATTTATTATACTTAAAGAAATACAATTCAGTCAGTTTTAGAAATTTTTGACAAAAATTATGAAAATTATGAAACGTTGCTTACAAGCAACATTGCCAGCAGTAGATCACACTTATACATATTATAGGAAAAAGGAGTTTGCCGATAACCTGAAGCAAAATGTTTGCCGTACGTGAATAATTTAATTTATAAACACATTTATGCATTCCTGCTGTGTAATAGAACTGTTTCATTTTCCCTTCTTGTTCTTCTTGCAATGGAATTTTTGGAAACAGTTCCTCTTTGGATCGAAGTACAATACTAGATTGCAATTGGAACACATGACTGTAGAATATTCAGACGGACAATAACGACAACGACCTTTGGGACCGTATACAGGCCCAATGCTCCATATTATCAAATCGGGCATCTTGTGTAACAGTCGGAGCTGTTGCCTTCCTCCTCTTCTTTTATGGTGGTGGTTTGTCTGTTGAAGGTCTTCCTACTTTACTTTTACCTGAAAATATCAAACCATTGGCAGTATCTGCCCTAAATGACTTTGATGAGGTCTTTTTGTCCAGAGATTCTCTTCGAAAAATGCAGGCAAGCATTTAAAACACTCAGATCTAGAATAAATCTAAACCATCTCATGTACCATCGCCTAGTTTTCATTGGTACTCTGTAGAGCTCTATCAGCATACCAGCAAGATCAACTCCTCCCATGTGCTTGTTGTACTGACGTACATTACTGGGACAGGGCACATCAATTCTTTTTTGATTGCTGTCCCATCGTTTTCCTGTTGAGAGTGGTTGGACACCAAAAAACGAGCTTGCAAGTGTCACGATTTTATAGCCTGCCCACCTTACTAAAATGAGGTCGGAGTGACTGTCCTTCCTGTAGTCATAGCTGACTCGTCATTCAGTAACCGCTTCTCGTCATGTAGAGGACAGTTCTTTATTCAGTTCCTCCTTATGGTGCCCATGGACTCAATGTTTTGATGTTTTTTAAGTATGTTTTAAGTTCAAGGCTGCAAAATAAATTGTCAAAATAAAAGTATTCCAATTCCATTATTTTCACGTCATCAGCAAGATCAGTTATCATCCCCTTGCCAGTATAGGGAAGAAAATCATAGACAACTCTAGACACACCAGCACGAACAAAAATCTTAAAACGCCACTTGTGTGGCTTATTTGAATATATTGGCGCAAATTACCTGCTCTTGTACCTTTATATGCAACCATCTTCTCATCTGTAGAAAATGCCGACTCTTGTTTCTGCTCACGGCAGTTCTATACAATTGACTCAAGAACAGGTCTTATTTTCAAAAGTCTTTCAGAACAGTTCACAGCATTCTCATTGCTCGTAAAATGCAGGTATCGGCGGAGTTTCTGAAAGCGCTTCAAACTGAAAATGCTGGTGAATTTTTCACAGTTCATTGACTGAGACCAATAGTCAGTCTACTAAGACATAGAAACAAGACCCATGTATATCAGAACACCGAAAAATTGTTCTATTTAATTTATATTGCTGTTTACTGACGTGTAGTTCGTTGGTCAGAGTTTAAGTTCGTTTCCTGCACAATTTTGTCAATTAGTTCTGAATCAAAGAATCTTCTGAAATAACCCAGTGGTGTATTGCCTTCATCAGAAAACACAGGAGAGAGACTTTCTGCCCTAGCAGTTGTATCTTCCTTTACCCACATGTAAGTGACTGCTTTTGTAATTTACTTTTTCACTTGACTGCCACTTGCACTAGAAGGATTCACTGCAGAAGGTCCTTGCACATGTTCAGCTTCTGAGATTTCACTTCCTAAATCAGAATCAGTGTCTGGTATAACTTGGTTATGGAACTGAGATTGACGCTCTGGAATCACTACAGCCTGCCAAAGCTTCGAGTTCAGTGTCATCAGATTCACTTAGATCAGACAAAGCCGGGTTTTCTAGTGGAACTACTATTCCTCTCGCTTTTTCAATTCCATAAAATATTCTGGAATCCATTGCTAAAAAGCCCCTAAAAATAAAAATATCTTCTCTGTCACACCGTAAACATGTGTAATATACTAATGGCACATGTCCCAACTATAGGCAATGTTGCTCACAGGCAACATAAAAGTTTTATACTACTTACGTATTTCCAAACAAAGATTGAAATATTTCTGCTGTAAACTTACCTCTGGGTATATCTTGCCAGTAATCTTAGCAGTTTTTCTTCAATCTATTTAAATCCACTCTTTTAGAACCAAAATAAGACACCTCTGTTGCTCACACGAGGAGATCTCTGTAACACCACTGCACAAACTGCTATCTCGTGTGGAAAACCTTAAGCTATTACAAAAACTGGCGTTGGCAGTGTGTAAAAGAATGTTGCCTGGAGGCAGTAATGCCAGTAAAATGCACTGGGAAGAGTTTGTTGTCCCATAAGGCCAAGGTAAATGTGATGTTGCTTGAAAGCAACACTGCCAAATAAAGGGTTAAACAATATTCCATACACTGCAATCAATTTTCCACCTGCTAGCCAATCAATTGGGTCTTTTTCCAGACAAATTCCTGGAGGGGGAGGGGAGGGGAGGGGAACTGCTGGGGGTGTCCCAGATAGGGAGGGGTTAATTAATTGGTCGATTTAATTAATTAGTCAAATGGGTCCATATCATAAGTGTGCTTGTATTGCGAGACAATTTCCAGAGGGGTGGTGGAGAAGGAGGAGAAGTGGGGAGAAGGAGAGGGAAGGGAGGAGTGTGGAGGGTTTCTTGGAATGACGGATTATCCTCAGGTGGACATAATCCACTTAGCAAAATAGTAAGTTAAGGACTTGTCAATCAAAAGAGACCAATAGGTTTTCCACTGAATGTATGCTTGCTCCTGATGTAGGCAACCTGCGCTAACAAAATGTGCTGATCCTTTCCTTACCCAACTACTCCTGTTCACAGACAAATGTGAGTTCACTGGGGAGGGATTGTGTTCTGAATTCGCTAAACAGCCATGTCTGGCAGCCAAAAAGCTCCATGCGAAGCACATTCCGAGGCTTCGGTGCCTGTTGGATATTTGTTTGTTGGCAGGCATTCCAGACTGTCGTGTAACTGGGCCGTACCTCCTTCCACTATAACTGGTCTTGCATCTCTTATGTCTCTACAAAAGATATTGGGGCCGTCCTTGAAAGCTGTGCCAGTGATTGCCCATCAGGAAATGTGGTTTCAGCATGATGATGCACCAACTCGCTTGTATCGTGCAGTTTGCAGACATCTGAACAAACGATATGGTGACAGATGGACAGGGCGAGGAGTCTTAACACAAACAAATGTGCTTAAGTGATAAACAGGTGTTCCGTTATGTTTCATTTCGAATTGTTTTGTATTGCCTTATGCGTAATTTAATCCCTCAAACAGAAGTGGATGAGTTAAAAATCGAAGTTGAAACCATTGTAGAACTGAAACGGTACATTCCTGGGCATGGGTTTGTACTCAAAATATTCTTTCCTGTCTCCCTTCTACAAGTCCTAGAAGTTTGTCCGAACACCCGGCATTCAGATTTTTAGTTCGACTATCGATCGTTTATATGCTCGGACAGCGTTTTGTGTTTGTTCTTAGTTTTGACAATTATTAGCGAAAAGTGTTTTACCGTGGAACACACTTCAGACTTTCACACTTTAATAGACCTTTACTCCATTTTGTTATTCTATTTTGAAATGACAGCATTCACTTTAGGAGTGGTGCACTTTCTTTCTGAAATTACAATTACTCCGGAAAAGTAAGATTTTTGACAAATGAGAGACTGTTCCAAGATACAACATGGTCATGTACCTAGGTACAAATATCAGTTCAAATCGTTGCAATCGAGAAAAAATTTTGTCAGTAGTGTATTTCTCTATGAGAAATGTCTTACGTTATTACTCTACTACACAAGAATAATCAGCAAGCGAAATCAATCGTTTTATCAAAAACCAGTTAGAAGTTAACAACGATCTGAAATAGAAGCTGTTGCAGCTATCACAAATTTCCCTTTTCGAGACTGGTAACTTCGTTAATACATTACATAAACATACTTCTTTTGCAAATCTCATATACTCCATGGTGCAAGGTCTTCCGTTTGAAGGTACGAGATGGTTTGTGACCCACGAACTATAACTTATTCATCCACACGTTATGTAACTAGTCAAAATTAAACAATATTTTATTCACCACAAAATTCTTTAACCATAGAACAGACAGTATCCTCCAAATATCTTTAATATATTACACAACACTAAATATGTAGAACTCGTTATATTTGCAAACCCTGCAGAAAACAAAACCTCAGGCCCCACAACAGCAGCAGTCGAAAATGCCAGGAACTACTTACCGCGTCCTCTAGTACGCGTTGCTTCATTTAGTTCTAAAATCGGTGACTAACTGAAACACCGACCAAGAAAGAAGATGTGTTTGTAGGTACACTATCCTATGCCCCCCCCCCCCCTATTCTCATATTGTCATAAATGGAGCACCAGAAACAGATATTGCTTACATACAGTTGTAGTCAGTTGCGTATTCTAGGATCCCAGTCACATTTCTTTAGAATAGTAAATAGCGTTTGCAGGAGCTCTTTATTTTAGTCTCTGAAAGTACCGGTTCACATGCGATTAACTTTAATCTTCAGCATATACTCGACAAATGAAGATCAAGTACTTTCAACTAAATTCAGTCCTTCATACAATAAAGGAGCCGCCACAGTGGTATGGAATCAGCCCCCGTGGTCTCACTTCACCCCAATAGACCCCGTCAGACCTTTTTCGTTTTCGATTATAGTGCTTTGCGAAACTCCGGGCCAAAGTAACTTTCACATGTTGTGTCACTGTCAAGCAAAATAGAAATAATTGCTGCTGCATGGTACAGATGGTAACAAAGCAGCATGCAATGATACGAACATAACTGACGTTTTTGTTCAAAGACAGTAGTCACATTGCAAAAGGCGGAACGTGTTCTCCATGAAGCATGTGATCACCAAACACAGCTGTGCGTGCTCTGTAACCAGCTCCCAAGCTGGGCACGAGGTTGGTAAGGAAATGTGGTAGAGCGTTCCATTCCTCAACAAGTTTGACTGAGAACTCTGGATGGTCGCTGGAACATGTAGGCGAGCTGCGGTATGCATCCCCAATGCATAACGACGTGGCCCACGGTGTTTACGTTTGCCGAACATCCACTCATTCAAAGACCTCCTACACCAGTGCTTTCGATGCGATCACGCATTGTCGTCCTTAAAAGTACAGTGAGGGTCGCATACAGCCTGAAAAGATACGCATGGGAAACGAATGCAGTGTCACAATGCCGCTGACCTGCGAGTGTACCATGATCAATTTGCCCAACCAACGGTATGCCTCTCCAAAACATAACACGTGAGCGCATCGGAACGATTATATGGACAATTCTCGTCGTACCCTCATATGGCCAGAAGTGGGAGCACGTAATGCACCCAGGAACGTCGCCGAATTTCAAGATCACTTACTGCCCTCCAGTTTTTGAGGGGCAAGACGACCCGCAAATAATAACTATAACCTCTTCTATTCGTAAGCTGTTCATCGCAAGGAGACGGTATTTGCGTTGTGCACAGCGGCCAAAATGAACGATCAGTTACTTAACACAATTCGCTCGTGTTGTATGATTATAGAGATCGTTTATTTATTGGCGAGAGATAGTGATTTCGATTTTCCCTTGGTTTGTATTGTTTCAAGATACAGAGATCACAGCTTCCGCAGCAAAAGGAGCAAAAAAGGTCATGCGGACATATGGCCAGAAATGCGTTCCCAGTGAGGTAGGCCATTTTGATGGCGAAGGTAAGAGATCATTGTCAGAGAAGGTATCAATGACACTTGAGAGCGCACCAGACGAATGGGAATGTTCTGCCTCTATCAGTGTTCCAGCTGCACACTCTAGGGGGCGCAATGTTATCCACGAGGGCGGTGCACTCGCACTTTGTTATCAGGGGCAACGGCCGTGCACCGCAAAGTTATGTGCAGACTGTGAACGTAACTATACAGCCGATTTTGGTAGGCTTTACGTTAGTCAAATATTCGAATCAGTTACATTTTCTGAAAATTTGAAGCAAGCCATGTTAATAAGCCAGTATCTTTCACTAATACCTCATTTATCGCTTTTGCCGGCCGTTGTGGCCGATCGTTTCTAGGCGCTTCAGTCCGGAACCGCGCTGCTGCTACGGTTGCAGGTTCGAATCCTGCCTCGGGCATGGATGTGTGTGCTGTCCTTAGAACTACTTAAACCTAACTACCCTAGGTATAGGGGACTGATGACCTCAGATGTTAAGTCCCATAGTACTCAGAGCCATTTGAACCATTTATCACTATCTCTGTTGGTATCTTGTTGTTTACATTGACAATAATTCATTAAGATCATAAGAAAGAACTAATTCATTGACCAGAGACTGTTGAATGACGTAAGTCTGTCACCTGTCATAATGTTTTTATTGTACACTAGCTGACAGCCGGCACTGTCGGTCGGGGTGTTCACTTTGCTAGTTTTCCACAACGAGGAACCTTGCACGCACACCTGCCAGTAGGCTCGGCGTGGGATGATGCGCTTGGCACAGCTGCTTCGAGTATCTGCACGCCTCTGTGGCGAGGCCTACAACCGTTTGCGCCTCATAGTTGAAAGCTGCCAAAAGCGCTGCCTGGAGTCACTTCACTCGACTGCACGAGTGGCTCGGCAGTAAAGAGTCCTACAACGATGCATTCATGTAGGCGCATTCAGCGGCGTATGTCGATACCGTCAGCAAAATATGTTGCTAACAGAGTGAGCAGCAAGGATAAATATAAACATTAGGCACACTCCGGCAGTTCTTCACACATCTTGGTGTTCATGACGTCGGATCTCCCGAATCATGTGTGGCATCATGATATAGTTTTGTATGTGCCTTTCGCTGCGAATGTCTGCGAAATTTGTTACGAATAGAGTTAGTAGTACAGAAGCAAATTTCAACATCAGGCATGGTGCGGCTGATTTTCATGCATCTCATCGTTTATGATGCCGCACCTCCTGAATTATGATTGTTACCTGTCAGTAAGTGGTATGTGCACAAACTTTGGTCCATATCAGTCCAGTGGTCTAGGGGGAGATGTGCCACATACGTACATACATCAATTTTTTGTAATATGTGTGGGTTCTTTCCACGTAAACAGTGCAGTTACAATCGTCTACTGTGTGTATCTGAATAACCCAATTACTGCTGTCCTTCACTTGAGACAGTTCCACACCACCAGTCAGAGACGTTAATCACACCCACCGTTATCTAAGATTAACACAGCTATTTCATGGAGACTACGAAAATATTCAGATTTCATAAGTCCCCCAAATAAAAAATAAGAGTAGTCATAACATTTGTGAGAGAACTAGTTCTGTATTTGTTTTTCGCATTTACCACTATATATTTCCCGTGTGTCTTTCCTAAAATAAGCTCGTATAGCATATTGAAATAGTACTGTGTTTACGACACAATAAATTCTTTTAAAGCTGAGGGCCTCATGAGCTAAATGAAGAAGAGAGTTTCAACTACAGGGTGAGGCATAATAAAGAGCGATTTTTGAAAAGCTGTTAAATAAAGACACTTTTTCTATTTCATAATCTTAAAATATACGAAAAAGTGTTTTCTGTAACAGTAAAACGTCAGTTACTTTTTCACCGAGTGAGGTGGCGCAGTGGTTAGCACACTGGACTCGCATTCGTGAGGACGACGGTTCAATCCCGTCTCCGGCCGTCCTGATTTAGGTTTTCCCTGATTTCCCTAAATCGCTTCAGGCAAATGTCGGGATGGTTCCTTTGAAGGGCACGGCCGATTTCCTTCTCCATCCTTCCCTCACCCGAGCTGGCGCTCCGTCTCTAATGACCTCGTTGTCGACGGGACGTTAAACACTAATGTCCTCCTCCTCCTCCTCAGTTACTTTTTCAAGATAACTGTCTTATTATGGCGTCCGCTTAGAAGCACGCATTCCTCCAGCCAGACCTTGTACTGACTCATCACACTTCCTGTCGCGTCCACTCTTTCAGGGCTTCAGTTGTTCGAGGTGGGTTATCTTGCTAAACTTTCCGCTTCAGATAACCCCAAAGAAAAAGTCACAAACATGTGACGTCCAGTGAACAAGAGGGCCATGCAATGTACCCATTTCGGGAGGCCATATCTTTGGAAACAAACGACTGACAATATTCATGCTTACTAGCGTATCTCTGCGAAGTCACTGTTACAACTTAAAAATCGTTTGGCCTTATGATCCCTAATTGAAGACATTACGAACCACACAGTAACTTTTGCCCAGTGCAGTGGTTGCTGATGCAGTTCTCTAGTATTAACGTCACTGCAAAATCGAAAGTTCTGCTTGTTCACATAACTGGAGAGACGGAAGTGAGCTTCATCCCTCATCCACAAACGGTTTACAATGTCCTGGTCCCGAATAATCATGACCAAAACTTTTAATTAGAAGCGGCTGCGGATCACATAATCTATTCCCTTAAGGACCTGTACCGTTTAGATTTTGTAGGGGTGAAAGTGCAAATCCTGGGGTTAAATCCTTCCTACCGTTCTCTTTGAAATCCCAAGTGTAGCGCTGTGCCGGCGAACTGAGCGACGAGTGTGTCTCTCAATGGCAACTCTAAAGGCTAGGCGCAGCGCAGCGCGCGTTTTTGCAACTTCACAGGTTCAAATGGGACCGCGCAAACTGCGACGCGACGCGACTGGGACGCGACACGCGCCTGCGCCAGGTCGCGCGGCTTTGTGGTAGCGGCGCAGTTTCTCGCGCCGCGCGTCACGCGGGTACTGACGGATGTGTGAGGCGGGGAGCGGGAGGGCAGTTCTGCCATATACTCACTTCGGCATGGCGCATACGGGCAGTGGAAGTATTGTCCATCCGAAGAGTACGGCCTGTAATGTAAACTGAAGTTTTCTATCACTGAGCAGTGTTCTTTTTTTCGCTGTTTAAGCGCTCCGTCCATTTTCGTTAGCACGTAATAGTTTTCATTTACATACATATGTACAGTTCTTTTGTTTTGTTTATTCTTTGTCAAAAAACCCAATGCACAGTTCAATAACCGGTGAGCCATTAGCCACTGAAAGTATATCGTCTGCCTCCACAATTTTTTCAGAACGTAAGAAGGGACAGACGATTTACCGTGAGGGTAGTGAATAAGGAAGTAAGGAATATTATAAAATCGTGTCATCTAGAAGCAAGACAGGAAAGTAAAACAAGGTTACCTACTTGCTGCCTCTTATGCTGAAGTATCTCTGCGATCCATTACAAAAAGTCGGGAAGGCATAATTTCCACAGGTATGACCCCTTTGCGCTCCTGGTAAAAAGCGTCCGAGATAGTAAAACTTAAGTACTTCATATCATCATGTGGATATGGGTCTAATAAGAGACGTTATACTTCGTACATGTGGACGTGACATTTCCATTGCAAGCCCGAAATAGTCGAGAAGCCCTCGTAAATAACGATGTTTTAATCGGCTCGTCGTGACGAGGAAAAGTATTTCAGTGGTTGCATACACGCTATCAGCATTAATAAACTAATTACACAACAGGCTACACAAAGGAATTAGTGGTCGGTACTATTATAAAAGTAGGAATATCCTGAAAGAGTGTGGTGATATGTAGAAATGTAATGGTGACAATGTTTTCGGAACGATGTGAACTCTTCCTCTCACAAAGCACACTTGCTGGCTTCCGCATTCCTGTCGCGCGATTTATTCGCAGCTGCTGACGATACACTGGCCATTGTGTTGTGCCACGTATCAGTTGTTTACTTTTCTCAGTAACAACTATTTTATTCGCGAACCACGGTCTGTCAGTTTGGCAAGGCGTTGGTGAGGAACCGGCATCAGTAGTGTGCGTGGTATCCCGCCTGAAGACCACGCTCTTCATTACTTTGCTATTGCTCAGATGAAGGAAAGGAATAAAACTCTTTGGTAAGTTTCCATTTCAGTCGCTCGGTGTTAAAAATAAAATGGGTTGTGAGATTCAACAAAAATTCCAACAGAATTAGCGATTTATTTTCGTGTGAGTTGTTAACCTCGTCTCATTCGAAGATGCAATACCATTTGCGAGTAACGGCCACACTTCTCTTGTTGAAGGGTTTGAGAGCACTTCTTTTGCCAAAACACAATATGATTTGCATAAACTCATTTTTGCAGCAGTTATTGTGACACACTGTTTTAGAAATCTGTCTCATTAAACAAGTAATTGGCGACCAGAGAGCCGAATATCTTACCAAAAAACTCATTGTGACGGTTTGTGGCAACATAAGAGAAGAAATTTCATGTTTACTTTCTTATTAGGACACTCTTGTCTCACTAGCTGTCGATAACTCTAAAAAAAATAGACAGTGGAATGAAAAAAAAATAAATAGGGAAGTGTAACTACTGATATACCGTGATAGATAAGAAAGCTCAGTGTGTTTACGACGTGGCAAAGTATGGTTCAAATGGCTCTGAACACTATGGGACTTAAAATCTGAGGTCATCAGTCCCATAGAACTTAGAACTACTTAAACCTAACTAACCTAGGGGCATGACACACATCCATTCCCGAGGTAGGATTCGAACCTGCGATCGTAGTGGTCGCGCGGTTCCAGACTGAAGCGCCTAGAACCACTTGGCCACACCGGCCGGGGTGGCAAAGTACTCTCTTCCTTGTGTCATCATTCACCAAAATCTTGTTTCGATGTCTCGAGCGGTTTAGGAAATACCAGTGATGTAGGAATATTTCATTCCCGTGGCGTAAGATTGGGAGTGAATGCTCTACATGGGATCCATTTTCTCGAAATCGAAGACAGATGGAGACCTCCTCCTAAGTCTAAACAAAAATTTAATATGTTAGCTGAATTTCATACTCATAAACATATTTTGTAATACTCACCAAACGCAAAATCATAGCGCCCCCTATTTTTCATTGCAAACTTTTTGAGTTTTGCGTAGTGACTTACTAAAATGTGTACATCACAGTAAGCATGACTATTAGCCAGATGATAGGCACTTGGCCAAGAAGTTCACACGTAAAGCCACAAGTACGGAAAAAAATCAAATATTTTCAGTGAATAGTTTCTGTAAATTATTAGAGAAAGATAAAAAGGTGCGCGCCCTACGGTTCTGTCAGCGCAGAGCGTCGCCAGTCGGCGCGTGCTAAGTACGGTGTACGTGTCGCAATATGCACTGCAGCCGCGCGACTCGTGCGGCACGTGCGTGTCGCGCTGTAGTGTCGTGTCAAATCACACGTGCTATACGCGTTTCATTTGGCGTACACGTTCGATGTTTTTCAGGCGAGCGCACAGTTTTTGGTCTCCCAGTTGGCGCCGTCTCCTCAATGTTCCCCAGCCACATTTTAATCGCCCAGGCAGGTGCAGCGGCCAATTTCGATTAACGCTGAAGTGGTTGCGGATTGCACGTCGTGCTAGCTGGTACGAACTACCGTTTTGATAAAATGCTTTGACAGTGTACGCTCCATTATGACTAAATGCTATTTCGCGTCAAACGTAACTGAAGCTATCCCCTCCACCTCTATCCGACGCAGCTTGATTCACTCGCTTTTTAAAATCGCTAGATATTATATCTCACAGTGCATAAAACTATAAAAAGGTAGCACGTGCAAGAATGTAATGAATCATGAAGAAATCCCAAGAAAGATCATCGAAATGCCAGCAAGATTATTACCGAAGTAGACGCCTTGTGATTAACCGAAGAACCTTAACTTGGAAGCCACGGTCACATTATTTGCTACTTGTGGATGTCTGCTCATGTCCGAGAAAAGTGAACTAATAATACAAATTAAGCCCATAATACTGAAGTAGCCAGATCAGTTATTCATGTTTTCCGAGTGAGCTACGTGGTGTGCTTACAATTTAAAGCCACAGTGGCCACAAGACGGCAGCCTTTTCTGATGAACGGAGTGCTCCAGTATTCATCTACAGACAAGAAAACGAAGTAAACGCGCTCTCATACGGCTTCTATTTGACTTTCTCTGCAGGAAAGCCACAACAAACGACAAGACTGAAAAAATACTTGCATTAAGGTCTATGTCCATTCTGTTTGAATGTTTTTTGTTTTGTCATATTTTGCCTGATAATGGCTCTGAGCACTATGGGACTCAACTGTTGTGGTTATCAGTCCCCTAGAACTTAGAACTACTTAAACCATCTAACCTAAGGACATTACACACATCCATGCCCGAGGCAGAATTCGAACCTGCGGCCGTAGCAGTCGCACGGTTCCGGACTGCGCGCCTAGAACCGCGAGACCACCGCGGCCGGCTTGCCTGATAAAGAGGTGATAGCTCGAAACGCGTTGCAATATTAAATAAGTTAAGTAAGTGAACTGGTAGGAATTTCTGAAAAACCTGTTTGTAAAGTCCTGTGATAATATTCTTTTGTACTCGCTTTCGAAAGATGTATTCGAATCCAGTCCGATTGCTTCGGTTTACGCTTTCGACGGCACCACCTCAGAATGGGTTTTTGATGTCGCCGTAGAGAACGTCACAACTACTTCTCACCTCAGTTGTGTACAAAACGGTGGGACCCCGAGTGAGTAAACAAAAGAGTTACTATAACGGATTCAGTTTTTAGACTACAATAACGCACCGATAACTGATTACCGCCCGAATGCACGGTTATAGGTTGCGGGACTGAATACACGCAAAAGATAACAGCAGGAACGAATCGCCTTACGTAACAGGTTAAAGAGTGACTGATACGGCGCACTCGGAGTGTCTCTTAAAAACAGTGTAAATTACCAGTCTGTGTGAGAGGATCTCTTGAAAAATACTCAGCCAGTAAGCAACTATGTCGTTGCACTATACGATAGGTATCGACTGGCTTTATTACCTCATTCTGCCTGAAGAAAAACGTGTGAAAATGTAATTTTATTTACGTTTCGTACTCCTAACACAAAGTACCTCTTAGAAAGCCACCGAATGGTTTTATAAAATAAGGGCAACAAAATATATTAGGAAAATACTTTAATCGGTCTTCATGATCAACTCCATTAGCCACGATACACTTCTGGCTACATTTATAAAGCTGGAACTGTTCTTCGGACAGATTGAAGCATTACCGCCACACTACTTCGGATGTCTGTTCGGATACCAACCACACAGCTATACCCAAGTACCGTAAAGGCTACCTAAACCGTTCTGGATTGAACTATTAGTACTACGTTTTTTTGAGGATCAACCTCAATAGCCACGAGGCTAACGATGTAGCTTGGATTCATATGGGAAACGATTTCGATAAGGGAGAAACCACGAATAGATCTTACATCAAACCCCCTCCATCCTTTCTGGTGCGATAGAAACGCTTGCATATAATTTTATATGCAGGGAACAAAACCAGATCTAGACGTAGGGTGGAAAAAAGTTAGCATAAATCAAGAGAACCACCCACAACGTTAATAAATATTGAAGGCATCTTATGTTCGTCACTCTTCTTTTAACCTGTAGTGCAAAGTGTCGAATATTTCGAGAGGTGGGACTGTCCCCCAAAACAAGAAAAAAAATCCATTACACGTTGTAACATTACAGGACATATTGGGACATATTGAAGTATTCGATACTGTAGACTTTTAGGGGATGTCGATACAGATATGCAAAATGTAAAGGGAAACTTTGGTGATGTTTAAATATTGTACTGTGTCAATATTAGGACTTTTGCACAGAAAGAACAAAAATAGAATTAATGTAAATATATATTAGTGTTAGTAACCTATTTTCATTCAATTTTGTAATTATATTTCATTTTGTAAAAGAAAGACTCACTGTTTGCTGTAGCTCTGATTAATTGTATAAATTATCAGTTTTGAGCTAAATTATTTCGTATAATATGGACAAGATACTTTTAAAAACTCACCAGCTAAAGAGAAAGTCTGGAAATGAACGTTTAATGCACACTTCTGGAACTTTCAATGGAGAAATTGTATATTATGATCGCAAAAATAGGAAAACTTGTGAAAACTGTTTCATAACCTAATTTCGAAAGACGATTTGTATCAAGAACTATTGCTAAAAAGATTTATTTACGTTTTGAAACACGATTTAAATCATTTTACATATAAATAGTTGTTCTAAATCACTCAAGAAATATCCAGAATCAAATGTCAAGATATTTCTGGAAACACCGGTACAAATCTGGTGAAGGTTATCCAGAAGCTGGTAGAAAAATGTTATAAAATCAATTTGGAAATTATGCTTGTAAAAATTTATATGTACTGATCCTCTTACTTACTTTAATCTGAACTAAAATTCTGTGATGTCTAATTTAGTTTTAAGTCGTGAATTGCTATCGTATTGTAAACAAAACATTGTCAAAGACTCTCATTGTTTGGAAAGATATTAATACACCTAGGAGTTGTCAGTTGCCAGTTCGGATATGCAGTGCGGTTAGCTCGGAGAGTCAGTTGTTGAGTCTGTGAAGTCTGTCAGTTCTGCTTGTAAATAAATGTCTGTAATGAAGAATTACTTGTTGTCGTCAATATGAACTCAAGACCTTTTACACGAAGCAGACACCTCCTAATGCAACGTTTTAACTTGGTGTTGAGGAGCTGAAATGTTATAATTTGGTGCAGAAAGTCCTGGGACGTTATAATTTGGTTGAGGAAGCTGGGATGTTATAACGTGGATCGGGAAACGCATACTTTCTGTGATCTGCACACTTGTCCATAGGAGCCGTCCATCCTGATATCCGTTAATGACATTTCTCATATGAGGTGCTCAACGTGACGTTCCTCTAATGGCAATGTATCGCTCTGCTCCTCAGCTTAAGAGATCACGCACTCTCCGAAATACGCTTGCTCGTTGTTGCGTCGAAGACGCGATCCTGTAGTGTCTCGGTATCATTGACCGGCGTGGCGTCGGCTGAAATGTTACAAGCAATCTGGGTTGCTCCATCCATTGATAAACTAACACCATCCGCTCCTTATGACGGAGAAATGCTGGAACACGATTCTCATCACTTTATTAAACTCTCATTAATATACTTGATTTTCACTATTGTGCCTGATAAAATTCCAGAGGTTGTGTGTCTTAACTTACATCACTTCAGCTGAGAGAATTCGTGGGAACCTCGGAGTTCGTTTCCCCAAGAGTTGTAGAACATCCGAGGCACACAACAATGGGAATAAGGGAGGGACAGCCTGCTCACCACTCAGAGCATTGAGTCCCCAGTTATAAGTCCGGCAGGGCAGCTACATTGCGGCCCGCAGGGGTCACGCGGAGGAGGGTGGGATCTTTGGTGTTGCGTGCGCCACTGGCGGCTAGCAGGTCTGAGTCTCAAGACCCGGCGTTAATTCCTTAGCTTTCTGGGATTGTGACTCGCGACGTCGCGCCAAAGGTACCCAGTGCTGCCGCTAGGTGTCACACTCAGCGAGTTGGCACCAGAGACGGAGAGAGAGAGAGAGAGAGAGAGAGAGAGAGAGAGAGAGAGAGAGAGAGAGAGAGGGAGGCCAACGCCGCGACTGTGCGGCAACCGGGTTTCTCTCCAAAAATGTAGCGGAACATACGAATGGATGACAGCCAAGCGCAAACTCTGTTGTTGTACCTCTGACACTGAGGCAAGAACGTAAGATCAAATTGCGGAAAATGAGGTAGTAAACGAGTTTTGAAGTATTGTACGCTTACTGAATCTATAATGCACCTCCCTAGAGCTATTTACGCTAACAGTGTATACAGTTCTGTACAGACAAAGTAAAAATGTACATACATCAAAAAAGTTTCGCATCACCTCGGCTCCAAGAACTCCGGAACCTGTACACAAAATTGGAATTGAGATCAACATGAATATCCTTTGCACCCTTTTTATTGCTAATGAAAGTCAGGCATTGCATCTTGTGCCACCATACAGGGACACCTTCGGAGGTGGTGGTCAACATTGCTGTACACACCTCTCCCTCTAATAGCCAGTAGCACGTCCTATTGCATTGATTCGTGCCTGTATTTGTAGTGGCATTTTAGCCATAAGTTCATCAAGGCACTGTTGGTCAAGATTGTCCCACTTCTCAACGGCGATTGGGCGTAGATCACTGAGAGTGGTTGGTGCGTCACGTCTTCCACAAACAGCACTTTTCAATTTATCCCAGACATGTTCTATAGCGTTCATGTCTGGAGAAGGTGCTGGCCACCCTAATCGAGCGATGTCGTTATCCTGAAGGAAGTCATTCACAGGATGTGCACGATGGGGGCGCGAACTGTCGTCCATGAAGACGAATGCCTCGCCAATATGCTGCCGACATGGTTGTACTATCGGTCGGAAGGTGGTATTCACGTATTGTACAGCCGTTACGGCGCATTCCATGACCACCAACGACGTACGTCCGCCCTCCATAATGCCATCCCAAAAGAGAAGGGAACCTCCACCTTGCTGCACTCGCTGGACAGTGTATCTTGAGGCATTCATCCTCCTCCGACGATTGTCTGGTTGAAGGCATATGCGACACTCATCGGTGGATAGAACGTGATGCCAATCCTCAGCGGTCCATTCTGCGTGTTGTTGGGCCCACCTGTACTGCAAAATGTCGTGGTTGCAAAGATCGACTTCGCCATGGAAGTCGGAAGTGAAGTTGCGCATCATGCAGCCTGTAGCGCAAAGTTTGAGTCGTAACAAGACGTCCTGTGGCTGCACGAAGAGCATTATTCAACATGGTGGCGTTGCTGTCAGAGTTCCTCCGAGCCATAATCCGTAGGATACGGTCATCCACTGCCGTAGTAGTCCTTGGACGGTCTGAACGAGGGATTTCCTCTCTCTCTGTGTATCTCCTCCATACCCGAACAACATAGCTTTGGTTCACTCCGAGACGCCTGACCCCTCCCTTGTTGAGAGACCTTCTTGGCACAAAGTAACAAAGCGGACGCGATAAAATACGGTATTGACCGTCTAGGCATGGTTGAATTACAGACAAGACGAGCCGTGTACCTCCTTACTCGTGGAATGACTGGAACTGATCTGCTGTGGGATTTCCAGCTATTTTGGTGGAACGAATTATGTTTGCAGAAACAAAATAATATAGTCACATAAAACTCTCAGAGTTCATGTGAATAAAGTGAAAGACCAAATAAATATCGTGATAAGCATCCTTCACAGAAATAGATTCTAGTACTTAAAAATTCAAAAGGATAGACTGTATGTGCAGAACGATCTGCTGGTCAACTGCAAATGTGTATTGATTGCCCTTTTTGTACATACTCTAGTCACTGTGAATGTCGAGTAATTCTTTTTTCTCCATTACATGGAGAAACGAACATATAAAGCGCACCAGTATTACTGATGGAACCTTCTGGCAGATTATTCTAGTTCTGAGAGGACGTATCATCGCAGCGCACTCTCTGCTGCAGAGTGATATTCTTTCAGGGAGTTTTATTAGTATAGACAAGTCATTTCACATGTCTGAATCAAATTTTAATTTATTTGATTTGACTCAAATAAAATCGTATTTTCATTAGAATATTATAATTCAGTATTTCCAGTTGACAAAAAAATACAATATTAATACAATTTAAAAAAATGCTGAATATGAGGTTCTAACCTCGACACTGTTCCAATATGAAACTCAAATACTTACGAATAGATTTGTATTTAACTGAGCCGGAAAAATATCTCCCTTTTTTTAGAATTAACATTTTTGCGTTTTTTAAAATTGTCACGTTGTTTTAGTAAACTGATGTCTGGGCACAGATTTTCGAATTACATAAATGTACGTAAAGGAAATCGAACAGGGCCAGTCCACAAGCTCCGCTAGCCACATAACAACGTATATATACGCTCACAAGCGTAAAATCTATACCAGCTGCTGTCTGAGCAGGGTGAAAGCACATACAGAGCGCATAACAAATCCGGCAATAACTCACGCATTACAGTCATTTTCACGCCTTGAAGAAGAAAGTTTTTCCGAGTCTGACATCCAGTGGCACACATAGTGACGTCACGAGTCACGACACCAGGAAGCTCAGAATTTGACGCTGAGTGTCTTACCCGGTAACATCTGGAGAGAACTGACCAGTTCTTGACGAGGAGCGGCCTGCTGCTGTGTGAACCTGACCTGGTGGGGTTCCAGCGGCGTTTGCTTGGCTTGTTGGAAATTCTGAGTTGTTTATACAAGGCTCTGATTCGTCTGCTGTCATTGGACAGAAGTACATAACGTTTTACCTGACATGCTTGTTGCCATGACGGCCCAAACTGAGGAGTTGGATGTGGATGATCGAACACTCTTGGGTAGAGGAGACTTCTCGTGCTCGATCGCTGAAGGGGGCGATCATTCTGGTGTTCCGAACTGGGAAGTCGTCCTGACAACTTAACTCGGTCCACAAGTTCCATGGGGGCGCAGATCTCGTGTTGACGCACACATCTTAGTGTTACAGGCCCTTTGCTGTTCCTTATCCGTATAAACGATTTGCGAGACAATCTGAGCAGTCGCTTAGGTTGTTTGCAGATGACGCTGTCGGTTATCGACTAATAAAGTCATCAGAAGATCAAAACACATTGCAAAGAAATAGATAAATGGCTCTGAGCACTATGGGACTTAACATCTGTGGTCATCAGTCCCCTAGAACTTAGAACTACTTAAACCTAACTATCTTACGGAAATCACACATGTCCATGCCCGAGGCAGGATTCGAACCTGCGATCGTAGCGGTCACGTGGTTCCAGACTGTAGCGCCTAGAACTGCACGGCCACACCGGCCGGCAAACAAATTGCAACGACCATAAATAACGAAAAGTGTGGGGTCATCCACATGAGTGCTAAAAGTAATCCGTTAAACTTCCGTCACACGATAAATCAGTCAAATCTAAAGGCCATACATTCAACTAAATACCTAGTAATTACAATTATGAACAACTTAAATTGTAAGGAACACACAGAAAATCATGTGGGGAAGGCTGACCCAACACTGCGTTTTATTAGCAGGTACATCGAAAAAGTGCAAAGATGGTAGCATGTTTTGCATCAACACGAAATAGGGGGGAGAGTGTCACTGAAATGATGGAGGATTTGTGATGGAGATTATTAAAACAAAGGCATTTTTCGTTGCGGAACAATCTTCTCACGAAATTCCGGTCACCAGCTTTCTCCTCTGAATGCGAAAATATTTTGTTGACGCCGATCTAGATAGGAAGAAACGATCACTATGATAAAATAAGGGAAGTCAGAGCTCGTACAGCCGGTCGCTGTGGCCAACCGGTTCTAGGCGCTTCGGTCTGGAACGGCGCTTCTGCTACGGTCGCAGGTTCGAATCCTGCCGCGGGCATGGATGTGTGTGTGTGGTTAGGTTCGTTAATGTTTAAGTAATTCTAAGTCTAGGGGACTGATGACCTCAGATGTTAAGTCCCATAGAGCTTAGAGCCATTTGAACCATTTGAAGAGCACGTACGAAAAAGATGTAGGTGTTTGTTATTTCCGCGCGCTATACGACATTTGGAGAATAGAGAATTTTGAAGGTGGTTCGAAGAACCCTCTGCAAGGCACTTCAACGTAATTAGCAGAGTATCGATGTAGATGTGGATGTAGATCGAGATGGCTAGTGATTGGTGAGCACATTGTAGCGGCACCAATTTGCCTGGGAGATTACCATTTTATAGTTGTACACCACCGCAGTACCGTAAGATTCCGGATACGAAGAGAGGTTCTTTTCATTTTAGTCCCGACAAGGAACCACTACATAGGAAAATTCAGATTCGTAGGGTTTATTCACATTGTAATGACACATTCCGACGCAGAGACATACAACACCTTAAAGGCTGCGCCAAAGATCAAATTGAGAGGGATGTAGAATATAATCTCTGTAATGTTCAAATTGGATTCTCTTTTGTTTCATACTCCAAGAAGGAGCTGAGAGACACTTTCGATTGTTGCCTTGTGGAGGACGGACGTAATTTCGGACTGTGCGGAAAGGCAGCCATGTTGTTAGTAATCATGATTTGTGCGACGAGCAGAGCAAGTCTTGTTGTCTTGTGAATAAATAATTTTCGTAACACTTCGATACTTCTCACTATTTTTTAAAGTGACGTACCATTGTATTTCTTTGGTTTCCACCGTCTTCGTGAAGTGAACCGATGCCGACTTAGGAAGGTACACACGGTCAACAAAGAGAAGAACATCGAGGACGACTAATGAATTAATATTGTGGCAGAAGGACTAATTCTACGTCTAAGGTGAGAACTCTGATTAAATCAACAGTGACGTAGAATTCAAAAATGTAATTAATCGGAATGGTAAATTATATTACAGGCATATTTCACGCAGCACTGAATTTGTCCGCATTCAAGCTGGTCAATACAGCCCGTAAAAAAAGAAAGGCATTTCAAAAATTCTGAAGTTACAATTCCATGTCCACAATTTTTCCTCTTTACAAAAAACCAAGAAATTTAATTTTTTTATTTATTTCGCCTCAACATCGTGGAGGGAATGTGCAGCATGAACACATTATCCTTCCCTGGACATTATGCTTTTGCTGATTGTCAGTATTAGTCTAACATGATAGACAGTTAGTCTATTGGTTTTCTTGTGTACGAAGAAGACTTTTTGCAATAAATCACCAGTTCATTTTTTACTTGAATTTCATTTAAAGAATTTAGTGTTCCTTTCATTCGATTTGCATTATTAATTGTTTTTAAAATACAGTTATTAAGTAATTTTATACAAATTGTTCACCCTAGGACCTCATGTAAGGGCTAAATTTCAAGTAGCATATTTCCATTGTATTATGTATATCAAAACTGTATCTAAAGGGATTTTTCAGAGTCTAAATAGTCTCCGACTCTGGTAACGATTTCTAATTTCACATACATGTGGTACTGCAAGACTAACGCCTTGAACTGTTCCCATAACCAAAACTACAGAGGACTGAAGTCGAGGGAACAGGGGACCAAGGTGTGCCCCCTCCGCCCCAACCATTCCAAAAGACATGAAGCGTCAGCATCCGATATTCACACACATTGCAGATGAAATGTGACATAATGCATAAACCACATCGGTAGTCTTTACTGATGTGGTACCTCCTCAGACAAGGTAAGCAAAATGTTAACAAGAAGTTGACGATAATGAGCTCCATTAAATGTTTGGAGTAGGATATATGGCCCTAGTAACTTATCACCAAGAATGTCTATCCATTAGTTGACGGAGAAATGAGGTTGATGTACTCTTTGTACAGCAGCATAGGGGTTTTCATAAGCCCACACGTGCTGAGTACGGAAGTCCACAGCACGACCCTTTGTGAACCGCACAGGATCAGAGAAATAAATTCTTCGTCGAAAACAGTGGACCTGCAGCACGCTTCTGTATGGGCCAATGACACAACTATGATAGGCTATCGTGGTCCTCTGGCATTAGTGCCTCGATGTGTTGAAGGTGTTACGGATACAGCAATAGCTCAAGCAGTACCAGCCGGACAACAGGATGACTTATGCCTTCTGTTGGTGTCAATCGCCAAATCCCCACACTGCTGTTGCACGTCTTTCGTCCAGCAAATCTGGTATGTCCCCCTGCATCTGAGGTGTGTGAACTGACTCATTCGGTCCACCATTCGTCTTTTGGATGCTAGAAAATCCGTGTCCTTAAGAAGCCGAAAACTTTGGGTCAACAACTTATCACATGGTACTCTGCAACGTGGGTATTTTTCTGCGTAGTGGGAACGTGCTTACGGCCTATTTCCAATTGCTAACCCATAGGAGATAATTATATCCGTCATGTCACTTTATGAGTAGTAAGCTTCCATTGTTAACAAGCAGAAGAGAAATGGAAAATTTACCAACCTATTCGTGCACAGTGCAGTACAAATATCACAGTGACAGTAAACATTGCGATATGACTTACAGGGACTAGATGTTTGTCTGTGAAACCATGTAATATAGAATAACGTGATGCAATTCTGAAATGTACTTAAATGCCATACTCCGAATAAATAAATGCGATACATACCCATAGTTGCAAGCAATTTACTACAAAATAACACACACCAACAACGCTAAAACTATAGTACATGCAACACAACTGCCTGTAGATTACCCAGTGCTCAGACTTGTGTACACTGGAGTACGTCAATACGGAAAGACACGTACAGTAGTGAACGCTATTGACGGATCATGGGTTGGGGTTCGGTTGTTTGGGGAAGGAGAGCTGACAGTGAGGTCATCGGTCTCATCGGATTAGGGAAGAACGGGGAAGAAAGTCGGCCGTGCCCTTTCAAAGGAACCATCCCGGCATTTGCCTGGAGTGATTTAGGGAAACCACGGAAAACCTAAATCAGGATGGACGGACGCGGGATTGAACCGTCGTCCTCCCGAATGCGAGTCCAGTGTGCAAGCCACTGCGTCACCTCGCTCGGTTCACGGATCATGGGGGCAGCACCTGTGGCCATACATCACTTGTTTATTTAATATCTACCTTGCGTGTCAGGCGGACATATTCACACCCGAACGTCTTCAGCCACAATGGACAAGTGTAGAGATCTCACAAAGTATGCATTTCCAGACCCACGTTCGAGGTATTTTTTTTCTTGTTCTTGTGGTTGGTATCACCTATCAAAATATTTGCCACTATTTCTCCAATATTCGGTGTAGGTATTCCACCCAAGAGTCTTCAGGCGCATTTGCTCTGGTGTTCCGACAGATATTTTCAATTTCGTGTTTGGAATGTGTAGGTGGAGTCAGTCGAAATTAATACTGTTCATTACGCCTGTCATGATTGCCACTGTCGCCGCAAAGCGTCGGTTTGTTCCCCGTTAAAGAAAAATAATTTATTTTCAAAGCGGAATTTCACGTACCCATTGGGATGGACGGGCCACAAACTAGTCTACAACGTCATTCGCTTCATCCATTTGTATTAACAGGAGCGGGAAAACTCTAAGAATAACCGATACTCTAACAGCGACAACAAGGCCCTGGCCCAAATTGATAGCTACCGCCACTCTCCGTTTTCCAGTTTTCCTGCTAATACGTATCGCTAAAACGAATACCAAGCTGGACTAATCTCGGGCCGCTCTAACGAATGAGAATGTAAAATTCCGCTTCAAACAGCATTTCGCGTGTAACGGAAACAAACCGAAGCTTTCCGTCGACGTGATGACCAGTACACGTTTGGACTGACTGCATCTACACATTTAAAATATCTACTGAAAAACCAGAAGAAATGTGCCTGAAGACTTTTAAGAGAGACATCCGGTACATTTATACACTGAAGTAGCAAAAGTCACGGAGCACGTCGTAGCATCGTGTCGGACCTCGTTTCACCCAGTACAGAGCATCATCTCCGTGTGGCGTGTACTCAAAAAGTCGATAGAAGTCCCTTGCAGAAATATTGCACGCTGCCTCTGTAGCCACACATAGTTACGAAACACTGCCTCACCTGTAATAGAACACAGGCAGATGCAGCTCAAGTGCGTTCTGGGTACTGATACTCTAATAGAGGTGGTGATATCTGGCATAAAAGCTGAAACCTTACTGCCTGCAGCCTCCTGTAACAAATCGTCCCGTGTGCTGGATTTTTCCACGTGTAGAACATTCGCACTTACCTTGCTCAGAGATCCGTCCTGTTCCGCACCATTCTGTCGCGAGAGTTCCCGCCACTCATTGTCGTTAAGTGGATTATGTTGTGGATCAGCGGGTTTGATTTTCTCCAACTGTGGTGGTCCCGCCAAGACATTCCTATTCTGCTCACGGTCCCCTCATGAGCAGTCTCTGCTTTCGTGGTGTAACGTTCTCTGGCAGCATGCATCCAAAGTGAAAGTTAAAAGAACATTTCGATGTATAATGTTCATTGCAACAAATAATTTATATGTGTTTCTGTTAATTGTATTTCAAAAGGACATTTAAAAGATAATTATGAATTTTGCTATTATAAATGATTATTCAAAGACTGTTAAATACTATCTGTGGCGGAGGATGTGAAAACCGCTACAGAAGAAAGGATATGTTATCAGAAAAGACAAAGACTGTACAAAAATTAGGTAAGATATAAATTGGCAATATATTGTAGTAGAATCGCTTGCCTTCTGCACAGACTGAATGGGAGAGGAACCCGTAACGTTGCATTAGGCTCTTACGTAGTCTTCATTTGTCATAAGTCGATGATCGACGCCATTTGTAGCTGGGATTGTAAACGGTGTGTAAAGATTTTAATTGTTTCTGTTAAAATATATTTATCTAGTAAAATCTGTTTGTCACAATTACTGCAAAGTTCGCACCGGACATTACCCATTTTATTTTAGAATTTCCAGCATTTTATTGGATATCGCTGGCAGTACGGAGCTGCACCGTGAGCGAGCATTCTGGAACAGCGGCAGATTAAAATATACCATCGCAATAACGACCACATCCTAAAAAGGGTGCAGGTAGAGGTGAACGAAAATAAAAACGTGTTTCTTTTCACAGCATTCCATAGGCAGAATACAAAGAGATAGTAGATTTTATCTTGTGCATTCACAGGTGGATACAAGCTGCAGCTCTTTTAAATTTTCATTCAAAAAGTGATAAATTCTGAACATAACGTGAAGTGTATTTAAAAGTGGATAATTCTTCAGGAGAGCTTAGAAATATAAAAAAGAATTCATAAAGTAAAGATAGTCTTATGCTTCAAAGCTAGTCGGGCTATATCCAGTAAACAAAAATCCAGTGCAACGTGAAAATCTTTGCTAAGTTCGATGGAAAATTATATTTTCATTCTTGTACAAACAGCTGTAGTCCTTGAATAAAAATAAAACTTGAACATTATTTTGGGAACATTCAAAGAAATTCGTTTTTATTAATCTGCAATAGAATATTTCATATGTAAAGTAATAATCATAGATGAAAAATTTATTGCAACCTTTGAAACCTCCCTTTAGAAAAATTTATTAATGATTGTGCTGATAATCTCCTTTACGTTATTTGATTTTCAAACAGCTGAGCAAAACTCAACGTACTCAGACATTTCTCTTCACTTACTCTGATCATCACTAAACGGACTCACAATATTTTAGCGCAACGCAATCTGACTTATATAATCCCCACAAAAGAATGGCCCCGACTAACAATAACCTATACCTTTCACGAATCACTAACCTCATAAAAATCTTCGTTACTCGAACTACTGCAATATAGCGAGCGCCAGTACTGCCAGCTACATAAAAGATTCTAACTATTGAAGGCACTAACTAGAAATCCAGTCCTACAAATTTACTCTGATGGACACACGTCCAGATCATCCGCTCTCAAAACTCTGTCATCTCTCTCCCCACATCCAACACTGCTGGCGGCTCACCTCCAACTGCGCTACGCTAAGCGCTGTTCACATCCAACTGCCCAACACTACAATAGCGAATATTTCAACAATGCCAACCAGCCACAGACTGCACATAGCACAATCAGTGATTTTCATACAGAGCGCTATGTGGCGTTACCAACATAAAAACCTAAACAGCCTACTTACACCTTTCATTTCTCATGTCCATCCACGTATATGTTAAGTTTAATCTCAACGGTTTCCCAATCAAATTAAACGCAGAAAACAAAGTTTAAAACCAAACGGTCAGCTCCCGAATAATTAAAACAGACAGAAAGGCATTAAAGTGGTTTCTGATCCCACTGCTTCCAGGGTTTTGTGATTGCGTTCGCGTGTCTCTTCATTCCTGTACTGATTTGCCCTATCTTTTTCTATTCCCCAGATGTTCCCAAATCACCGCCACCCGTTATTGCTATCACCACTCAGCTGATTCCAGCCCCGTAATCGAACTCACTACGACCGCCCGTTGTTGTCGCTACTACATCTACATTTATACTGATCAAGCCACCCAACGGTGTGTGGCGGAGGGCACTTTACGTGCCACTCTCATTACCTCCCTTTTCTGTTCCTGTCGCGTATGGTTCGCAGGAAGAACGACTGCCGGAAAGCCTCCGTGCGCGCTCGAATCTCTCTAATTTTACATTCGTGATCTCCTCGGGAGGTATAAGCGGGGGGAAGCAATATATTCGATACCTCATCCAGAAACGCACCCTCTCAAAACCTGGACAGCAAGCTACACCGTGATGCACAGCGCCTCTCTTGCAGACTCTGCCACTTGAGTTTGCTAAACATCTCCGTAACGCTATCACGCTTAATAACCCTGTGACGAAACGCGCCGCTCTTCTTCGGATCTTCTCTATCTCCTCCGTCAACCCAATCTGGTACGGATCCCACACTGATGAGCAATACTCAAGTATAGGTCGAACGAGTGTTTTGTAAGCCACCTCCTTTGTTGATGGACTACATTTTCTAAGGACTCTCCCAATGAATCTCAACCTGGTGACCGCCTTACCAAAAATTAATTTTATATGATCATTCCACTTCAAATCGTTCCGCATGCACACTCCGATATTTTACAGACAGAAATGCATAAAAATGGTTTTTGATCCCACTGCTTCCAGGGTTCTCGTGACCGCGTACGTGTGCCCCTTCATTCGTGTACTGATTTACCCTACGTTTTTCTATTCCCCAGTTGTTCCCAAAGGAACTAGGGTGGCTGCGTACAGTCTGTCACTCTGGTCTAGGTTTTCGACTGCCCCCGCAACTGGAATCGTGCGTTTGCGCACCGCGTGACTAGATCGTATACTTAGACAGATACTCCCCCAAATCGTACTCGAACTCTTATTGCACCGCTTTAAATGCTTCCACATCATCCTTTCATTTTGCAAAACGATGAGATATCAGTCCCCTATAACTTAGAACTACTTAAACCTAACTAACCAAATGACATCACACTGAAGCGCCTAGAACCTCATGGCCACACCGGCCGGCTGCATTTGGCAGCTGGGATGATGTGACACATGTGGGTTGGCATGATAGTCAGGCAAATACTGATCAGCTCTGTTTCTCCGAACGTATAAAACAAAAATTGATTAGCCTGTACCATGTGTTCGAGCAAACGGGCGGCGCTGAAAGGAAAGCCAGCCGAAATTCCCTTACTGTCGCACAACGCCGCGATCTGGTCCTCATTGGCATGGCAGGTTCCCCTGCTAAGAAACAACGCACGAATCCAGTAGTGTGTGCTGGGCCACACTGGGGAAAGCACAAATTCGAACAGTTCCGACCAGACATAGGGTGAATTCAGTTAACCGAGTTCAGGAACATCTCAAACTCACGTAGTGAAAGGAAATGCTTAAAACAGAAGCTTTGCTTTTCTCTCGCGAAGGTCTGTCCTCCGCCGCGAGAACCTCCCGCAACATTGCTTTCCCTGTAATCGCACTTATCCTCGCTTTCCGAGACCCTCTTTGCACTTTATTCCCTGAGGCTCCAACTCCATCAGCCCCTATACATCTACATTTACATGGATACTCTGCAAATTATATTTAAGTGGCTGGCAGAGGGTTCATCGAACCCCGCGCGACCGTTACGGTTGCAGGTTCGAATCCTGCCTCGGGCATGGATGTGTGCGATGTCCTTAGGTTAGTTAGGTTTAAGTAGTTCTAAGTTCTAGGGGACTGATGACCTCAGATGTTGAGTCCCATAGTGCTCAGAGCCATTTGAGCCATTTCATCGAACAACCTTCACAATTCCCTATTATTCCAATCTCGTATAGAGCGCAGAAGAAACGAACATATATATCTTTCAATGCGAGGTCTGGTTTCCCTTATTTTATTATGCTGATCGTTTCTCCCTATGTTGGTCTCCGTCAGCAGAATATTTTAGCATTCGGAGGAGAACGTTGGTGATTGAAATTTCGTAGGAAGCTTCCTCTGCAACGAAAAACGCCTTTGTTTTAATGATCTCCATCCCAAAGCCTCCAACATTTCAGTCACACTCTCTCCCCTATATCGTGATAATACACTTTTTCGATGCACCCCGTCAGTCCTATGTGGTAAGGATCCCACACCGCACAGCAGTATTCTAAAAGATAACGGACAAGCATAGTGTAAGCAGTCTCCTTAGCAGATGTATTACACTTCCTAAGTCTCCTGCCAGTAAAATGCAGTCTTGGGTTAGCCTTCCCCAGAACATACTCTGTGTGTGACTTACAATTTAAGTTGTTCGTAATAATAATTCCTAGGTATTTACGACCTTTAGATTTTTCTGATTTTTTGTGTAACCGAAGTTTAACGGATTACGTTTAGCACTCATGTGGATGACCTCACACTTTCCGTTATTTAGGGTCAATTGCCAATTTTCGCACCATCCAGATACCTTTTCTAAATGGCTTTGCAATTTGTTTTGATCTTCTGATGACTTTATTAGCCGATAAACGACAGGGTCATCTGCAAACAATCAAAGACGGATGCTCAGATTGTCTCCCAAATCGTTTATAGAGATGAGGAACAGCAAAGGACCCTGGAGAACGCCAGGAATCACTTCTGTTTTACTCGATGACTTGCACCTCCAAACTCTGATAGGAACCTAATTGGTATACACTCTGGGCCAGAAGACATGCGTTTATTAAGTAATTCAAGTTGCTTCACTACTCCAAGGATATCTACTTCGACGTTACTCATGTTGACACCTGATCTTGTTTCGAATTCTTGAATATTTACTTCGTGTTCCTTTGTGAAGGCATTTCGGATAACTGTGTTTAGTTGCTCTGTTTTGGCAGCACTGTCTTCGATAGTATCTCCATTGCTATCGCGCAGAGAAGGCATTGATTGTGTCTTGCCGCTAGCATACTTCACATACGAACAGAATCTGTCTGAATTTTCTGCCAGGTTTGGAGATAAAGTTTCGTTGTGGAAACTATTATAAGCATGTCGCATTGAAGTCAGCGCTAAATTTCCAGTCTCTTTAAAAGATCGCCAATGTTGGAGATTTTGTTTCCGTTTAAATTTGGCAGGTTTGTTTCGTTGTTTCTGCAACAGTGTTTTGACGCGTTTGTCGTACCAATGAGGATGAACTGCGTCGTTTGTTAATTTATTTGGTGTAAATCTCTGAATTGCCGCCGATACTATTTCTTTGCATTCAAGTCACATCTGGTCTGCAGTGACATTATTAATGTGGAAGGAGTGGAGGAAGATGTTATGTGAATTTTTATGTGCTTTTTTGAACAGGTATATATTTCGTTTATTTGTGGAGGACTTGGGGGTCTGGGTACGTTCAATAATACCAGTATCCGTTTTAATCCTCGTTACTAGTTCAGGATTATTCCGTGTTAACAGGTAAAGCGCGGTTTTCACAACCTTTTACTATTCATGAAGTAACTGCTCGAAATAGTTGTCGGAGAAAGCGTTTAGCAAAATTTCGGATGATGTTTTATGCGTACCTCCGGAATTAAACATGTATTTTCACTAACATATCGAGGATAGATTAAAGGCACCACGAACTATATTTGTATGAGTCGGGTACGCGTTTGAAATTAAACTCAACTCGTCTTTGAACCTTTCACCTACTGTATCATCTGAATTGGGAGGTCGGTAAAAGGATCCAGTTATTATTTGATTCCGGTTGCCAAGAATGTCCTCTGTGCATACTAATTCGCAGGAACTGTCTACTTCAATTTCGGGACAACCTGCTTTGAGGTGAGCCACACGTTTCTTCAAGTCACGAGCTACGTATCGTCCCCTCTGGACCAAACCTGGGTGTTGCTCACAGTAGCCGGCAGTCTGTTGCTTTATCGCCACCGCCTGCGGCCGAACTGGTGCTCGCTGTCTCTGCGACGTTAACTCCCGGCTCTCGGCAGCTCTTAGGAACAGGAACTCGGGCGCAGCAAAAGACAGAGTACGTATCGCGCTGATTCTCTGCTCTGCCTGACCCTTCGTGGCTTCCAAACGCCCGGCAGCCGCTCTCTCAGCTCGGGACAGTAGCTCTACGCGTTCACTTTGGGACAGCCACGAACGTCGCCATAACCCTGCTCTCCTGTTCTTCGAGCACTCTGTTTAGCGGCAACTGCTCGCTTTCAGCTTCACAGACGCTTCTCGACGACCCTCGACGTTTTCGCTAACTCGATCACTATTTCATCCCGTAGCATCTTCTAGTCATTCGCTTTACTTTCCACGTTCCGTTCGAGCTTAAGATTCGCAGCTTCTAAGTCATCAAATAGCTTTTCATTCACTTTCCTCGGCTCATTAAATTTCTCTTCAGTCCCTTCGTGAGTTCACCAACCGGCACAGAGGTTGTTTGAGCATAGTGGAAAAAAAATTTGCATGCAGTTAATGCAATACTAAATCTAACCATAGTACATAACATCGTTAAATGAACCTGTATAATTAATCAATGGATTGTGAATTTGGCACATTAGTTCTACTCATTCCTCTCTCTGGGTACTTCGTTATCACTGTCTTTTTGTGCAGCATATAAAAATCAGGCTAATATTTCAAAGAAAGAAGCCGTTAAGAGCATCGAGTTGCAAGTCTGGCAGCTATTTGGTGCGTTCTGAAGTAGTTAGAGGACACACGATTTGAGTTTTCATGAAACACATTTATTCAAATATAGCCACAAAGAATTATGGGTGGACATTCTGTAGATATACTTAAGTTGTGCCTGAACACGAAATAAACTAATCTGATCTGGCAAGAAGAAATTACATAGCGCAATTTAACTATGCATACGTGAGGGAAAAGAGAGGAAAGGGAACAGAAACATATGACTTCAGTTATCCAATCAAGCTTCACACGAAAACGACGAAATTCAGAGGAACAATACCTGCATTGCCTGCATGCACTAACATCAAAGGGGTTTACACCGATTGAAACATCTTGTTACAGCAAATACACCACCTGAGAATTCACGCAAGCATCATGAAAAGAAGTCACCTGAGTTGCACATCCAACTGTTTCAAACAGATGTGAGTGAAAATCGCTAAATGTATAAATCAATGAGAGTACACCACTGTAACAACGAATAGATCATGAATCACACCGAATTCATAATAAAACCATCAAGGCGGAAGGCCCCAATGATTCGAGAAACATATGGCCCCCATTAAACAAAGGCAGCTGCTACACGTTCCCACAAAACACGGAAATGCAGTAACGCAAATATTCACCCATAACTTATCAGTTAAAATAACACGGAACAACTATTGAGATTCAGTAATAGAGCGCAACGCTCACAGAATAAAGACAACTCGAGATCACAGCAGAAAATAGAACATGCGATAAACTACAATACATAAAAAGAAATATCGCACATACACGAAAACACAAGTTCTGTCATATTCACAAAGCTTTAAAGCACATTAACTCAGGCTAACCATATCCCGTAGAGCGCATTGACACCACAATAGTAGAAAGGAACAAAGCAAACTCCGGACACTGACAAAATCATAGACTCAAGCATCCTATTAAGAGCAATATAAAGCAAGAAGTAATCGAAACACTTCATTCAGGCCAAGAGCTTTTCCGAACGGCTCCACGCATGAAGGCCGCGTTTGAAGCTACGACCTATCTCATCACTGGCAGGAGAGGGCTCACTTAAGAGCACAGCTACCATCCACCGAGTTCAGTCCGGAACCGCGCGACTGCTACGGTTGCAGGTTCGAATCCTGCCTCGGGCATGGATGTGTGTGATGTCCTTAGGTTAGTTAGGTTTAAGTAATTCTAAGTTCTTGGGGACTGATGACCTCAGAAGTTACGTCCCATAGCGCTCAGAGCCATACATCCACCGACAGCCACCGCTCGGCTCGGAGCGCATGGAAAGCCCACACGGGAAACGGACAATACCAACTTGACAACCACGAAGCTGTCGAACAGCACCGATAGAACTCTTTGCCCACGTAAGAGGTACAAAATTGGTTATCCTGTGCTTCTAGCAGACGAAAAGCAGCTCAAGTACCAAACCCAAGACAAACCTGAAAAGACACATAAAAAGACCTGGTCACACAAGATAGGCTAATGGACGAACTTTATAAATATGGGGCTCGATTACACATGGAATATTAATGGATCACTTAAAGTACTGACATACTGATGCGCAGAACGAGTTGCTTGCACTTAACGTCAGATTATCACTGAAACTTCTCAGTCCTTCTGGGAGAGTTAGTAGAACCAACTGCAGACAAACAGAATCAAACAGGACAACAGTCTTATGAAGCGACTCTACACAGACATTTCAACATATCATAAACACACTAATTATAATCCTTCATGCAGTGATTTTTGCGTTTTCTCCTGTGGAGTTACGGGGTACTTTTATTGATATGAGCGTCCACTGTCTACATCTATATCTACATGGGTAGACTGCAAATCACACTTAAGTGCATGGCAGAGGGTTTATCGAACCACCTTCACAATAATTCTCTATTATTCCAATCTCGAACAGCGTGGTGGAATAACTAACACGTATATCTGTCAGTGCGTGCTCTTATTTCCCTTATTTTATTATGATGATCGTTTCTCCCTATGTAGGTCAGCGTTAACAAAATATTTTCACGTTCGGAGAAGAAAGTTAATGACTGAAATTCCGTGAGAAGATTCCGCCGCAACGAAAAACGCCTTCGTTTTGATGACGTCCTCCCCTAACTGTGTATCATGCAGTGACACTCTCTCCCCTATTCCATATTAATACAAAACGAGCAGCGCTTCTTTGAAGTTTCTCGATGTACTCCGTTAATTCCATCTGGTAACAATCCCACACCGCGCAGCAGTACTTCGAAAGGAGACGGACAAGCACAGTGTAGCTAGACTCATCAGTAGATCTGTTACATATTCTAACTGTTCCGCCAAAAAAACGCAGTCTTTGGTTTGTCTTCCCCGCATCATTTTCTCTCTCTTCTTTCCACTTAAGTAGTTCGTAACTGTAATTCTTAGGTATTAATTTAAAATTACGGCTTTTAGATTTGATTTATCGTGTAGCCGATGTTTAACGGATTTCTAGTAGCACTCTTGCGGATAACCCCACACTTTTCTTAACTTTGCGCTAATTGCCAACTGCCAACTTTCGAACCATACAGATATCTTTACTAAATCGTTTTGCAACCGATTTCGATCTTCTAATGACTTTACTAGACATTACCTACAAACAGTGATCGTAGATGGCAACTACTCATGATCGCAACAGAGTTGCACTGGACACGGGGAGAAGAACATTTTTCCATAACACATCCGTCAGTAGTTCTCTTTGATGAACAGGATGTGCTTCACTTCAGCAACTGCTTCATTTCTGCACTACAATAGGGTGTCTCACGGAGACCTAGGAGCTATAAAGGGCTTGGAAAATCTCTGTCGGCTAGTCTCATAGTCTTTAAACCGGAGATGCTTATTTTGCTGTAATTGGTTTTGTGGAACCGAGAATTCATTAAGATCTTCTCTTGCAATGCTGCGTGGTGATTGCCCTTTAATCGCCTTAATGAGCTCCGGTCTTATTGCCAAAGGTAATTCAAACTGAGTTCGTGGATGTTATAAATGCATAAGATCCAAAGATAATGAGATGTAGATTGTTTACATAGGAAAGTATCACTTTGCTTATGTCACCGAGAAGTACTGGCAATGAGTGTTGTGTATAGAGTGACTAACTTATACTTCTCCACAGTACTGCTTGTGAGTCAGGTAGATCTGTGGTACATCTACATCTACATCTACATCTACATGACTACTCTGCAATTCACATTTAAGTGCTTGGTAGAGGGTTCATCGAACCACAATCATACTATCTCTCTACTATTCCACTCGCGAACAGCGAGCGGGAAAAACGAACACCTAAACCTTTCTGTTCGAGCTCTGATTTCTCTTATTTTATTTTGATGATCATTCCTACCTATGTAGGTTGGGCTCAACAAAATATTTTCGCATTCGGAAGAGAAAGTTGTTGACTGAAATTTCGTAAAAAGGTCTCGCCGCGACGAAAAACGTCTGTGCTGTAATGACTTCCATCCCAACTCGTGTATCATATCTGCCACACTCTCTCCCCTATAACGTGATAATACAAAACGAGCTGCCCTTTTTTGCACCCTTTCGATGTCCTCCGTCAATCCCACCTGGTAAGGATCCCACACCGCGCAGCAATATTCTAACAGAGGACGAACGAGTGTAGTGTAAGCTGTCTCTTTAGTGGACTTGTTACATCTTCTAAGTGTCCTGCCAATGAAACGCAACCTTTGGCTCGCCTTCCCGACAATATTATCTATGTGGTCCTTCCAACTGAAGTTGTTCGTAATTTTAACACCCAGGTACTTAGTTGAATTGACAGCCTTGAGAATTGTACTATTTATCGAGTAATCGAATTCCAACGGATTTCTTTTGGAACTCATGTGGATCATCTCACACTTTTCGTTATTTAGCGTCAACTGCCACCTTACACACCATACAGCAATCTTTTCTAAATCGCTTTGCAACTGATACTGGTCTTCGGATGACCTTACTAGACGGTAAATTACAGCATCATCTGCGAACAGTCTAAGAGTACTGCTCAAATGGTCACCCAGGTCATTTATATAGATCAGGAACAGTAGAGGTCCCAGGACGCTTCCCTGGGGAACACCTGATATCACTTCAGTTTTACTCGATGATTTGCCGTCTATTACTACGAACTGCGACCTTCCTGACAGGAAATCACGAATCCAGTCGCACAACTGAGACGATACCCCATAGCTCCGCAGCTTGATTAGAAGTCGCTTTTGAGGAACGGTGTCAAAAGCTTTCCATAAATCTAGAAATACGGAATCAACTTGAGATCCCCTGTCGATAGCGGCCATTACTTCGTGCGAATAAAGAGCTAGCAGCGTTGCACAAGAGCGATGTTTTCTGAAGCCATGCTGATTACGTGTCAATAGATCGTTCCCTTCGAGGTGATTCATAATGTTTGAATACAGTATATGCTCCAAAACCCTACTGCAAACCGACGTCAATGATATAGGTCTGTAGTTAAATGGATTACTCCTACTACCCTTCTTGAACACTGGTGCGACCTGCGCAATTTTCCAATCTGTAGGTACAGATCTATCGGTGAGCGAGCGGTTGTATATGAGTGCTAAGTAGGGAGCTATAGTATCAGCGTAATCTGAAAGGAACCTAATCGGTATACAATCTGGACCTGAAGACTTGCCCGTATCAAGCGATTAGAGTTGCTTCGCAACCCCTAAGGTATCTACTTCTAAGAGACTCATGCTAGCAGATGTTCGTGTTTCAAATTCTGGAATATCCCATTCGTCTTCCTTGGTGAAGGAATTTCGGAAAACTGCGTTCAATAACTCCGCTTTAGCGGCACAGTCGTCGATAACAGTACCATCGGCACTGCGCAGCGAAGGTATTGACTGCGTCTTGCGGCTTGTGTACTTTACATCGACCAGAATTTCTTCGGATTTTCTACCAAATTTCGAGACAAAGTTTCGTTGTGGAACCTATTAAAGGCATCTCGCATCGAAGTACGTGCCAAATTTCGCGCGTCTGTAAATATTAGACCACCTTCGGGATTTCGCGTTCTTCTGAACTTCGCATGATTTTTCCGTTGCCTCTGCAACAGCGTTCGGACCTTTTTTGTGTACCACGGGGGATCCGTTCCATCTCTTACCAATTTATGAGGTATAAATATCTCAATTGCTGTTGCTACTATATCTTTGAATTTGAGCCACATCTCGTCTACATTCGCATAGTCAGTTCGGAAGGAATGGAAATTGTCTGTTAGGAAGGCTTCTAGTGGCACTTTATCCGCTTTTTTAAATAAAATTATTTTGCGTTTGTTTCTGATGGATTTGGAAGAAATGGTATTGAGCCTAGCTACAATGACCTTGTGATCACTAATCCCTGTATCAGTCATGATGTTCTCTATCAGCTCTGGATTGTTTGTGGCTAAGAGGTCAAGTGTGTTTTCCCAACCATTTACAATTTGCGTGGGTTCGTGGACTAACTGCTCGAAATAATTTTCGGAGAAAGCATTTAGGACAATCTCGGCAGACGTTTTCTGCCTACCACCGGTTTTGAACAAGTATTTTTGCCAACATACCAACTATAACCGTTTGAGTCGGGTATTTATTTGTTACGAGACTCAAACTTTCTCTGAACTGTTCCGCAACTGTATCATCAGAGTCTGGGGGTCGGTAGAAGGAGCCAGTTATTATCTTAATTCGGCTGTTAAGTATAACCTCCACAGACACCAATTCGCACGGAGTATCTACTTCGACTTCACTACAAGATAAACCACAACTGACAGACACAAACACTCCACCACCAATTCTGCCTGATCTATCTTTCCGGAACACCGTCTGAGACTTCGTAAAAATTTCTGCGGAACTTATTTCAGGCTTTAGCCAGCTTTCTGTACCTATAACGATATCAGCTTCTCTGCTTTCTATTAGCGCTTGAAGCTCAGGGACTTTTCCAGCGCAACTACAACAATTTACAACTATAATTCCGACTGTTCCTTGATCCAAGCACGTCCTGTATTTGCCAAGCACCCTTTGGCATTGCAGCCCATCCCGCACTTTCCCGAGGCCATCTAACCTAAAAAACCGCCCAGTCCACGCCACACAGCCTCTGCTACCCATGTAGCCGCCAGATGAGTGTAGTGAACTCCGGACCTATTCAGCGGAACCCGAAACCCCACAAACCTATGGCGCAAGTCAAGGAATCTGCAGCCAATACAGTCGCCAAACCGTCCGAGCCTTTGATTCAGACCCTCCACCCGGCTCTGCACCAAAGGTCCGCAGTCGGTTCTGTCAACGATGCTGCAGATGGTGAGCTCTGCCTTCATCTCGTAAGCAAGACCGGCAGCCTTCACCAAATCAGATAGCCGCTGGAATCCAGAGAGAATTTCCTCAGATCCAAAGCGACACACGTCATTAGTGCCGACATGTGCCACCACCTGCAGCTGGCTGCACCCTGTGCTCTTCATGGCATCCGGAAGGACCCTTTCCACATCAGGAATGACTCCTCCCGGAATGCACACGGAGTGCACACTGGATTTCTTCCCCTCCTCAGCCGCCGTATCCCTAAGGGGCCCCATTACGCGCCTAACATTGGATCTCCCAACTACCAGTAAGCCCACCCTCTGCGATTGCCCGGACCTTGAAGGCTGACAATGATCCTCTGAAATAGGGCAGGCAGCTGCATCTGGCTCAGCCAGAGACAGTGCCTGAAACCGGTTTGTCAGACACACTGGGGAGGCTTTCTGATCAGCCTCCGGGGACGCCTTTCGCTGCCTGCCAGGCCTTGGAACGACCTCCCAATCAACCACAGGCGAGGGCTCAGCGCCACTGCGGGCGGCAACCGGGGCAACCACAGCGGCAGACCAATAACTTAGGTTATCTGAACATGAGAGAAACTACAGATTAAGAAAGAAAGGTTAAACCTTTGCTAATTATCTGATAACAGAAAACTAATCGCTCAAATTATGTTGATTGTAAGATTTTACATTCTGTAAAGAATATCAAAAGGATGATCCACCTGGAAATACTTGAAATGACTAAACATATGACTCAGAATGCCATGTTAGTATTAAATGACAAAACTCAGTTTCCTTGGGTCTCTGAGTGGAGGACCATCCTGCAGGTGATGTGCTGTTCATTAGGTAGGTTTGTTGCAGATACTGCTCACCTCTCCAGAGGCATATTTTGTAGTGCTGTTCTACAAACACAGTAGCTTTGATTGGAAGCATCAATATATCGCTATGACATCACACAATCTGACGATGTATTTGGTATTTATGTATCACAGTGTGGTATTTGTTATACATAGAATATCTTTGGTTAGAAATTCTTTATTATGTATTAGACGAGACGTCACTATTTCTACCAATTTCTTCATTTCTAACACTATGACATAACACACACACTAGTAATGGAATGGTGGCTTAGCAGTGATCCGTAAATCGGAACCACGCTGGACTGTGATTGGCAGATAGAGTCACAATGGCGACGTGACGCCGGGAAAAGTGTGGTGGATCTGGTAGCAATAAGAAAAAGAAAGAAAAATACATAAAACTGAGGAATACACAAAAAAATATGAAAATGGGTGAAAACTACAAAAAAATATGGAATAATGAGAGTACTTCCTGGATGCGGCATCCGCTGGTGCCTCTAATTATATAATACTGGTATTAACAAATATAACTCAAGTGACATGACTTAATGTAATTCGTTACAAACAAATAGCCATTGGCTGATGCCCCCCCCCCCCCCCCCCCGTGCTTTACAGCTCTGGAGTAGCCCCTCGCACTGAAGTGTCCCAGTTATAAAAGAGGGGAGGAGGTAATGCTTGATCCTCATTGCTTAGAGGGGAGAGTAAGTGAGCCGGTTGTCGTCACCTTTGTCACATGACAAAGTTGCCTCGATGACTACTCTGGGGACTTTAATCAATTCTCACTGGTTCTCGGGGAATAGGGTGGAAGGGGGGGGGGTGTTTACCAAGCATTCCCAAGTTGGTAACCTGACACCTAATGTAAGATATTTGCAGATTCAACACACCTATCCTGCAGTCCTCCATTGCCTCAATAGACATCTCTGCTGGCCAACGTCCCGTACTGAACAGAAAGACTTGCTATGTGGGTCCCATTAAATAATGTAGACGGCATTAGCACATCTGCATCTTAGCAGGATGACCAACTGAAAATAGAATGTTTGCAGTGGTGCACATGTACATTTAGATTGGAGATCTGCATCTCAAGATTGCACATAGAACGAGTATTGGGGACTGAAGACGCCAAATAAACTGTTTCAGCGCAGTGGCTCCGGGGTAAACTGACCTTATGGCATCTTCCTCAACCGAATCAGTGCATGACAGCTAGGAGAGAAGGAGAGCAACGTCAAACTGATAAATGGGCTCATACGGTCAAGTTCTTTGTAACTTGACATGATTATGTAATCACTGAAATAGCGTCACACATGCAGTAACCACTCACAGACAGCAAGTGCAGCTCTAGCAGTGGAGGGTGTACGCATAGCGTGTCAGGGGACGCGGAAAACGGTGCAGTCGTTGATAGGAAAAGGAGAAACTGAATTGGCGACCAAAAGGGCACGACAATTGTTTTTCGAGCCAGGGATGGAAGCGGCTAAGTTTAAAAATTGTTCGCTGTCACCGTGGCTGAAGCATGAAGTCAACGGTAAGACGGCGCTAACCAAACCTGGCGCCAGTGGAAGTGTAGTGCAGCGCGCCCCACAGATGACAGGAGTGAATGATGGCTGTGGAGACGTGTACGGCCGAAGAGACGAGCAGCTGTTGAGCAGCTGGCCGCCCATCTTAGCCGAGGGGCTGCCGACTGCGTCTCCTCAGCGGCCGTTCACCACACGTTGCTGTGTCTGAACCTCTACAGCAGGCGCCCGCTTCAGGTCAGCATGCTGACCGCTGTTCGTCGTCGACAGAGGCTGGAATTCGCAGCCCAGTACCGTAATTGGACGTCCACCCAGTGGCAACAGATGGCCTCATCACGTGGTTCCCGTTTTTATGGTCCACTAGACTGACGGCTGCTGGCGTTTATGGCTAGAAACATCTAAAAGAAAACACCCGGCAACAGTCGTCAGAAGAGTCCAGGCCAGAGGCGGGAGCGTTGTGGTATTGGGAACGTTTTCATGGCAAACCCTGAACAGTTTTGTGAACGAAACGGCATTCGTCATCTAACAAGTGCTCCGTTTCACCCGCAGACCAGCGGACAAGCAGATCGCTTCATACGGACTTGCAAACAACAGTGGCCAAGCTTCTCACCACCTACACATTTACTATAATACAGAATAAAATCTGATTAATAGTTTAAATTAAAAACCTCGGAATGGTGTTTTATTGTAAATTTATTAAGATTCTAATCGGAACAGGCGCTGCAACTCTTTTCCGCCTCCTATCGCTCACACCCACGAGACGGACCATCACTGCCGGAACTTCTGCACGGCCGCAGCCATAGGTCAGTGCTTCAGTTGCTACACCCACCACAGCACCCGGTGCCGCGAATGGGCCGCAGGTACCGCTTCGTGCCGCGTAATCTTGTTTTTTTTTGTACTGTTTATGGCAACAGTGAGCGCTGGTGCAAGAGGCGTGGTTCAGGAACGCATTGGCTCTTTACATATTTGATTGCAGCTTCGAATGGTTTGCACCGCCGCCATCAGAACCAAATTCGTGCGTGTCATCTCTCCACCATTCTGCTGCTTTTCTTCCCCCATGTTCACTGCCTCACAGGGGCGCACGGCCTTCGCAGATGCCCGCTGGTGCCACCAAGAAACAGATGGACGATACGCCCTCGCCCTACCGTACCCGCTCGCCGACCCAATGGAGGTGGACATGGCATCAGCATCGCCGTCGCCCTCGTTGCCCCAGGACACGCCCTTAGGCCTGGATGTGCGGCCTGGCAGCAGTTTTCTGGAGTGCGTTGCTGTTGCCTCACAAGCCAGAAGGCAGGGTACAGCCAGAAGCACGCCATTCTCCACAGCTACGGCTCCTCGCTCATCTCTACGTCCAGCGTCCTGCCTCCCTCCCCATTGTCATTAACTGCCTCACTACACGGCAACGGTGCGCCATTTCGGGGGGAGGGGAGGGGAGGTAATGTGCTGGCATAAGCTCTCGCCAGCACAGCAGGTGACACAGAGGTTGTGAGAAGATTGATTGTAGTCACCGGAGCAAGCGAGCCTATCGGGAGAGAGGCCAAAGACGCACTCGCAAACAATGCGCCGCCAGCGCCCTCTCGACCTCCAGTATTTAGATCGCCGCCGCAGATTTGGGGTGGAGAGGGGGGTAGTCAGCAGGCGTCCAGTGAGTCAACGAACTGAGTCATCAGTCACAGCCTAATGGGAGTCGAAATCGCAGTTAGCTCAGCCTCTAGCTCACAGTCAGTACCTAGCCATCAGAATAGTGTGCATAGTCCAGGTCTTGTGTGAAGTAAAAGTCGGCCATCTTAAGTAACTTCTTGTTCTTATAAGTAAAGAACCCTGTTAATACACCCATGCACCTTTTGTTATAGAAGAGGATACTGGCCACCAAACAACATGCTCTCCTTGCTTCCCACAGTACAAGTCTACAGTGACAACAAGACGACACAAAATTCCTTGAATGATCTTGTCATTCTGGAAGCCACAGTGGATCAACACAAATATGCGTCGATGTCAACCTCTACATGCAGTTTGTTTTTCCTAAGCGCGATGGCAACTACCAGCAGGACAATGCAACGAGTCACACAGCTCACAGTGTACGAGTGGTTTCAAAGAGTGGCTGGATGGGGCTGCTCGTTCCATGCTTGCTCAGCTAAGACAAGTAGCCAGGCTGGCCACGGCTGTAGACTTGGCACGGCTCCACATCCCTGCCGGTACCTTCCAGAACCTCAGCGACTCTCTTCCCACGCGTCTCCCAGCACTCTTAGCCGCAAAGTCATCCGACAGATGGTCATATTAATGTGAGTGCACATTGGAAGTCACAGGCAGCACTGCAGCCCTGCACGCCTTAGAGCTGAAGAGTGGGAAGCAATCAGGGCGCCATGGTTCTCCGACACTTTGTACCTCCTGTAAACCTCCAGAGGCAAAGAAGTAAGGAAGGCTGCATAGCACTGGCGTAACGGGATATTAAGGTTTGTGTTGGGATAGCAACATTCTAACGAAATACGACACAATTAAATAAGAAACACCTCGAATATGTCGCTCTTGAATATCATAAGAATTCTCTTCATTATTGAGTACCGTACAAAAAATTTATTACCATTAACGTATTCACTGGCATTGAAATGCATATTGTAAAGGCCTTGTCCATGTATGTGTGTAATGTCCATAGAACTACTTAAACCCAACTAACCCAAGTTCTAAGGGACTGATGACCTCAGATGTTAAGTCCCACAGTGCTCAGAGCCATTTCGTAGAGGCCTGTAAGCGTAAAATCGTTAGTTCGAATTTCGCTATTAGCATCCACTTTTACTTTTATTTAAATACCGAATTTGTGATGATATGGAAACGTTTCTTATCAACTATCGAATCACATTTTTTAATAAAAATAACGTCCTTTTTAAAATTTATTGGGTACAAAAATGCGAAACATCAGATACAAAATAAACCCTATTTTCATTTCTAGAGATTGAACTACGTTGTTGATGTACAACTTTCTTATTTAATAAACGCATTTCGCCTGTCTATATCAAATTTTTACGCGGTCAGTAATTCGAAATGGAGAGATTTTATTATCATTAAAGACTATGAGATAATGTCATTTTCATTTGTTAATAAATGTGAAACATAAATACTAAAAATAGACATTGCTACTAGCAAGATTCGAATCACAGCTACGCTCCTTTTTACTTTTCCGATTTAGCTCCGTCTTACGCTCACCATAAAAGAATTCTTAAGTTGATGGAGGCTTGTAGCTCGTAACGGTATTTTCCTCACAGGATTCGACCTGATTCCTCTTCCAGAATGCTTAAGTAACCCTCTCAAAACTATAACCTGGTCTTTGTACAAGGTGAGCTGCTTCGTGAAAAGCAGAGAAACAACTTCTTCATGCAAAAGAATGGAATAAACTGTGAAGTAACACTCCTCTTCGCAAAATTGTTAAACATCGTCACGCGAAGAAAGGAAGTTATAACAAATTACTCTGGAAGACAACAAGAAAAAGGCTCCTCTTCACAGGAAAAACAAGCAATAACAACTCTTCTTAAAAAAACAATCAAAATACATGTACATCGGCCATTAATCTATTTTACTGGGAGAAATTTCTAGAAAATTGCAGGAAAATTATTTCTATTTCTGTTGTAAGTTGGTTATTAAAACTACTGTTGCATATTTAAGTAGTCACTAACGCCCGTTGTGTCTCTCGTTGAAGTGAGTATGTAAGGGACAATGTGAGTCACGTACCACACGCAAATGTTATGTTAGAACTGCCAATCCGATGGTAATATACACTGAAGAGCCAAAGAAACTGGTACACCTGCCTAATATCGTGTAGGTCCCCCACGAACACACAAGTGCCGCAACACGACGTGGCATGGACTCGACTAACGTCTGAAGTAATGCGGTAGAGAACTGACGCTGTGAATCCTGCAGGGCTGTCCATAAATCCATAAGAATACGAGGGGGTGGAGATCTCTTCTGAACAGCACGTTGCAAGGCATCCCAGATATGCTCAATAATTTTCGTGGCTGCGCACCTTGGTGGCCAACGTAAGTGTTTAAATTCAGAAAAGTGTTCCTGGAGCCACTCTGAGGCAATTCTGGACGTGTAGGGTGTCGCACTGTCCTGCTGAAATTGCCCACGTCCGTCGGAAAGCACAATGAAAGTGAACGGATGCAGGTGATCAGACAGGATGCTTAGGAACGTGTCAGAGTAGTATCTAGACGTATCAGGGGTCCCATATCATTCCAACTGCATTGAAATTTGCAGCAATTTTCGGAAGGACTGCACTTCTGTCACATTGAACGATTCTCTTCGGTCGTCGTTGGTCCCGTTCTTGCCGAATATTTTTCCGGCCACAGCGATGTCGGGAATTATATGTTTTGCCGGATTTCTGATATTCACGGTACCCTCGTGAAATCCTCGTACGGGAAAATCCCCAATTCTTCGCTACCTCGGAGATGCTGTGTCCCATCGCTCGTGCGTGGACAGTAACATCCCGTTCAAACTCACAATCATGACCTATTGTAGCAGCCTTGACAGGTCTAACGACTGCGCGAAACACTTGTCTTACGTAGGCGTTGCCGACCGCAGCGCCGTATTCTCCCTGTTTACATACCTCTCTGTTTGAATACGCATGCCTATACCAGTTTCTTTGGTGCTTCAGTCTATTTTCTAGCGGTATGGTTGAAGGCGCCGTGTGCGTGACACGGGCCAATCATTTCGCTGCACACTCACTTGCGGAGGAATATATTAAGAAGATAACTATAAGAGTTCTGTGAAGGTTACAGAACTTCCGAGTATATTAAGCAAAGGCGATATTTCAACCTTTTTTGAGAACTGTGTCGTACTATACGTACGCAAGGAAGTACACGTGCGACACTGACCTTGAACTGCGGTAGGTATGAAGGAAGTGGCAGAGGTCAATTCAGCAAGGTCCTCTCGTCTGCCTCAGAGCAGGTTACAGCAACGGAGCGTATCCGGTATCGGGACATCATTGTCGTTTCTTTCGTGTCAGAAGCGCTACTTGAAATTTCTCTATAGAGCGTAAGAACACGTTTGCAAGAAATTGTTGGTCCACTTTATCAGTTTTGATGCAATTTTTGTGATGGCGTAGTGGCGCTATCGCAGGTCAAAAACGACACACTCAGAAAATGTTCGTTAAAAGAAATCGTTAGTAATGCGAGCAATATCGTTTCTTTTTTGCGAGTTAGTAGTATATCGGTCAAATATAGTAATGGAAATCCTAATCACTTACAGTCTTGACCAGTAACCCTCGCAATACTCGCATTACCAGGGGGGGGGGGGGGGGGGTACTTTGTACCCACCTTTTGAAAATATTCAAATCTACTCGGGTACTTTATTTTCTTAAGTTTTGTAAAAAATGTTTGTTGTCTTTGATGAAATCTTCTTACAGATTTTATGATTGTTTTACATTTTTCGTTTAAGCTTAATCCGAAATTTTAAGTTGAAGGGAGGTGGTCATAATGTCTTACCCGCTTGGTAGTAGATGAGACTTCCACAATGTTTGTCTTACTCCACAAATAACAGCATTATATGACCTTAGAACACATGGAAATTATATTTCTCTGGACTGATAGCAACAATGGTCCCAACAATGATTCATTTCCCTTTGTTTCTTTATTGTTTCCTGTTCAGTGGCACTTAGTTCAGTCTTAATACAACTGTGCTTCAAAACTTGTCGACATTCACTTACTGATGGAGAAATATCACAGATTTTGGAAGAAGCTACGGCTTCTCAAATGGAATCTGATCAAACTGAAGCTGTAGTGAGTGGACCTGAAGAGGATTGTGTTGTGCGCTAGGATGTGGACAGTGATAGAGCACTTACAGAAGCTGATGATGAACTCTGGGTACCTGAAACTGATGACGTCGCAGTTTGCGAGGTTAGTGACAAGGATATTACAAGCACTGGAAAAATTTATACCTCCAAACCACCTCAAATTAGAAGACGAGTAGCAGAAAACACAGTGAAAGAAAGAGAAGGCATAAGAGACGAAGGTAAACTAGGAACAATAACAGACATATTTGAAGAGTTTTTGTCTCCAGAAATTGTCAACATCATAATAAAGCATACCAATCAAGAAGCATTGAGGCAGAAAATACCCAAGACAGACAGACAGACAGACAGACAGACAGACAGACAGACAGACCTGCGTTCATAGCGTATATAGGACTATTTATTATAATGGGGAAGGAAAACGACAGTAAGTCATCATTTATAGATTTATGGTTCTATACTTAAGGAATGTTTGTTTATACTGCTACAAGTCGTACCAGATTCGAGCAGCTTACTAAAGTAATAAGATTTGATCACAGAGAGTCACGAAGCGATCGCAATAAACGTGATAAGTTTGCTGCAATACAAGAAGTTTTTGATAAAAAGAATGAATTTTGTCCAAAATATTATTCTGTTGGGATGCACACCGTTATTGATAAAAAGTTTCCATTGTTCCGTGGCAGGTGTCCCGTCAAGGTCTTCGTGAAGGAAAAGCATGGTAAATACGGTGTACTTACACGCATGCTCACAGACGCTAAAACCAGATATGTTATCTGCACGGAGCCTTATGCTGGGAAAAGAAATAATGGTACACAGCACTCAAATTCCGCTGCAGCTGTGGTCAAACGCCTGAAAGTTCCTATACATAATTCAGTGAGAAAGGTCACCACATATAGATATTACACTTCAATTGATTTGGCCGAAGATCTATAGAGGAATCACAAGCTGACTCTCGTGGGAACATTACAAGCTAATTGGAAACACATACCTCAAGAACTGAGAGACATCTCAAGACGAGAATTACATATTAGTGTTGGAAATATTCCAATCACAATTGTATCCCCCGTAAAAACCCAAAAGAAATCTGCTATTTCTATCATCTGATCATAAATTTATACTATAATGAGACTAAAGGTGGCGTTGACACGATAGATCAAATGGTGAGGAAATATTCAACTAAGAGGGCTACAAGAAGGTGGGCGCTATCTCTTTTCTGTACTCTTGTGTACATAGCAGTGGTGAATAGGTCTACACTATTTTTGTTGAACTTGCCGGACTGGGATAAGAAGAACCTAGTAAGTGACGACTTATTCTTCAAGAACTTGGACTACAGCTCGCGAAACCATACACTGAAGAAAGGGCTAAAATATTTCTGGACTGCCAAAGCCTGTAGTTTCAAGAATGGAGGGTATTCTCAGAGGAAAATCCAGCAGGACTACGGTGCAAAGGAAGCTCATGGAGGTAAAGGTAGATGTCTTTTGTGTGTTAGTGAAAGCCTTTCAAAAGCAGAAAAGTACAACAAAGTGAACAAAACAATAATAGTCTGCCACAATTGTAAGAGGTACATATGTGCAAAACAGCAAAAAACTGTTGTATGTTCCAAGCCCAAGAAAGTCGTGAATAATTACTCTCACGACACTATGTTATGTACATAACATATATTTCTATATTACCTCAGGTATTTGTAACTATTTTAATTATAGTAAAGTGCACTTCAATAGTATTTTAACGACTTTTACTACTAATTTTTCTCAAGATAATTAGACTTACTTAACTTAAAAGTGAAGTAAGTGAAAGGTTAAAACTGTTTTCAAAAATGCATTTTATAAGACATATTGAGGTACTGGATCCTGACTATGTTCAATAGATCTTTCAAAAGTATGCTATTAACGCAATTTAAAAACAATTAATGAGACGTTTTTATTTTATAAATTCTTTACGGTGGGTACAAAGTAGCCCCCCGCCCCCCTCTCTTTGGTAATACACGTTACTGAAAATGGCTTGGTATTGCGAGTGTTAAAACTGCACTGGAAGGACAGTAAATAACTAAATCTTCTCACTGTGTACTTCACACAAATTATATACATGTTTGTATGTATATGTGTATGTATGTATGTTCGTTAAACACACCTGCCTAAACCACAGGACGAATTTCAACCAAACTTGGTGCACGTATCATTTACTGAGTGGAAAGGAGCACTGTGGTGGTAAGGACCACAAGGGGTGGGGGTGGGGGATGGGAGTGCAAAACCAGCGCAGCCCACGATCGAGAACACCCACTCTTCAGTCATCCAGCAGTTGTAGCTCAGATCACTTACAGACTTGCAATAAACTTGACACATAATTTCAAATCTTTAGGAAACTTTTTCTCTCTCATAACACCAAAAACTGATGAAAACAAAAAAAAAATGTCGCTTACTACAGTGTTGCTGTTCACTTGGCAAGTGACGTTTTAATTAATTGGGTATTTGTTGCTAACGTTTTCGTGGCAAATTTTTTATGCAGACAGTATTCGCCTATAGCTCTGAATGTAGCAGAAAATTACATCGTGGAACGACATTTACACTCCTGGAAATTGAAATAAGAACACCGTGAATTCATTGTCCCAGGAAGGGGAAACTTTATTGACACATTCCTGGGCTCAGATACATTACATGATCACACTGACAGAACCACAGGCACATAGACATAGGCAACAGAGCATGCACAATGTCGGCACCAGTACAGTGTATATCCACCTTTCGCAGCAATGCAGGCTGCTATTCTCCCATGGAGACGATCGTAGAGATGCTGGATGTAGTCCTGTGGAACGGCTTGCCATGCCATTTCCACCTGGCGCCTCAGTTGGACCAGCGTTCGTGCTGGACGTGCAGACCGCGTGAGACGACGCTTAATCCAGTCCCAAACATGCTCAATGGGGAACAGATCCGGAGATCATGCTGGCCAGGGTAGTTCACTTACACCTTCTAGAGTACGTTGGGTCGATCGGGATACATGCGGACTTGCATTGTCCTGTTGGAACAGCAAGTTCCCTTGCTGGTCTAGGAATGGCAGAACGATGGGTTCGATGACGGTTTGGATGTACTGTGCAATATTCAGTGTCCCCTCGACGATCACTAGAGGTGTACGGCCAGTGTAGGAGATCGCTTCCTACACCATGATGCCGGGTGTTGGCCCTGTGTGCCTCGGTCGTATGCAGTCCTGATTGTGGCGCTCACCTGCACGGCACCAAACACGCATACGACCATCATTGGCACCAAGGCAGAAGCGACTCTCATCGCTGAAGACGACACGTCTTCATTCGTCCCTCCATTCACGCCTGTCGTGACACCACTGGAGGCGGGCTGCACGATGTTGGGGCGTGAGCGGAAGACGGCCTAAAAGTGTGCGGGACCGTAGCCCAGCTTCGTGGAGACGGTTGCGAATGGTCCTCGCCGATACCCCAGGAGCAACAGTGTCCCTAATTTGCTTGGAAGTGGCGGTGCGGTCCCCTACGGCACTGCGTAGGATCCTACGGTCTTTGCGTGCATCCGTGCGTCGCTGCGGTCCGGTCCCATGTCGACGGGCACGTGCACCTTCCGCCGACCACTGGCAACAACATCGATGTACCGTGGAGACCTCACGCCCCACGTGTTGAGCAATTCGGCGGTACGTCCACCCGGCCTCCCGCATGCCCACTATACGCCCTCGCCCAAAGTCCGTCAACTGCACATACGGTTCACGTCCACGCTGTCGCGGCATGCTACCAGTGTTAAAGACTGCGATGGAGCTCCGTATGCCACGGCAAAATGGCTGACACTGACGGCGGCGGTGCACAAATGCTGCGCAGGTGGCGCCATTCGACGGCCAACACCGCGGTTCCTGGTGTGTCCGCTGTGCCGTGCGTGTGATCATTGCTTGTACAGCCCTCTCGCAGTGTCCGGAGCAAGTATGGTGGCGACAAGACTTCATAAACACTGACTGCGTGGAAAACTACCATATCATGTAAGACGTTTAAATCTATTACTTAGTTGCTACTTATTCTATTCGCAACATTTTTTACAGACAATATCCACATTTGTCGCTGAATGTACCTACAATATATAATTCTACAACTCATCTCAGTATTTGACATGTCTCCTGAACCATGAGTGAAAAACGTTCAGATTATGCATGACGTTTTAATTTATCACTTATTTGAAACCAACTCTAGTCGCAAACATCATCCATATATGCCGCTCAACGTACCTACAAAAATATATAATTTTATAACAAATAGTTCAAGAGATATTACGTCATAAACAGTGAGATGCGCGAGAAACTGTCAGATGATGTGTGACGTTTTAATTTATTACCTCTTTACTGCCAACTGTGTTCACAACGCATTTCGCAGATAGTGGCCACGTATACTGCTGGATCTACCTGGAAAATTATCTTTTTGTACAACACATATTTCAGGATATACGACGTCATAAACATTTAGCTATATGAAAACACAACAGCAGGGTGAAAATTCGCTAGGCATACAGGTGAAATATGTATACAAATATGATCGAAATTTGTCTGAAATTAGGTGACGTGTACGTATACGAGCAAACTAGCGGTAAAATTCTCATCCTAATCCTTGGAACGACTTCAGTCATATTTGGCACACATATTAGTCGCTGTCTAGAATGAAGAGCTAAAAACCACCAGCTTCCTGCTGGGGTGAGCGTGATAGCGTGGAGAGGGACGAGGGGAGGAGGAGGAGGAGGAGGACATGGACAGCAGAAGAGAGGAAATGGACAGAGAGAGGGGAGAGGACGAGATGGCAAGAGACAGGGGAGGTGTGGAGGCCGTGGATAAAGGAGGGACGGGAGAGAAGAGTGGATAAAGAGAGAGAGAGGATGGCTAGAGAAAGGGGGGAAGTAGGTGGACAGAGTGAAGCGGGAGGAAGAGATGGAATAACGGAAGACTAGAAGAAATAAATACTTGCTCAATGCCTGGTTTCTCTTCTAGTTAGAGTACTTAATTTTTTGTTCATTCAGAATAATAGACAGTGAAGCTACATCAGGCAGTGACAAGCGGCAGCACATCGAGTCGAACTAAGCTCGTGTGACAGACAGGGGTGCCGCGAGGCATTCCACGCTGATACGACTCTGTATCGTACTGAATCGAGGGTGGTGATCCGCCACACAGAATACCAAAATATCACAAGAGTAGCGACTATGTTAAGGTACGGTCGCAGAGACCGACACTAGCGCTCCAAATGCCCTGGCGGTGAACTTTGAATTCGGGGAAATATGACGTGATAATCTGTATTCTTGCTCTGCAAAATGCGAGTACTATATGATAATATTTTTCATTTATATGAGTGGGTCTGGTGACAAAGTGCATTTATTTTAAAACCCAATAATGCAATTTCTACCGTTTGGCTGTAATCGAGTTGAAATTATGTTCCCGATTAAGACATCTCTACCGCGCGACCGCTACGGTGGCAGGTTCGAATCCTGCCTCGGGCATGGATGTGTGTGATGGCCTTAGGTTGGTTAGGTTTAAGTAGTTTTAGGAGACTGGTGACCTCAGATGTTAAGTCCCATAGTGCTCACAGCCATTCAAACCACTTGAGGACCTCTCTATGTGTATTGCAGTCTTTGAATTGCATTGCAAATACGTTGCTCGTATTCTGTTTAATTTTTGCTGACATCCGTATTATAGGGTGAACTAAATGCTTCTGTATTTGTTTTTGTTGCATGCTAAAGGACGCTAGTTTTGTATCGCGGTGTTCTGCAGACTCACGTATTTTTGTTACAGCTTAAGAACCTCGATTGAAATCCATTGTTAGTGTACTCTTCGTATCCTTTGTTATTTTTGTTCCCATTCGTTTTTCGTACTCCACCAAAATTTTCATTGACTTCTGCTAAAATGCCCTATCTGCACTGCCTGTTACTAACGTGTGAAAACATTTGCTAGTTACTGAGACTACGAAACAGACATCTACACCTACATCGACACTCTTCGAGCCATTGCGAAACGCATGGCATCCAGTGACGAGAAGCAACAGCACTCAATGCAGATTTAGATACAAGTTCCGCAACAGATGTAATAATGTGGAGTTGCAATACTGTCGACACCCGATAAGATGGAGTTCTTCATTAAAAGCGTGAAAGTACAGGACACGTATGTAAACAGATATAAAGTGTTGTGTTGGCAGAAGAGCCAACACCGTGTTACAAGAGGAGGCCGAAATGCACGCGTTTTAGCTCACGCAGGCTGGCGTGAGGAGGAAAGAACTATACTAACGTCAGATCTGGAACATGACAAGGAATTAGAATTCAGAAAGCGGACGTAATTATTTTGATACTTAACTTTAATCCATTAATGATGAACGTCGCTCTTGACGGTACATGATTCACAATATTATCTGTTCAGAATACATTCATATTAACTGAATATGGCGCCTTGCTAGGTCGTACCAAATGACGTAGCTGAAGGCTATGCTAAACTGTCGCCTCTGCAAATGAGAGCGTATGTAGACAGTAAACCATCGCTAGCAAAGTCGGCTGTACAACTGGGGCGAGTGCTAGGGAGTGTCTAGACTATACCTGCCGTGTGGCGGCGCTCGGTAAGCAATCACTGATAGTGGCGACACGCGGGTCCGACGTATACTACCGGACCGCGGCCGATTTAAAGGCTACCACCTAGCAAGTGTGGTGTCTGGCGGTGCCACCACATAAAGTATAATAAAAGCGGCGTTCTTAACAATTGTCTAAATCGCGTAGTTAACACACAGATTCGTAAGTGGTAACAAAAATCATAAATCTCAGAACATCATGTGAAGAAACCAACTTCTGTTTTATATGAACAACAACCAAATATGGACCCATTTACCCGACCCAGTATTACTGATGTCAACAGAGCTCAATCAGAATATGAGCAACATACTTACAACGTAACTCAAAGAGTGCAAAGCACACAATAAGGAATGAGAAGCACAATGATTTGAAACGAGCTTCTGTTAAGTTCCGTTCACTACGGAACGAAAACAAACACAGAACCTAAAGATCATCCAATAAGAAAGCGACATGATGCATTAATAAACTTGCAGCACTGCAAGTGGCCTGACAGCGAACCGAAGTCGTGTTACGTGTAGCCCCTACACGGGTTTCACCCCCTGTTGTGGCTGTCTCTGCACAGTTCGTAGCCAGTGTTTCTGGTGTCTGTTTAAAGCAACAGTCTGGAACGCTCTGTATCGACGCAAAGAGGATTATATACTGAGCGTGGTGGCGCAGTGGTTACCACACTGGACTCTAGTTAGGGAGAACGACGGTTCAAACCCATTCCGCCATCCTGATTTAGGTTTTCGGTGATTTCCCCAAATCGCTTCAGGCAAATGCCGGGATGGTTCCTCTGAAAGGGCATAGCCACCTTCCTTCCCCATCCTTCCATAATGTGAGGGACCGATGGCCTTGCTGTTTGGTGCCCTCCAACAATTCAACCAACCAACAGTGGATTACATGTACCGAAATCCTGGCCAAAATTATTTTTGATAGTTTCAAACCTTTAAAGCACTCCCTTTCACTACTAGGTTAACTGTAGTTGTGAATACCCCTAAACTACTCCACTGCCGTCCATAGAGATTGGCCTGGGATGACTCGGCATGCATTTGTTAGTTTGTCTGCCTGTCTTTCAGTTTGTACCATGCCACTTTCCACTAGTTTTTAACCTTTTGTACTTGAAAATTTCAAAGTAGATTCGTGTGATACCCTTAATTTGCTGTACCGATTTTACTGGTGACGTGATGACAGGACTGCTTCTACTAGGGCACCGAATTGCTCGTCACGTGTGTGATTGTTCCATATGTAGTTAGTTTGCCATACTTTTCTCGCAATTTTTAAATGCGCCTTCAAACTAATTATAGCTATGTACTGTGTTATATATGTGCGTATTGAGAAGTGTATGTTAGTATGTTTAATCTAGGTTGGTTCTGCTACGTTCACTTGTCTAATGTTACCGATCACAGCAGGTGATTGACCCAGGCCTCTCGCAAAGTTCTTTTCAATTGCACGTTGGTTTATTTTCTTACTTCTCGCAGTTCACAGCCTGATGCGATAGATGGTGCTGCATGCAGCGCTCGATTGCAAGCAAAATCTATCTACGTAGGGGGGCAACACATCTGTATGCTACACGGTGACGTAATCCACCAAATCAGATGCCTTCCTATGAGTATGAAAGAGGGAACCTTGCCAGTTCACGACAGTCAGTTTTAGTCCCTGACGACGATGGTGGAGGGTATCATCGAAAGCGTGGAATTTTCTGAAAATTTGACGAGGCAAGTGAACCGAGAACCTTTCATGTACTTGCTACAATAGTTGACCAAACGTCCATTTTTGCCATTTTGGCCATAATTTCGGTAAATATACTCCGGTGTGCGGCACAGGTCAGCACAGCATGGGCAACATGCGATGTTGGTGTAATGTGTTGAAAGATAATGTCACGAAGATCTCGGAGAAGGGTCATAGCCACCGTCCTTAAGGCGCCAGAAATGTGATAGGTACAGTGCAAATTACCATCTGTGTGGACAAGACGCGATCATCTTATTTACCCAGTGGTACCCCATACCAACAATTCAGATGATGAGCCCATGAGAAGATGACGAAAGCAGTCTGGCAACGTTCGTCCTCCTCAGAGCTTGCATGCATGGATACGTCCAATGTGATGTTGTACACAGGACTGGGACTCGTTTGCAAAGACGACATAGTGCCACTTTGGTATGTCCAGTCTCCTTGTTGGGAGTTCCACTGTCGACCGCCTCGGTCTCCTGCCGCGTCGATGTGGGCTTCGACAGCAGTTGTCGCTGGACGTCGCCGCACTGTCCGTGAGGGCGCTCTTCTGGCCACCAGTGAGCTCGCTGCGTTCCATGACACAGGGAACCTGGTGTGTCTGTGTGGTCCTGCACAGCCAACCAAACAGCACGTCGAGCCTCTCAGGCGCTAGTCACGTAGGGCCATTAACAGCCTACGTGACCCTCGCGAACCGATAGGCACCGTATTCACGTGACAGCGCGAGCAGCGTAACGACAAACTGCAGTCTCGGACTTTGGTACGTGCTGGTAGACGTTTCCCCTTCGTACACAAGGTGTCACACAGTCTTCCCACAAACAAACAACACTCAAATGCGATTTCTGAACGACAAACCCGCTGTAAAATCTTTACTTACATACAGAGCAAAGTGGCAGCTGTGGAAAATCACTGGTCCACATCTACCCTATACCTTGCAAGCCGTGTAATATGCTGTGGCAGATGGTGGAATCCGTGCTGGATACAGTGGCCGATGCGCAGGGAACAGTTACTGAGCGATTTCATTTGTTTCTTTAGGCGGGGCCGACCTTGTCTGGCCACTTCCAGCCGGCTGGCGACACACTGCGATGGCAGAAGCGAGCCACACGCCCTGCGTTCTTCCTCAAACGATTTTACAGATACTATTCCGTAAAAAAAAAAAAAAAAATCTTTTTTCCCTACTTATAGCTTTATATGCCAGCTTCGTGTGACGTGCCCATCATTTCGTTAATGGTGACAGTTATTATGGTACTTCGATTTAAGTAAGACACTGCATGAAATACGAAAAAGCTTAAAATAGAAAATAGGGGTTGCTAAGATTTTGCGTTTGGTACACATTACATAATATGTTGCCGCGTATAAAATTCAGCTGAGATAATGAATTTTTCTTTAGACTTTGGTGGAAGTCTCAGTCACCAATGACGGAAAAATTAATCTGATGTAGCGCACTCATCTGCAACCGTCCGAGCCAGCGAAAAAGCTAGAATGAGATATTCTCAACATTCCTCACATCTCAAACGGTTTGAGATATGGAAACAAGATTTTCGCAAATGACAGCACGCAAAGAGAAGAGTGCTTTGCCGTATGGTTAACATGCAAAACTTAATTATTGACCGCATTATACGATGAAACAATGTAATTATTAAGGGGCATCGATAGCTGGTGAAACGAGACATACTGTGGGATATAGTACAACGTAAGTGAAGACATTACAAGCTCATTTTTGAATCGGCGATGTGCTTTTTCATAAACGTTTCCTCCCTATTTTTCCTCAGTTTCTCACTTAAAAAACTTCATAACCACTGTCCATTTTCAATTTCTCGCGGCGTAATGAACAGTCCATTAAATTTTGGGCACGCAGCCGCGCAAATAAAATTTCCTCCGCTGATATTTCGGCCGCGTATCGTCCGGCCATCCTCAGAGTGAGTCATAAGACTGACGACAAGATGCCAAGCGCGGCCTTAGATGCTCCACCGCGGCGGTACTGCGCATGCGAGTGAGAGATGTTGGTCGGCGGCAAAGAAATACGCTTATACATGCACCGCCTGTGGCGAAGGCGTACAGACATTTGATTCGCTTATCGATGTATGAGCGGCGGCGGTGACACCGTGACGACTTCTCTGCAGTTCAATTACCCCAAGAGCCGGATTCCATGCTTTGTCCAAATTAAAACAATTATCTCTGTTTATTAAATTATTAGCTGCTCTAATCTCTATACCTTGACGGCAGATTCCCAAAAGGAAGACGTGGATGTTAAAATATTCACATCACTGTAATTCATGGAATGACCTGTACCAAGACAATGTTCGGCCACAGCTGACTTGTCTGGCTGTAATAAGCGTTTGTATCTTCGATGCTCTACACATCTCTCATGAACGGTGCGTGTTGTTTGATCTCTGTACGATTTCTCACAATTTCCGCTATAAATCTGATACACACCCGCTTTACGAAGCTGTAAATCGTCCTTCACAGAGTAAAGCTGCAGCAGTCTTCGTTGGGGGGGATGGGGGGGGGGGGTGAAAGACCACCACAACACAGAATTTCTCAGGAATACACCCACATCGGCAAAAAAGTACTAGATTTGAAAGAATTACTATCTTCTTCCTAGGTTTTACATTGAATGCTCTACAAATTTGTTGCGGAGAAAATCCATTCGATTTAAAAATGCTCTTAAGGTATGTGAGCTCTTGTTGCAAATTGTCTTTATCGGAAATACAGTGTGCCCTATGCACTAAGGTCTTAAGAACACATACGGTCTGTGAAGGGTGATGGCAGCTACTGGCATGAACATATAGATTTGTATACGTTGGTTTCCGGTATACGGCGTGTCCTAATGTGCCATCAACTTTACGGCGAGCGACAACATCCAAAAATGGGAGGTAGACGTTTTTTTATATTTCCATAGTAAATTTGATACTAGAATGGATGGAATTCTAATGCTCAAGAAATCGATGTAATTCATTCATCCCGTGCGGCGATACCACAAATGTGTCGTCCACGTACCTCCAGGAGACCGTTGGTTTAAAACTTGCTGAGTCCAGTGCCTTGTCCTCGAAGTCTTCCATGAATAAATTAGCTACCAGAGGGTAGAGGGGGCGTCCCATGACAACACCATCGGTCTTGTATGAATGCATGGTTACTCGGCGATATGAATTAATAAAATATTCTCAGGCTTCCAGCGGTTAAAATCGCACGAGCTTCCGACCGAGCTCTCCCCGGTCATTGTCAAGTGGTAAGACTGCCTGCTGTGTCGACGTGGCCGCGTCGTTATACAGCCGCACTGCTAGCTGTGACGTCACTGGTGCTCTCTTCCTCGACAAACAGAGTGTTGCAAAAAGGTACGGGAAACTTTCAGGAAACATTCCTCACACAAATAAAGAAAAGATGTTATGTGGACATGTGTCCGGAAACGCTTAACTCCATGTTAGAGCTCATTTTATTACTTCTCTTCAAATCACATTAATCATGGAATGGAAACACACATCAACAGAACGTACCAGCGTGACTTCAAACACTTTGTTACAGGAAATGTTCAAAATGTCCTCCGTTAGCGAGGATACATGCATCCACCCTCCGTCGCATGGAATCCCTGATGCGCTGATGCAGCCCTGGAGGATGGTGTATTGTGTCACAGCCGTCCACAATACGAGCACGAAGAGTCTCTACGTTTGGTACCGGGGTTGCGTAGACAAGAGCTTCCAAATGCCCCCATAAATGAAAGTCAAGAGGGTTGAGGTCAGTAGAGAGTGGAGGTCATGGAATTGGTCCGCCTCTACCAGTCCATCGGTCACCGAATCTGTTGTTGAGAAGCACATGAACCCTTCGACTGAAATGTATAGGAGCTACATCGTGCATGAACCACATGTTGTGTCGTACTTGTAAAGGCACATGTTCTAGCAGCACAGGTAGGGTATCCCGTATGAAATCATATTTACGTGCTCCATTGAGCGTTGGTGGAAGAACATGGGGCCCAATCAAGACATCACCGACAAATAATGCCTGCCCAAACGTTCACAGAAAATCTGTGGTGATGACGTGATTGCACAAATGCGTGCGGATTCTCGTCAGCCCACACATGTTGATTCTGAAAATTTACAATTTGATCACGTTGGAATGAAGCCTCATCCGTAAAGAGAACATCTGCACTAAAATGAGGATTGACACATTGTTGGATGAACCATTCGCAGAAGTGTACCCGTAGAGGCCAATCAGCTGCTGATAGTGCCTGCACACGCTGTATATGGTACGGAATCAACTGGTTCTCCCGCAGCACCCTCCATACAGTGACGTGGTCAACGTTACCTCGTACAGCAGCAACTTCTCTGACGCTGACATTAGGGTTATCGTCAACTGCACGAAGAATTATCTCGTCCATTGTGGGTGTCCTCGTCGTTCTCGGTCTTCACCAGTCGCGAGTCATAGGCTGGAATGTTCCGTGCTCCCTAAGACGCCGATCAATTGCTTCGAACGTCATCCTGTCGGGACACCTTCGTTCCGGAAATCTGTCTCGATACAAACATACCTCGCCACGGTTATTACCCCGTGCTAATCCATACATCAAATGGGCATCTGCCAACTCCGCATTTGTAAACATTGCACTGACTGCAAAACCACGTTCGTGATGAACACTAACCTGTTGATGCTACGTACTAATGTGCTTGATGGTAGTACTGTAGAGCAATGAGTCGCATGTCAACACAAACATCGAAGTCAACATTACCTTCCTTCTATTTTGCCAACTGGAGGTGAATAGAGGAAGTAGGGTACATACTGACGTAACTAAAATGAGCTCTAACATGGAAATTGAGCGTTTCCGGACACATCTCCACATAACATCTTTTCTTTATTTGTGTGTGAGGAATATTTCCTGAAATTTGGCGTCCCTTTTTGTAACACACTGTATATAGTTATGTTTTCATTCCGCGTCCGTCGCGCCCGTTTTAACATCGCGATAGTCGGGTTCCGTCTTTGTTGATGGTGTTTTCAGCGGTTTTTATTTCAATAGCTTCTTTTATGATGCTATCGCAAAATCCCTCCCTCATATCGACATGTTTCGTCGAATAGAATTCGATGTCCACTTTCTAAGGCGTGTTCTTCCATGGCTGAATTTTCTGGATAGCGTAGGTGTAAGCACCTCTCGTGTTCCTTCCCGACGTTGCTCTACCATGCGTACTGTTTGGCTGACGTAGTAACAGCCACACTGACATGGTATCTTGTACACTCTAAGCGTTCTAAGATCTAGATCGTCCTTCACAGGCCTCATGAGCTGACGAACTTTTGCTGGGGACCTGAACACCGATGAAATGTTATATCTCTTCAGGAGCCGGCTAATCTTTCCCGACACTGTACCACAGAAAGGCTAAAACACAAGTTTCTTGTTTGCTTCTTCGGTGGTGTTCTCACCTCTCTTAGTTTGTTTTTTTGCGTGTCGCGCCAGATATAGCCTGTGATACCTGTCCGTGGCTGTAACCGTTTTCCCGGAAGACGTTTCGGAGGTGGCTCAGTTCTAGTGGCAGACTTGCTGCGTCTGGGACGACTTTAGCACAATGGACGAGGGTATTCAGAAGGCCACTTTTTGTGCCGGATGGTGGTGGCTGAGTTACCGATCTGTGTGTGTAGGTTTCCTGCGGGCACTGTGGCTGAGGTGCCCGTTGGTTTTCCGTCGAACGAGTACGTCAAGCAAGGGCAGTGCATCATCTGTCTCGACTTCCATCGTAAACTTGATGTGGCCGAGGAGAGCTCGGTCGAAAGTTCGTTGGATTATAACCACCTGACGCGGCTGGAAGCCCGAGAAAATCTTATTAATTCATATCGCCACGAAACCACGCATTCATACATGGCGTACCTCTACGGGGGGGAAACGTGGCGCCTAGGGAACCTGCTTGGGAAGAAGGCTAACCTGTTAAGCTCTCTAGCCTTCCTGCTACGCTGTCGAGATGAGAACGCGATTCCACGATTTACCTCGGCAGCCAGGTGAATCTACCGTTCAGCCAGCTCTGCCCTGTTGCGGGAGACGATACACTTCACTAGGAGGCAGCTGGATTTAAAAGGTCGCGAACTGCTGGCTATACATCTGCAGTTGACAGAGGTACTCTCACAATTAGATTTTGAGTGGGTCGACGCGGCCACCACAGCAAAAGAAGGCCACAGAGAAACAGAAAGGGTAGTTCGCGCGGATTTCTTAACAACAACACGGTGCAGAACGGAAATCAACAGAAGGAACTGTCATCAATATGACGAAGAAAGAGGTCGATGCGGGTGCCATTTCGGCGCTTAAGAAGGGTATTAACTTCGCACCAGCGCTTCAGAGCATCCCTGTCTGTGATGATATAAGTGGGGTTGAACAAACAATCCGTAAGATGCCTAGTGAGAATGCTGACGAAATTCATCGCGAAACGTGTCGCATCATTTCAAAATCTAAACCACCGAGGTCTAACTTGACTAGGGCTAAACGCAATGGTCTTCACGCACTCCGCAACGACGCACTCATCGTGGTTCTGCCAGTCGACAAGGGCAATGCATCCGTCATTGTAAATAAAGCTGACTACGATGCCAAAATTCAGTTAATGCTTGAAGAGGATATATAGCGTTAACTGCCACGGGACCCGACGTCAAGAATAATGAGGAAGACATCAGAGCTTCCAAAACAGTAAATGCTGGAAGAGGGCGTTATTAAGACTATCCTCCCTCAGGCGCCAAGACCACCTACGCTTTCTGGACTACCAGAAATCCACAACCGGATTCTCCTCTTCGTCCCATTGTGAACACCATTGGGTCACCCACTTATAGACTGGCAGAACACCTGACCAGCCTCCTTGCACCGCATGTGGGTCGTTGTGTGCATCACATCAAGAACACCGTCGACTTTCTCAACAGAATTAAACAACTGCGTCTTAGTCAAGGAGATATGATGGTTAGTTTTGGTGTGGTCTCCCTGTTTACACGTGTTCCGGTCAAAGACTGTATAGATCTCCTCTTCCAATTATCTGATAGCACAATTGTGGGACTGTTTAAGAACACAGTGACATAGTCGTACTTCCTACATGGCGGCCAGTATTTCGTCCAGTTGGACGGCGTGGCTATGGGAAGCCCTCTGGCTCCATCCATAGCCAAACTTTTTATGGCAAAATTTGAAGACTTCGCCTTGGACAAGGCTCCAGCTAAACCAAGTTGCTTTTAGCGTTACGTCGATGACACTTTCATCATGTAGCCCCATGGTCGTGAATTTTTGGAACACCTGAACAGCATTCACGGCCACATCAAGTGTAAGATGTAAGTCGAGACAGAGGGTACATTGCCCTTGCTTCACGTCCTCATTCGACGGAAAACCAAGGGGCCCCTCAGCCACAGTGTCTACAGAAAACGGAGACACACACACACACACACACACACACACACACACACACACACACACACACACACACACACACACACACACACACACAGATCAGTATCTGCACGCTCTCAGCCACCACCATCCGGCACAAAAACGTGGCGTTCTGAATACCCTCGTCCATCGTGCTAAAGTCGTCCCAGGCGCAGCAAATCTGCCACTAGAACTGAGCCACCTCCGAAACGTCTTCCGGGAAAACGGGTACAGCCACGGACAGGTGTCCAGGCTATATCTGGCTTGACACGCAAGAAACACACCAACAGAGAAGAGAACACCACCGAAGAAGAAAGCAAGAAACTTGTGTTTTAGCCTTTCTGTGGTACAGTGTCGGGAAAGATTAGCCGACTCCTGAAGAGATATAACATTTCATCGGTGTTCAGGCCCCCAGCAAAAATTCGTCAGCTCATAAGGCCTGTGATGGACTACCTAGGGCTAAGAACGCCTGGAGTGTACAAGATACCATGTCAGTGTGGCTGTTACTACGTCGGCCAAACAGTACGCATGGTAGAGCAACGTCGGAAAAGGAACACGAGAGGTGCTTACACCTACGCTATCCAGAAAAATCAGCCGTGGAAGAACACGCCTTAGAAAATGGACACCGAATTCTATTCGACGAAACATCTGTCGTTATGAAAGCGGAGGGATTTTGCGATAGCGTCATAAAAGAAGCTATTGAAATAAAAAACGCTGAAGACACCATCAACAATGGCGGATGTTTGCAACTCAGCACAGCCAGGGACCCGGCTATCGCGATGTTAAAACGGGCGCGATGAACGCGGTATGAAAACATGATCATATATGACGTGGAAGAGAGCACCAGTGACGTCACAGCCAGCAGTGCGGCTGTATAACGACGCGGCCACGACGACACAGCAGTCAGTCTTACCACTTGAGAATGACCGGGGAGAGCTCGGTCGAAAGCCCGTGGGATTTTAACCACCCGACGCGGCTGGAAACCCGCAAATTTTTATTAACTATCAATCTTCTCATAAAATTCACCATTAAACTGGAAATAAGATGATAAAAGCACATGTTCAAATAAGGCCGTAATGTTCGTATCAAGATGTTGGCTGATAAGAGAAAGAGTCCTTTAAAGGTACCGGTGCATAATGACAGCAACATCAGGCTAAATAATAATGATGTGCTAGTTAGTTTTGACGTGTTAAGTCTCTGAATAAAATCCATAGAATTACGAATGTGGTGACTCCGTTTTCCTACCAATTGTTTTAATTAGGAAGTCAAGTGTTTTGCAGAAAAATACGTCGGTGAACCAATAGCGCTCGTTATAGGTCTCATAGACCTCTACACTCTCATACTTAGACATTTTGTGAACTTTAGGAAGACCATAATATCTCGGTGGTACTTCTTTTGACTTCCTTTGGTAGTGATGAAGCGTTCAGCAAGGCAGCAGTCCATACTGTCACCTTGCTAGTAGGATCTTTGTTAATCTTCCGGTATGCACCAGAACTAAGTAGACCACATAGCTCTTCCTTGTAGACTTTCTGAGGCAAAAGGACCGGAGCATTACCCCCACGCGCTGCAGTCGGAAAACTATAAGCGCGATGCCATAGATAGTACAAGGGTACTAATATCGATACGCGCTGCTGCTGCGACTCACGGAGAGAGAGGATAACAGCTTAACCGCGAGAGACTAATCACAGAATATCAACCAAAACCAATATTTAATGGGAAGCATAACACGAGCCAGCCACGGCTCAACCTCCCGCCCTCAAACAAACACGATGCTGGAAGGGGGGGCGGGGGGGTGGCTACTTAACCATCAGACTAACTAACTGGATTTAACCTGGCTAAGGTGAACCCAGTACTGGTTACCGGAATGGTTATCCTTAACCAGCAGATTCACCGGGCCTAAAATGAACAAATTGGTGCTAGGCCCCAGAAAATGAGGAGTAAATTTACTCATATTTCCGACACGCAGCTGCCTACTGGGGAAACTACGGACATAGACCTGATCTCCTGGCCTCCCTCTAAAGGTTCGCCGATTACGATTGTAACGCTCACCTTGATTATTATGGACCCTGAGTATATTACGTCTGGCACGGTTCCAGTTTTCATTGATGACTTGAGGAACTAGATCTTGAATTCCCCACAAGTTCTAAAAAGGGGAATTAACAGGATAGGAAAGGATCAAAGAGGCGGGAGTAGCTCCCAAGGCTTCATGATTGGTGGTATTAAAAGCAAAACTAAGCCAAGGAAGACTAGAGTCCCACTTACTAGGCGTTTTCGGAAATCAAAGCGGATTTACGATTTCGGTTAACCCTCTCCGTAAAGCATGCCTGCGGATAATACGACACCGTTCTGAAAATAGGACGCCTTGAAAGGAGCCGAAAGGAAGGCCGGCGCATTATCGCTAACAATTTTCTTAGGGGGGCCAAAAACAATGAAAACTTTAGTTAAATGAGAAATAGTGGTGGTAGCAGTGACGTTACGGCTCGGAATGAGCCAAGTGAATCCGGAGAACGCATCAATAATAACTAACACGTACCGATGACCTTTCTTAGTACGAAGAAAGGGTCCTAGATAATCGATATAGAGCTTGTGCGTAGGACAGGACTCGCGCTCAGAGCTCAGCAAACCCTGTTGAAGAGCATTCTTGGGTTTGACTACATTATACAGCCGATATTGCTATACCATCTCTCTGACATTTCGCTTCATGGAGGGCCAAGTCAATTGCTCCTTGACTTTTTTCAGAGTCTTAGGAACTTATAAGTGGCTACCCACCAACGAATCATGAAAGTACCGAAAAACCGGGCGCACCAGAGCTACTGGCAAACTTCTTTAACTGCTTCGCATGCCCGACCCTTTTACGCAGAATGCAACTGTTAATAATATACTCATGCGACAGTTCCCCAGCCAAATAGGGTCCTGATCCCGACGCTGAGCGACATCAAACTAAAGAGGAATTTCTCCCAATCCTGCCTCCATCTGTCTCCCGGGTTCCCTCACTAGGTGTAGATTCGGCGAACTACCGGCTGAGGACATCCGCAAGGATATTTTCAGTGTCTCTCACGTGTTTAACTTCAAATTAAATGCGTACCTCTCATCTGGCACTACGGCCAGTTTTACGCGGCCTAGCCAGCACCCAGCTCAAAGCCTGATTGTCGGCTTCTAACTGAAATTCCCGATGCTCAAGGCAGAAGTGGTACTTCTCCAATGCAAACAAAACGGCCAACGCCTCGCACTCGTAGATGGAGTACTTAAGTTCGGCGCCAGTGAACCGACGAGACGCGTAAGCTAATGGCTGCGTCTGACCTTCGAACAGCTCAAATACCAGCATTAGATGTGTCATTTTGGACAATAAGCCTTTTATTAAAGTGTGGTACTCCTAGAAATGGAGCATTGGCTACAGCTGCCTTAATATACTCAAACGCGGGCTCCTGGACAGGTCCTTATTCAAAACGCACTCTCTTCCGGCACTGTTCGTTTGAGGTCGCGGCCAACTAAGCAAAATTAGGGACAAAACGATAAAATAGTTCAACATGCCTATGAACCTAGCAAATTCCGCGTTTATCAGTAGGCGGAGGCAACGCCCGTATGGTCTTAGTTCGCTCTTGTTCGATGCGAATACTCTGACCTGACACTAGGTGACCTAAGAAGAACACCTGCTGCCTTTCTAATGTCATCTTACTGGGTTTAACAGTCAGCCCGGCTCCCTGAAACCTCGAAAGAACTTTCTGGATATGATCCAAATGGTCCTGAAACGAACGGCTATAGATGACTAAATCGTCCAAATAATTATAGGCAAACACTAATTTCAAGTCCCTAAGGATATTATCCAGCAAACGAGTTGCCAAACCAAAAGGAACTCTGTCAAACAGATTCCAGTCAGTACAAAATGCGGTAACATGTTTACATTCTTCAGCTAATGGAATCTGATAACAGGCTTGGTTCAAACCAAGAACAGTAAACCAATTAGTACCGGCAAACCAGGTAAAAGTTATGTAGATCAGAGGCAGAGGCACATTCGAAGACAACCTTAGTGTTCAAGCACCCGGTAGTTAACCACAGGTCTGAAATAGTGCTCCTGATCCTTGGGAACATGGCATATGGGGGAAGCATAAGTAGATGTAGAAGGCGTAATAACTCCTTGTTGGAGCATTTGTGATATTCTCGCCTTCAGTATCTTCACCTTAGGAGGTGAGAGACGACGTGGGGGCTGCCTGACAGGACTATCGTCGGATAGAAGGATATGGTAATTAAGAACATTAGTGACACTCAAGTTATCACTAAGAAGCTCAGGAAAACTCTGTAACAAATCCCGTAATTGAGAAGCGTGATGCGGCGAGAGATGGGTAAGATCAAACTCATTAGCCACATCCTGAACGGCCAATGCATCTGCATTTCGATGCACAATACGTTTAGCGCACTTATAAAAGAAACATAAGGTGGCTTGCGGAGTATGGATGTAGATGTAGAAACTTCTCCACAGGATCTAACTTAAAGAAAAAGGTGTGCCCAGAATAATCCAAGAATAACCCAGTATTTACTGAAATCACATCCCAAAATTAGATCGACCGGCAGCTCCTTGACCGAGGCTAATGACAATGGCCAGGAAAAATCCCCCATCGATATATTCCCTCGGACCCAATCATGCAGAGGCAACACCTGGTCATTGGCCACCCGACATTTCTGCACCGGAGAAAGCACCGACCGAAGTTTCGTAAAATGACCAACTTCCAAAAACCACTCGAAGCACAATAATGAAAATGAGCTAGCAGAATCGGAAAGAGCACAGATCGGTTCGCCACCTACTCGAGAACAAACGTAAGGCGAGGGCGGTGAAGAGGGAGCGACAACACGGGTACGCCAGCGTCTAAAGGCTCGATCACGAGATAGCTGCCCAGTCCGGCGTCATTTATTGGCTCTGAGAGCGCGAGGCTGAATCCGAGAGAGCTCCAAGTGAGCCGTGCTGCCGCACCTGAAACAACACCGGGGTTCCAGTTTTACTGCTTCAGCGGATGCAGACACTTCGGAATTTCCCTTGCCAGCGCCGGTGGCCTGCCCCTTAACTTCGTGACATACATCGTATCCAAGCGGCAACGCCCATATCGCTACAACCGCGGCACGGAGTTCTTCCCAAGCTGAAGGCTGATTACGGAAGACATAGTGCTACTTATCCGCAACGCGCATTCCCCTAAGAACAATAGACACCGGGTGTTGTTCAGGCAAATCGATTAACAAAGCCAAGGACGCCGTCTGAACTCTGTCCACATACTGATGTAACTGCTCTTTATCCCGCTGCAACTCCCAAATGTAACGACATTCAAGCGGTTTTCGAACTCCTGTGGTCAATCTCTGCCTAATGACGAGCTCCCTGAACTGCTGTAAGGAGAACACTTCAGCCATGGCTCGGAAGAGGAGGTTCTGCAACTCACTTCTAGCTAACAGGTACGGCAGTGACAAAATTACTTGGTGTGGAACCACGAAAGGGAGAAGCATAAAGTTCAAGACGAACCGACAACCGTAATAATTTTTCGACCTGTTCAAGCCGCTCCACGACTAATTCAGTAATATCACGAGAGGATTAGGCAACTTGGCAAACATTGCGTCTAACTTCACCGAGGACGTAACAGTACCATCCCGGGTAGGCTCTCGCCCTCTCCCGAACACAGCAAGTCCTGCTACTCAATCCTCCTCTCACCAACTCTAAACACGTAAGATTAAACTGCAATGCACTAACCAAAGAGCCCAATTCGGCGGCTAATTTTTAATGGTGATCTTCCAAAGCTAACATGCCCAAATCCGCTTTCCGATTTGTTAAATACATTAACTGGGCCTACACCGTATCCAATAGACTGGCACTAGGTTGAGTGCCTTCCAAAACGCAAATATTGTCCACAAGGCCCCTAACAGCCTTCAACAAAAATTCAGTGGCCGCTCCTGTCTCACCCAACACCGCCGGCGTGACGTCAACCGGCTGAAAAACGGCAGCACCTAAACGGGCCACTAAATCCGGATCACTGCCCTCAGTAGCTTGGCGCCTTATTTCCAACTCGTAAACAAGATGTTCCTGAGCAGGCCGATCCCCGGACTCTGACTGACCGCCATTACAATACACCTGAAACAATCAACACCCAAAACAATGTGGTGTCACAGAACAGAAATAAAATTGAAACTAACAGTAACTGGAATGGCAAGAACACAAACGTAACCATTCTCTGCTACCAGTGAAATCCCTGGGCTAGCAGGACGGAGCGGATGGGGTTACATTTGTGGAAAGAGGTCAAAATATGTTACTGTCAGTTGCACACCAACATACAAAATTTATTTCTTAAAACACACAATCAGACAAGCAAGAATCAAAACTCTCAAGGTTTTAACGAAAGACCTCCTTTGATTTAATTTAGATCGGCTGAAGGCCACATCGAACATCCAAGGCACAAGGCCTAAGCAAGGTACAGGAGTTCTTCTGGCGGTTTCACTTCTTCAGAATTTTTTTTATCTTCAATATAAATAGGCTGAAAGCCTTAGCTTTAATTTTATCCCATATAACGCGGCTGAAGGCCTCACGTTAATCAAGAATAGTGTCGCGGCTTAAGGCCGAGACAAAGATTTTCAAAGTTTAATTTAAATTGGCTGAAAACTCGGTTGAAGGCCGCATATCAACAAAACAATTTTACGGATTTTGCCTGGGAAGAAGAGCTTTCAATTTGGAAAGGCTGAAGGCCTGATCTCAAAATACTTCGTGTAAAACTCTGCTGCAGGCCTCATATTAAAAAATAACAATCTTATGACTTAAGGGCAAGACAAGGATTTTGAATTTTTAATTTAATAGAGATTAAAACACACATCATGGAGAAAACAATTTTACGACTTAAGGCCTCAAGGAAGCGATTCTGAATTTCAACTACAATAGGCTAAAGTCTTTATCCTAAAATGCTTCACATAACACTCGGCTGAAGGCCACATACGAAACCCAAACAATCTCACGTCTTAAAATTAAAAATTGGAAATTTCTTTGTCTGGGCTTTAACTGAAAAACTCGGCTGAAGGCCACATAAAAACTACAAAATATTTCTTCCGGCTTAAATCCTAGACAAAATTTTCAACTTTTGATTTTAAAAGGCTGAAAACTCGGCTGAAGGCCACATACCAGTCAAGAAACTTTTTTTACGCCTTAAGGCCTAAGAAGAAAAGCCTTGAAATTTCAATAAGAAAAAACTCCGCTGAAGGCCACACACAGTACTTAAGACTAAAAAGGAAATCACTCTGTAAAACACAAGGAGCGGCGCTCAGAAGGTTCCAACCTGGGGAAGTAACTAACGCACTTTTAGGTGAAACAGGCAGCCAGACCGACAACTTCTTAATCAAAAGGCAACCCAACAAAAAGCCAGCCGAGGAACCAACCAACAACATCACTTCTACTGCATCTGAACAGCAAAACGACAACAAGATGTCAATCGCAAAACGTTCCGGATACTGGTGGCCAATCAAGCCAAATGAGAATAAACGCCCAAAACTACCAACACCTTAGCTGTCACACTACACGCTGTGCTGTACAATACCAACACGATGTGGAAAATACACTGCCAGAAACTACGTCAACAACCACTTTAGGTCACTGGAACGTCAACGGCCACAACACAGGAGATACCTCTGGTACACTTAATTTAAGTCATTCCTTCATTAATGAAGTTTAACACCACACAGGAAGACGGCTGCAATTCTAGTCGACTTCAATGCACACACGTTGTTGCTCGCGTGGATCTCTCAGAAAGTGACAACCAGGATCAAACCAAGAGATGTGATAGCAGTTGAGGCTTGATAGTAGGTTAAGTGAGCACTCAACTTTAGTGTCCAGTTTCGGTGGCTGACGAACTTCGTAACCCTCGCAACAAGCACCTCACAACTCCAACCGCACGTGCACGCCGCCAGCGGCTCCGGTCTGACCACGCGCCACAGAGACTTCCTCGTTGCTCTGACCCAACGGACCGACTGTCACACACAGCACACCCGGAAAACATATCCGCCACACCAGACATAGTACAGCAGTACTAGTATCGATACACACTGCTGCGGCTCACGGAGAGAAGACAGCAACGTTATTGCGGTAACCACTGGGCTACAACAAATGATTAAAAAAAAAAAAAAAAAAAAAAAGCAAGGCACCCATCCAGCCAGTCACGGCTCACATACGTTGCAAAGAGCAATGGTGCTGACAATTCTTTTCAGTATTCAATACTGCCTTCTTACGTTGCCATCCTGATAAGTCAATGTTGACTTGTATAGAAGAGATATTCATTTTCCAAAAACATCGCAGTTCTTCCACATAAAACATGTTCCTTAATTCTACAACAGTTATTCAAAAAATGGCTCTAAGCACTATGGGACTTAACATCTATTGTCATCAGTCCTCTAGAACGTAGAACTACTTCAACCTAAGGACAGCATACAACAGCCAGCCATCACGAGGCAGAGAAAGTCCCTGACCCCGCCGGGAATCGAACCCGGGAACCCGGGGGTGGGAAGCGAGAACGTACAACAGCTATTGTTTCTATACAGGCTACACTTTAGTTTCTCTTTTTGGCGTGCTTCTGCCTAGAGCGGAATGCTGTCTGTGTATTTCATTGGTCAAACTTTTCATTGTAACGAAAATATGATTCTCTATAAATTGTTCGAAACAAAGAGTAGGATATGACCAAATGAGGAAGCAAATAGACCAGCGTGAGGCCTAGTTTTGCGAAAAACGATTTAACTTCTTTAAATAAATCAGGGAAACTGAGAAAAAGTTAAATCTTTCGTTGCTGATGGGATACATCTGTCATACTAAAGTCATACGCAGTGTTTAGAATTGTCACGTCGATGTCTCATATCTGCCTAGTGTTAGCGAGATGCTTTAGGAGCTTTAAGTAGAATGCTATGGACCACAGGGTGTACTCAAAAAAAGTCTGAAGTAACTAATTGTGTTTTCTTATACATCATAGGTATTGTTTTGCAACACTACTATAAATCTCAGAAATTCTGCTGGTTTGTACATAATGCGGATGTAGTGGAACATAGATGCTCCAGAAAATGGCGCAAAATGTGCAAAATATTGATTTGTGTTATGTCAAAGTCATCTGTAAATATTATGTCGAAATTTTGTGACCATACTTTGTCCATAATTAGCGTCCTGATACAATCGCTCTAAAACAAAAAATTTAAGTCTGAAATCTTAGGTTCACTTGATAATATGTATCTATTAGGCTGGTGCAGAAGTTCACAGCTTTTTCTTTTTTTTTTTTTTGTCAGCTGGTATTCAGGTTGCTATGGGTTTATTTAACGATTGTCAGTTTTTATTTTTAGTTTACTGTTGCTATTTGAGTTTACATGTTGAAATATTGTGTCTGAAGATAGTGAGTGGAGCTGTCGACGCTACAAAATGGAGTACAAACAGGAGAAATCGGAACATTTCCGACATTTTTCACGGTCTCAGTTCATTCGAGGGGCTACAGCAACGGAGGCACCCAGAAACATTTGCACCGTGTGTGGGGATAATACTATTGGACTATTGGACAGAGAACTCTAAGGAAGTGGTTTTCTCTTGTTAAGGAGGATCGTTTTGACGTTAATGATTTCGCTGTTTGATGGAAGTCGTTCACACTCATGAACCCACAATGATCCACGCGAGTGTACTCGAGAGCTGGTAAATGTGGTAAACTGCAATTATTTCACCACCGTACGAATTTAAGTGCAATGGGAAAGGCTCAAACATCAAGAGTACGGGTGCCGCATGCCCTAAGCCAAAATCACAAAATCAGCAGGTGACCACATGTGCATCATTGCTTGGCTCGTGAACAACACCGACGATGACTACTCCGTACCACTACTGGGGTGCAAAATAACTGATGATGGTCGAAGTACAGATGATATAGAATAGAGACTGGAAATGGCAAGGAAAGCGTTTCTGAAGAAGAAAAATTTGTTAACATCGAGTATAGATTTCAGTGTCAGGAAGTCGTTTCTGAAAGTATTTGTATGGAGTGTAGTCATGTATGGTTCAAATGGTTCAAGTGGCTCTGAGCACTATGGGACTTAACATCTATGGTCATCAGTCCCCTAGAACTTAGAACTACTTAAACCGAACTAGCCTAAGGACAGCACACAACACGCAGTCATCACGAGGCAGAGAAAATCCCTGACCCCGCCGGGAATCGTACCCGGGAACCTGGGCGTGGGAAGCGAGAACGCTACCGCACGACAGCCGTGCATGGAAGTGAAACATGACGATAAATAGTTTGGACAAGAAGAGAATAGAAGCTTGCGAAATGTGGTGCTACAGAAGTATGCTAAAGATTAGATGGGCAGATCACATAACTAACGATGAAGTATTGAATAGAATTCGGGAGAAGAGGAGTTTGTGGCACAACTTGACAAGAAGAAGGGACCAGTTGGTAGGACATGTTCTGAGGCATCAAGGGATCACAAATTTAGCACTGGAGGGCAGCGTGGAGGGTAAAAATCGTAGACGGAGACCAAGAGATGAATACACTAAGCAGATTCTAAAGGATGAAGGTTGCAGTAGGTACTGGGAGATGAAGCAGCTTGCACAGGATAGAGTAGCATGGAGAGTTGCATCAAGAAAGTCTCAGAACTGAAGACAGCAAACAACAACAATGCTAACACAGGGAAACGAAAGGAATGGTTGAGCTTAGCAAAGCAGCAACTCCCCGAACAACGACCTGTAATCATCTACAAAAGATGATGTTATGCATCTGGTGCGCTACGAATTGCTTCCCCGAAGTGTAACCATCACTGCTGACGTTTATTCTCAGCAACCGCGACGTTTTGCAGACGCAATCCAAGAACGACAAGGAGGAAGACCGCGTGAAGTGATGCTACTCCACGATAACGACCACCCGCATGTTGCTAGGCTGAGGGAAGACACTATACGGGAGTTGTGTTGGGGAGTCCTTCCGCAACCACGTTATTCAGCTGATCTGGTGTCCTCATACACAGATACAACCTTGAAGGAACTTCCCTTTCCAATGAAGATGCTCTATGAACATGGCTCGACGAGTTCTTCGCCTCAAAACCACGTGATTTCCACAGTCGCGGAATATAAAACGTACTCCAGCGTTGACGGATTGTTTTAAATAGAGAAGGAGAACGTATTATTGATAAACGTCTGTGTTACGTTAGAACTTATGCACCAGCCAAATACCTTTTCTGCATGAGACACGGCAGTCCGCAGAGCTTACCGGTGTGACGGGATGCCGCAGCGTGAGGGGAACGTGCATCCAGCCATGAGGATGCCCCGCTGAACCGCAGGCGTTCATGTACAGTACAAGGCGTAGGGTAGTATCTGACAACTTCTCGCGCTTCAAACTACCCATTTCAGCGGTAGTGTTGCTCGTAACGGGAATATTTTTCAGTCTCTGAGTTTTGACGTTATAACAACAGCAGTTGCCGAAGAGCACTGAAACACATAAATCAAAAGAAGGCAGCTGTAGTAGACGAAATTCCTTCAGAGTTCTTGAAACTCTGGGTGAACTTACCTTCGTAGCACCATTCCACTTGGTAAGCGAGATATATGCATCGAGTAACACATACTCTGACCTCAATAAACAATATAAAACAGCAATTCGGAAGATGCTGACATCTGTGAAGAATATACGGCTGCGAAGAAGTCTCGGACGAAATATCAGCACAGGTCAGTTACTGGATGCAGCAGTATTCCGAGCACTTTATTCACCGTGGTCGTTTCTTTACGTTTGATTAGCCAGATAGGATTCTACAAGCAGTCAGCTGAATTACTTCTTAGCAGCTTCCCTTACGGTTGGGCAATGCCTTTGCCACACACATAAAGAAAGACGTATTTCACAAAAAAATTGTCAATGTAAAAGGATTCCTTTCCTGGTTAATGGTTGGCTTACGATATCTCTCAGCATTCGCAACCACTGTATCCTGATGATTAGTAAATCTTCTTGGCCTCAGTATCATCCACGGGCAATTATCGTCCTAACTTACAGGCAAAGCAAGTGGAGGTCCTTTCTGTGCATACAAAAGCTTGGTGAATGTTGGGCGGTCACATCATTGTCCGGCGAGTTGCCATACCTACCTGTCACTCTGGGACTGATGGGACTCCCTCAAACATATATACATGAGATAGTCCTTCGGATGTACGCGTGAGACTCCTAGCAGTTGACGTCTAAATGTGGTTTTTTATGTATTTATTTGCAATGGATTTCGGTGTCTCTCCATTTTCTGGCATGTCTACGGTACCACGTGATCAGGCGTGTACCGGGTAATCATCAATATACACATGTCTCATAGAGGGTATAACACCAAAAATGCAGACAAAGTACCGTCTGCAACATCCAAAATTTTCGCCGTTTAATTTTCGTTGATATCTTGCACTATACTCTTGATTCTGATGCTATATGCTGCACTACAGAAATTAAATACATCAATACTTCGATTACGTATTAAATAAAAATTTGACTGTATATAATTGATTGTAATTATAATAGAAATATTATAAATTGCCGGGTAATAGCCAAGGGAGCTTTATTGAGATGTATCAATAGCAACGACGAAATGATAATAGCTGTACCGATGTTTATCTTTGCGCATGGAGAGCCTCTGTCGCGTGGCGTGCAGATGGGAGGCAGAGCAGTTTGTGTCATGAAAGAGTGCGGAAGTGTTTGTTGAACGCTCCGGCCGACCCGGTGTGTACCTATACTCGCGCCAGTGTAGACATCCCTCACTCGTTAACCTGTGATTACTGAGAGCACGGTAGGAGTGGACCGGCGGGGGAAGCTGCAGTTTCAGCTGTTGCCTGTCCCGTACGTATCCGTGGTTAGTTGATATATTCTTTGCGTGTTCCGCTTGCGTTATCTAGGCACGTTCTCGTGTTTCGGTAACTGTTGTGAAACATCGATTAGGATGGACAGGGACTGCGATTGCTGTGTTCGGATGAGGGTTGACTTGCCATCCCTTCGCTCAAAGCTGCAATCGGCGCTGACTTCGGTCGCGCAGCTTGAGGCTGTTGCCAATGGGCACCACTGTGGGGAGCCGGGCTCGGGTATCACGGGGATGTCAACCTCGTCCCGTCTGTCCCCAGATCGGTCTGCCGCTGTGGTTGCCCCGGTTGCTGCCCGCAGTGGGGCTGAGCCCTCGCCTGTGGTTGATTGGGAGGTCGTTCCAAGGCGTGGCAGGCAGCGAAAGGCGTCCCCGGAGGCTGATCAGAAAGCCTCCCCTGTGTGTCTGACAAACCGGTTTCAGGCACTGTCTCTGGCTGAGCCAGATGTAGCTGCCTGCCCTGTTTAAGAGGATCATTCTCAGCCTTCAAGGTCCGGGCAATCGCAGAGGGTGGGCTTACTGGTAGTTGGGAGATCCAATGTTAGGCGCGTAATGGGGCCCCTTAGGGATACGGCGGCTAAGGAGGGGAAGAAATCCAGTGTGCACTCCGTGTGCATTCCGGGAGGAGTCATTCCTGATATGGAAAGGGTCCTTCCGGATGCCATGAAGAGCACAGGGTGCAGCCAGCTGCAGGTGGTGGCACATGTCGGTACTAATGACGTGTGTCGCTTTGGATCTGAGGAAATTCTCTCTGGATTCCAGCGGCTATCTGATTTGGTGAAGGCTGCCGGTCTTGCTTACGAGATGAAGGCAGAGCTCACCATCTGCAGCATCGTTAACAGAACCGACTGCGGACCTTTGGTGCAGAGCCGGGTGGAGGGTCTGAATCAGAGGCTCAGACGGTTTTGCGACCGTATTGGCTGCAGATTCCTTGACTTGCGCCATAGGGTGGTGGGGTTTCGGGTTCCGCTGAATAGGTCAGGAGTTCACTACACTCAGCTGGCGGCTACACGGGTAGCGGAGGCTGTGTGGCGTGGACTGGGCGGTTTTTTAGGTTAGAAGTCCTCGGGAAAGTGCGGGATGGGCTGCAATGTCAAAGGGTGCTTGGCAATTACAGGACGTGCTTGGATCAAGGAACAGTCGGAATTATAGTTGTAAATTGTTGTAGTTGCGCTGGAAAAGTCCCTGAGCTTCAAGCGCTAATAAAAAGCACAGAAGCTGATATCGTTATAGGTACAGAAAGCTGGCTAAAGCCTGAAATAAGTTCTGCAGAAATTTTTACGAAGTCTTAGACGGTGTTCAGGAAAGATAGATTAGGCAGAATTGGTGGTGGACTGTTTGTGTCTGTCAGTAGTGGTTTATCTTGTAGTGAAGCCGAAGTAGGTACTCAGTGCGAATTCGTATGTGTGGTGGTTATACTTAACAACTGAATTGGCTCCTCCTACCGACCCCCAGACTCCGATGATATAGCTGCTGAACAGTTCAGAGAAAATTTGAGTGTCGTAACAAATAAATACCCTCACTCTAACGGTTATAGTTGGTGGGGACTTCAACCTTCCCTCGTTATGTTGGCAAAAATACTTGTTCAAAACCGGTGGTAGGCGAAAACATATTCCGAGATTGTCCTAAATGCTTTCTCCGAAATTGTTTCGAGCAGTTAGTCCACGAACCCACATGAATTGTAAATGGTTTCGAAAACACACTTGACCTCTTAGTCACGATGCTATTAGCTCTGGACTGTTTGTGGCTGATACAGGGATTAGTGATCACAAGGTCATTGTAGCTAGGCTCAATGCCATTTCTTCCAAATCCACCAGAAACAAACGCAAAATAAAAGCGGATGAAGTGTCACTAGAAGCCTTCCTAAGAGACAGTCTCCATTCCTTCCGAACTGACTACGCAAATGTAGACGAGATGTGGCTCAAATTCAAAGATATAGTAGCAAAAGCAATTGAGATATTCATACCTCATAAATTGGTAAGAGATGGAACTGATCCCCCATGGTACACAAAACAGGGCCGAACGCTATTGCAGAGGCAACGGAAAAAGCATGCGAAGTTCAGAAGAATGCGAAATCCCGAAGATTGGCTAAAATTTACAGACATGTGAAATTTGGCACGGACTTCAATGCCAGATGCTTTTAATAGGTTCCACAACAAAACATTGTAACGAAATTTGGTAGAAAATCCGAAGAAACTCTGGTCATATGTAAAGTACACAAGCGGCAAGACGCAGTCAATACCATCGTCGCGCAGTGCCGATGGTACTCTTACCGACGATTGTGAAGCTAAAGCGGACTTACTGAACGCAGTTTTCCGAATTTCCTTTACCAGGGAAGACGAATAGAACATTCCAGAATTTGAAACACGAACAGCTGCTAGCATGAGTTTCTTAGAAGTAGATACCTTCGGGGTTGCGAAGCAACTCTAATCGCTTGATATGGGCAAGTCTTCAGGTCTAGATTGTATACCGATTAGGTTCCTTTCAGATTACGTTGGTACAATAGCTCCCTACGTAGAAACCATATACAACCGCTCGCTCACCGATAGATCTGTATCTACAGATTGGAAAATTGCGCAGGTCGCACCAGTGTTTAAGAAGGGTAGTAGGAGTAATCCATCGAACAACAGACCTGTATCATTGAATACAGTATATGCTCCAAAACCCTCCTGAAAACCGACGTCAACCATTATGAATTACCTCGAAGGGAACGATCTATTGATACGTAATCAGTATGGTTTCAGAAAACATCGTTATTGTGCAACGCAGCTAACTCTTTATTCGCACGAAGCAATGGCCACTATCGACAGGGGATCTCAAGTTGATTCAGTATTTCTAGATTTCCGGAAAGCTTTTGATACCGTTCCTCAAAAGCGCCTTCTAATCAAGCTGCGCGCCTATGGGGTATCGTCTCAGTTGTGTGACTGGATTCGTGATTTCCTGTCAGGAAGGTCGCAGTTCGTAGTAATAGACGGCAAATCATTGAGTAAAACTGAAGTGATATCAGGTGTTCCCCAGGGAAGCGCCCTGGGACCTCTGCTGTTCCTGATCTATATAAATGATCTGGGTGACAATCTGAGCAGTTCTTTTATTTTGTTCGCAGATGATGCTGTAATTTACCGTCTAGTAAGGTCATCCGAAGACCAGTATCAGTTGCAAAGCAATTTAGAAAAGATTGCTATATGGTGCGGCAGGTGGCAGTTGCTAAATAACGAAAAGTCTGAGCTGATCCACATGAGTTCCAAAAGAAATCTTCTGGAAATCGATTACTCGATAAATAGTACAATTCTCAAGGCTGTCAATTCAACTAAGTACCTGGGTGTTAAAATTATCAACAACTTCAGTTGGAAGGACCACATAGATAATATTGTCGGGAAGGCGAGCCAAAGGTTGCGTTTCATTGGCAGGACACTTAGAAGATGCAACAAATCCACAGAAGAGACAGCTTACACTACACTCGTTCGTCCTCTGTTAGAATATTGCTGCGCGGTGTGGGATCCTTACCAGGTGGGATTGGCGGAGGACATTGAAAGGGTGCAAAAAATGCCAGCTCCTTTTGTATCATCACGTAATAGGGGACAGAGTGTGGCAGATATGATACGCGAGTTGGGATGGAAGTCATTAAAGCAAAGACGTGTTCCGTCGCGGCGAGATCTATTTACGAAATTTCGGTCACCAACTTTCTCTTCCTAATGCGAAAATATTTTGTTGAGCCCAACCTACATAGGAAGAAATGATCATCAAAATAAATTAAGAGAAATTAGAGCTCGAACAGAAAGGTTTAGGTGTTCGTTTTTCCCGCGCGCTGATCGGGAGTGGAATGGTAGAGAGATAGAATGAATGTAGTTCGATGAACCCTCTGCCAAGCACGTAAATGTGAATTGCAGAGTAGTCATGTAGATGTAAATGGGGGGTAAGAAATGAAAGAGGAAGCAGCCTGGTAGAATTTCGCACAGAGCACAACTTAATCAAAGCCAACACTTGGTTCAAGAATCGTAAGAGAAGGTTGTATACATGGAAGAATCCTGTTGATACTAGCAGGTATCCGATAGAGATTTAGGAACCAGGTTTTAAGTTGTATCTTACCGTTGTATAGTCTAAGAGATTTCCAGGGGCAGATGTGGACTCTTACCACAATCTATTGGTTATGAACAGTAGATTAAAACTGAAGAAACTGCAAAAAGGTGGAAATTTAAGTACATGGGACCTGGATAAACTGACTAAACCAGAGGTTGTACAGAATTTCAGGGGGAGCATAAGGGAACAATTGAAAGGAATGGGGAAAAGAAATACAGTAGATGAAGAGTGGGTAGCTTTGAGGGATGAAATAGTGAATGTAGTAGAGGACAAGTAGGTAAAAAGACAAGGGCTAGCAGAAATCCTTGGGTAACAGAAGAAATATTGAATTTAATTGATGAACGGAGAAAATATAAAAATGCAGAAAATGAAGCAGGCAAAAAGGAATACAGACGTCTCAAAATGAGAACCACAGGAAGTGCAAAATGGCTAAGCAGGGATGGCTACAGGACAAATGTAAGGATGTGGAGGCTTATCTCACTTGGGGGAAGATAGATACTGCCTACAGGAAAATTAAAGAGACCGTTTGAGAAAAGAGACCCAACTGCATGAATATCAAGAGCTCCGATGGAAACCCAGTTCTAAGCAAAGAAGAGAAAGCAGAAAGGTGGAAGGAGTATATAGAGAGTCTACGCAAGGGCGATGTACTTGAGGACAATATTATGGAAATGGAAGAGTATGTAGATGAAGATGAAATGGGAGATACGATACTGCGTGAAGAGTTTGAGAGAGCACTGAAAGACCTGAGTCGAAACAAGGCCCCGGGAGTATATAACATTCCATTAGAACTACTGACAGCCTTGGGAAAGCCAGTCGTGACAAAACTCTACCATCTGCAGGCGAAATACCCACAGACTTCAAGAAGAATATTATAATTTCAATCCCAAAGAAAGCAGGAATTGACAGATGTGAAAATTACAGATCTGTCGGTTTAATAAGTCACAGCTGCCAAATACTAACGCGAAATCTTTACAGACGATTGGCAAAACTAGTAGAAACCGACCTCGGGGAAGATCAGTTTCGATTCCGTAGATATATTGGAATACGTGAGGCAATACTAACCCCACGACTTATTTTAGAAAATAGATTAAGTCTACAAATGCTAGAAACGTATGTTTGCCTTTCCTTAGAGTATTCCAGTCAACACTGTCAAAAGCTTTCTCTCTTTCAATTTCTGAAGGTAATATACAGGGAGCGAAAGGCTATTTACAATTTGTACAGAAACCAGATGGCAGTTATAAGAATCGAGGGGCATGAAAGGGAATCAGTGGTTGGGAAGGTAGTGAGACAGGTTTGTAGCCTCGCCCCGATGTTATTCAATCAGTATATTGAGCAAACAGTGAAGGAAACAAAAGAAAAATTCGGAGTAGGTATTAAAATCCATTGTAATTCTTATCAAAGTTTTTATTTCATCTCAATGTCATCGGCAAACCTCAGAGACAGCAAAGGACTACGAACAGCAGTTGTGGGGAATGGATAGTGTCTTGAAAGGAGGATAAAAGATGATATCAACAAAAGCCAAACGAGGATAATAGAATGTTGTCGAATTAAGTCGGGTGATGCTGAAGGTATTAGATTAGGAAATGTGACACTTAAAGTTGTAACGGAGTTTTTCTATTTGGGGAGAAAAATAAATGATGTTGGTCGAAGTAGAGAGGATATAAAATGGAGACTGGCAACGGCAAGGAAAGCTTATCTGAAGAAGAGAAATTTGTTAACATTGAATATAGATGTAAGTGTCAGGAAGTCGTTTGTGAAAGTATTTGTATGGCGTGTAGCCATGTATGGAAGTGTAACATGGGCGATAAATAGTTTAGACAAGAAGAGAATAGAAGCTTTCGAAATGTGGGGCTACAGAAGAATGCTGAAGATTAGATGGGTAGATGACATAACTAATGAGGAGATATTGAATAGGATTGGGGAGAAGAGAAGTTTGTGGCACAACTTGACTAGAAGAAGGGATCGACGTCTAGGACATGTTCTGAGACATAAAGAGATCACCAGTGTAGTGTTGGAGGGGAGCGTGGAGGGTAAAAATCGTAGAGGGAGACCAATAGATGAATACACCAAGCAGATTCAGAAGAATGTAGGTTGCAGTAGGTACTGGGAGATGAAGAAGCTTGCACACGGTAGAGTAGCATGGAGAGCTGCATCAAACCAGCCTCAGGACTGTAGGCTACAACAATATAAATTAAGAGAGCGCAATTTCATTTACTCTGTATTAACCTTAGAGAGTGACTTCTGCTACCTTGGTATTTATTTGATTGTTGTTATTTTAAAAGTGAAACCGATTTCTCATATGCTTAAAGGTAATTCAGTTCAATCTTTCAATAGTCAAAAATAAATGCTTGCCGTTTTCTAAATTTTGCATTAAGTTACACTGAGGTTACTAAACGTCTTTTTTTGCATTACATTTAACGTTACTTTCAAAATTTAGTGTTTCAGAATGAGTAACTTCAAGTAGTGGGGCAACTGATAACGCGATTGATGTTAGCTGATGACACGATTACCGTTATCCAAGATAGTGGCTTTTGGAGGGATGATAGCTCAATTGCGCTACCTCTACTAACCTAAAAAAATGGCGAGAAAGAATTGGCTATCTCCACTAACCTAAGTCAACTCTTCCTAGGAAGTAGGCATAAGTCTTTATTTAAACCATTAGAGGCAGTACCACTATCAAGTGTTTTCGCCATGCTCTTGTCAAATGTTCACGAATTTTCCTCTAAGAGCTTACTCCTGCAGCTGATGCAAGTTATTATGATTTTGTCATTTAATTCGAATATAATTTTTATAAATTTGTTTAAATATGTTTAAATTTGATTAGATTTCTTTAAATTTATTATCTACCTACGGCATTAGTGTGTTACCACCACGAGGCTGAGATATAGGTTGTCGGTATGTTACATGAAATCATTCAACTCTACACATAAGTCCTTATTAAGCAGTTAGAGCGAAATTAACGTGCATTTTCCAAGAGGATTGTGGTACTGCCTCTAAGAGCTTACTCCCACAAATCATGGGAGTTAGTGTTGTGTTGCCTCCACTAGAGCCTGCTCATTCAATTCGGATATAATTTGTTTAAATTTATTATCTACCTACAGCATTAGTGTTGTGTTGCCGCCATAGGGGGCTAAGATATCGATAGCTCTATTACTTGCACTGGACATATGTCCTTATTTAAACAATTAGAACCTCTACAACCATCAAGTGTGTTCGCCACCGTCTTTGAGAATGTTCACGAAATTTGCTCTAACACTTTATTCTTGCAGCTGATGAGAGTTAGTATGGTGTTTCCTTTCAATTCGAATATAATTTGTTCAAATTTTTATAAATTTATTGCCTATCTGCTGCATTAGTTTCATGCTACCGCCATAACAGGCTGAGATATGAATAACTGTATTACATGAACTAGACATAAATCTTTTTTTTAACGACTATAGCACTACAACCATCCACTCTGCTCACGAAATTTGCTCTAGCAGCCGGTGGGAGTTAGTAGCGTGTTTCCAATTCACTTCGAATATAATCTCTGTAAATTTGTATTAATTTCTTTAAATTTGTTTAAATTTATTATCTACCTACAGCATTAGTGTTGTATTACCGCCACAAGAGGCTTAGATATCGATGTTTTAATAGCTGTAGTACATGCACTGTATCTACGTGACAGCGTTGTGTTTCGTCCTCGGATAATAAACATCGTCCGGGTAGAGTAGAGTGCGGGAATCGGCATAAGAGGGTGACATACGTAAAAAGAGAGCCAGACTTTGACGCTCAAAACACCAGATCTCTTCCACTGGCCCACAACGGAGCCGGTGTTGGTCTCTATTCTAGACGTTGCAGTTCACACATAAGGCGAATCTGCAAGATGGGTCCTATGGAGAGTCCCTCGAATACCAGGTCGAACGTACACCAGGATCGAGCGTCACCGCGTTGACAGAGCACCATACTACGTTCCAGTGCACGGTAGGACACGTCAATTCGACGACATTAAGCGACCGGCGGCGAAGTAGTGTGCGGCAGGTGACTGGCTGTTGGTAAGCGAGAGACGGGGAGGTTGCCGTACTCCAGGTAAAGCCTGCCAGAGCAGGAAAAGGGCACCCGTGTCTGACCTGAGGGTCAAGGGAACACGGTGCCAGGCCATCCGTCAGTAGGCCGGTGAGGCTGGTCGGTCATCGTCGCCAAAGCCTGCGGTGCAAACTAACGAAGAGAAATACTGCTCGATAGTGAACACTGACAAGGCCAAGTCCGCCTCGTTCTTTCGGAAGAGTGACGGAGTAATATCGAACCTTTAATATCATTCCAGCGCTGACAAAGGAACCGAATGCGGCCACGATGCTCCGAGCTATGTGTTTAGGCATCGGTAGTGTTTGCGCTACGTGCGGAATTCGCGATGCCCGATAGACGTTAACATATTCGGTCCGTTGATGTAGGTCCTACACACGAAGACGAAGATCCACAAGCCCAGCACTTGCAAGAGACTCCGATAATTGATGGTGGTCGTGCGTGAGATGTAGTCCGTGAAGTCGATACCGAGACAACGGATTTTATCGCGCAGTGCCACCCTCGCAGGTGTCATCCCACGCCAGTGTTCAAAACCATTGATTTATGTACATTTACACGGCATCTCGAAGCTTCGAAGTGGCTAACCAATCCAATGATTTGCGAACATCATGTTCGTCACGAAGAGGTAACATCAGATCATCAGCATACGCAGTGCACCTAAAAAAGAAGCCACCAAGAGACAAACCCGTGAGGCGGTGTCGCAGCCCGCACAACAAAGGTTCTACTGCAAGGCGTACAGTATTGTCCATAATAGGCGTACCTGTGTAACACAGCGGCGAATTTACAAGGTGTTCGACAGTCTAACGTTGACAAGCGCTTTCCCTGTTGCGCCACGTAGGAGACGAGTAACACCTCGGAGGAAGCGTCGGGGTAATGCTTATTCTGAAGAACAGCAGTTTAGTACGTATGACTGACGCAATCAAATGCTTGACGAACATCGCAGCCAGAGCTCCCGATACGCGACGCACCTTAGCGAGGGCAATCAGCGGCACAGGGCGGAGCGCATATTATGCATCCCACCTATCGATGACTCATCAATTGATAGGACACGGGATGTCGTACGCAGAATTCGAGCTGCCACTCGATGCGTGAGATTTAGGAACCAGGTTTTAAATTGTATGACATTTCCAGGGGCAGATGTGGACTGTGACCACAATCTATTGATTATGAACTGTAGATTAAAACTCAATAAACTGCAAAAAGGTGGGAATTTAAGGAGATGGGATCTGGATGAACTGAAAGAACCAGAGGTTGTAAGGAGTTTCAAGGAGAGCATAAGGGAACAATTGAGAGGAATAGGGCAAAGAAATACAGTAGAAGAAGAATGAGTAGGTTTGAGGGATGAAGTAGTGAAGGCAGCAGTGGATCAAGTAAGTAAAAAGACGAGGGCTAGTAAAAGTCCTTGGGTAACAGAAGATATATTGAATTTAATTGATGAAAGGAGAAAATATAAAAATGCAGTAAATGAAGCGGGCAAAAAGGAATATAACCGTCTCAAAAATGAGATCGACAGGAAGTGCAAAATGGCTAAGCAGGGATGGCTATAGGACAAATGTAAGGATGCAGAGGCTTATTACAAAAAACTCGATGGTTTGTCACCTAATGGTTCCATGTCACAGACATCAGCGAAAGTCCTTCACCAAATGTTATGCACAGATCACATCTGGATCACCAGTGAAGACGGAACAGGCTAATATTGTTGCTCACATGCCAGTTGCGCAGTGAACTAGCTTTATTGCTGTACACCTGTACTGTGTTGAGGGACAAGGATAAAGTGATGTCATGGCGATGGAACTTGATGGTGTTTGTTTGCCATAAATACATTGACTCTGCACAAAAGATTAAACAAGTAACCGGCAAATGAAATCTATTTATAATGTCTACTAGCTGGTGAATGCGGTAAATGATGTTCTCACAGGAGTGCACGTTGAGGGCATACAGGCCTCAGTGATATGAGCATGTCGTCCGATCACGTGACCACGGAATAACAATGGACGTAAGTCTGGAGTGAAGCAAACTTTCTTTATGAACCACAAGGCACACTGTACTTAGAAACGAAAGCGAAACATGTGGACAGCCCTAAATAAAGCCAAACACATCAGTAGCTCACGTTAAGCTCAACCCAAGTAGTCCACGGCTTGTGCACCAGACCCAGAATACGTGTATACACGGTACTATAGCCCATCTCAAACTGGTTTGTTTTTTACTCCTGTGTGCATCATACCATTGTCATAATTTGGCCTAACAGAATATTTGCTTGTCAGTGGACACCACGTGCCACACGCTTTGCGCTGATTGCCGTCCACATATTTCTGCGGGACAGCTGTCGTGATAGTCACTAGGGGAAAGATAGACACTGCCTACAGGAAAATTAAGGAGACCTTTGGAGAAAAGAGAACCACTTGCATGGATTTCAAGATTTGAGATGGAAACGCAGTTCTAAGCAAAGAAGGGAAACCAGAAATGTGGAAGGAGTATATAGAGGGTCTATACAAGGGCGGTGTTCTTGAGGACAATATCATACAACAGGAGGAAAATGTAGATGAAGTTGAAATAGGAGATATGATACTGCATCAAGAGTTTGACAAAGCACTGGAAGACCTAAGTCGAAATAAGGCCCCAGGAGTAGACAACAATCAATTAGAACTACTGACAGCCTTGGGAGAGCCAAGCCTAACAAAACTACCATCTGGTGACCAAAATGCATGGGACAGAAAAATTACCCTCAGACTTCAAGAAGAATATAATAATTCCAATCCCAAAGAAAGCACGTGTTGGCAAATGTGAAAATTACCGAACTATCAGTTTAGTAAGTCATGGCTGCAAAATACTAACGCGAATTCTTTACAGACGAATGGAAAAACTGGTAGAAGCCGACCTCAGGGAAGATCAGTTAGGAAATATTGGAATACGTGAGGCAATACTGACCCTACGACTTATCTTAGAAAATAGATTATGTCTACAAAAGCTAGAAACGTAGGTTGGCCTTTCCTTAGAGTATTCCAGTGCACTGTCAAATGTTTTCTCTCTTTGAATTTCTGAAGGTGGCATGGGTAATATACAGTGTATTTACACGATATTTACAATTTGTACAGAAACAAGATGGCATTTATAAGAGTCGAGGGGCATGAAAGGGAATCAGTGGTTGGGAAGGGAGTGAGACAGGTTTGTAGCCTCTCCCAGATGTTATTCAATCTGTATATTGAGTAAGCAGTGAAGTAAACAAAGTTTTTATTTCTTCTCCATGGATTTTAATACATACTCCGAAGTTTTCTTTTGAGGTTCGGCGATGAAATTGTAATTCTGTCAGAGAGGGCAAAGGACTTGGAAGAGCAAATGAAAGGAATGGATAGTGTCTTGAAAGGAAGATATAAGATGAACACCAACAAAAGCAAAACGATGATAATGGAATGTAGTCGAATTACGTCGGGTAACGCTGAGGGAATTAGATTAGGAAATGAGACGCTTAAAGTAGTAAAGGAGTTTTGCTATTTAGGAAGTAAAATAACAGATGATGTTTGAAGTAGAGAGGATATAAGATGTAGACTGGCAATGGCAAGGTAACCATTTCTGAAGAAGAGAAATTTGTTAACATCGAGTATAGATTTATGTATTTATTTCATCTCAATGTCATCGGCAAACCTCAGAGATAGCAAAGGACTACGAACAGCAGTTGTGGGGAATGGATAGTGTCTTGAAAGGAGGATAAAAGATTATATCAACAAAAGCCAAACGAGGATAATAGAATGTGTTCGAATTAAGTCGGTTGATGCTGAAGGTATTAGATTAGGAAATGAGACACTTAAAGTAGTAAAGGAGTTTTGCTATTTTGGGAGCAAAATAACTGATGATGGTCCAAGTAGAGAGGATATAAGATGTAGACTGGCAATGGCAAGGAAAGCGTTTTTGAAGAAGAGAAATTTGTTAACATCAAATATAGATTTTAGTGTCAGGAAGTCTTTACTGAAAGTATTTGTATGGAGTGTAGCCATGTATGGAAGTGAGACATGGACGACAAATAGTTTAGACAAGAAGAGAATAGAAGCTTTCGAAATATGGTGATAGAGAAGAATGCTGAAGATTAGATGGGTAGATCACATAACTAATTAGGAGGTATTGAATAGAATTGGGGAGAAGTTTGTGGCACAACTTGACTAGAAGAAGGGATCGGTTGGTAGGATCAAGGGATCACCAATTTAGTATTGGAGGGCAGCGTGGAAAGTAAAAATGGTAGAGGGAGACCAAGAGATGAATACACTAAGCAGATTCAGAGGGATAGAGAAGCATAAGGAGCTGCTTCAAACCAGTCTCAGGACTGAAGACTCCAACAAAAACAACGTGGGATATGGAGGGCAGTCGTTGATGATTCCAACCATTTGACGAGTACAAATGATGGTCCCTTCACAGTGTTGACGTGCTCGGTTGACAGTCATCTGTCGAGCCCGTGCTTGTCGCATAACGGAACAATATCCGAGGATGGCGTAGTAAAACTCTGTGATTCCCGGGGGGGGGGGGGTCAGGGATTTTCTCTGCGACGTGATGACCGGGTGTTGTGTAATGTCCTTAGGTTAGTTAGGTTTAAGTAGGCACAGTCTACACGTGTCTCCAACTGCCGGTTGACATTCCGGTGAGATCAGGTAAGCGGGCAGCGCCTACGCCATAGTAGTTGTCGTCGAAGCTTGATGGTACAGGCGTAAGCGTGTGTGTGTGTGTGTGTGTGTGTGTGTGTGTGTGTTTGAGGTTTACGGGCGCTAAACAGCGTGGTCATCAGCGCCCAAGCGCATAGAAACAGGAACACAGGCGGTGAAGGGACGAAGACGGACGCCGAACAAGGAGAACGGCTAAAAGACACAGGCCTGACGCAGTTCCAAATGCGCACATACAGAGGCAAAACAAGAGGAGAAGAAACACACTAAAAAAGGAAAGGAAACACAAGGAAAAGAGAACAGATACCGAAGTGAAACAAGGAGGTAATCGTGACTGGCGGACCTCTTACCTAAAAACTGGGTGAGCCAGTCACCCAGCAGCACATTAAAACCTTCTCCCTAAAATCCGAGGCAACAGATTGGACAGGACACAAAACCGTAAAACCTTAACGACAGTCGCTGCGTCGTCTTGCAAAATAGAGGGCAAATCCGGTGGCAAGGAAACCACCGCCCTCTGGTCAGAGAATAAAAGACAGTCAAGTAAAATGTGGCGGACAGTAATCTGGACGCCACAAGCACTGCAGATTGGGGGGTCCTCCCGCCGGAGTAAGAAACCATGCGTGAAGGGACTGTGTCCAATGCGGAGGCGAGTGAGGAGAACCTCATACCGCCTGTATGACTGGTAGGACGTACGCCATGGTCGCGTAGTGGCCTTTACCAGACGCAGCTTATTGTCAGAAACTGCCAACCACTCCTCTTCCCATTGATGCATAACACGAAAACGCAAAAGGGAGGTTACAGCATGGAGGGGGACGGCACATTCAACAACGTGAGGGAGGGAACATGCATCTTTGGCAGCCACATCCGCCAGTTCGTTGCCCCTAATACCCACGTGCCCCGGCACCCAGCAGAAAGAAACCTCCTTCCCCTGCCGTTGCAGGTGGAGTAGGGCATCATGGATCTTCTGGACGACCGTATCCGCTGGGTACAAGTGTTGAATGGTCTGAAGGGCACTCAGGGAGTCAGAACAGATGAGGAACTTAATACTGGGAACACATCTCATCTGCTCCAATGCCCGCAATATTGCAAACAATTCGGCATCGAGGATGGTAAACCAAGCAGGAAGCCGTAACTTGACGACTCGATCAGGGAAAACAACAGCACAACCAACAGTGTCCCCCTGTTTAGAGCCATCTGTGAATACAGGTACATGGTCCGCATGCTGGTTTAAAATATCGTAAAATAAGGAGGTAAAAACAAACGCCGGAGTGCAGTTCCTCCGGTTCTCCGACAAGTCTAAAAGGATGCTGGGCCTCTGGAGCAACCAGGGAGGCAGGCGAGTAAAACCTTGTCGTTGGGGGGCCACACGCTCCACACCAAGGGACTCAAGCAAATGCTTGGCACGAATCCCAAATGGTTTTGTTGCCCTGGGACGACTGGAAAAGAGACGTTCCATAGGCGGTCGGGCAACGGTAGGGTACGCAGGGGAGGTAGGACAGGAAAGGAAATGACACACCCGTCGCACCATGAGGAGTTTCCGCCGGATGGCGAGCGGCGGTTCCCCTGCCTCAGCACACAGGCTGGGGATGGGACTGGTACGGAAGGCACCAGTGGCCAGCCTGATACCCTCATGGTGTACTGCGTCAAGGATCTTCAGATACGAAGGCCTTGCTGACCCATACACGGTGCAAGCATAGTCAAGACGCGATCGGACGAAAGCCCTATAAAACTGCAGCAGACGCGCCCGATCTGCTCCCCAGGACCGATGGCTCAGACACCTCAAAATATTCAGTGCCTTCAGGGCCCGCACCTTGAGGTCTTTAAGGTGAGGCAACCACGACAACTTGGAATCAAAAGTGAGGTCCAGGAACCTCACAGTGTCTCTAAAAGGAAGAACGGTGTCCCTCAGACGCAATTCAGGGGAGGGAAAAAGACGCCGAGAACGATTAAAATGAACACACACAGATTTGTCTGCAGAAAAGGTAAAACCCGTCTTTGCAGTCCATGCCTCTAAGCGCTTTATCGTAAGCTGTAACTGCCGACTAGCACTGATAAGACTGGAGGAAGAACAGAAAACAGCAAAATCGTCCACAAACAAGGAGCATTGGGCAGGACTCCGGATAGTGGACGTGATACTGTTAATAGCAACGGCAAAGAGGGTGACACTTAAAACGCTGCCCTGAGGAACACCATTCTCCTGCACGTACAAATCCGATAGCACATTACCAACCCGATACCGAAAGAGGCGGTGAGAAAGAAAGGACCGAATGAAGATGGGGAGACGGCCACGAAAGCCCCACTCATGGAGTTGATTGAGGATAAGGCGGCGCCAAGTAGTGTCATACGCCTTATTAATGTCAAAGAAGACCCCTAGACAATGCTGGTTACGTAGAAAGGCCTGCTGGATGGCGGCCTCAAGCAGGGTCAAGTTGTCTATAGTGGAACGACATCTCCGAAAGCCACACTGAGAGGGGCTAAGGAGCTGCCTGGTCTCGAGCAGCCAAACCAGGCGGCGGTTGACCATGCGTTCCAACGTCTTCCCAACACAGCTCGTCAAGGCAATACTCCGATAACTACTGGGATGCGTTCGGTCCTTCCCTGGTTTGAGGAGGGGAATCAAAATTGCCTCCCTCCACGAGTCAGGGTACGTGCCAGATAACCATATCATATTGAAACAGTTCAGGAGAACTTCCTTGGATGGCAGCGACAGGTGCCGCAGCATGCTGTACCGGATTTGATCATGACCAGGCGCAGTATCATGAGGCACAGACAGCGCAGAATCCAGTTCCCACATTGTGAAGGGGCAGTTATAGGGTTCAGAATTTAGAGACCGGAAGTCCAAGTGACCCCTTTCGATGGCAGTGCGGTAGCGGCAGAAATCTGGATCACAGTTAATAGTGGCGGTAGATTCCGCAAAATGCATGGCCAGTGTCTGGGCAATGTCTCTCGGCGCCGTGAGGAGACATCCCTGATGCAGCAAAGCCGTGACAGGTAGCTGGCTGAGTTTCCCGGAAATCCTCCTGATGGCTTCCCATACTTTCGTAGAACTAGTGGAGCGAGAGATGGAATTCAAGAACGATTGCCATGACCGTCGTTTGCTCTCTTTAATCACCCGCCGCGCTCTGGCCCTTGCCACTCGAAAGGCCGCAAGATTGTCAGCTGAGGGACGGCACTTGAAGCGGCGCAGTGCTGCACGGCGGGCGCGGATGGCTGAGTGGCACTCAGTGGTCCACCAAGGGACAGGACGCCTCTTGGGATGACCGGATGACCGTGGGATGGACAATTCAGCAGCATGAGAGATCACGGCTGCAACATGGTCTACCCATTCGTGGACGCTGGCACGGTGTTCCAAAACAGCCAGTTGGCTGAAAAGTGTCCAGTCAGCTCTGCAAAGGTGCCACCGGGGCGGCACTGGTAATGCCACAGCCTCATCCAGGAGGCGAATCCAGAGGGGGAAGTGGTCACTAGAATGGAGGTCAGCTGCAGCCTCCCACAGAGCAGAATCCGCGAGTGCAGGAGAGCAAAAGGAAAGGTCAATAGCCGATGACGATCCGGAAGCAGTACAGAAATGAGTGGGAGCACCAGAGTTGAGGAGGCACAGTTCTTCAGACATCATGACGCTTTCCAGAATGCGACCCCTGGGGCAAGTAGTCGGAGAGCCCCATAAGACATTATGAGCGTTGAAGTCCCCCAGAAGAAGAAATGGGCGAGGGAGTTGGCTAATAAGGTCCGTGAGAGCCTCAGTGTCTATCGCATCCGGAGGTGGTAAATAAACAGAACAGACTGTGAGCCTCCGACCCACAAGAATGTCAACTGCAACTGCTTGCAAGTCGGTGACGAGAGGGAGCTCAGATGAGGGGTGCACATCACGGACAAAAACTGCAACACCACCCTTTGCCCTTTGCCCCGTCAGATCATCTTTTCGATATGCGGTATAGCCGCGTAAAGAAGGAGAATCAGTGGCCCGAAAATGTGTCTCTTGGAGACATAAGCACAAGGGGCACTCTCGTATGAGGAGTTGTAATTCGGCCACATGCGTCCTGAAACCATTCAGGTTCCACTGTAATATGGGAGCCAGTGATCAGGGTGGCTGAACTTTCACCCTGCCTCTGTGCTTTGGAGGAGAGACCGTACTGGCCGGAGATTTATTCCTGGGGCGAGAAGACCGCCCCCGGTCGACATCAATGTCCATAAGATCCGATGACGACCCACGGGAGATGTCAGACAGTACGATGGCATCATCATCGGACCGACGCTGACTAGTCTCCTCAGGTGGCAGAACCTTCAGCTTCTGAGGCTTTGTCTTGGGGGGCTTGGAATGCAGAGCCTTGTCAACAGTTGGAGGTTGACTCGCCTGGGCAGAAGGCGCCATATGGGGGGAGGCTGGAAGTACCTCAATGTCAGCAACCACGGCCTTGTCCGATGTAGCGGGGAGAGCCGCAGATTGCAAAACAACCGCAGCAGCACAAGTGCACTGGCAAGCGCAGGTTTTAGTGCTAACACTAGCAACCTCCGTTTGTGTAGCAACAGTGGCCAGTTGGACCGGTTTTTTGAGAGCGGAAGCGAAAGATGTGGAAAAAACAGGAGGTTGCATGGCCTTAAAGATCTTCTTGGCCTCACCATAGGGGATGCGCTTAGAGGTTTTAATCTCCTGTACCTTCCGCTCTTCGAGATAGATGGGGCAGATCCGGCTCCAGACAGGGTGACTCCCAGAGCAATTCACGCACTTCACAGGCGAGGAACAATCGGCTCCGTCATGGGCAGGCTGACCACATTTACCACACGTGGCTATTCCATTGCACCCCAACGTAGTATGCCCAAAGCGCTGACATTTAAAACAGCGCATTGGGTTGGGGAAATATGGCCGTACGGACAAACGTAAGAACCCCGCTTTAACATGCTCCGGCAGTCTCGGGCAACTGAATGTGAGAATAAACGAGTCAGATTTGACGAGGTCCCCATTGACTCGTTTCATAATGTGCTGCACGTCAACAATTCCTTCGTCAGCCCACTCAGATTTTAGCACGTCTATGGGGATATCCACCAAGTCCCTACACGTCACAACACCCTTACTATAGTTCAAAGTGGAGTGGAGCTCGGTCTCGACAGCGTACTCTCCTAGACAATTTGCTTTCCGAAGGGCAGCGACTTGACGGGAACTAGAAGTTTCAACTAACAGAGTCCCATTGCGCAGTCGCTTTACAGATTTCAGCGTTCCTGCAATGCCCTCAAGACCCTTGTGGATGTAAAAGGGAGAAACCCTCTCAAAGCTACCCTCCTTCCTTTTAATAATCAAAAACACATTCTGATGATCAGCATGCGCTCCGTTACTACATTCTGTTAAATCTCTAGCAACACCAGGCGCTGGAGGACTCGCAGCGCGTAGCCGCTTTTTCGAATGGGTGTGTTTTCCTACCAGCGGCCCACCCAAGCCACTGGTAGGGGGAAAAGTAGAGGTCGAAGGGTCCATTGTGGTCCCACGAGCAGCTAGGGAACTAAAAGTCCGCTCAGACAGAGCCCCGCGTGCCTGAGTAAGCCTTTTACAACTGGGGTGCGGCAGGTGCCCCAGAGGTTGCCCGCTTGCGACTGTTCCACCCCAACAGCCATGCATCTTCTAGGCGCGGAGCACACCGAAAGATTGAGGGGTTTTTATAGAGGTTGGCCTTCCTCGCAATCCAGGCGGTCAAGCCAAGATTACCATTCCCCGCAGCACACAACGTTTCACCGCCGCGCCGTACGGTGGTCGCTGAAGCATGTCCGGGGGTTACGGTGTCAGGGCACTGGCGGCGCAGACCAGTCCCCAGCTCAGGACCCCGGGGTCGCCAAGCCCGTACTCAGCAAGTGAATGCTGAGCCCCTGGGGGCGGGCGTAAGCAGTGTGATCAGTAAATGCAGCTGGCCACAACTCGGCTGCCTTGACCGCATCCTCGAGAGAGCGGGATGTATACAGCCTTTTAATTCTGCTTGATTAATGTCCCGTAAAGTGCGCGAAACCCTATCAGCACAGATGATGATCCAAGTGTCTATCTAATCGAGCTCGCAAATGACAGTGCCGAGTTCTGGGCGTAGTGTATGCTGAGGAATTTGGTCATAGCGAATTGTACAATAAAACTGCCCCCGATCACCATATCATCTATCCTGCCTGGGCATAATTGTGTTAATTCCTCAGTAAAGAACTGAGGAACGTTCACGCCTTTTGTTGGTACCGGACGCTGCGTAATCATTGACGAGGAGTATCTCTGGGATTATAAGAGCCATGCCCCTGGCATTTGATAGGTAACTTATATCGGTCGCTATTAAACTTTCTTTGAAAAGTTTTGCGGGGCCACTGCCTGTATCCAACGCATGTGATACGCGTGTCGTGCATCCAGAGATGTCCTGGAAGCCAAGAATGTATATTTCCTGCAATAAGGCCACCTCAGTGTCGGCTGAATAAAGTGTGTCGCGTAACAATGCAAGATTCTCGCGCAACTGGATGATATTGATGTTAATCTTCACGAATCGACATGACTGTCGTTCGCCCTCGACGGCAGCGTCAGTCATCGGTGCACCCGGTGGCGACAGGTTCGCTCACCCGCACGCCACCCTGACGTTACCATTACCATGTTGTCCGCAGGAGATGGGTAGGATGATGTAACTCCCCCTCTTCTGCATGTGGTGTGCCCACCTTAGAGTCGTCCGCCCACGAGTTACTGGAGAGAGGCTGTCGGTGTGGTTCATCGGCTACCAAAGAAGCCCCTCTTGTTACGATTCCTCGCGGCTGCGTCGGTGTTCCATCGCCCCTCCAGCCCCGCACTGGTGTCAGCAAGAAGGAAAGTCCGTCGTGGCAGTTCCTAAGAGTGAGCAGCGTCGGTCGACAACTCCGGAGCACGGACATCCACGACACTGTCTACATCGGTGTGATCGTTTGCCCCTGCCCACAAGAGACAGTCCCGAGACGGCGTGCCTCCGTGCCTCGGCGCCTTCAGAGAGGAAAGTTCGGGTTGGCACGACTCGTGAATCAACATCCAGCCGCTCGTTGTGAGGTGACGATTGCTGTTCAGGTCAATCAGGCGACTCCGTCTGCATAAGGAGGACCGTATGTGGCTCATCAACAGCGTCTTCGCCCGCCTGCGGTGGCAGCATGTCCCGATCCCCGCCGCACGACGTCGCAGATGTACATAAGTAACTGGCAGGATCGATGGAGGAACGTGCTGTGCCGCTTCTCTTGAAGGACTCTTGGCGATCCGCCCCTGCAAATAATCAGAGCGAATGTGACTCTCCTTGCTGCTTCCTGAGCATGTGCCCGGTTGTCCATCGTACGCGATAATTGTACGACATCTCATTTTCATTTTGTTCGTTGCATCTGCTCGGGGCGGACGTCGTAAGCCATCCGTTTAAGTTCGTTGTTGCTCGATTATCTCAGTTTTTTTTCTAATACAGAGGGCAGCTAACCCTCTGACCGAGCACGCTGAGCTACCGTGCCGGCGTCCATCTAAGCCACCAAGGGCACAGAGGATAGCGCGACTGCAGGAATTTACCTCTGGCACGCCTCCTGCGAAATCCACATTGTGCGAATGCACGAACAGTGCCCGAACTCTTACGGGAATCGGCAATGCGCCGTGAGGAATGAGTATAATGGGCGGGGACACAACGAATGTAGTGCGGGACAATACGTTGAGAATGTGGGTTTCGCAGGAGGCGTGCCAGAGATAAATCCCTGTAGTCGCACTATCCTCTGTGCCCTCGGTGGCTCATATGGATAGAGCGTCTGCCATGTAAACAGGAGATCCCGGGTTCGAGTCCCGGTACGGGCCACACATTTTCATCTGCCCCCGTTGACGTATGTCAACGCCTGTAAGCAGCTATGGGTGTTCATTTCATTGCAATATCATTCTAACGAGCTGCATGGTCAGCGATGGTATCTGTTCTTTCGGACATGTCCAAGAGAACAGATACCATATATATATATATATATATATATATATATATATATATATATATATATATATATATTACTTGAGAGGGGGGGATAACGGACTTCGTGGATACCTCAGAAAGTGGCCTTACACCCCTGCCTGCGTGTTCAGCGGTATCAGCGCCGGTAAGTCCATCAAAGTACGTAAACTGTGGTTTGTCGGCAGTGCACTGTTCTTCGTCAATCATCTAAATATTGACTACGCTGGCTGTGTGCTAAAAGTGAATACCAGTTGTGTCCTTTGGATCTAGACGCAGTTCGTCACGCAACAAGTTTTCTACTTCGTGTGCTCGCGGTCTCGGATATTCGGCTTGGAATGTAATCTTGGTAGTGTTCTTCCTAAATGAGTTCGTCATGTCATTGCAGTGAGCTTGTAGTAAGCGTCTCGCGCTCGCGAACGCCACGAGGCCGGCGGGGCGGCGACGACGCGTCCTCGCCGGTCCGTCACTGACGGCCAACTTTGGTCGCAGTAATTCTACCGACGTGGAATTCTTATATTTCGACCGTGTCTACGAGTTCGAATAATGATTTCCAAACGAAGCGAAAGGATGAGTTAAATTGCAATGTATCTTGACAAATACTATATCCTAACTATTGTGTTGCTTCTATTTGCAGTCGTAAACAGCAAGCTGAATCTCCACAAATCGCTGAGATGTGAATATAGGCTCTTCTGAACTTGGGCATTGGTAATGCTCTGTTCTTGGACTCTAAATTATTATTTTGCCTGAATTATTATTTTGCCCCTCATTGTACATTAGTCATAGCAGGACGTCAGGTTTTGCCGGCCTCTGTGGTCGAACGGTTATAGACGCTTCAGTCCGGAAACACGCGGCTGCTACGGTCGCAGGTTCGAGTCCTGCCTCGGGCATAGATGTGTGTGATTTCTTAGGTTAGTTAAGTTTAAGTAGTTCTACGTTCTAGGGTTAAGTCCCATAGTGCTCAGAGCCATTTGAGCCATTTTAATAATATTGTTTACTTTTTTCGCACTCCACGGGGTCAGTAATCGTGTTCTGATGCAACCCCAACTCCAATTGCGAGACGAGCTGCAATAGGTATCCAGGTTGGGGATCCGTGGTGAGAACACACGGATCCAAGTGGTCCCCAAGATTCTCGACTGGTTTTAAATCCTTGGAGTTTGGTGACCTGGTCCTCTTCGAACTACACACGTACACTGCCAACTGTGTGACAAGTTGCATTGTACTGATGATAGATGCAGTGGTGCTGAGGAAAAACGAGCTGCATATAGAAGTCGACACGGTTCACAGTGGTGGATGCATACATGTTATGATCGACTGTGCCTTCCGGAATGACGATATCACCCACGGAAGGCCACGGAAAGATATCCAGGTCATAACGTTGCCCCCCCCCCCCTTCCCCATCACCCCCTCCCCCGCCTGGACCATTCCGATGACTGTTGAAGGGTACCTGCTTTCAGATGTCTCATTCAGATGAAGCGTAAAACGTGATTTACCTGAAAAGGCCACTCGGTGGACGTCCAGTTGCAGTACTGGCGTGCAAACTCCACCCTTCGTCGCCAGTGAATGGCAAACAGCAGTCGCCACGGGCGCAGGAAGCGGGCGCCTACTGCTCAAGCCCACATGTAGCACCGTAGGAGTACGCATTAGGAGTGATTTAAAATGGAATGATCATATAAATTTGATAGTCTGTAAAGCAGATGCCAGACTGAGATTCATTGGAAGAATCTTAAGGAAATGGAATCCGAAAACAAAGGAAGTAGGTTACAGTACGCTTGTTCGCCCACTGCTTGAATACTGCTCAGCAGTGTGGGATCCGTACCAGATAGGGTTGATAGAAGAGATTGAGAAGATCCAACGGAGAGCAGCGCGCTTCGTTACAGGATCATTTAGTAATCGCGAAAGCGATACAGATATGATAAACTCCAGTGGAAGATGGAGAGATGCTCAGTAGCTCGGTACGGGCTTTTAAAGTTTCGAGAACATACTTCACCGAATAGGCAAGCAGTATATTGCTCCCTCCTACGTATATCTCTCGAAGAGACCATGAGGATAAAGTCAGAGAGATTAGAGCCCAAACAGAAGCATACCGACAGTCTTTCTTTCCACGAACAATACGAGACTGTAATAGAAAGGGAGAACCGATAGTGGTACTCAGGGTACCCTCCGCCACACACCGTCAGGTGGCTGCATGGTATGGATGTAGATGTAGATGTAGATTATGTCAACGACTGGCAAAGGTCCCGAGTTCGAGTCTCGGTCTGGCACATAGTTTTAATCTGTCAGGAAGTTTCAACGACTGTATTGTTTTCCGCTTCCCTTGACATCTTTCATGTACCCTCCACTGCCACTGCTGCGGCGTGCTGTCTGTGAGTGATTATTGCACGCTGACGTCAGACTTAGGCAGTGGTCACGTGGACTGTCTACATACAGACCATGCACGCCACTGAGCGAGGTGGCGCAGTGGTTAGCACACTGGACTCGCTTTCGGGGGATGACGGTTCAAACCCGTGTCCGGCCATCCTGATTTAGGTTTTCCGTGTTTTCCCTACATCGCTTCACACAGATGCCGGGATGGTTCCTTCGAAAGGGCACGGCCGATTTCCTTCCCTATCCTTCCCTAATTCGTGCTTGTGCTCTGCCTCCACCACGCTTGCGTGTGACACCAACTGAGCCGTGCTGCGGTCACGTTGGTGCTGTTCTACAACGTACAGTTTTCGCCCTCTGTTTGAGGCCAGACGGTATCGTTTAGTTGGCACGGTTGAGTTTGTTTGTCAGCTTCTCGTGTTGACTGGCGCCACTCGGTTTCGCAAGGGTTGCATGCCAGCTAGTGGCAGCTGCGGCTGTTATCGATATGTAGTAACTGTTGCCCCATCTTTGGGGCGACGTCGTTGGTTTTCTGGGTCGTGTGAGTTGGCCAGTTCGGTTGGGGACTCAGGAGGAGCCAGGCCCGCACAGTGCCAGAACACGTCGGGGCCGCTGGCGGTACGCATGGACTGCCGGATGGAAGGGCTGTGTTCACGAGGGAGTACGACCTCGTCGTAAACCGGATCCAGCAAGCTTTAAGGTCAGTGCATTTCAATCCATGTACAGAAACCTCCACCAATGTGATATCTCGCGATTCTCCAGTGACTTGGGTTCGTGTTGCTGCTCGTGGTTTCGCCGACGCGAAGAGTAGCGAGTGGAGTGCTTGGGAAAGGCAGATCTGATTAGCTTCTTATTACTATTTACTGCGTTCAACTTGTTACAATTTGTTAAGTTCAACAAACGGTAATTTTTTTTGCCTGGTGGCCGCTAACGTCCCAGTTACCTACCCTGGGGGTTAGTGTGCGTAACGGCAGTGTAAGTTTCCTCGCCTTTCCTCTGCTGTCCAGTAAAGCGCGTAGTTTTGGAAGTTTTCTTGATCGTAGGCCGGCTGGTGATTCTTCTACTCCGGTTGTAGTGATTGCTTTCTCGTTCCGGGGGCTCTAAACACAGTATTCTGGGGACGTAATACAGACTGCCGGTTCCAGCTTTGGCGTATTGTTCCATCGTTGAATTTGGTTTATCAGACGTCAGGTAGCTTCACCAAAATTACCATTAGTCATTCGTCTGAATTACCATCTCGTGAAGTGAATGCAACTCTTGGCTGTCAATCTCATCGCTCGCGAAAGTGTTTGTTGCCGGAGCTTCTCTGAGGTCGATTCCTGGAGCACCGTCTGTGGCCCCTTGGTTCTTGTAAGACATGTGTGTTCCAAAAGGACTGATGGCCAATAGTTCTGTGTTACGCTCCTTCAGCCCACGCCTTCTGCGGGTATAATCTGCCTCAGTACCCATTAGGGAACTTATGTACTGGTCCTTGTGTTTTAGTATTGTATTATTTACTACAATACCTTGTAATGCCTACATTAGAGGTTATATATGTCTACTTAATAGTTCTGGTCACCTTCTGGAATAAATCTAGCAGTGTAGTGTTCAGTGGTTGGTTAACATTGAAAGCGTTGTTTTTTAATTAACCTTTGCTATTGTATTTGCTGTTTTACAGCAGATTTCTAAACTTTTTATATTATTGCCGTTCCTGGCGTGATTGCGGCCATCTGCCTTAAAATTCTAATTTGTCATTCCTGGCCTCTGATGCCTTCTGCTGTGTTTGTGGCGACTTACCTTTAATATTCCAATACCAGTAAGTTGTGAATTGCAGCTAGTTCTTATACAATTCTTAATATATTGCCATTCCTGGCGTGTAAGACTTTCTGCCCAGATCACAGTGGCTTGCTTTTAAAACATTATCTGCTGTATCTGTATTTAATGGTGATTTGCTAAATTCTAACACACTGAAAACTCTTTTTTAGACAGTTGTTTACTTCTTCATTATTAACGTGTGTTATTTTTTATTTATTGTTGAGTATGGAATTACTGGTTTAAAATAAATTGTGTATAACGGCCCCGTCCACAAGCGTAACCAAATCCTGCTTTCTCTTGCCTAGCAGGTTTCACCAATAACTAACAACGTAAGCCACATGAAGGGGAACGGAACAAAATCGGCAGATGTAAAGGTAATATGCAGAGTACCACAGGGACGTGTTATAGCACCGTTGCTGTTTACACTATATATATATAAGCGTGGGATGCCTTTCAAGGCTATTCGCAGATGATGCAGTTGTCTATACCATAGTTGCAACGCCACAAGATGGTACGAATTTGCATAACGACCTGCACAGATTCGATGAGTGGTGCAGGCGCTGACCGTTGACCCTGAACGTAAATAAATGTAACATTGCATATAAGTAGGAAAAGAAATCCGCAACTACACAGCTATACCATTGATGACAAGCACCTGGAAATAGCATATGCCGTAAAATATCCGATAGGCGTAACTATCCAAAGCGACCTTAAGTGGTATGACCACGTAAAAGAAATAATGGGAAAAGCAGACACCAGACTCCTATTTCCTTACGATTCTTGCGATCAGTCTAACTCAGCAACGAACGAAGTGGTTTATAAGGCGCTTGTTCGCCCGATTCTTGAGTATTGTCCATCCATCTGGGATCCCTGTCAGTTAGGACAGAAGTTCCAAAGAAGAGCGGCGCGTTTCGTCACGGGATCGTTTAGCTGGCGAGAGACCATCACGGAGATGCTAAACAAACTCCACTGGCAGACGTTACAAAAGAGGCGTTGTGCATCACGGAGAGATTTACTACTGAAATTTCGGGACAGCACTTTTCAGGAGGAGTCGGACAACATATTACTTCCCTCCACATACCACGCGGAGAAAATTACAGATCTTAGAGCCAATACAGAGGTTTACAGTCAATCATTCTGCCCACGCAGTATTCGCGAGTGGAACAGGGCTGGAGGGATCAGATAGTAGTACCGTAAGTACCCCCCGTCACACACAATTAGGTGGCTTGCGCAGTATGATGTAGACGTAGACGAAAATCTGAGTTTCTATCATTAAACACGATGTGAAGAGGAGCTGACATTTGCAGTTATTCTCATTTGTAATTAAAATCAAGCACTCATTTTAACAACTGAACGAATTATATTAGTATTACTCTTGTAATACGTAGTTAGTGTAATTTTTACGAAATTCGTAGTTTTAATGCGATTATTAAAGTTTTTACATCTGGCCAGGTGAAACGTATTGACAGTCCTTTTTACAGGCGACACAGCTACAGTTCTACAATGATTTCCTGGTTCTTGTTTCATTATGGGCCATTTAGTTCACTGCTTCCGCAACAGAAGAAGAGAGAATGTTAGTTTGGCAGGAAGAATAGTTTCCTGACGATTCCTGAAAAATGTTTTTCACCCTTTTGTAACAAATGAGTCTCCGTTTCTGTCCACAGCGTCTGGTTCTTACACAAAAGGAGCGTTTATGTTTTACGACTTTTACTTACTCCAATACATACACGGAAACATCATGAAGATAAGGTCTTCATATAAGGGTTGATCAAAATGTTTCTGTTCGAAGGCCGTACAATCCAGAAACGATATTTCAATCCGGCGAAATCCCCGTCAGCATTGAGGTACTCGCCCCATCGGTGCACCATGTTGATGAAACACGGTGTCCTGCTGCGTGAAGAAGTCCGTTGCTGCGTGCTACACATCGTCCATCCTTCAGTGGCTTTTCTGAAGGGACGAAAGGTATGACAATCACATGGGGCAGAGATCAGTAGTTGGCACAAATGCGTCACGGCATGTGCAATGTGGAGACGTACGTTATCGTGAAGCACCAGCAGCCCTTAGCGCACGCATTCTTCATTCTCTGAAGGGCGTCAACCGCTGCTTATCCTTCGGCAGTGAAGGAAACAATAACAGCACGTTGGTCCCTTTTCAACGCATTTGGTAATATGCCACGTTTAGACATTTACCGGACACACGTCGGATAGAAAGGGATACCACACTAATCCCTTGCCTGCATCATACTGTTTATATACCCACATATAAGTCAAGTTACGTTATATATATGCTGCAGCAACGCCCTAAAACGGAACTTTTTGGTCGACTCATATTATACAGAGTGTTACAAAAAGGTAAGGCCAAACTTTCAGGAAACATTCCTCACACACAAATAAAGAAAAGACCTTATGTGGACATCTGTCCGGAAACGCTTAATTTCCATGTTAGAGTTCATTTTAGTTTCGTACTTCCTCTATTCACCGCCATGATTTCATACGGGATACTGTGCTGTTCGAACACGTGCCTTTACAAGTACGACACAACATGTGGTTCATGCAATATGGAGTTCCTGCACATTTCAGTCGAAGTGTTCGTACGCTTCTCAACAACAGATTCGGTGACCGATGGATTGGTAGAAGCGGACCAATTGCATGGCCTCCACGCTCTCCTGACCTCAACCCTCTTGACTTTCATTTATGGGGGCATTTGAAAGCTCTTGTCTACCAAATATACAGACTCTTCGTGCTCGAATTGCGGACGACTGTGATACAATACGCCATTCTCCAGGGCTGCATCAGCGCACCAGGGATTCCATGCGACGGAGGGTGGATGCATGTATCCTCGCTAACGGAGGTTATTTTGAACATTTCCTGTAACAAAGTGTTTGAAGGTACGCTGGTACGTTCTGTTGCTGTGTGTTTCCATTCCATGTTTAATGTGATTTGAAGAGAAGTAATAAAATGAGCTCTAACATGGAAAGTAAGCGTTTCCGGACACATGTCCACATAATATATAATCTTTCTTTGTGTGTGATGAATGTTTCCTGAAAGTTTGGCCGTACCTTTCTGTAACACCCTGTATATATTATACAACGTTCATTATGGAGCAAACCTTCTAATGAGTTACATATTAACATGTTGTCGTCTTACGATCCTCGTCATTCCCGGAGTTTTAGATCTGAGTACCAACATAGCAATTTCCAAGCCGTGTAAATATCTCTACAAGCACTGTGAAATACTGAAATTTATTCCTGAAATTCAACTTAACTGTAAAAGGTATAGATGTACTACCGATGCGACATTTGAAAATCTGATACCAGGGCTGGCATAAATTTGTTTACAAGGTGTACAACTTTGCTTCCCCCGTTTTTCCCCAACATTTGAGGCTTTAGAGAAAAAAATTGATTACACTTGTATCATTCAAGGTATTTTCGACCGGTAGCCAATACGTTCTCCCATCTTTCGGGCACTGTACGAATCCAGCGTCGAAAAAGTTGTTCATCTTTTGTAACGTTCCAAGAATAGATCCAATTTCCTACTTCTTCACGAGTTCAGAACTTTTCGTCAGCCAGGCCATGCGCCATTGATCTAAACAGGTGATAGAGGGAGCAATGTGTGAAGAATACGGCGAGTGGGGTAGGACCTCCCATTTTAACGTTTCCTAGTACATTTTGACCTCCTTTACAACGTGGGTCGAGGGTTGTCGTGCTGCAAAATCACTTTATCGTGCCTCTCGCTCTATTGCGGCCGTTTCTCTTTAAATGCTCTGCTCAAACGCATTAACTGCGTTCGATAACGAGCACCTGTGATTGTTTCACTTGATTTTAACACCTCATACTGCACCACACGACGCCGAGCTGGTTCCACCAAATGCAGAGCATGATCTCGGAGTCGTGAATATTCGGTTTGGACGAGATATCCCCATGATTTTCTGCCTTTAGGTTATCGTAATGACCCCATTTTTCGTCCCCGGTCACAATGCGATGCAGATCCCTTCCGTTTTTGTCTCTGAAGCAACTATTCACACAAAAACGCCGTTCAACATCTCTCGGTTTCAGTTCACAGGGGATCCACGTTCTTTCTTTCTGAATCGTGCCCATAGCCTTGAGACGTTTTGAAATATCTTGCTGTGTCACTCCCACTAATCGTGCCAATTCTTCTTAAGTTTGACGAGAGTCTTCACTCAGCAATGCCTCCGATTCTGCATCTTCGAAAACATTCTCTATTCCACCACTATGCCGGTCTAAGACGTTAAAATCACCGCTCTTGAATCGTTGAAACCACTCACGCAACATTCTTTCACTAATAGCGTCCTTACCATACGTGCTTGAGAACATTCGATGAGACTCGCCGCTGTTTTGTTCATACTGAAACAAAACAGTAACACCTCCCGCAAATGACGAGAATTAGGATCGTAAACTGACTTTATTACGCAGACACAAATCGACTAATGTCTGAATGAGGTTATGTTGACCGAGGTCAAGGCTACCTGCCTGACGTCTGCGATCTGTTTCTCTCGACCGCTACTTATCGTTGCCGCCACCTATCGGCAAACGGCGGAAGCAAAGTTGAACACCTTATATATTACAGTTAAGTTGAATTTAAGAACTAAGTTTCTGTGTTTGAAACTGTAGTTCGTCATCAAATATGAATTCAGAAATATTTTTGCTGCTTTGACGTTTAGCTTAAAATTATATTTTCAAAATAAGGGTCCAACCATTCCTTCGCACTTCAACTGTGGGAGAACCGTAACCAGAGTTAAGATTACTCAAGTACGGTGAACAGGAAACAGTAAAAAAGAAAAGACCTTGTAATTTATTTTTCATATTTCATTAATATCTGCAGGTACTTTTACGAAATAGACATTTGATAACCCTTATCAATCAGTTTCCAATTGTAACTGCTAGGTTCCAGATTTTCATTATGTGAGTATGTGATCCTTACGGAAGCTTGTACAAGACTCGAGAATAAACTATCGGTAGTAGACAGTGGGGAGCGAGATTGTCGCGCAGTGCGGATACTAGTTGAAAATAACATGTGGAGTGGATTCTGACCGACCGCAGGAGAACAGTGACATTGCATTGCATTGTATTGTATGTTAACCGGGGACCTAGAAACGACGGAGAGGCTCCGTCCCGGCCGCAGCCGCAGTGGTTCACAACCCCACGACGACTACCGCAGTCCACTTCACCGCTCCGCCGCCCCACACCGAACCCAGGGTTATTGTGCGGTTCGGCCCCTGAAGGACCTCCCAGGGAACGTCTCGCACCAGACGAGTGTAGCCCCTATGTTTGCGTGGTAGAGTAATGGTGATGTACGCGTACGTGGAGAACTGTTTTGCGCAGTAATCGCCGACATAGTGTAGCTGAGGCGGAATAAGAGGAACCAGCCCGCATTCGCCGAGGCAGACGGAAAGCCGCCTGAAAACCATCCACAGACTGGCCGGCTCACCGGACCTCGACACAAGTCCGCCGGGCGGATTCGTGCCGGGGACCAGGCGCTCCTTCCCGCCCGAAGACGTGCGTGAGACCGCACGGCCAACCGGGCGGGCGAACACTGACATAGTTGGATTAAAGTTTACATTGTCACGGTGAATTAAATACGTTAGGTCGTCTACTCGCAGTTGAAACAATTTTGGAGTAATATTAATAATGACAGCACGAAACAGATTAGTAACTGCAATGCTGTCGGCAATAAAGCTAACATGACACAAATCGAAACTCAGAGTTAGTTTGATGGATATCAGAAATCAAACTTGACAGTGCCGCCCATGACTTGAGTTGGGAACTGTCGCACAGCTCGAACTCTGGCTGTGTCGATTGGCTAGGGTATGAGAGAGTGCTGCAATTAGGTGCCAAACTGATTCTTATAAAACGGATCCAATCCCCGCGAGTAACCCTTTCGCTACGATGAACTTCTGTAGAAGTCGGGAGCGAATGTGGCGCTCAACCGGTGGACTGGTGCAGCAGTTCCGCTTCGCGTCATACTTCTCCGCTTCACTACGCTCGACTTGTGTGGAAGCTTGACCTATGCACCATCTAGCGGCTTTGTTCAACGTCTGTAGTTAACAACAGTCGCTAGATGCAGTTGCAATCACTTTCAAAGTGTTTGTTTCGCTCATTTCCCGCCTTGATTCTGATCTGAAGTGACGTGTTGTTAACTTCAGTTTCTACTAGAAGTGATATGGCAGGTAAGCGATATACTGTGGATGAAACTCTTTCTCTCATACTGGATAGTGACTCTGAAGATGAAAGGGAATCATCGTCCGAATCTGACGATTAATATGGAACACTTATGAGTGATTTGTATAAATCTTGCCTAATAAATATATAGTACAAAGTCCAAAACTGGCGACAGCACTACGAGTGTGAAAGCAGGACAGAGCAGAGCTGCATTGCGCGCAAAAAATGCGGCGTGCAGCGGGCACTGGTGCTCGGCCACAGCGCACGGCGCCGGCATCAAAGGCTGAATATGAACGGCACTCACACAACGCACCAAACACACCACAAAGTTAATCCTTTTCTCAACATTCATTCCTACGGTACCATTTTTCTGGCAATTTTTGAAGCAGTACATATACACGTGAACTAATATTTAATGCGGATAACAAAACTGTCATGTTACAATTATGCATGTAATAGATATTTTTAACGGAATTCGTGTACGTCTCCAATGTAACTACACTTTTTAGTTTCTGTGATGTGTAAAGTGTAAAACTAACTTGCAGAGACGTTAATCAGCCACACTCAAACTAAATTGGAGTACCGAATAAAATAGTAGAAGTAGACGAATCTTATATATATTAGACGAAAGAACCAGAGAGGACGGCCTTCTAAAAGTGAAGTAGATCATATTTGGGTTATCGGTGGAACAGAAAGGGTGTCCAAATAAAATGGCTCTGAGCGCTATGGGACTTAACATCTATGGTAATCAGTCCCCTAGAACTTAGAACTACTTAAACCTAACTAACCTAAGGACATCACACAACACCCAGCCATCACGAGGCAGAGAAAATCCCTGACCCCGCCGGGAATCGAACTCGGGAACCCGGGCGTGGAAAGCGAGAACGCTACCGCACGACCACGAGATGCGGGCAAAGAGAGTACCGCAAGTGTTGTGAGGGTATTGTCCCGAGACAAGTTGAGTTTAATCGGTCTCATAAAACACTTCATACTGCCTCTAACAAAAGTAATCACACAAGATTTTAGTCGTACCAGACTCTGAAGGCTGAAGGGTTCTACCACGAATTTGTGAACCACTCTAGCGTCTTCCAAAGAGACGAACTCCACAGTGTCCACACCCAGAATATAGAACGGCTGTGGAAGTCTGTCAAGTCTCCCATAAAAAGAGAATGGCGTCCAGGACAGAGGAACGGACTGTACTCCTTCCAGTACCTGTACTTCCACAACTTGGCGTTTGCAGGGAAAAGTCGATGCATGCGACACTCTTCCGATATTCCTGCGCGATATTGGCAGAGTTTATCCTGGCCACAGGAAAATGGAATTGCCCCTGTACTTTATACATCACACGGTCTGTTACAAGACGATAACACCAACGACGAGTAAGGTAAGTCGTCTCCTTTGAATTTACAAATGCTTCTCCAACACTTTTCTTTGGTCGTTTTTGTAGTGACAACTTGAAACATACTCATAACGCCCGCCACGAGACTTCCGTAATCGATTTACTATCGCACGTTCGATATGTATCGTTTGGACCCCACCAACTTCGATAGGCAATCATTCTTGGGAATTACCAAAATTTCAGTATCTGTGCACATACCGGAGACGTCAATATATGAATCTATTTTATACACAAAAATTAGGGCTAACATCCTGAGCAGTGAATCTGACAGACTATATTTTATTTTTCAGATCAGCAAAATTTTATGGAGAAGGTCTGTACACGGCATATAATCTGATATAACAACTAGCATTTTTCTATTATTGCAGTTAATGGTGCCGAATTTAGCGCACGGTCTGTCAAAGATCATTATAAACAGTCAGCTACTCAGCGAGGAAGGCTTTCCGTTGAGATGTCAGTGAGGAAGAAGTTCACCTGAGAAAGTAAGTCATCGTTCTTTTCGTTGTCTAAACAAAACTGTTGCACCCATCGTATGAAAAACAAAGAACAGATACGTAGATGCCCTACACAGAGTTATCATCAATTATCGAAAAGCTTACTGAAGGCTTACAATAAATATTAACTAGATGACGTGAAGTGTTAAAAGTACAACAAAAAAGACAGTTTCAACACAGGAATGTAGACCGTCACTATTGTGTTTTAATTTAACGGTATTTCTCGCAGCTGTTACTGAGTAAATGATTTAGATTTATTTGATAATTCGCGTTACTCGACTGGAAGCTATCAATTTAATTTTGTGATTTTCTCGTGTTACATTAGTTGTGTGATGAAGGCGTTGTATGAGAGTTTGATTTATTGGTGACAGACAATGATAGTTCAGTCTAGCTAAACGAATCACGATGCACTAAAGTACGATTCTTTCCTTTTTTGGCAGTATAGACTTGGTGGATCGAATATTAACACTCGATTGCAGCCCAAGTTGCAAAGAAGACGTGTGTGAAGTATAAAAGCGTATGTATATTGAACAATTGTTACCAGTAAGCTGGTTTGTTAATCGTTTTAGTTCAAAATTAATTGTTGACAACTTAAATTTTGTTAAACTGTCTCGGGAGGGTGCAGTACATGAGTGGCAGAAGACGCAGTTGAACCAAAAATGGATCCATACCTGAAGCGAAAAAAATTAGTTGACAAGTTGAGAGACTGTGTAGATGATATAACCTGAAAACGGAAGAAAATGGACTCTTTAATAGTTTATAAGTTACATAGCCACTTTTGTATCGGAATATTTAAACAACTCCACAAAATATATAAAAGAGTGTCTGTGTCGATGATTACTCATTAACAATGAGCGTTTTAATAAAATACCAGCGCGAAAATAATGAGTAATGAAAGAGAGACTGACGACACACATGAAATACTTCCACTTTTAACTGAGTAAGCTTGGTGTCCGCCATTATAAGTGATGCTCGCTAACTTTCCATTACCTTTCATGTGTTCTTGTAGCTTTATAACTGCACCACGTGCTGCATTAGTTTGGCAGCCAGTGGACATCTTTTTATATTTTTTTTTACGTTACGTAGGGTGTTTACGTTTACATAATAGGTATTTTCTCGTTAGCTAATATACATTAAACCATATTATCGATCCGTACTTTTACTGTATGCCTGTAGTCAACTAACTTTAATGCCACCTAATAATAATAAAATATATTTTGGGTTCTATGTTTTTATGGGTGATGGGCTGTTTAGGCTCTTTGAATAAGACCAGTGTACGACTAGCGCAATAATTTCATTTCTTTGTTATGTTATACGTGGAACTGTTTCATGTTTGACTAACATATTCAAACAGAAAGATTTTAAACAAAACGAGCTTTGGTCACCACTTTTATACTGTCAATCATACTATTAAAAAACTACATCGAACATGCCATTGTGTTAAAATCCTATATCGATCCGATGTGACAACATATAAAACTAACTGACAAGTTCATTTGTAAAATGAAATGAAATGTCGTGTGACGAGGTCCTCCAGTCGGGTAGACCGTTCGCCTGATGCAAGTCTTTCGATTTGACGCCACTTCGGCGACTTGCGCGTCGATGAGGATGAAATGATGATGATTAGGACAACACAATACCCAGTCCCTGAGCGGAGAAAATCTCCGACCCAGCCGGGAATCGAACCCGGGCCCTTTGGATTGACAGTCTGTCGCGCTGACCACTATTTTTTAATTTTTATTTTTATTTCTTTTAACAGTAAGGAACAGAAAACTAGTAAGTGCACTCGTTGCGTCGAGTTGGGGACGCACGTAACTAAAACCATACTAATAGTTGTAGAAAAGGGCATAAAGAAAGAGAGCAAAGTGCGGGGCGAAGGAAACCATGAAACAAAACTGAAGGGTGGAATCCATACCACCATTAACCAGTGCTACATCTTGCACCGGATGGGAAAACTAAAACTGCGAAGACCTTTTCGCACCGGGGACAAAAAGAGGAAATGGGAAAAATACTGCTACAGAGTGTGAGGGTTCCCAACGAAACTCTCCATCTGCTGTATCATCCAGGTATGACTTCTTGTAATGATGAAAGTAGATCCCACCTTGTACCGTGTAGTGTTCTATTATCGTATTGTAATTTTAGCTTCTCTTACCCGTGATGTTCCAGCTACGTGGAGGGTCGTGGAACGCACTCCACAAAAAATTGGAAAAATATTGTCGATACTCTGGGTTACGGAGGATCTTGCAATGCCGTTCCTGCAAATAGTTCCAAAAGTCTAAAGTGTCCTTAGTGCCGTCTTGAAACAAATAGTGCACTGCATGTCCACGAAGCCACGTCGTTGCATTAGTTTTAGTGCGTGGGTAATACGTTTCATCCGGGTATAAGATAGTCTTGGGGTCGATATGATGCGGCGTTACCCGAAGGAAGTATGCTGACATTTGCCTCACTAAGTGCCACACTGCTGTAGACTCGCCACAGCTAAGACGGTGTTCATCGTTGTCTTGAACGCCACAGCTCGTTCACATGGGTGAGTCTACCATGTGGATCGCATGAAGCCTTGATCTGGTCACCTGATTACCGTTGATAGTGATATACCACATCGCCGTGACGTCAGTGTCTAGTGTTACGTGGTGAATTGTCCTCAACACTACTCGCTAGTTGACGTTTGGGTGCTTCCTCTCCACGACGTTATCGGGTCGTCCACGTTGCAGGACCCTACAAACAGTCTTTGCCGTCGCCAGTTGAGTCGCTGGTAAGGATAGTCGAACGTAACTGAGTTCGAGGTAAAAGACACCGATGTAGAAGAGCGAAGAGGGGACGTGGTGTATTGGCACAGGCGGCAACAGGGAGGGCGGTGCTAGTTCTTCTATTAACAAACTGGTCAGACTGTCCGGACGGCGGTGCCATAGTTTGACTAATGTGCTGACAAATAGGGCGACCCCTTTGTCATAAACGTGATAAAGGCCAAGCCCTCCCCGATCCGGGGGAAGGGTGAGAGTCTCATATTTGATCTTGAAAAGCATTCCAGAACTCACGAAGGACCCAAAAGCCGCAAGTATACGGCGAGCTAACATCACCGGTATAGGTAATATCTGGGCGTAGTGCGGAATGCGTGACGCTAAATGTGTGTTGACATACTGGGTCCGTTGGACGATATCCAGGGCTCGTAGGCGGTTGTTGGCAATTCCAGTCCGAACATTTCGTAAAAGCCTTCCAAAGTTGTGAGCAGCGGTCCGTCGTATATCGTCTGTAAAATCAATGCCGAGACATTTCAAACTATCACTGAGCTGTAAGGGGGTGACACTGTTCTCAGACAATCCGACCCCGATGTTCATCGCCACCAATTTTGCGACGTTGATACGACTACCAGTGGCCATGCCATATTTCGCTATCCAAGTTAGTGCGCTAGCGGTGTCGTCACCGTTGCGGATGACAATCACCAGGTCGTCAGCGTACGCTTTACATCGGAAAGTGTGGCCTCGTAACGTCATACCCGTTAGTCGTTGGCGCAGGCCGCAGAGGAGAGGTTCTGTGGCCACAGCGTAAAGTATAAGTGGACAGAGGGCAGCTTTGGCGTATCGATCGAGAAATGGTGAGGGGCTGCGTAGGTCGGCCGTTGACTATCACCTTGGACGTTGCGCCGCGGAGTAGTCGCATGACGACAGTGACGAATGGCTGTGGGTACCGCATATGTTGGAGGACCGCTTCCAAATAGTTGTGGTCGAAAGCTTGACTAAAATCGATGGTCGCCAGTGCACCCTTCAGACTACATGCCCTCGCCAGTGAGATCAAGTCACGATATTCGCTGAGTGCCGTTTGAATATTATTGTCGCCTCCCAATGACGTCTGACCGGGTGAGATAACATTGCGTAGGGTCTGGCGTATCCGCGCCGCCAACAGTCGAGAAAAGATCTTAAAGTCGCAGTTCAATAGCGTCAACGGGCGGTAGTCCTGCAGTCGTGAGCCACCGGACGGTTTGTGAATAGGAATAATCATCCCTTCCACAAGCGCCGCAGGGAGCGGCACGTCCGGGGATAGTAGTTCGCGACAGATGTCCGTCCATCGGGAGGCTAATAAATATTGAAAAGTCCGGTAAAATTCCAAGGGGAGCCCATCAGGACCCGGAGACTTGTTGACAGCCCCTTTTCTAATGGCGTTGATCACTTCTTCTTCTGTAATTTCTTCCATCAAGGCCGCTTCTATTACCGGGGTGACGGTGCTGTAAATCGTCTGAGAGACGTCCTCCAGTGCTGTCGGATCAGGGGTCTGAGCGGAATTGAGCTGGGATTAATGATTGTAGAACGCTGTGTTTATGTCTTGTTGCGTGGTGAGGCGATGACCGTCCTCCGTGTCGATGAAGCGTATCAGCGCTCGTTGGCGTCGTTTACGTTCACGAAGGACGTGGAACATTGACGGGCGTTCGCTAGATATCCGATCCTGCGTCCTCGAGCGGATGACTACCCCCTCTAGGTGGCGTCGCATATGAACGAGAATATGAGCCTTAGCACGGTGGACCGCCGTTTGTCGTTCCGGAGACGGCGCCATAGTATCGCAGTCGCGCAGGACCCGGAAGTAAAAGTCGAGTGTATGACTTCGCCAAGTAGCGTGGTCGCGACCGTAGGTTATCAACGTTCGCCTCAGTGACGGTTTGGCGCAGTCCAACCACCAGCGGATCGTTGTGGGATATGCACGGAGGGGATTTTCACACGAATGCCACGTATCCTCAACGGCTTGGCGGCAATCCGGGTACGTCAGGTGAGCGATGTTTAATTTCCACGGGCTGCGGCTTCTCCAAACTTGTTGCCGCCGCAGGGTGACGGCACAAATGTAAGCTGAGTGGTCCGAGAATGCTGCAGGCCACAGTTCCGCATCTTGTGTTCCAGCGGCGAGAGAGCGTCAGACATAAATCCTGTCGATACGACTGGAAGAGTGACTCGTGAAGTGCGTGAATCCCGGTCGTTGGCTGTGAAGATGTTCCCAAGTGTCCACCATCTGCAGGTCTCGAATTAGCGTCTCCAGTTCCGGGCAAGGATTATGTCGTGGGAGTTGGTCTTTGGGCGCCAGTACGCAATTTTAGTCACCTCCAAACAACAGATGGACGTGGGGGCCTTGGAAGAGCGGGGCGACGTCTTCCGCAAAGAATCGTGAACGTTCGCGACGTTTGTCCGTCCCGGAAGGTGCGTAGATATTGATAAGGCGGACACCCTGTACTGTGAGTGCCGTTCCTCTTGCCCCAGGCAGAAACAGGATATCGTCTGCCACTACCCCTTCCCGAAGAAGTACAGCGACACCACTGCCTTTTGGGGAAGCTGGAGAGACGCAAGCATCGTAACCGTACATGTCTGGGAAGTCGTCGACGTACACTTCCTGGAGGAGGGCTATGTCGATGGAAGCCGAGTTCAACATATCCTGAAGCAATGATAACTTAGCGCGCGTCCGTATAGTGTTGATGTTTATATTTGCAATGCGATAAGTTTGAGGTCTATCCACAGCATCTGTGTTGGCCATCAGTACCCCTGTAAGGCTGTCTCGTCACTCTACCTAATGGCGGGAAAGGGTCAGCACTGGTGGGATAAATTTCCCCCCGTGTCGTCCGACACGATGGGCAGGGAGTGTGCCTCACAGTCGTCTGCCCAGTCGCCATGAAATACCATCGGCTGTTGGTGGCTGTTAGTGGCTGCTGTGGCACTCGGCGCTGACTCCATCGGCTCTTCTGGCTGGGAATCGGCAGCGGCTGTCTGCTTGTGATCCTGCTGTTCTGTGGGGTCGGAGGGGCTGAAGCCGTCACCACGGCGATCTGTTGAGTTTGAAGTTACAGCGGCCTCTGTACCGCCGGTACCGTCGTCGGAATTTCCACAGTCCATGGCAGACGATTGCTGCAAACACTCGTCCGATGGAGCACGCCGCCGTCTCTTGTATTTTCGCGGGGAACGCTGTTTACGGACGTGTGCTTCAGTATCTGAATGTGGGTAGATTTCTTCAGCTGCTCCGGTGTCTGGAAGAAAAGCTGCTGTCGGCACAACCCGTGGGTCAATGTCCATCCTGGCATCTACGCCTTCTTGCAAGGTCGGTCGGTGATTATCTTCAGGTGGGGGTGCCGGATCCTGTACTGCAGAAGCCATTATGTTCTCTCCATCGAGGGCGGTTATCGGACTAATGTCGTCAGCAGCGGTAAAGGTTGCTGCCCGTGTAACTTCGGCGTAATTGAGAGGAAGGGTCGTCACCGTAGAAGGAGTCATAGATTCACCTGTCGGGATTTGAGTAAGCCGTCGTCGGAGTCAATCCGAACGGACGTGCCCTACTTGGCCACAACCAGAGCAAGTGCGTGGCTGACCGTCATACATAATGATCGCCCTACATCCGCCGATGACAGATATGACGGAACATGTTTGGTCAATTCAATTTTAATCTGTCGTACCCCGTTAAGAACGGGGTACGTTGTAAAGGTGGTCCATTTTTCGGCCATATGGCTGATTACTCTGCCGTTGGGCTGGAAAGCCGCGGTGACTACGTCCAGTGGTACTTCAAAAGGGAGTTCGAAGACGCGTATCGTACGTAGGCCAAGCCCAGCGTGATCGATAGAGACCGCCCGAATATGGCCATCAGAATGTTTGAATTTAAGACCGTTGGCATGTGCGCTCACGATTCTGTTGCACACCTCGTCACTTACTAGCTTGACGTAGACAACACTGCTCGTGATAGAGAGATGGATACCAATTACGTCTCGCGGGTCAATTTTAACGTCGTCATGAAGGAAACGTTCCACTTCAAAAGCTCGCGGTCGTGCATTATCGGGTTGAAAACTGATCTTGATGGTGGTTTGTCTGTATGAATGTGCCATGTTCCGTCGGTAGTGATGGACGCTAAACTAGCGACAACGCAGTAGTAAACAACTACGAGCACTCGCGACCGCGCGGACGGGACGTAAACAAGACGTCCTCGCCACAGCGCTGCGGAAAGCAGACTGAATCAGCTACCGGGGGCGGACCATTTGTATAAGATTTAGTCATCACAAAATTTCTGATATATGTGCAACCTACACGACACTTGGTGAAATGCACATGTGAGCATTCTTCGTTTTCTTTTATACACGCAAATGAATAACGCAAGTGGGTTATTCGGTAACAGGGAATGGTAGTGCAACCAGATGACATGATCACCACTAGAAATGTAAATAACAAAGTAAAAATTTATTCGAAGATTCGAAATATCTCTGACAGTAGATTATTATTTCAGCACTATCATCCCAAAATACCTTTAATAAAGATTCATATCATTGTCCAACTGAGACTCTATTCCGTTGGTGTAACTACTTAATCACCAATAGAGGGCTTCACCACGTTAGAAATCCCTGGGTTCGTAAATGACAGAAGTGGATTCAAATCTATGAACAGGGGTAACGATTTCTCTTACACCAACGTCCTCAAAACACAGACAAACTTAATTGATGTTCAGTTTTCATTCCCTTCAGCAATTTTACAGGAGGGCATATGACTCCGCTTTCGATGTATTAACAGAGAACTGTAAAGTTTTCACTCCAAGAAGCAGTTAACATATGTGCTGTTCCTTTACTTCGGTGACTGAACCTCTTCTTTATGTTGTCCGAAACACACAACCGCGGCCAGGGAATGTTTGTGGAGGCACAAGGACGACGACAGGACAAAGTGTCATGTTTGTCTGCAGATTGCTAATGTGGTTACTGCAGACAACTGGCGTCGCCCTCCCGTCACCCTACCGCTGAGTGACGTCTTATATAACGTCAAACAAACAAAGGCGGGCAGCCGCCACCCCTAGTCTCGCAGCAGGAGGTCACTTCTGGGAAAGCACCGGCCCTCCACAAAATGCAGCTCCAGATTTGTTTTGCGCCGAAGCTCTGAGGGCGCAGTTAAGAAAGCACACAAACACTGAGAAGGCTTACTTAGCGAGTGGCTACACGTGTTCGAGGCCCTTAGGCATGTTCGAAAAAGTTTGGGTTATAAACGTTATATTGTCCATGATCGACAGTAACTAGTAAACTATAAATGATGCATACAATAATCTTAGATGATTTTAAAGCTTAAGACCTTAGCTACGTAATCTCGCAATAATTTGTAGGCCATATCGTTTCTCTGAGAGCGAGAGGAGGCAATATTTATGCCGGTCAACTGACGTGATAGGTGCTACAAATCGGTTCAGATCTTTGTTTATTTTGATCAAACAACGTGAACTAATCACATACTGAGTATTATACTGACATACCCTTGTTGAGGTTACTAATGAGGTAAGTAAATCTGAAGAAATCATTATTGCACTCAACGAACAGCAAGACTAGACAGACTCAATAACTACAGTAATTTATTTATTCCCCAGACATAGGTTATCGATCTAAAATACAAGGTACGAAGTACAAAGCGGATCCTGCTTCGTATTTTTCTAACAATCCCACCAAGACATATACTTGCAGCCTTACAACTTCCCAATTTTATCGCCACATGTGATAGTCTAATTCGTTGACGAAAGCCGCCGTTCATATGTAAACTATCGTCCAAGTGTCGAGGAAAAAATAAATATGCATCCACGAAGATAAAGAAGACAGGGGAAAGGAGTCATAGAGAGAATAAATCTAATATGTCTACAAATCGATAACAAAACTGTATTCCAATATGATTCTTCCGATGTCTCTGTTGGTTGGTTGATTTGGGGAGGGGACCAGACAGCGAGGCCACCGGTCTCGTCGGCTTAGGGAAGGGAGCCGGCCGTGCCCTTTCAAGGGAACCATCCTGGCATTTGCCTGAAGCGATTTAGGGAAATCACAGAAAACCTAAATCAGAATTTGAACCGTCGTCCTCCCGAAAGCGAGTCCATTGTGCTAACCACTGCGCCTCCTCGCTAGGTCCGATATGCCTCTAAGCCATTATTTTAGAAGGTCTTCTGCTATTTCACTTTCTTCATTTGGAAATAATCTTTGATTGTTCATCAGTTTTTTCATACACTGATACCTTCCAAATTTCGTAGAAGCTATAAACGTTTATAGATACACATAGAACCTATACAGGGTGTTACAAAAAGGTACGGTCAAACTTTCAGGAAACATTCCGCAGACACATATAAAGAAAATATGTTATGTGGACATGTGTCCGGAAACGCTCAATTTCCATGTTAGAGCTCATTTTATTTTCATCCGTGTGTACCGTACCTCATCGATTCACCGCCAGTTGGCCCAATTGAAGGAGGGTAAAGTTGACTTTGGTGCTTGTGTTGACATGCGACTCATTCCTCTACGCTCAAGCACGTCAGTACGTAGCATCAACAGGTTAGTGTTCATCACGAACGTGGTTTTGCAGTCAGTGCAATGTTTACAAATGCGGAGTTGGCAGATGCCCATTTGATGTATGGATTAGCACGGGGCAAAAGCCGTGGCGCGGTACGTTTGTATCGAGACAGATTTCCAGAACGAAGGTGTCCTGACAGGAAGACGTTCGAAGCGATTGATCGGCGTCTTAGGGAGCACGAAACATTCCAGCCTATGACTCGCGACTGGGGAAGACCTAGAACGACGAGGACACCTGCAATGGACGAGGCTGTTCTTCGTGCAGTTGACGATAACCCTAATTTCAATGTGAGAGAAGTTGTTGCTGTACAAGGTAACATTGACCACGTCACTGTATGGAGAAAGCTATGGGAGAACCAGTTGTTTCTGTACCATGTATCAGCAGCTGATTGGCATCCACAGGTACACTTCTGCGAATGGTTCATCCAACAATGTGTCAGTCCTCATTTCAGTGCAAATGTTCTCTTTACGTATGAGGCTTCATTCCAACGTGATCAAATTGTAAATTTTCACAATCGACATGTGTGGCCTGACGAGAATCCGCACGCAATTGTGCAATCACGTCATCAACACAGAATTTCTATGAAATCATGATTTCATACAGGATACTACCTGTGCTGCTAGAACATGTGCCTTTACAAGTGTGACACAACATGTGGTTCATGCACGATGGAGGTCCTGCACATTTTGGTTGGTTGGTTTGTGGGGGTTAGAGGGACCAGACTGCTACCGTCATCCGTCCCTTTTTCCAAATACTAAAAACACCCACTGAGAATAAAACGATCAACGGACGATAAGACAGACGATAAGACAGACGACACAGAACAAGAGAAACGTAGACAAAGACCAGACAAGACGAACTAAAATCACACAGAGTATGACGGTGGTTGGCCGACCATACAAACAAAAACGGAAAAGCCAACCATCGAGAAAGACATGAAAAAAAATCAGACAAATCGTAGGCCATAGGCCAGAATCAACACAAAAACTCACACACTTACATTAAGCGATAAAATCTCCCTGCCCGAATAAAACGCAGAACTACGTCCGCTATGGAAGAGTCGTCAGATAAAAGCGCAGAGAGCGTATCAGGCAACGCAAAAGTCTGCCTGAGCACAGATATAAGGGCGCACTCCAACAGAATATGGACCACCGTCAAGGACGCCCCACAACGAGAGAGAGGGGGATCCTCACAACACAGTAAATAAGTGTGCGTCAGTCAGGTGTGGCCAATGCGGAGCCGACAAAGGACGACTGATTCCCTGCAGTTAGCTCGCATGGATGACCGCCACACAGTAGTCGTCTCCTTGATACGGCGGAGTTTGTTAGGCACGGGCATGTTGCGCCAATCAGTGTCCCATAAATCGAAAACTTTGCGGCGTAATAGTGCCCGCAAATCAGTCGCCGGGAGGCCAATCTCCAGAGATGGTGCACTAGTGGCCTCTTTCGCCAGGCGGTCAACAGTTTTATTTCGGGGTATCCCAACATGACCCGGGGTCCAAACAAAGACCACATATCTGCCGCAACGGGTAAGAGTATGCAGGGACTCATGGATAGCCATCACCAGACGAGAACGAGGGAAACACTGGTCGATAGCTTGTAAACCGCTCAGGGAATCGCTACAGATAACGAAGGATTCGTCTGAGCAGGAGCGGATATACTCTAGGGAGCTAAAGATGGTGACCAGCTCAGCAGTGTAAACACTGCAGCCAGCCGGCAACGAACGTTGTTCAGAATGGTCCCCTAGAGTTAGTGCATAACCGACACGACCAGGAACCATCGAACCGTCGGAATAGACAACGCCAGAGCCCTGATACGTGTCCAGGATGGAATAAAAGCGGCGTCGGAAGGCCACCGGAGAAACTGAGTCCTTTGGGCCCTGTGCCAAGTCGAGCCGAAGGCATGGGGGTGTACGCAGAGGGGCCCGGAAAGGAGGTGGTACAGGGAAACATCCAAGCCCGTAGAGAATCTGTTTGACGCGTACGGCGATCGGACAACCCGACCTGGGCCGACGTTCTGGCAGATGGACGAGGGACTGCGGGAACAGGACACGATAATTTGGATGCTCGGGCAAGCTAAAAACAAGGGCAGCATAAGCAGCCAGTAATTGTTGGCGTCGTATCCGCAGTGGAGGGACACCTGCCTCCACAAGTATGCCGTCCACAGGACTGGTCCGGAAGGCACAAGTGGCAAGGCGTATCCCGTTGTGGAGGATTGGGTCCAGCACCCGCAGCGCAAATGGGGATGCTGAGCCATTAGCCAGACTCCCATAGTTCAGACGGGACTGGATTAACGCCTGGTAAAGCCGTAGGAGAGTAGATCGGTCGGCGCCCCACCTGGTGTGGCTCAGGCATCGCAGAGCATTTACATGCCGCCAACACGCCTGTTTAAGCTGCAGCCAAGTCAACCGGGCACCAAAAACCACCCCAAAAACCTATGTAACTCCACCACTGCAAGAAGCTCGCCGTCGAGATAAAACCGCGGCTCTGGGTGAACAGTGCGTCGCCGGCAGAAATGCATGACGCAGGTCTTGGCTGCCGAAAACTGAAAACCGTGCGCTACAGCCAAAGACTGCGCCTTGCGGATTGCGCCCTGTAGCTGACGTTCAGCAACTGCAATGCCAATAGAGCTGTAGTAAAGGCAGAAGTCGTCAGCATACAGGGAAGCGGAGACAGAATTTCCCACGGCCGCAGCGAGCCCGTTAATGGCTATTAAAAACAGACACACACTTAGAACAGAACCCTGTTGCACACCGTTCTTCTGGACTTCGGAGGAACTACATGAGGCCGCGACGTGCACGCGGAAAGTACGATACGACAGAAAATTACGGGTATAGATCGGCAGAGGGACCCGAAGACCTCATCCATAAAGCGTAGAAAGGATGGGATTACGCCATGTCATATCATACGCCTTCCTCATGTCGAAAAAGACAGCGACCAGATGCTGATGGCGGGCAAAGGCAGTAGCGGATGGCCGACTCTAGGCTCACCAGATTGTTGGTGGTGGAGCGGCCTTTACGGAACCCACCCTGAGACGGAGCCAGAAGGCCGCGAGACTCCAGTATCCAATTCAAGCGCCGGCTCACTATCCGTTCAAGAAACTTGCAAAGAACGTTGGTGAGGCTAATGGGACGGTAGCTGTCCACCTCCAAAGGGTTCTTCCCCGGTTTCAGAATGGGGACAACAAGGCTTTCCCGCCATTGCGACAGAAACTCACACTCGACCCAAATGCAGTTGTAAAGGTCGAGGAGGTGTCGCTGGCTGTCCACTGAAAGATGTTTCAGCATCTGAGAGTGGATGCTATCTGGGCCAGGAGCGGTATCAGGACAAGCGGCGAGGTCACTGCGGAATTCCCACTCACTGAATGGAACATTGTACAATTCAGGATGGTGGGTGCGAAAAGAAAGACTCCGACATTCTATCCGCTCTTTAATGCAGCGGAAGCCCAAGGGGTAGTTGGCAGAAGCGGAATTCAGAGCAAAGAGCTCTGCCAAGCGGTTTGCAATGACGTCGGAGTCAGTACAAACTGCTCCATTCAGTGAGAGCACAGGGACGCTGACAGGGGTCCGATAGCCATAGGGGCGGCGAATCTTGACCCAGACCTGCGATGGAGTGACATGGAGGCCAATGGTGGACACATACAGCTCCCAGCACTCCTGCTTGTGTTGGCGGATAATGCGGCGGGCTCGCGCACGCAGCCGTTTTAAGGCGATAAGGAGTTCGATTGAGGAATGTCGCTTGTAAAGCTGGAGCGCCCGCTGGCGAGCTTTAATCGCTTCAGCGATCTCAGGCGACCACCAAGGCACAGTCCGCAGCCGAGGGTACCCAGAAGAACGGGGAATGGCAGATTCGGCGGCAGTAACGATGCCGGTGGTGACCGATTGAACCACTGCATTACTGTCATCGTTAGAGAGAGGCTCAATAGCGGCAGTGGAGGAGAACAAGTCCCAGTCAGCCTTATTCAGAGCCCATCTGCTAGGGCGCCCAGAAGACTGACGCTGTGGTAGTGACAGAAAGATCGGAAACTGGTCACTACCACAAAGGTCGTCATGCACTCTCCATTGGACAGACGGTAAGAGGCTAGGGCTACAGATCGAAAGGTCTTTGTCGGGGTATGTGCCATGCGCCACACTGAAGTGTGTGAAGGCACCATCATTTAATATCGAGAGATCAAGCTGCGCCAATAAATGCTCAACGATGGCGCCTCGACCTGTTGCCACTGACCAACCTCACAGATGGGTATGGGCGTTAAAGTCGCCCAGTAACAAGAAAGGTGGCGGCAATTGGGCTATCCGAGCAGCCAGGACATGCTGCACGAGATCACCATCCAGTGGAAGGTAAAGACTGCTGACGGTAACAGCCTGTGGCGTCCACACCCGAATAGCGACAGCATCTAAAAGTGTTTGGAGAGGTACAGACCCGCTGTGAAGAGAGTTCAGGACATATATGCAGACGCCACCAGACACCCTTTCATAAGCTGCCCAGTTCTTATAATAACCCTGGTAGCCATGGAGGGTGGGGGTTCGCATTGCCGGAAACCAAGTTTCCTGCAGAGCAATGCAGAGGAAAGGGTGAAGGCTGGTAAGTTGGCGGAGCTCAGCTAGATGGTGGAAGAAACCGCTGCAGTTCCACTGGAGGATGGTGTGTCCATGGCTGAGAAAGGCGTGACGGGACTGGGAAGGGAGATTACGCCACTGGGTCACCTGCTGCCTCCGATTTAGCACCTGTGATAGTGCTTTCCATGGCGTCTGATGGACCAGCGAGATTGAGGTCCTCAGGGGACGCCAGAATCTCCACCTCTTCCTCAGACTCAGAGCTGGAAGGTTGCGGTGGGATGGCTGCCACCACGAGTTCCTTGGGCTGAGAGCTCTTCTTGGATTTCTCACGCCGTTCCTTGGGTCGCACCGGCTGGGAGGGCTTCACCGATTCAGTCTCCGGGACGGAGGAGGATCGTGAAGCCCCACGACCAGCGGATTGCGGGCACTTACGCGACTGTAAGTCGTCAGCCTTCTCGCTGGCGGAAACCTGGAAAGGGAGGGACCCCCAAGGGACCCCTTGCAAGTGTGAGAAGCCGAAGAAGTTGGACACTTCTCTGGCTTAGAAGTGGGGATGGACGTCCCCGATGGGTGGGATGGTGTTTCTCCTGAGGTAGGTGGCGCAGGAGCAACCCGGTGGGTAGAGCCCCCACTGGCGAGGGGGCAGGAGGAGTTGTACTACTCGTCGATCCGGCCGCAATTGGAGAAACAGACAGGGCTAGCACAGGTGTTGTAGCAGCAGTGTAGGAAGATGTCATTCTCACAGGATGGAGTCAGTCGTATTTCCTTTTGGCCTCAGTATAGGTTAGTCTGCCCAGGGTCTTGTATTCCATGATTTTACGCTCTTTCTGGAAAATTCGGCAGTCTGGCGAGCAAGGTGAATGGTGCTCCCCGCAGTTGACACAGATGGGAGGCGGGGCACATGGAGTATTGGGATGTGATGGCCGTCCACAATCTCGACATGTGAGGCTGGAAGTGCAGCGAGAAGACATATGGCCGAACTTCCAGCACTTAAAGAACCGCATCGGGGGAGGGATATAGGGCTTAACGTCACATCGGTAGACCATCACCTTGACCTTTTCCGGTAATGTATCCCCTTCGAAGGCCAAGATGAAGGCACCGGTAGCAATCTGATTTTCCTTCAGACCCCGATGAACGTGCCGGACGAAATGTACACCTCGGCGCTCTAAACTGGCGCGCAGCTCTTCATCAGACTGCAAAAGAAGATCCCTATGGTAAATAACTCCCTGGACCATATTTAAACTCTTATGGGGTGTGAACATAACGGCAACATCCCCCAACTTCTCACAAGCGAGTAACCATTGTGACTGGGCAGAGGATGCCATTTATATCAGGACTGACCCAGAGCGCATTTTGACAAGCCCTCCACCTCCTCAAACTTGTCCTCTAAATGCTTGACGAAGAATTGAGGCTTTGTGGAGAGCAAAGACTCCCCATCAGCCCTCATACAAACTGAGAAGCGGGGCGAATAACTGCTACTGCCATCCTGAGACATACGTTTCTCCCACACTGTGGCCAGGGAGGGAAACGTTTTCGGATCGTACTTCTGAGCGTTAAACTGAGCCCGAGAACGCTTAGAGACTGCTGGCGGCTGGCCACCAGCGAGAGACGATGTACCACGCTTCATTGCGGGTCATCCGTCCTGATGCCACCTACTCCGACCAAGGGCCCTCCCCACAGGCGCCACCCAGCCACGGCAAAAAAGCCACCTGGTAGGATGGCTGTTGCCGGGAGTCCCGATACCCCAGGAGGATAGGCATCTACTCCTTGGCATACGTGGGGAGTTAACGGCGCAGGCATCAGTAGAGCGATCCCTGTGTAGTCAGGGGGCTACAATCAATAGGGTACATGGCGGCCCCACCACAACAGCCTGGCTACCGTGCTGGATGTTAGGTAACATGTGGTCCATGGTCACCGTCGGTGCAGAAACAGGCACTGCACAGTGCAAGGTGTAATCTGCACGGAGAAACAGAGTCATGCCCAAGAGATGGAGAGTGGAGAGGACTGCAATTCAACAGTGTATAAGCAGGCGAACGGTCTGATCGCGAGATGGACACAATGCACCAAGTAAAACGCCCTTCCCCAATCGGCTCGCTCTTCGGAAAATTTTGAGAGATGGAGGTCAAACCCAACAGGGGACCATCATATAAGGCCCAAAAGTTTGAGACTCCTTTTAGTCGCCTCTTAGGACAGGCAGGAATACCGCGGACCTATTCTAACCCCCAAACCCGCACGGGGTCCTGCACATTTTAGTCGAAGTGTTTGTGCACTTCTCAACAACAGATTCGGTGACCGATGCATTGGTAGAGGCGGACCAATTCCATGGCCTCCACGCTCTCCTGACCTCAACCCTCTTGACTTTCATTTATGGGGGCATTTGAAAGCTCTTGTCTACGCAACCCCGGTACCAAACGTAGAGACTCTTCGTGCTCGTATTGTGGACGGCTGTGATACAATACGCCATTCTCCAGGATTGCATCAGCGCATCAGGGATTCGATGCGACGGAGGGTGGATGCATGTATCCTCGGTAACGGAGGACATTTTGAACATTTCCTGTAACAATGTGTTTGAAGTCACGCTGGTACGTTCTGTTGCTGTGTGTTTCTATTCCACGATTAATGTGAGTTGGAGAGAAGAAATAAAATGAGCTCTAACATGAAAGGTAAGCGTTTCCGGACACATGTCCACATAATATATCATCTTTCTTTGTGTGTGATGAATGTTTCCTGAAAGTTTGACCGTACCTTTTGTAACACCCTGTATAAATAAGAATGTCAGATGTCAATGATGCATAACTATTCCATTGAGCGGATTATGTGCGAAAATTTGTTAGCTGACAATGTTCAGTATAAGAAATTTGCCCACCAGCTGCTCAAGGTCATTATCCGTTTAACACAAAAAATGCATACACGTGAGTTTTTTCTAATTACTAGGAGTCTCAAATATTCTCTTCAACCTAATTTTACAATGAAATTATATTTCATCTCTTGCGTTTGCTAACCTCATTTTCATAGAAACAAACAGTATAGAAAATTACTGAAAGCGAAATTTGTAGTGTGAGGAGCTCCTGAGAATACGTTGTCTTGTGTGTTTCACTCAACTGACAACTGTCCAGCAACTGATTTCGTTATCTTTTACATATCTTCCTGTTCTAATGGGGGTGATTATTTCGCACATCATCCTGAATTACTGCTGCAAAGAGTCCATTTTCGTATATACTCTTTACACCTCCGCCCTCTAATTCTGGTCATCTTACGGCAGCCCTTGTAATTTCTTCTTAGTTACTCTAATACATTATCATCTGCATTTTGTGGTTCCATCACGTTTTAACATTCTCCTTCATGCTTCCATCCTCACTATCTGAAGAATTTCTATGGTCCATGTTACACTTTCAGACAACGATATATTGCTGCAAGACATAATATACCACCAAATCATGTTATGTGTCACAAATAATTTCCTGTTGTTAATGGACATTTTCGTGAACAATATTTGCCAGCTCTTCATCATTGACTCAATTGGCCATAATAATTGAGGAGAGAAACTATCGTTCTAGAAACTTTTTCAGTTTGTAATATAATCTTAGACAACTAAGTAAAATTTGAAATCACTGGGTAAGTTACCAAAAATTTTTGTTGCAATGTTGTGCACCCTTTTTTGTGATAACTAAACTTTAATGTGGAATAATGAATGTCATTTTTGTTCTGGTATTGTAATTTGTTCCTTTTGAACTGAACTGGATTATTTATAGTCAACTTCATGAGGTAATAAAAATACTGTGAAAAAGTAGTCAGAACGCCCAACTCCTTAAACAGATGTCAACAAGATGATTATGGGTGAGCACTATATATCATTCTTGCACGACATTTTTGAGCAATGAAGACTTGCTTCCTTAATGATGAGTTATACCAGAACATTATTCCATAGAGGTTATTGAATGAAAATACATGTAAATGTCAACTTTCTGTTTTGTTTCTCCCTAAATTTACAATGATTCTAAGTGTGTTTACATGGACAAAGTTTTTTCGGGAGCAACGAAATGTGCTTTTGCAGTTTAAATTAACTTTAGTTTGGGCACCTAAGAATACTGAAGTTTCCACCCTACTTATTATTTCCCCACTATGTGCCTTACCCTGATCATTGATATAGTATCCCTAGATGTTCAAAACTGAGTATGTGTCTTTTTATAATAGAGGGTAAGCCTGCAAGCAGAAAAACAATTATACTTTTAAGAATCTTGTTTACCATCTCATTTGTTAAGATATGTATGCTTGGAACGATTACCATACTAGTGTCATCCACAAAAATAACCAATTCCACTTGCTGTATATTAGACCAAAAATCGTTTACATATATGTGGAACCATAGCAGACCTAAGATTGAGCATTGGGAGACTCCCTATGTGATTATTATGAAAAACGTTTGTAATGTTCAATCACTGCTGGATCTCTACTTGTTCTTCCCAACATACACTCCTGGAAATTGAAATAAGAACGCCGTGAATGCATTCTCCCAGGAAGGGGAAACTTTATTGACACATTCCTGGGGTCAGATACATCACATGATCACACTGACAGAACCACAGGCACATAGACACAGGAAACAGAGCATGCACAATGTCGGCACTAGTACAGTGTATATCCACCTTTCGCAGCAATGCAGGCTGCTATTCTCCCATGAAGACGATCGTAGAGATGCTGGATGTAATCCTGTGGAACGGCTTGCCAAGCCATTTCCACCTGGCGCCTCAGTTGGACCAGGGTTCGTGCTGGACGTGCAACCACGTGAGACGACGCTTCATCCAGTCCCAAACATGCTCAATGGGGACAGATCCGGAGATCTTGCTGGCCAGGGTAGTTGACTTACACCTTCTAGAGCATGTTTGGTGGCGCAGGATACATACGGACGTGCATTGTCCTGTTGGAACAGCAAGTTCCCTTGCCGGTCTAGGAATGGTAGAACGATGGGTTCGATGACGGTTTGGATGTACCGTGCACTATTCAGTGTCCCCTCGACGATCACCAGAGGTGTACGGCCAGTATAGGAGATCGCTCCCCACACCATGATGCCAGGTGTTGGCCCTGTGTGCCTCAGTCGTATGCAGTCCCGATTGTGGCGCTCACCTGCACGGCGCCAAACACGCATACGACCATCATTGGCACGAAGGCAGAAGCGACTCACATCGCTGTAGACGACACGTCTCCATTCGTCCCTCCATTCACGCCTGTCGTGACACCACTGGAGGCGGGCAGCACGATGTTGGGGCGTGAGCGGAAGACGGCCTAACGGTGTACGGGACCGTAGCCCAGCTTCATGGAGACGGTTGCGAATGGTCCTCGCCGATACCCCAGGAGCAACAGTGTCCCTAATTTGCTGTGAAGTGGCGGTGCGGTCCCCTACGGCAATGCGTAGGATCCAACGGTCTTGGCGTGCATCCGTGCGTCGCTGAGGTCCGGTCCCAGGTCGACGGGCACGTGCACCTTCCGCCGACCACTGGCGACAACATCGATGTACTGTGGAGACGTCACGCCTCACGTGTTGAGCAATTCGGCGGTACGTCCACCCGGCCTGCCGCATGCCCACTATACGCCTTCGCTCAAAGTCCGTCAACTGCACATACGGTTCACGTCCACGCTGTCGCGGCATGCTACCAGTGTTAAAGACTGCGATGGAGCTCCGTATGCCACGGCAAACTGGCTGACACTGACGGCGGCGGTGCACAAATGCTGCGCAGGTGGCGCCATTCGACGGCCAACACCGCTGTTCCTGGTGTGTCCGCTGTGCCATGCGTGTGATCATTGTTTGTACAGCCCTCTCGCAGTGTGCGGAGCAAGTATGGTGGGTCTGACACACCGGTGTCAATGTGTTATTTTTTCCATTTCCAGGAGTGTATATATTTCCATTTTCCTTTCACAAAATGATTGAATTCCTCTAGTGATCCATGTGTTTTATACGCTTGTTAATGTTCTTTCTAATTTGCTTATGTTGAAAGCTGTCTTCTAATTCTGATATCAATTTATAGTTCCATAAATTAAATTTTAATTCAACATTTGGCTCGTTATAAATTTTATCCCTTGTCATTGCTTGTAAACCATTCTCAAAAATATTTGTCCAAGCGTCATTAATTACTCTAATTGGTATCGACTTAGACGTCTTATACAGTAAGGCAGTGTCTTATTTATCCTGAGTAACTGTGCATCATGAACTGAGAGAAAATTTATTATTAGTTATGCAGCTATTACCTGGCTTTGAGCTTCATCAAAGGAAACATTGTCAATATGAATCCCTCTGTCTTCTTAAACTATTTTCAAACAGTTATATGAATTTATCATAGAATAAATTAAATTTTGTGTTAGCATTTAGTTCATTATAAATTTCATCCCATGTTTTTTTCTCGTAAAGCATTCTAAGAAACATTTGTTCTTCAATCATTAATTATTCGGTTTTCACTGAGGAGAGGCACTGTCGTTTTTATTCTAACTGACTGTGCACCATGATCAGAGACAGCATTGTTAGTGAGTGCACAGTTACTTTCTTGCATTCAGCTTCATCAAAGGAAATATCATTAGTTGGGGTGCTACTTTTATCCACCCATGTTGGAAGATTAGTCACTGAGATCACACTGTAAGACCAAATATGGTTTCCACATCATACATTCCTGGAAATGGAAAAAAAGAACACATTGACACCGGTGTGTCAGACCCACCATACTTGCTCTGCACACTGCGAGAGGGCTGTACAAGCAATGATCACACGCACGGCACAGCGGACTCACCAGGAACCGCGGTGTTGGCCGTCGAATGGCGCTAGCTGCGCAGCATTTGTGCACCGCCCCCGTCAGTGTCAGCCAGTTTTCCGTGGCATACGGAGCTCCATCGCAGTCTTTAACACTGGTAGCATGCCGCGACAGCGTGGACGTGAACCGTATGTGCAGTTGACGGACTTTGAGCGAAGGCGTATAGTGGGCATGCGGCAGGCCGCGTGGACGTACCGCCGAATTGCTCAACACGTGAGGCGTGACGTCTCCACAGTACATCGATGTTGTCGCCAGTGGTCGGCGGAAGGTGCACGTGCCCGTCGACCTGGGACCGTACCACAGCGACGCACGGATGCACGTCAAGACCGTTGGATCCTACGCAGTGCCGTAGGGGACCGCACCGCCACTTCACAGCAAATTAGGGACACTGTTGCTCCTGGGGTATCGGCGAGGACCATTCGCAACCGTCTCCATGAAGCTGGGCTACGGTCCCGCATACCGTTAGGCCGTCTTCCGCTCACGCCCCAACATCGTGCAGCCCGCCTCCAGTGGTGTCGCGACAGGCGTGAATGGAGGGACGAATGGAGACGTGTCGTCTTCAGCGATGTGAGTCGCTTGTGCCTTGGTGCCAATGATGGTCGTATGCGTGTTTGGCGCCGTGCAGGTGAGCGCCACAATCAGGACTGCATACGACCGAGGCACACAGGGCCAACACCCTGCATCATGGTGAGGGGAGCGATCTCTTACACTGGCCGTACACCTCTGGTGATCGTCGAGGGGACACTGAATAGTAGACGGTACATCCAAACCATCATCGAACCCATCGTTCTACCATTCCTAGACCGGCAAGGGAACTTGCTGTTCCAACAGGACAATGCACGTCCGCATGTATCCCGTGCCACCCAACGTGCTCTAGAAGGTGTAAGTCAACTATCCTGGCCAGCAAGATCTCCGGATCTGTCCCCCATTGAGCATGTTTGGGACTGGATGAAGCGTCGTCTCACGCGGTCTACACGTCCAGCACGAACGCTGGTCCAACTGAGGCGCCAGGTGGAAATGGCATGGCAAGCCGTTCCACATGACTACATCCGGCATCTCTACGATCGTCTCCATGGGAGAATAGCAGCCTGCATTGCTGCGAAAGATGGATATACACTGTACGAGTGCCGACATTGTGCATGCTCTGTTGCTTGTGTCTATGTGCCTGTGGTTCTGTCAGTGTGATCATGTGATGTATCTGACCCCAGGAATGTGTCAATAAAGTTTCCCCTTCCTGGGACAATGAATTCACGGTGTTCTTATTTCAATTTCCAGGAGTGTATGTTTTATCAGAACCCTTTAGTAAGTCCATGTTGAAGTCACCGCAGACCGTTAACGGCTTTCTGCTGTCTGGCAGACAGCATAATAAGGATTCGAAATTCCTCATAATCGATTCAAAATATCCCAATGGGGGATCTATATATAGTAAACAAGTAATTATGTAATGAGATTAGATTTTCCCTTTGTGCAGTAGAAACTCAGTAAGAGAATTGGAAGTCAAAACTTATCTGAACTGAGAAATTGATGCTCTACATTCCCATATTTTTCTCACTGCAAGATTTAGCAACATACGTATTTCAGATTTGTGCAATGTAACAAGTAACTCTACCTAGAACTATTTCATAGTTCGCTAACGATGGGAAACCGTGTAGGTGAACTTTGTTCGTAAAAGAACGTGCTACACTTTTCTGCGAGGGAAATAATCACAACAGAATTTTCAGATTAATGGCGAAATAAATATCGTGACCTAAACAATCAGTTTGTATAGTAAGTTATTCTAACGCGAAGCGACTCTGCGAACGTGCATGCACGAAAATTAGACATGCCACGTATGAAACGCAGTAGACATTATGCCAGAAGAAGTCCAAAATAGTTTAAAGAGCTTAATATCTGACTATATCAAGACATAAATATCAGAAACATTATATACCTTTTTAAACACAAGTGCTTTATTAAGGAGAGTGGTACTGTCATGCTCAAAAGTACCCGAACGACATGAATCGCGTTTCGCCTGATTTATATGCAATCCCCATAACGCAACTTTCTTGCATACCCTCTGTGGTCTTTTGGATACAGTTGTTTGACTAACTAAAATGGTTATTACAAGAGGCCTCAAAAAATAACTGCCCTTAATGGGTATCAATCCACATACAAATTAATACAGAAAACACGTTATTAGACATGACACGGCCATTACGCTTGCAAACTCAAATTTATTACAGTAAATAACATTTCAAAAAGCAAAATTCAACTTGAAATTATATTACAGACATTTTTGTACTGGAATGGGACTGAAGTCTCCAATCCAGCAATTCTTCTTCATGTTAAGTAACAACGAAAAATTTTAAACATGGTTCAGGTCAAAAGTAACAAGTGTGTGCAGGATTGAATTTGAAATGACATGGCATAAAGTTTGTGGGGGATTGGGATTCGAACCCAGTTGATACTGAATTGTTAATCGAGCACAATCAAATATTAGATCTGAAATCTTTTCAACACTAGCAAGACGACTAAAACTGAAATACCGAGGTGAAAAACTTTTGATTTACCGGGATTCGAAACCAGTACCCCTTTTAGTGTTATACAGTCATGAACACATGTTACAAAACATTTTATTTCACCAGTTGTGAGATGTACAGGTATTTGAACTGGAAATAACATGACGTACAGCTGTGTGCTGATTGGAAGTCGAGCCCTGCAAATGTCTTCGTTTCGACTACACACGAAGAGGCATTGACTATGAAATACTTTTTCACCAAACTAAGCGACGATGATTGTATATGAAATTAATATGACGAATCATTCTGATTGCGAGTCGAAACCGGCAGCAATCAATAATGTTGAAAGGCACGGAGAGACGTTGAAAGCTATAATTGTCACCTGCAGGCTGGTGTGCGCGTACTGCAGCTTGAAACGTCGTGATGGAAACTTTTTGCCAGACCAGTTGTCGAACCCAGATATGCGTCTTTCGGAGAGACTTTGAGAACTCAGAAATCCAGGGGAAACATTGAATCGTTGGAACTAAATCATCTGAAAGGGGTGAAGCCTGGCGAAGGGAAGGATGAGAGTTCGAATCTCAGTCCCAGACAAATATTTTCAACATCTCGGGTTCAAACACCGTAAGAAATAAGTGTCCTGCGACCTTACGTGACGATTCGTTCATTAATTATAATAACTCTTGTATAAAGAAACTTACTGATAACAGAATCGCTATGTAGCGTGACATCAGCCTCTATTACGTCTCCAACAATTAGCGACTCTCCACCAGTAGACGGAGCGAGATGGCGCAGTGGTCAGCAAAGTGGACTCGCTTTCGGGAGGTCGACGGTTCAGTCCTGCGTCCGACCACCATGATTTAATTTTTCTTGATTTTCCAAAATCGCTCCAGGCAAATGCTGGGACGGTTCCTGTCAAAAGACACGGCCGACTTCCTTCCCCATCCTTCCCTAATCCGATGAGATCGGTGACCTTGCTGTCTGGTCTTCTCCCCGAAACAACCCAATCCAACTCCACCAGTATGTAGCGACCGGTCGTCGCGTTTAACGTGGATATGGAAACACGGTGCAACACGGCACAGCTCAGCCGGCCTTACCACAGGTGAAGTGGGTCTTTTACTTGTTAAAAATGGTTGCCTGACGTGTGAATCCCACCCAGACCTTAAGCACACAGAGAATGTTCATTTGTTTGTTCCAGTTTGCGTCGTAAGTAAGGGTGCTCCACGTTGAAAGAGAATTCTGATTCCCTGTAGGTTTATTGCTACTTGTTCGACACATTCATTACCTTGTTCGTCCACATCGATATTCATTATCTGCATTGACAACCACCGGCACTGTGGCCGAGCGGTTCTAGGCGCTTCAGTCCGGAACCGCGCTGCTGCTACGGTCGCAGGTTCGAATCCTGTCTCGGGCATGGAAGTGTGTCATGTCTTTACGTTAGTTAGGTTTAAGTAGTTCTAAGTTCTAGGGGACTGATGACCTCAGATGTTAACTCCCATAGTGCTTAGAGCCCATTTTATTTGCATTGACAACCAAAACTTGCATTTGACTTGATTCTATAATCTTTGAAATGAAATCACATAACTATCAGTTGCACATACTGTCAACACGGTAGTATGCGGAAATTTTTGCTGGAAGTGTTACTTTCCGTCTGTGATTCTGTGTTGATGTGTGTGTTCATGGTCTATTCAAAAATGACAGAGTGTAAACGCAAAAACCAGATCTCAAGTACACTCTCACCCTATGTTTTTAAACCAAATTTCGTGTCATATAACTGAGTAGGTAAGGGCGTTGTGACCTTTTGTCATGCAGCACATTATTTGAGGAGGACTGACCTATGTAATCCACCTGGGCAAAATTTGCCAAAAACGACAGTACAACTGGGAGGATGACGGCGCTATGAGGTTTCTGTACAAATTACTTATTCTTATAGATAATAATAATAATAATAATTTAGTGTGGCTCAGAGGCGTGAAGCAAGTCTTCGTATTCAACGCCACCAGAGCGACTACCGTGTCCCTAACCTGCTTACGTTATCGAACCGGGTAAAGGCAACCTATATTTTTACGCGGAATCTGAACCACATGTTGTTCCTCACGATTCCTCACATCGTTGAGATGTGAAGACTAGGTTAAAACGATGAATGAGAAATTGGTGGTCCGATCGAGAAACGATAACGACCTCTCGGTTTCTGCGCTATACGTGCACAGCGCCAGGCCCCAGGGTCGAGCTCTGATTTCATCAATAGGATTTGACGAGTGAGTTTGCAAGTAACGAAATATGTGACATATGTGGCCGTATCTTTTGACTACATTGACTTAGAACCTTAAATTATTTACATCGCAAAGGGATCGTTTACCATAGTATAGCCATTCTTGAGAACGGACAGACAGACGAACAACAAATGACTCTGTATGTTGATGTTACTAGTAGATTATTTTGTCAAGTTCCAGTTAGCTGTTTTAACTTCTGCCAAAGATACAAAGACAACATACAAGACTATCTATAATATATGACCCTGTGGCTGACGGTATAATATACATCCTAAATGCAAACAAAGAATGTCATCTAGCTGGGTAAGAGTTTCTAGTAACTGAGGAATATCATTTTAATAATTTTCATATTATGGAACATGCAACCTAAATACTGGATGTTACATTAGGGATAGAATACAGTTTCTACATCAGTGCTTTACTATTTCCTGTAGTTCGTAAATCTCCAAATACTGTAATGTCTATGTTGGAAGTACAAAATATGACATTGGTGCAAATATTAGCAATAATGGGAGCTTCATGAGGTTCAATTAAATGACACAGACATTTTACAATGATTGCAAGAAACGACAGTAATGTAGAAGCTTCAGTAATTGCAATATGAAGTACTTATGCTTCCTTTCAAAGGGACCAAATTTAAACAACTAACAGTTACAAATGTGAATAATGATACATTTTTGGAACACAAAATATTTTGAAGAGTGCTTCTGGATAAGAGACTCCAAGCACAGAAATTCTGATTTCAGTAACTACTTTGACAAATGCAAATTTATACTACTAATTCTAGTTATCAGAATGTAAACTTACATGAAATCTATTGTATTTTACGCAAACTTTTGAATAAATATCATACAACTGTAATCGAGTGTGAACAAGTCATATCAAAACAGTGAAAATGTCAATAGAAATGTTTAAATGAGGAAACTATGGCTTCTTGAGCTAATAATTCTTTCCTCAGACAGGTGAGAGTAGTGAGAGGTTACTTTATTACAACTTTTTTCAGTCATTTCCCATCCTCACAGTACCAGTATTGTGTAAAAAAAAAAGACTGAAGAAAACTGAATAAAAAGGGTGCACATATTCTTGACGTATATATATGCCATAACGAGAAACGCAGTGTACCAACCCTAACTTGTGTAAACACACAAAACTGCAATGTCATAAGCAGCTCACTCACTATAGCTAGTTCCATTATAATTACATCATGTCAAGGAACATAAATGTATTACTATGTCTTATTTATGAAGTCTAATATTATGAAGAGGTGGCAATCTGTGGGTCGATCAATCTTAAGCAAGTGGCCACCCCTAAGCTTATACACGATCACAATAAACTGCCAGACAACACATACAATTAACTGCTTTGTAATGTAACAATACATCAACATTTTTATTAGTCTGCTTAGGACAAGAGGTGGGATGTCAACAGTAACAGGCACTCAGCATTTCAGATCATATTACAAGCGTGTAATATTTCTATATGCACAGTTGTTCGCTTCAAAGAAAACAATTTACAACTGAATGGCAGTAGTGTGCACAAATATATATTTTCAGGAAAATGTATCATAAAAAGCCTATAACTTTGTGATGTAAGCTCTCCTAGAGAGAGATTAAAAAGCACAGGAGTAACAATACATTCTTGTGTAGCTGCACATGAAATAGTAGTTTGTAGACATACATACGTAGTAGAAAAATATGCTCTGATCTTCATGTACTTAATATAACCTATTTAATAGCATGACAGGAACGAGAGTCATATCGGATTACAGTTATTTCTATGTTCTCAATGCGCACAGTATGCAATAAAAACCTTGGATAGTGAAAAGGCTAAAGGACACAAAGCAGGAATGTAATACATATGTTGCTTTAAGTCTTAATTTCAAAAGCATGTGACAGAAATCAAAGGAAAGTGAAGTGTAGCAAACTGACACTGATAATATAGTTTTCATAAACCTGGATTTATTGTAGCTCAGCCAAACCTTGAAAATGTTATGGAAGGCCACAAAAAAACTAAGGGAAATCGTTTGCTATTGGGTTTCTAATTGCTATTATTGCTTCTAATAACTGAGCTTCAAATTATCTGGAGTTGTTTTACACACTGCAGTTTCTCTGAACTTTTGTTACTTTGCAAATGGTGTTTTAAATGTCTGCTATTAGGAATTTTGAGAAGGTTTGAATTTATAATCAATGTTTTTGTTGGAAGCAGCTAAGTGCTCTCATTAAGAAACACTGGATTAATATAGTGTGTGTTTTTTGTACATCTTTATCTCTACTGGCTGAAGACATGCACGCCATTTCTGAATACTGTTCTTCTTATGTTTAACCGCTGATTCAAGATCATACTTCTTACTGACTACATTCTGACAACAGTTCCATTTTCAGTATTTTTGTAATTACTACCTGCATTTTAAAAAGGAATATTTCTGTTGACCCAGGACACTGTCAGATAAGCAATATGAAACTGGTACTGCAGGCCATGAAGTTAGTCTTTTAGTAATAGCAATGGGATAGGGTTTGGGGGAAAAAGGCCTTCTGTCCTGTGTCTGTCCTCTGATTTCTGATAATTATCTGCCAGCTATTGTGAATGGTGTTTAGTACAAATTTACCAAATTTACCATGTTTGCAGATGGCAGCAGTATTCCAATGGAATATCTGTTATGAGGACAAGTGGCACATCTGTGAATTATTGCCAACTTGAGCCGTACTGCTGGCGTAATGGGAATCAAAGGAGAGCAATGTGGAATCAAGTGATGGAGGCCAGTTCAGCAGGACAATGTCTGCAGTGTATGAGCAGTGCTTCCTTGTTTTGAGTGAATGGCACAGCCTTCATTTTGCTGATATACCAGTGCTTATCCGGAATGATGTTCTTAGTTGCATGGCAAGACTTCTTACAATTGGAATTGAGGGCAAGATTGCTTGGGATTATTAAACTTCCTTATGGAGTAATATGGTGTCATTTGTGGCTGGCAAAGGACTAATTCTGTAGCTCAGCGTGTACATTCCAAGACATTTCTTTAAGGTAAGAGGAAGAAGTTGGCCAAGCCACTAAGAGGTTTAATTCCCTGGAGCTTGTTCCATGAAGGGAAGACCTGTATTAATCACAAAGAGACACCATTTGCTGACAGACAGCAACACAAAGATCGGAGGGAATGGAAGAACTAGCAGGCCAAGGTAAGAGGACAGCTGCCTCAGCAGCAGTATCAGCTCCCTCATTTCCTCTCAGGTTGCCGTGACCAGGGACCCACAAATACATCACAGTGGCTCCATAAAGGTTCAGCAAGTGAAAGATTTCTTGGATCTGTTTCACTAAGGGATGGACAACATACAGCACAGGCTCTGAAGGGTGTAGGCAGAGCAGATGATACGACTGAAAAGCCTGTGTCGCTATGTGGCCTGATACACAACAAAGAAAACCGCTCTAAATACTGAGCAATGTTTTGAAAGCTGATGCTGGAAAGTCTGTACCAATAATGAAGAGAGACCCAACACCAGTGAGAGCCATCCATTTTGACGAAGGTACTACTGCTAATTTCTGCATGAAGGTCGAGAAAGAGGTTAAAAAATCAGCCAGTAAGTCGCAAATACAAGGTGTGGATAAAAGTTTATTATCTCTTCACCATGGTTTTGCTATTTTTACAAATATCTTATTCAGAAGAGCCCAAAAGGGGATGGTGCACATTGAAGTGCAAAAAGTGAGGAAGTTGCCCAATAAGCTGAAGGATGTCTGCACTGGTAACACACAATGATGGAGAGACGTGGACAATGGAAACAGGAAAGATGAAGTGATGACTGCAACAGCTTCAGTCTGGTGTTCAGTGAGACAGAGTGACAGTGAATGTGATTGCAGATGAGCAGTGTGACTCCTCAAATGGAATGCTATCCCCAGTTGGAAGGTGAAAGAGGACTGGAAAGAATACCAAGAGGTTTGAAGCAGTTGTGAGGGCAATTTTGTTTCCTGGAGGGAGAAAACAAGTGGACACTGCAATTGCAAGAGTAGCCATAATCCCTCCTTGTTGGATCTAGTGCTGCGACTGTTCCACTGAAGGGAGGTCACGGTGGGGAAATGGGAAGAGGTAAAGAAGTGACGGGTCGTCACCTCTGTCACCTGTAGTAATGAATCTTCAAAGGCTGGCACTTGGCAGCTACAGTCACTGTAGAGTCCTGCTCTATGTGAGCTACGTGTGTGTCAGCATTCTATCAGAGTCAGTGTGGAGATTCCGGAGTATCCAAATGGTTAGCAGCGTGCACTGGCAAAATTGAGGTTGGGTGGGTGAGGGTATTATTCAGTGAGACTACTGAGGAGGACCAGTGAGTCAATGAAGAAGAAGACTGTTTGCCTTTGGTGTCTTGCAAGCTTTGCATTCAGTAGATGAAAGCTGAGAAGTTTGTTAGCTTGAAGGAAGTAGGAAGCCTCCACGGAAGCATTTCCTCTGTCCTTTCCATCCTGCTTATTATGTAGCACGTGATTTCGCTGCCAGAGGCAAAGATTTGGCGGCTTGCACAGGTAGAGGAGAAGGTGACACTATTGTTACACTGGGCAATTTTACAGCTGTAGTGATGAATTTGAGGTCACGTCTGCTTGGATATGTCCTTTGTGCAGCAAGGTGTAGCAAGAACAGTACTGCAAGTGCCGGATGGTAAAATGCAAGGCTTTCAACTAGCCAACAACTTGCAAGCCTTCACTCAGATCTGATGCATGACTTTCTCATCTCAGGATGAGACTGCATGGTCGTCAGTGAAATTTATGCAGGAGGGAGGACAAGGCAGGCAATCACTCATGAGCATCCCTACCACAAGTACATTTTGCTGTGTTGCGACAGGAGTGTTGTTGTTACAGTAGCAGTGGTAACAGCTCGTCTGGCTTCAAATGTGTGGTTGGACTTTGATGACTTCATAACTTGGTCTATGTTTGACAGAGGCACTACTCTACCAAAAGTGCGAGTATGTACGGACTAAGGTTGCATCAACCTGTTTCATTAACCAACAGACTGCAGTGACACACTCATCAGAAAGGTATATTTCGATTTGTCCTTCATTCTGACCATTGAGCAGCCTGGTGTAAATACCACCACATGAATTAAGGATTCGATGGGCCTTACCACTAACATGATAGCTTTGGAGGAGTGAAGCTGCAAGCAGTTGTTGGGCTTGAGGACCACACTTGGTCTCCAAAAGCAAAGTGCAATTACATAAATGAGAGCAGGATTTCACAGGGCCGGCAATTTTGTCAACACCTTTCTGAATAATATGTGGATTATCTGTAGCAAAGAAATGACAATGTCCACTATGTGGTATGAGGAACCAATGTGAAAGCTGGAAGAGTCTGAATGTTTCACCTCATTCCCATTACGTTTAGTAGACACAGATTGGAATTGGCTCATTGTGACAGAATCCCCAAGACCGCCATCATATCCAAAGGCATAGCATGTTCCCTCCTGCTGTGGGACCCTTTCTCAGAGGGGAGCTCACACTCATTAGGCGATGGATCACACCTCCCAAACTTCTGACAGAGGGACTAAATGGCAATTTGGGAGGGTTACAGCTCAAACTACCACACCTCCCTGGACCTGGCCTGTACCATGTATGTGGAAACCCTACCTGCAGACCTGGGGATGGTCATTACGTGTTACCCCGTCACATGGTACACTTGGGCTGGCCTTCAGAACTGCACAGGGATGAAGAGGAAACAAAGCCAAACCTCAAACGCCAAAATGGAGAACGATAGATTACGAAACTGTAGTCTGTGTGCTGAAGCTCTAGCACCTCAACGTCATTCACAAAACGTGTCCATGACATGTTCCAAAGGGAGGATAGACATGCAGCACGGAAGTGCAAAGGTGCTACAATGGCAGAGGTCCGATGGTAGCCAAGCCCAAACTCATTGAAAAGTGACGAGCGATTTAGGAGGTTGAATTTTTTGGGATTGATGTTTTGTTATTATGAATCATTTTTCATAACCTGTCTAAATGGTCGCAGTGCCAAATGAACAGGCAGCAACATTGGTACAAGCAGTAATTAACAATAGGGAACTTAATTGTACCAGAAATAACAAATCAAGGAGGTCATCCGTATCTTGGATTTATAGAAGGAATTTAAGCTGTAATGTGGGAAGAAATTGAGGACAAGTCATCTACATCGTCAGGCTAGTAGGACCATGTTAAGCGTGCATGAAGCAATAGAGAGCATGCTATAATACCATATAGCACACACATACCAATTGTGATGTCTGTTCAAGTTATCTTTGTCTGTGTACAAATCAAAACAGCAAAAACTACAGAACTTTAGCCATATGAGGTGGAATATGGTCAAAACCTATTGTCTTTCTCTTTTTGTTTTCCTATTTCAATAATTGAATGCATGTTAACGCATTTGTGAGGGTGGCAAGAGAAGAATTGAAAAGGTTGGTTAAGGCAAATAGACTGGCACTGTATAAACAAGAGGGAGCAGTGACTCACAGGGAAAGATCACACCAAGACAAAAATGGCCAATGTGAAATCTATCGAATTCACATACTACAAATAGTAAGACACTACTTTTTATGCAGTGTCATGGCCAATATCAGATTGTGAAACTGTCACCAGTGACTTTCAAAATGCAGTTGTCTACGAGAATTCTGCATGTGGAAATATGGAACATGTGACAAGTCCTTAGATTAACCAAAGAATTGGAGGGCTGAGCCAGAAAGAAAGTGGGAAACAAGTGATGAGTAGCAAGCAAGAAGTTTTAAGTGAAACAGCTATAGTAGGTCTACACGGGAAGACCTAGGATGTAAGGGAGTTTTCTTTGTATGTTTGGTACAAGGAAGATTACCTGCTGTGCAGGAGCAGTGGATTTTTGCATTAGAGACACATGCACTGTCCTCAGATGAACTATGCCAGGAGAGAAGATAAACCCAGTCTTAAGAGGACTATGGCTTGTCATTGCAGTGGCAGCATTTCAGAACGACCACGTTGACAGTGAGAACTGTTCACCAAGCACATCAACAAATGTGCTTATCAATGGGGGATACAGGTGTTATTTAATGAATGGTAGACATAGAATGAGGTAACATGGTTAGAAGAAGCCCTCGGTAATTTTAAACTGATGGTATGTGATCACAGAATGTTTGAAGGAGTTTCCAGGGTGTGTAGGAGGAAACATGGGAGGATTTGGGGGATGAGGTGACTTAGGCTTTGGGGAATATACCACATACCAGAAGTAGAGGTTGGATCACTGTGTTAGGATGACATGTGGAAACAGTGGGACAGCTGATGAGGTTGAAAGAGTGAATGATATAGTAGAAGTAATAAAACAACGGGTAGAATAAGGAAGGCAATAAGTGAGTGCTACAGCACAAAAACTCGTGATTGCAGAAGGGTATGCTCTTACTGCACCAGCTGAATTGGAAGTGTTTATTACACAAAACAGCAGAAGAAATGGTGAATCTTAACTGAGATGTTGCTAAATGAAGCAGAAAATTGGATAAAGAACTAATAATTTAGTTGCTACTGTCTTTGGAAGACAGCATGGGGAGAGGGGGGAGAGAGAGGGGGGACTGAGGGGGGATGAGATAGAGGGGGTGAGAGAGATAGAGGGGGTGTGAGAGAGAGGGGGTGAGAGAGATAGAGGGGGTGTGAGAGAGAGAGGGGGTGTGAGAGAGAGGGGTGTGAGAGAGAGAGGGGGTGAGAGAGAGAGAGGGGGGGTGTGAGAGAGGGGGAGAGAGTGGGGGTTAGAGAGGGGGAGAGCGGGGGGAGAGGGGGAGAGAGTGGGGGTTAGAGAGGGGGAGAGAGTGGGGATTAGAGAGGGGGAGAGGGAGGGGGAGAGGGAGGGGGAGCGGGATAGGGAGAGGGGAGAGGGAGAGGGGGAGAGAGAGGAGGGGGGGAGAGAGAGAGAGAGAGAGAGAGAGAGAGAGAGAGAGAGAGAGAGAGAGAGAGAGAGAGAGAGAGAGAGAGAGAGAGAGAGAGTGAGATGGGGAGGGAGAGAGAGAGACAGAGGGGGAGGGAGAGAGAGAGAGACAGAGGGGGAGAGAGAGAGAGTGAGATGGGGAGGGAGAGGGAGAGACAGAGGGGGAGAGAGAGAGAGTGAGATGGGGAGGGAGAGAGAGAGTGAGATGGAGAGAGACAGAGGGGGAGAGAGAGAGAGAGTGAGATGGGGGGGGAGAGAGAGAGACGGGGGGAGATAGAGAGAGAGAGAGAGAGAGAGAGAGAGAGAGATACAGAGACAGAGGCAGAGAATTACATGAATCTATGGAACAAGTGAGAAGCCAGCTAGGAGCGGAATTCCGATCACCAGACAATGCCTGGAGGTGCAACGTCAAGTGCAATAGGAGCTATACCAGAGAGTGTTTGTCCTTTAGCATCATCGTAGCACCTAACCTTTTCATTTTAACCAAGCCACAGCAGAGGAAATGAGTAGCAGGGGAAAGTATGGATTTCAATTTCCTTTCCAGAAGCAGCAAGTATGCATAATACCTACATCATGCAGTTCACATGTATCCTCATAAGTGTGAGATGCTGAAGAACTTTCTTGGAGTAAAGGAATAAATCATTGGTTATGGAAGACAAACACAGATTGTCTATATGGAACTAGAAGTTACCGTAGTATTACAGTAGTGCCATTATGGTTTGTCCAAACAGACTAGGTGGAGAGGGTCAGAAATCCCACGCAGTTAATATTGAAGGAAGACGGGGGAAATTATAAATGAACAGGACACCATGTAAAACAATATTTATTTTTGCTCCACCTGCCACAGTTTCAGGCACAACTCACAGATTATATTGGGCAGGGGAACACATGGAAGTGCTACCAGCCACTAATTTGACTATGTTAAATAGAACTTTGGGACCTGAGATTATATAGTCCACAGACAAATTCATTCTCTGTAAGGCTGGGCCCATCTCCATGGAGACATGGGTGCATCATGAAAGTCAGCACAGGGAGAGTCAGAACCAGAGGGAAATAGCATTGACCAATGTAATAATAGTTAATGCTGTGACACTACCAACAATAGTTCTTGTTTACACATGCTGGAAGTGGATCCCTAGACAAAGCTTGGATCCAGCCAATGTTCGATCTCTTGTGGACTCGATTCCGAGAGACTAGGAAGCAGCAGAGGGAGAGCTGTAGCAATAAACAATCAGGAAACAAGACTTGATATGAGTTGTGAGTAAGGTAACATGATGGTGAAAGAAATCCTTAAAAAAGCTGACTGGAGCCATTTGTGGCAGCCAACAGGATCAGTCATTTTAGTGCAATGATGTTCTAAGTCATGATCCAGAGGGCCAGGTCTTGTCTAGGAGGAGGGCACTGTAGCACAGTAATCATATACTGTCTTCCAAAACACGCGAAGTAAGAAGTAGATCACAACTGAGCCTGCCACTGGTGAACACTTACATTATGCCTTACATAACAGCAGTTGTGTTTGTGAGGTGAGCTGGTCAGGCACAGTGTTGAAATAGTTGACATAGCAGCATGTAACCTGAAATAAGAGATATCCTAACATATCCTTCCCACCTCTCCTGAAGTAGTCTTCCACGCCTGCACAACCTCCGAAGGATTCTAATCACCCCTTTGACACTCCTATCCCCCATCACCTCTCCATAGGGGTATTATCTCCATTCGAGAACAAGGTGCATAGCCTGTCCAATTCACCAAAACCATGTTTCTAGGTCTGACACAGGATTATCCCAACCTATTAGAGGAAAGGCTACAAGTGAAAACTGTGAAAACAGCTTTATCAGATACCAGCTCTCAGATGAATCAGACAAAGACAGACTATGATTTACTGAGGACCAATAACAAATTTGAAGAATCTCCGGGTCCACACACATTTCCCAAAGATACACAGAGCGTCATGGATATTTCAGAATTATATATTGGGAAAGATCTGTTTGAGTACATTAGCAATGAAACCCATGAGTATTACAGTCAACATTGCAATAGAAGGAAACTGGATTAAAAATGTCATATTTGTCAGCATTATGGGATCCGTTTTTATAAAATAGTTTGGGCTTAGTATCCTTATGGGAATTTTGGAAACGCAAGGATCCATGATTACTGATCAACAAATCCATTGATAGACACATATTTCGCAAAGCGATGTCCACAAGATATTCAGAAAAGTATTATCATTTTTACATTTTTCTGACAACAATAAACCAGATAATGCGGACCGGCTTCTTGAAGTGCAATTTGCAGTTGATTATTTTTCCAAAAAGTATAAAGAAATGTTTAATCTAAGTCAAAATATCTCAACTGATGAAGGAATGAAACCATGGTGTGGACAGTTAAATTTTACAATCCATCAAAAATTACCAAATAAGGCATACTCATAGGGATGTTGTGTGATTCGAGTACGGTATACATTTCTTCATTAAAGATATATCTCGGCTCTGAAGATCCCCCTGATAAAATGAACTTGCAAAACATGAATGTCCAGTGACTACTGACATTCCATGCTTTGACTCACAAATCTGTAGTAGTTCAATATGGTAAAGACGCTAGAAAATCTGAAGAGGAAATTTTAATGTTCACTCTGGATGTAGTGGCAGTCAGTGAAACGATATAGGAAGAATATCATTTCTGGTAAGATGGATTTCTCACGAGCAGAAATGTAGGGTAGAGGTTGAGTCATTGAATGTTCTAATCCTGCAAGAGAACACAATATAATGATGGACACAACAAACTAAATCTAAAACAGAAACTATACCAGGTACAGAGACGTGCACAATAACAATGAGGTAACATGCATGTCAAGGTAAACATGACTGAGCTAGAGGTTGCTCATCCTATACCCAAAAGATGTCAGCTCGAAAGCAGAGTGCATGGATGAGAGGCTGTGTACATCCACAAGCACCATCTCCATCTGACTTGCACGGTACACACTGCAAACTGCTTACAAAGATTTTGGGAGTGTATGTGTGGGTCAGTACAGTGGCCAGTTCAGTAATAAGAATATTCTCATCCAAATTTGCACCAAAAAGCTAATGGTTATGTTTCAGGTATATCTGCCAATGTCACAATCTGACGAAGAGGGAGAAGTATATGCAAAATGTGTATGTAATGAGGATGTAAATCTAATAATCATGAGTGACTGGAATGCTGTAAAAGGCAATGTAATACATGGCAGAGTTTAGGAGAATGAGCTTGATAATAGAAGTGATGAGTAAAAAAGTTCCATTTCTCTATAAGTCTGTTATTAATTATGAATATGCTATTTTAAAGTTACTGGAGGAAGAGGTATATTTGGAAAAAGTCTGAGGGACATGAGGAGATTCTATCTGGATTACATCATTGAGACATTTTGTAAAATCTGATATTGGATAGCAGGGTATACTCAGGAACAGATATACATTCACGTCACAAGTTAGTAATGACCAAGAGCAGACCGAGGCGTAAGAGAATAGTCCATAACTGTTAGTCAGTCACAGAAGTTGGACAGACAAATTTATGTATGCACGAGGTAACTGTAAAAGAACTCTTGTTACAGAATAAATACTGAAATTGATTCGTAAAGTAAGGAACTACAAAAATGTGCAATATATCACAGAAATACAGCGAAGTAAGTCACTTGTTTGAAACAGGAAAGCAAAGGAGGCAAAGTTAAATGACGCGAAAGTAATTCCACTGTTGAACTCGGAGGACTAAGCTGGCATGTGGTAAGAGTGCATTAAGGCTTCTATGTGTGGTAGGATCTGTTTGATGACATGACAGAAGAAGAGTTTGAACACATAGGTGATGCAATGAAAATTAGGAGTTGAATAAATTATTGGGAGACCTGTAATCCAATAATGCTGGAGGCACACGAAGTCCTAAAACTCCTAGTGGAGGAGGGAGTGAAGCAGTTGGGGAGGGGAATTTTACTTTTGGAACACAAATTTATTTTTCTGGTTTATCACAATGTGTAATTGACTTTCATATAATTCTAAGTATTTGGCCTCTGGTTCTACAGAGGAATGACTAAAATTCAGTGGACTGTTGTGGTAAGAAATGAAGAGTTTCACCACAGGAACAGTGGCAAGAAGGGACAAACTTAAAGGGAATGCGTTAAGACACTAACAATTAACTTTCATCATACTTTGGGGAGCTACAGAGGTAATAATTTCAGTAGATGGCAGAGATTGGAATATGTCCAGAAAATAACTGGGTGTTATACTGTGAGGTTATGTAGTTGGGATAGAGGAGTTCACAGTACGCCAAATCAAACCAGTCAGGAGACTGCTAAAACATCAGTATTTCTCATGAACTGTTCTGGATCATGTACAACAAATCTTATAAGAGAAAACTTTTACTGTAAATTTTTAGGTTGAATACCTAAAATCTTATTCAGCTGTCTAAAATACGATCACGGGAGAATACCACATTTATATGGCATCCTATTATACAATATATTGCCTTATGTGTAATTCTCTCATAGTCACTTCATTTAATTAGACTACATTAGATTACACTTTTCTTGCTCATCTTATGATCTCTCAAAGACACTATCCACTGTGTTCAACTGCTCTTCCAAGTCATGTGTCATCTGACAATTTCATAGCCAAGGTTTTCCTTTCATCTTTTTTAACTTCTTTGTTCAATGTACCGACTGAATAGCATTGTTGGTAAGCTCCAGCCCTCTCTCCCTACCTTAACACTATTCCCCTTATGCGTCTTTCAGCACTTAACTGCTGTGTGGCATCCATAAAATTTATGAACAACTTTTCTCTCCATGTACAAAAGTCAAACCAAACACCTTTTAACCATCTACATTTCCAAATTGCTTTGTTATTGAGGAAACAGTTTTGGTGATATATTATGCTGTCTTCAGGCCCCACGCCCAATGTGTTTGAAGTTTTCCCACCTCTGGCCCAGTCACAATAGGGGCCAGTATTCAATGACTGGCATCTAGATTTTTGATACGACGCTCACTTTAAACATCACCTGCCGACTGCTCAATTGTCCGTATAAAACAGTCTGTACAGAAAAGCCAAGGTCCGACAACCATCTGTGAGAAGATGGGTCATTTGAGCTCAATAAAACACATGGAGCAAAATATGTCCATCTTGTGTGTTACGTATATGTCATTCTTTATGTGGCTAGTTTTCGAAATAGCTCTTTAATGCCTACTTATTTTTCTTCACTGCAGTATATTTGTCCTATTCTCTAAGTAGCGAGTCATGTTTGTCAGTAACTATATATATTTAAAATTGGACCTCTCCCTACCTCCTAGAGCTCTGTAAAATGTTCTGCATGCCTTCATTAATGTGGTGAAGGCCTTCAAGATAGGTTCCTTAAACTAGACTGACTTCGGTACTCTCCACATATTACTTTTATCATATTCTAAAGGTGCTCTGTCTGGCCAACATTTTACAGTATATGCCCCTGTGTGTTTAAAGTATTCATCACGTCTTTTCCCTATTTCTGTAATTAACCTGGTGTGTAACTAGGCTGATACAGAAAATTTAACCTACAGATGAATGTCACCGATTCTTGTTTTCTAAGTAGTGAACCTACCGCATTTTTACGTACCTTCACTTTGCAAATGGATGTTTTTTTTCTTTTTGTGTTATGCAGTTTCTCTGGTGTCCGACTTTTAGTTGGCTGCTCTAAATTTTTAGAATTGATGGAATTACTGGGCTGCAGGTTAGATTATACATTTACATGGATGTCATACTTACGACCTGATTCACGATTCATTTAGTGATACGTATTTTAATGTACATTAATGTAGACTGGGCAACAGACCATGCTTCCTTGTCTGTCCCAATTCTACATAACTAGGTCTGCAATCCCAGCTTTACTTGTATGCATACTTCCTGTATCTGGTATACTCCTGTATCATAATACATTTCATACTATACACAAGTAGAGAGTCAAATGAACCATGAAAAAAAGGTCATATTGTATGGAACACACCTGAGGAACTACTTGTCAAACAAAATTATCCGACATAAGAACTTCACAACCAAGTCTGATACTTTCTGAAGGTAGTCTCACCTTGACTATTCATGTCTGGCCACAAAAAGTAACTTGTTTTTTGTTCTCCTCTTCCATTCACCAGGCAGGCCCGACGGCAGTTTGTAACCTCCAAATGGATCTGGTAGCTCATATTTCATTCCAGCCATAATGACAACTAAACTTCAGATTAAAATGGGTGCCTGGTGCATCTTGTGGACAATTTGAATGTGTACAACATCTTAGAATCACAATTGTAAAGAAACACTCTACTGGACGATATCTGTCACCTAAATCTCTCCTTGGTTTCCTTTACTTCCATTAGATTACCACTCCTTAACATCCCCCCTGCCACATTAACATGTGTGTTTGATGTTTGTTATGTATCTGAAATAATTTACATTTTTTATTTTTATCATAAATAAACTCATTACTAAGTAACAGTACAGTACTAAAAAGTACCATTACGCAGAATGTGCTTTTGTCTTATAGCAAATGACAGTGTTTTCGTCCAGGCGACACAGCAAGCTAATGGCGTTAGAACGAGCAAACGTGGCCGTCCTCAGATCCGGTGCATGAAACACTGGCTACGTAGTAACATTATTCTAATTTACATCTCTTTGTTGACTGTGAACAACTCTAATAGATATTAAGAGTTGTCAGTGGTTTACAACAATTACTTGTGAAAGAGAAAGATCAAGGAATTTCGTCAAAATATTACGTTGAATTACGTCAATTGAGGCATTACATTGAATTCTGCAGATGGAAGGAAATTAATAATACAAGAATGATATTTCTGGTAATATTGACATTTACATCTATAGTTTCCTACGGTTGTTACAAGGACGAGTGATATTTACCTGCAAGATTCTCTAACTGTTTTCCCTCGAACATAGCTCGTACAAAAGCAATTACAGAGATTGCCTTTACCTTATTTCCTCCATAATTTGCAGTACTATTCTTCTTTTGGAGCCATGGTAGTACAACCAACTGTCGCGCAATGAGCATTAACAGCGACTATTAGTGCCACAACAAAGGAATTGGATGTCAACTATTGAAGGAAAACAGGCTGTACGCAGGAGCGAGCAGCATCTGTTGAAACGAAAAAAGTCAGTGACTTATTTGGTTTCACCAACATACAGCGTAAAATGCACTACTTGTTCTGCCATTTGTAGAAGTATGACTAGTTTCATTTCAACACCAAACGATACGCGACACTCTTAAATGACTATTCAGTGAAAAAAACGAAAATTGACAATTTGCGATTCAGTTTCTTGCCTCGCTGTTTTCGGTCAAAAATCTATCATCTTGAACTTATAAGATACATCCTGGGAGATAATGCAACAGCCTTTACTGATTTTGAAAGTTTCAGTCAGGTGACCAAAGAGTTGTCTTCAAAACTGTCACATTCAAAAACGAGAATCTTGCCAAGATTAATGGAACGACAATTGGAATCTGAAGGACAGAAAGAATGTCCTCAAGAACGAGTCACTGGTTTATAATTTCCTTAAAGGGTTATCTGAGTGCTTTGGCGTTATCTCCAGGAACGAACTGGTCAGGCAAAGTTACGTTACTGGACCTCCGATTCAAACAAGGATTTTCAGCATGAAGGCTATTGCAGAGAAGTAAGCGTTGGTTGTTCAACAAGAACACAGCTCATTTCTGAACTATTTACCACTGTAATGCCAGAGCAACCTGGAATGAGTTTGGTGAAACCAAGAAAGGCACCACGTGCAAAATGCGGCAATTGTAGACTCGGATAAATATTTAGCGGAGGGATATTTGCCTAGAAACAGCGATCCCGTAAACTGGTGAGAAACAAGAAAATTACAATGGCCGACGCTGTATCAATTTGTTCCAAAAGCGTTATGCATCGGAGCAACATCAGTGCCCTGTTAACGAATATTTTTAAAAGCACGACAAATATCCACTGAGGAGAGACATCGACTGAAGAGGGTCAGATTTTATTTATAAATTCCTTTTTGAATACACATATGGTAATACTGACTAAATGAAAGCAGACACACTAATTACAGTTGTAATTTGTATACTGTACATTTCCAATTGAGGTAGCAAGATATAAGAAGTATCACTTGATAAACATTTAGTATTATTTTGCAACATTTGTAACTTTTACAGCAGACGATGTTTAAAACTTTAATATCTCACCATTAATAGGGCAGTAACAATTTTTACTATTTTTAAGTTCTTTAGAACTAGGATCAAACCAGATAAAAATTCCGGGTTAGTGACATGAATTAAAAAGGCGATGTGACTTCCTTTCACTAACTGTGTGAGAGTGGTGAGTCATGAAAAAGAAAGTGTTCTTCCCGGTGGTTGACCAGTTGTGATCCGATTTCAGAGAAGAAGCTCTGCCCATCTCTAAATCTGCCGCAGCGATTTGCTTGGCTGGAAGAGTGGGCCTCCGACACAGAGACTTGAGCAAAATGCTCGGCAATCGCGTTTGCGTCGGTAAACAATACGCTATTTATCCTAACACTGAACACCTGTTAGGGTCTGGTACCCGAAAAGACGCTTGATTTTTGCCCAGACTTGCGAAGGTGACACATGGCACCCAGTGGTCGAGATTTCTCTCTCCAAACACTCCTGCTTCCATCACTTGGTAAGTTGCCGAACAAGGGCACAGAGCTGTTGTAAAGGCAATGAGGTGCTCCAGGAAGGATGTTTCTTATGCCACTGTAGAGCTCACCGACGCTCCTTAACTGCTTTACAGAGTTCTGGCGACCACCAAGGGACTGCCTCACACCTCTGGCACCCTGAAGAGCGAGGGACCGCGTTTTTCTGCAGAGAAACAATTTTGTCACCTGCTCAACCATAAGATCGGTGTTACCATGTGGGGGAGAGTCAACGGTAACATCAGAGGTTAAAATTTCCCAGTCTGCCTTGTTTAAAGCCCATGTGGGCAGGCGTCTGTATGCCTGATGCTGGGGCAGTGACAGGAAGATGGGGATGTGGTCACTACTATACAGGCCGTTATGTTCTCTCAGCATCGGATTACAGAAGGACGGGGAAGGAAGTCGGCAGTGCCTTTCAAAGAATCCATCCCGGCATTTGCCTAGAGTGACTTAGGGAAATCTCGGAAAACCTAAATCAGGATGGACTGACGCGGGATTGAGACTTCGTCCTCCCGAATGCCAGTCCAGTGTGCTAGCCACTGCGCGACCTCACTCTGTCGTTAAGTGATCACCAGTGGATAGATGGGAGAGGTCCTGGGCTGCAAATTGATAAATCAATGGCCGAGTAACTACATCGAGCCACATTGAATTGTGTAGCGGCCCCAGTGTTTAAGAGGTAGAGGTCGAACTGAGACAGTAATGTTTCGATGTCTCTGACTCTGCCAGTAAGCACACTGCCACCTCAAGGGGTTATGGGCGTTCAAATCTCCCAGAAGTAGGAAAGGCTTAGGGAGTTGATCAATCAGTGCACCTAATACAATCAGGTGTACTGCACCATCTGGAGGAAGATATACATTGCACACAGTTATTTCCTGCGTCGCCCATATTCTGACAGCCACAGCTTCAAGAGGGATTTTTTGGGGGGGTTTTAGGGGGCACAACTGCAATTGTAATTAGCGCCCAGACTAAGTTAGGAATGCTCCGCGAGGCACAAGGTTAAAACAGCAACTAAAAGGGACAATACTATACAAGACGGACAGGCAGAGGATTAAAAAAAACTGCATAATCAAATGTCAGACAGGTTTGTCAAGTTGACAAAACGAAGAACGTGAGCACCTGCTCCTGGGTCATCCGCTAAAATGGCATCCAGAGTACATGGCAGGCGAAGATCAACACGCAGTGTATTAAAATTTGGACGGAACTTTAATACGTGGCGGACCGTCAGCAGATGGCGATGGCTGAAGAGGCAGTGTCCAATTCGTAACCGGGCCAAAACGACCTCTTCCCACCGAGAAGGGCATGAAGAGGACGTCCAAGCCGCGGCAAGAGGTTTCAAGGGCGGAAGCTTGTTGTCCCTAAGTACAGCCCAATCGGCATGACACAGTGACAAAATGCGCTGTCAAATGACCCTGCTACAATCTGATGAAGGGACACAACAAGAAGCTGTCTGAGGCTGGAGGACCACAGCCTTGGCCACGGCATCTGCAGCTTCGTTCCCAGGGATACCGACATGGCCAGGAACCCACAAAGCTAACCGGAGAACCGTCGTCCACCAGCTACTGAAGAGAGCGTTGGACCCGGTGCACAAAAAGGTAAACCGGATATGGATCACTGAGGCTGTGGATAGCGCTCAGGGAATCGGAGCAGATGACATAAGCAGATTGTCGGTGGCGGCAGATGTAAAGAACAGCCTGGTAGAGAGGAAATAGCTCAGTTGCTAAGAGCGAACAATGGCTATGGAGCCGGTATTTGAAACTGTGTGCCCTGACAATAAAAGAACACCCGATACCGTCATTGGTCTTAGAGCCATCTGTATAAATGAAGGTCATATTAAAGAACTTCGAACGAAGTTCGACAAAACGGGAGCGGTATACCGAAGCTGGGGATACCTCCTTTGGGAACGAGCTGAGGCCAAGGTGAACGCGAACCTGAATCTGGAGCCAAGGTGGCGTTTGGCTCTCGCCCATTCTAAAGGTTGCAGGGAGTGTATATTTAAGTTGCTGAAGGAGGCAACGAAAGCGTACTCCAGGGGGTATCAGGGCAGAGACATACAACCCGTATAGACGGTCGAGAGTGTCGTCAAAATAAGGACCTATAAGACGGGCGGTCCAGCATTGATAGTAGCCGACAGGCATAACGACAAATCGCGCAGGTAGGTTAGTGACAATTCACCGGCTTCAGCATGAGACTCTCGATGGGACTAGTATAAAACGTTCCTATCGCAAGACGTCAACACCGATGTTGTATGGAATTGAGGCGGCGTAAGATAGACGGCCGTGCAGAGGAGTATCCGAAGCTCCCAATAATCCAGCTTGGAGCGGACGATCGACCGATATATGCGAAGTTGGACGGTTCGATCCGCTCCCTACGACATAGCACTGAGAACACGGAGGAGTTTCCTGTCAAATGTAACACCTAAAAATTTTGTTGCCTCCACAAATGGGAGAGCAATGCTACCGACTCGTAAGGATGGTGGGAGAAACTCTTTGTAGCGCCAGAAGTTAATACAGACCGTCTTCTCGGCGACACTCCTGGAGTAAAGACGGTCAAGAGAACGCTAAAGACAGCGGTCCAGGAAACATGTAAGCTGCGAGCTGCAGTAAATGGTAAAATCGTCCACGAAAAGGGAGCCTGATACATCAGCTGGGAGGCAATCCATTATTGGATTGATCGCTATGGCGAAGAGACCGACGCTCAAAACTGAGCCCTGTGGCACCCCATTCTCCTAGCGAAAGGCGACGGACATGACAGAACCCACACGTACCCTGAACTGTCCATCGATTAAAAATGCATGAATAAAATATGGTGCGGAGAATGCCCGCCCTCCAACAGGTGTCGTAAGCTTTCTCCAAATCAAAGAACTCATCCGTGGTCAGGCGCTTGTGCAAGAGGTTATTCATAACGAAGTTCGACAAGGTAACCAGATGGTCAACAGCAGAGCGGCGCCTACGAAATACACATTATACATTGGTAAGTAGGTGTCGAGATTCGAGCAGCCAAACCAAACGAGAGTTATCCATTCGCTTCATCACCTTACAGACACAGCTGGTAAGCGAGATGGGTCGATAACTGGAAGGCAAGTGCTTGTCCGTTCCAGGCGTAGGAATTGTGGCAATAGATTAGCGCCAGCATGTGGGAACACCACCCTCAATCCAGATGGGATTATAAGTACGAAGAAGGAAACCTTTACCCACAAGATAAAGGTTCTTCAGCATCGGAATATGAATAGAATCAGGTCTTGGAGCGGAGGACCGTGACCGGGCAAGTGCATTTTCGAGTTCCCGCATGGTGAATGTGGCATTGTAACTTTCACGATTCGAGGAGCGGAAGTTAGGTGGCCTAGGCTCCTCTGCCTGTTTTCGGGGGAGGAAGGCAGGGTGGTAATGAGCAGTTCTCGAAACCTCAGCAATAAATCGGCCAAAGGCATTGCCGACATCCTTAGGGGCCACAAGGACGTCATTCGCGACCGTCAAGCGAGATGCTGGTGAGTGGACCTTAGTGCTAGATAGCCGGCGCAGGCTACCCCAGACAACAGAAGAAGTAAAACTGTAAAGAGCTTGTGAAAGCAGCCCAGCTGTCTTTCTTGCTTTCTTTAATAACACGACGACACTGTGCACGTAATCGTTTATAATTAATACAATTCGCCATCGTATGGTGGCGTTTAAAGGTGCGTAAAGCATGTCGACGAGCACGTATAGCGTATCTACCTGCTGTGGTCCACCAAGGGACCGGTGCGCGACGTGGAGAAGAAGCAGTGTGAGGAATGGAATATACAGCAGCAGTGAGAATGACTTCCGTGAGGTGTGCGACCTGACTATCGCAGCTTGCGAAGGTTTGATCCTGGAAGGTCGCCCTGGAAGAGAAGAGCCCCCAGTCTGCTTTGGAGATGTGCCAACTAGTTGAGCATGTAGATGGGGTATGATGCAGGAGATGGATAACACAAGGGAAGTGGTCACTCTAATATGTAGCAGAAAGTGCATACCACTCAAAACAGCGTGCAAGTTGGGTAGTACATATAGAGGAATAAATGGGGATAGGTGTGAGTTGTGTCCAAAAGAAAAGTAGGGGCGGCAGTATTGAGGCTGACAAGATTGAGCTGGTTCAAAACGTCTGCTAAAAGAGAGCCCCTCGGACAGGATGCTGGAGAGCCCCAAAGAGGATGGTGAGCATAGAAGTCTCCAGTTAACAAAAATGGTGCAGGCAGCTGAGCAATAATTTGCATCATGTCTGCCCCAGTAGCAGCAGATGACGAATGAGTGTAAACGGTACAAACGGAAAAAGTGAAAGTGGGGAGAGTAATTCGGACGGCAACTGCCTGCAGGCCCGTGTTCAATGTGATGGGATCGTAGTAAATATCATCCTGGACCAGCAACATAACCACTCCATGAGCTGAAATACCTGCAGCAGTGGGTAGGTCAAAAACGCACAGGATATAGTGTGCCAAGGCAATTTGATCGATTCATTTCCTGGAGAGCTATGACGAGCGGACAGTGCAAGTGGAGCAGCACCTTTAAGTCCTCTCGGTTGGAGCGAATGCCGCGAATATTCCAGTGAGTAAGTGCAATCATGAGAAGAAAAACAAGATGCAAGAAGGGGGTCACCTCAAAGGCCGCTGAGGGCCTGGCTTTGAGCGAGCACTGCCGCCGCTATCAATAGGCGGATTGTCATTGTCCATTGGTTCAATAGGTTCATCGGCCATCTTGTTAAGATGGCCGGGAGGGGGAGCTTCCTCCAACGGTGAACGGCCAGATGTTGGGCTACCAGCGGTGCGGCCAGGGGAAACGGATGACGGCTTGGAGCGGCAACCGCTGGGTGCAGCAGGAAAAGAAATGCGCCGTGGCGGAGAAGGAGAACATTGCTTCCTATGAGCCTTCTTGGAAGGTCGTTTAGTGGTAGTACTGGTCGATAGCTGGGAGTTCGAGGTTCGTAGGAAGTCTGCACTGGACGGTTCCTTCTTGAAGGCCCGTGCATCTGACTTCTGGGTTTTCGTCTTGGCAGAAGCTGATGAAGGTGCTTGTGTCTGAGGGGTGACGGGAGGAAGAGGAGACGTCGACCGGGCGGTCTTAGCACTGGCCGAACGGACGACCGTAGTGCTTAAGATCAGATCGCGTGTCTGCATCGATAACTCCCTGGTAGTCCGAGGAGCGGCGAGGACGGTACTATATTTCCCCGCTGGCAGCAGCGTGGGCTTCCTAATAGCAAATAGCTTGCGAGGAGCTGAGGTGGATAGTTTCTCTTTGACCCGAATTTCCTGTATACAGCGTTCTTCCTTGTAGATGGGACAGTCGTGGGAGGATGCTGCATGGTCACTCTTGACAGTTCACAGAATGATGAGATGGAGGTGGACGGTCACCCTCATGGACATCCCTGCCACAATTGACATTTAGCCGCGTTAAAACAAGACTGGCGAGTGTGATTAAAACGCTTACACTGGTAGCAGCGCGTAGGTGTCGGGACTTTGGGGCGAAAAGAAATAACCTCGTAGCCCGCTCTGATGCACAGCAGCTGTTGAACACTATCAATGGTCAAGAAAAGTGTTCGGGTTGGTACAAGGTCATTGTTGACCTTTTCCATGACCCTATGGACAGCCGTCATGCCCTGCTCAGCGAGGAAATACTGAATCTCCTCGTCAGTCAGTCCATCGATCTAGTGTATACCACACCATGAGACGAATTTAAAGTGCGGTGAGCCTCCACCCAGACAGGGAACGTTTAGGAGTGTGGCCCGAAGCAGTTTTTGTGCCTGCAAGGTGCTCTCAGTTTCTAGTAACAGGGTACCGCTACGCATCCTGGTACATGATTTTACACATCCAGCTTTGGCATCTACGCTCTTCTGGACAACTAAAGGGTTGAAAGAAGAAAAATCTTGTCCATCCACAGATCTAGAAATTACAAGGAACTTTGTGGCAGGCGGTAGTACTTTTGTAACTGGTGGCTGGTCAAGTTTCCGTTTTTTGACTGAAGTCGAGAGAGAAGAAGAGATATCCATTGCGGAGTAATCCCCTTATGATTGCCAACGTCTCCAATGGCGCGTTCCTTCCTTGTGGGGACCCTCTCAAAGGGCACTCCCACCTCATGTCACACCTCCCAAGAAACGGACAGAGGGAACAATAGGCATGGTCGGAAGGTTTCCCTGGGCCCGGCCTATACCAGGGGGTATGTGCGTGCCTTACTTGTCTACCCAGCGCGGTGAATTACGCGTTAGCCCGTCACCGAATACGCGTGTGAACGTGTGGGTCAGCCTTCAGGCACACAGGGAGGAAAGAAGGAGAGGAAAATGTAGGGAGAGAGGGAGAGAGAGGGCAGACTGTCTCAAACGCCGAGGCGGAGGCCAGGGAAGGAGGAGCAGGAGAAGGAGCGGAGAAGGAGGGGGGAAGGAAGAGGATCAGTAGGAAGAGGAGGAGGGGGAGGGGGGAAGGAGGAAGTGGAGGAGGAGGAGGAGGAGGAGGAGGAGGTGGAGGGGGAAGGAGGATCAGCATGAGGAGGAGTGGGGAAGGAGTGGGGAAATGAGGGGGAAAGGAGGGGGAGGGGGGAAAGGAGGAGGGGGAGGGGGGAACAGAGGAGGGGGCGGAGGGGGGAAGGATGGGGGAAGGGTGCAGGGGTGGAAGGAGGGAAAAGTAGGGGGGAAGGATGGGGTAAGGTGGAGGAGGAAGGAATGTCGAGGGAGAAGGCTGAGGAGGAAGGGGCGGGGGAGAAGGCAGAGGAGGAAGGAAGAGGGGGGAGGAAGAGGGGGACGGAGGAGGAAGAGGGGGAAGGAGAAGGAGGGAAGACAGTAAGAGGGAGGAGGATAATGAAAGGAACCAAAGGAAGGAAGAAACCATAATAAGTGAAAAACCAAATGACCACAAATATAAGTAGTGGAACCGTTTCTGGATGCAGGCTCGATCTACCCTCTTGAGGGAGAGGGACTCTTTTTAGTCGCCACTTAGGACGGGCAGGAATACCGATGGCCTATTCTTGCCCTGGACCCACAGGGGGAAGAGGAATTTGAAAGGGCACAGGTTCACTAGAGAGTTTAGGACAAACATGAACACCACCTGACACTGATATAGACGCTACGGTTCCTGTCATATGCCTTATAACCGCGTAACTGGCCTTCAACAAAGCGATCTCACGAGCGCAATCACCAACTATGCCAAAAGCTCTTTTGATAGCGTTTTGGTATTCCTGTGGGGTGAGTGGCCCAGTTATCCTCTGTTTGTTGCCGCCTTATATTGTTAACAAACCTTAGTGCATAAGCCAAAATCCTTTGAGTTTCCTTTAAAGGGGAATACTTACACTACGATTCAGCATTAAGCTCAATAACAGACATCAAAGACACCTACACCCCTTTCTGGCGCATCTCCTATCACAAGTGAAGGACAAGTGCTGTAGTCCAGGTCACTACTGAATAGCCATGATGGGGCAGAGCACCACTGCAAAAGTGAATCCATATGTGCTGCGCTGATGCCACGTGATAAGCAATCAGTGGGAGTGTCTTCTGATTTGATGTGTCTCCAGTTGGAAACAACTCATTTCCTGAATTTCAGAGACTCTGTTGACAACAAAGGTTTTCCCGTGAGACTACGTTGCAGCCAGCTGAGAACTATTGGAGAATCCGTCCAAATATGGATATCACTACTGTTTACAATGTCTAAGTCACTGGCCAAATTATGAATGAGCCGAGCAAGACGAAAAGCATCTCATAATTCCAGTCACAGAACAGATAGTTCTGTGACAGGGGCTAAACGAGATTCGGCCACAGCCAATGAAACTACTATCTTGTTGTTGGGAAGAACACATATGATGTATACACAGGCATCATATGCCAACTGTGAAACATCACAGAAACATGGAATTTCGAATTTAATGTATTGAGGACAGGGAATGACATGCCTGCTAATAAAAATATCAGTTCGTTAAGGCAGTTACATATAAAGGACATTCCATTCATCAGCTAGGTTGGATAGAAGGACTTAATACAAGTCAAGGCTTAGTTGACATAAGCGCTGCAAGAACAGTTCCATCTTGTGACTAATGGGTCAAAAAGGCCTAGTTGCTCAAAAATGAATGCTGTTGTAGACAGGCGATCTTTGAGCACCGATGATTCTTCAGCTTCGAGTGGCACTCAAAAGGATAAGAGCTGTGGTACCGTAAGATTCCTAATGTTTTTATTACTTCTCCATCAATGAGATTACAAGGTACAAACGTTTCTGTGTGCTGCACTGGAATTTGTTCCACAACCTTGTGGCTACTGGAGTTCCATTTCCTCAGTAGAAACCATCCAGAAGCTGATAGCTGAGTCACCTGGGTTTCTGAGTTTCAGATTCCATATCTGACTCGCCTATGAAGTCGCCCACATAGAAACTAATCAACGAAGTTTAGGCTGCCACTGAAAACTTGTCTTGATTTTCGAAGCCTAACTGTTGGAGACATGTAGTCGCAATAAAGGCAGCAGGAGCAGTTCCATAAGTGGCTGTGGACAATCCATATTCTTGTATCAGCTCACACGGTGATTCTCACCACAGAATTCTCTGAAAGTTACTACTATCAGGATGGAGAGACAGTGATACCTGGCCTCGTAACTGAATGATAGAAAGAGCTCGAAAAACTAGATTTCGAAGCAGCAGATTCCGACATCTCGTAACAAGTTTCTTACTTAAGTGTTTCAATACTATACCTTACCAATTATGTAGTATATCGATGCGAAAATTACGACAGATCACTGGCGACATCCAATGGGAAGTTACTGGCAATGCTTGAGGGAAGATCGCTTGAGCGGCTGACCACGATTTCTCGTTAAGGTTTGTTTGTAAGCTCAGGATCGTTCCTCGAAACTACTATGAAATTATCGAGCAAGGTAACGCAGTAGTTAGCAAAATGTACTCGTATTCGGGAGGTTGACAGTGCAAACCTGCGTCCGGTCAGGTAAGTATAGGTTTTCTGTAATTTCCCTTAACTATTTACTGCGAATGCCATGTTGGTTCTCTTGAAAGGGCATGGCCGATTTCCTACTCCATCCTTCCATGAATATGCTCCTCCTCGTTGTCAACAGGACGTTAAACTTTAACCTGCTACTCCTCCAGCTACGAAATAGGAGTTAATATTTGCCTATATCTATGGATACCACAATTTGCACACGGAATGTGGTGTCACTAAAAACCTGTGTGCCATACTTTGCGAACGATTCTTTTGTTCATCAGCAAGTAATTAAAATTGGTGCCATAGCGAAAACATTTATCCGGCTGTGTTGGCTATCGTCAGACGAGGCAAAGGAAGTAGAGGCAGCTCAGCGTCGGAAAGCAGGGAAGTCGCATTTGTCATTAGTTTGAGTATAAACGAACTTTATTTGCGTTAATTAGGGCGTATATAACACCCCTGCACACCCACCAATTTACTGGCTGACAGACGACCAATTCCATGACAGCCTACACACGTCCCGACCGACTAAACTCTGTGATTACAATGCGGGCCTGCTGTCGTAGTTTCTTTATTTTATGTTTAGTTCATTGTGTTTGCCCTATGGGATCCCGCTCGGTTTTTCACAAAAGCAAAAACGGGTGAATCGTGCATTACGAAACAGCTGAACATCATAAAACCATTCTTAAGCGAAAATACTGCAGTCCTGACAGAGGTTGTAAACTTCGAGGAGAGACTGTTAGCTACGTATATTACGATTTGTCGCCAATGGCAGGAGACGTAAGATTCAGTGTTCTTCTGCTGCCACAATTATTAACTAAAGTTGTTCCTGAAATGTGCAACGTGATTTATAGTTGACTGAGAAAATACATCGTGGTAAAGCAAAATAAATAAAACAAAAGTCATTCGTGAAAACATTATTGATTTATTTGTGGATGTAGCACAACAAGATTACCTGTAAATTTCCGAGACCCATATTCGAAGAAGAAAGATTACACATGGTGGAGGCGCGCATCATCTAATAAATACAACAGATGAATAAGAAATGAAGCATTTAGCGACTGTTAGAACTGAAAAAAACTACATGGCACATGGCATGCATATAGGCTGGAATTTTTCAGTACTTACAACAGTGAAGCAAGTACATTTTATGAATTAACGTCCATGGAATGTCGATACTTCAGTTTTAGATTTCATTTCCGATAAGTATCGGAAATAAAACCTAAAAAGAGAAAGAAGGTCGACAGACTTAACCTCGTGTTGCATAAAGAGAAACCAATATGTATTCGTTAAAAAATGAAACAGGTGCCTCATTTCTTGCATCTCTATTGTTAATACTCCTCGCACGATGTGCCGCAAATACATCAGCAGTCTTTAAATTTCTTTAAAAACTCAGTCCTTAAAGTATCTTCTCCTCGGACGTCGACATGTATATTAGAATACTATTTAATTCCGTCGGCTGTGACAAAACATGAATTTTAGTCGGGTGGTTGGCACGATCACGCACACTCGACACAATCTGTTGGGTCGGCTATCCAGTGGTGCGTCGCGCCCGACAGTGAAAGTTGGTCGGTCGGTCAAAACACCGACACACAACCAATTTGTCGGACGGACATTGGTTGAGGCGCCACGAGAGGCGCTGCTGGCGAGTCACGTGATCAGGCTGACGGCTGCGACAGACGAAAGGAAGAGCTGTGAATCATTCAGATGCATTGCTCGTTGAGATAAAGTTCGAAGTGCTTTTTTTGAGTTGTTTGATGGAGTTGGTGTTGTTGGTGGAGTATTTTTCGCTGTTGTTGGAGTTTAACAATAACGTGACCAGTTCTATGTGTGTAATGATTTACAAGCTTTAATTCCTTCTGAACAGAGACCGAAAACCATGAGAAGGGGTTTGCTGGAGACAAATCTTGTGCAGAATTAAGAACAATTTGAGGTGGCTTGAAGAGCTACCCTGACAACACTGAGAAGAGCGAAGAGGAAGTATATCAAGGACATCATCGTGGATGCAGAAACAGGCGAGAGCAGACAGTGTCACAGTAACGCTTAGAACGTTCACAGGCTACAAAGGATATTGTCGAAGATGTAAAATAGTTGCAAACGACTGAAATCGCCAGAAGATGGAAGGAGTACTTCTACCATCTCCAATTGTAATGAAACCAAAGTAGGATTCTATTTCCATTCTAACTACGGCTGACCCACACCACTGTCGTCCCTCCTCCCTCCCCCCCTTTCCCAATGCACACAGCATGATTTCCAAACGAATCAAATAGCTTAAGAAGGGAAGCCCAGGTGAAAACAGAATACAAGCCAAATTGATCCAGACTGGACGTGAGAAACTTACTTGCAGCAGACTACACCAGCAGATAATTGTATGGACCAAAGAAGAAATACCAGAAAGGAAAACGCTGCTAATCTATGCAGTCCATAAACGAGGATGATTGACTAAGGAGGGCCACTCAACAATAACACACATTTGTCTAAGATACGTCATCTTGTCCAGCTGCTCGTATAGAGAACTCAACTCTTGAAAATTAGTAATTGATGAATTCAGAGAGCCAAGGTTCTGAACAGTAGATCAGATCTTCGTTCTTTGGTAATTCACTGAAAAACAGATGACACAGTAAGGAACCAGATTTAATCTGTTGATTTCACAAGTTCTATGATTGCAAACACCACAGAAGCCTGTTCATTAGCACTCGTCGACAGGGTCAATATACTGGTCAAGTTGTTACTGTGGGTGGAAGACCAGTCCTGCAACTGAGTTTCTCAATGGGAACCCTTCATATCGAATAGAGATCAGCTCCATGATCTATGCAGGGAACCTGTCCTACAGCCCAATGAATCTGTTTTGGTCGAGGTGAATGTCGAGACCATTAAGGATTCAGCTATAAAAAATATTGATCCTAGAAATAGTACTATATTCCTGAGACGAGTCGAGTATCGACTGGACATAGTGGGAAGGTAACTTTTAGCCACATGCTGTCCTTTGGGTCTGACTGCATGGAACTGAATTAAGGAAGAACATATTCGCGTTTTTGCATTGAGAGAGTAGCAGAGAGACACTGTGGAACAGAGGCGACAGTGGCAGTGGTAGAGATAACTGGTGGAGACCGCTGCTGAGAGTGAGTGGAGCCTAGATTTTTCCAGGCATCGTCACGGTGGGGGGTAGGGGGGGGGTGGTAGGGGGAATTATTTTCATGTTTTCCACACCCCTATAGCCATCTTTTTGTTCCCCATTTTAGTGGAGTATGAATACTTAACTCAGAGAGATGGGATAAAAGATGTGCAATGTTCCATGTTACAACAGCGTACGTTCATGCGCCAAAATGTTTGATGAAGAAACGAAAATGAGACTGTGCAGCTGGTTCCCCACTTTTCTGTCATTCTTTTACAGAGAAACATTTTCACCTGTTTGTTCTCAGGGGAGCATTTTTAAACTGCTGGTATACTACAAAAATGTCAGTGTAGGGGTGACAACCTATTACATGAATGAATACATACATTTGACTGGGGAGGGGGGGGGGGGGTGACATCTGTAGCCAGTAGCTGGTCTAATAAAAACATTGAAGTAACAAGTGAAAACGCAGTGCCAGTAACTCAAGGTTCAATATGTTAAAGTCACTATGCAGGCAGTCAGAGCATACTGTAAATCTGACTTTGCCTTCTTGTTATGTGAGCACTTTGGTTACAACGATTATAACAATTGTTCCTGTAACTGGTATTCAATCATGTCTTCCATGTCCCTGGTTGTCACTAAGATGGCGACACTGGTACCGGGCTCTGGGATGGTTATTAATTTCAGGTTGCCTACATTACAGCTTCCAAGGACAACAGAAATTTTATAATTATTATCTCACATAATTGACCAAATTCAGACATTCATAAAGCCATAATTTACTCATTTAGATGTGTAATATAGTGGAAGTTCAACGGAATAACACAAATAGTTAGTAACTTGAGGAACCAAGTGCTTTTCGACTCCCCGTAGATTGTGTGCGTATACCTGGACTTTATCAATTCATTGTTGGCGAAAGAGCGCTTACCAACTTCCAAACTTGACACTCAACTTCAAAACTGTCCAGAACATTTCGTTTTTACATGTTTCAAATCAATTAACACAAATTACAGAGCGATGAGTCCTCTACTCTCATGCGTGGGAATCTTTAGAAATTCAAGTTACACTGGTACATTTTTAAGACCTGTGTCTTTTACATTCAAAATTACATAACCCCACATAGTAACTTTTAACAAACTTCTTTGTTCTTTATGAGAGAATTAAAGTGTCTTGCAAACCAGTATTTGCATAATTCATCACTTCGTTCTTAAATATTATCAGAGTGTTCATACTACTGTGAAGAAACTAATTGTATTGTTCACATCCATAAGCCGTAAAGTCATTGGTTTAATTCGCATGGAGAACTTTGCTATTAATTTTACAGACTTTGTCCAGGTTTCATTGTAGAAATATTACCAGAGAATTTTATGGGCATCATAGAATAACAAGGTATTTCTATTACTGCACACTGATGTTCATTAAGGAAGATTGAAGGAAAGCTTGTGAAGTGGAAGGAAGTTTATTCACCGCCAAATTTCTCTCCAACAAAAACCCCATCATTTACAACTCTCCAAACTTAGTTCATTACGTTAGCTATGTTAACTTTCCAATGAACAATGAACTTCCAAAGACCCCAACTGGTAACACTGGAAGAAACATAGCAATTAGACGTTAACTTCATAATTTTGTGTGTAATAATTGGACGTAATTCCACTTGCTACATAGTAGCAGATGCTGCAAAACTAGATATATAAGACACTTTCATACTGACGCTCAATAAACTGTGCAAAGCATCTGCCATCAATCTGATCACTAATAAATGCAGGGCATTTCACGTTTCCTGTTACACTTTTTGATAGAAAGCTTAGTAGACGAAGTTTTGGTAATGAGCTCATGTCCAGAAATGTACAAAGTCTCCTCTACAAACCATGAAGGCCTGTGTTAGGAATTGTGAAACACACTGGACACGGACAACAGCGAGAGCAAACTGCAGATTTTGTATCTTGTTTGTGGTGGCGAGGAGACAAAGTTAATTCACATCACCTGCAGTGCATAAAACAATGAGCAGTAAGACATCCTTACTGAACAGATGCAACATCTAAATTGGCAGTCTCAATTTATGAGAAGCTGTTCATAGTATACTTCAATGTAACTGATGTATACACTCAAAACTGCAAGTCGTCAGTTCTTGTATAGCTTGGCATTATGACAAGTCTCTTGACTGTAGTGCTAAAACAAACGAGTGTATTACGGTGGATGTTCACATTCCAGGATACAATTTTTGTAACTAAAAAATGAGCAGATAACTGCAATAACGAATTTTATCCAAGTCTCTTAATTATCACGTTACAATGAAGTATTACACAGGCGCTCTAAATTCATATAAATTACTGTATTAAAGAAACGTCATTATTCCACTAGCGCTGTCGTCTGTTAAGTTTATCATTGGCCACCCAAATATGACAATGAAAGACACAGTAACAGAAAGTACACACACACACACAAAAACCAAAGTTCTGCTGCACAGACTGCATAAAACCCCTTTCGGTGCGAAATAAACACACCAAGGTAGCTGCACAGTAAATATAGATGTATTTTGTAGTAAAAGGACGATACCAAGCTGTTAAACGTTGTTCTATTAATGTTTTTATCAGCACTGAACATGTTATATAGTCAAAAACGCTGAACAGTTTATTGCTCATAAGTAAATAGCCAAAATGGTGCTAAATTACTTTCAGTACATTTAATTCATAAATCATGGAATTCTGCCACTAATTATTTGCAAAATATTCATGGGTTTTGTTATCTTATAGATGCCAATTTACCTCACTTATCCAGTGCATTCATTTTAATATGCACATTACACACAACGAAGTCATCTTTCTTGAAATGTTAACCATTTCCTACGTGGTGCAGAACAGATGTAGAGAATAATGCTCAGCTAACATTTATTTAACTGTATTGTATGATTAAATACAATGAATAAGAAAAAAGGTAATAGCAACTCTGCAGGCGAGGCACATACATAAACAGCTTGTGAAGAATACATGAAGTGAAACAACCAACAGGCTCTTTTTTCCAATACTGCCCTTGCTCATGAGATACTTGTGTACTACTCCTCGTCAGAACTAATGTTGCAACAGCGCATCACACCTGTGGGAACTGTGGCTGATGTTACACTGAAGCCAGGTTAACAGAAGTGACTGGGACACAATTTTCTCCTCACAATAACATGTTTCTTTGTACCTTGTTACCTTATATCCCAAGTTCTGGATGGTCTTCTTTGTTGCTGTAGTTCAGTGCGAAGTCAACACAGATATTGGAGAACAGGTGGCAGTTTCTTGTGCCACGTAGCACATTGCACTCTTCCGGTTATCCTATCTCCCTCAAGAAATGTTCTGATGTAAAGCCAGAGACAGGCCAACTTAGGAACAGCGACCCATAGAGTTACCACTGTCCTTTGGCATTTTATAGATCACCCACAGTACTACCACATCTCACAAATTGGTTCGTGAAACATCGGGATGGTACATCTACTAAGATTGGCATCTCGCACTTTATTCATTCTAAGCTGTCCACTTCCACGCCAGACGAAAGTAGCAGTGCACTGGTATTTAAAATTGCATTCAGCTGAAGATTCTGAGATGCAACGATGTGTTCCGAGTGACTGAGGTACAAGCATGTCAGAATCTCACAACATGTAGCCACAGGCAGTCGTTGTCAACTGCTCTGTGTATATTGGTTTCTTGGCTCTTATGCTGGACTTTCCAGCAAAGGTGAGACAAGTACACAACAGGAAGAAACGTGCTGGCTGGTTGGCAGGTAGCGCTTATTTGTCAGAATTTTAAGTTTTGTGGAATGATGTTGGCCTACAGGCATCTTATGTCCCTCTTCCAAATAGAAAACAGCAGGTGAAGATTCTTCAGGCCCCTTATCAAGCTGACTGTACATCATGTCATCTTCCTGTTAAAGATGCAGAACCGTCTTCTTCAGTAACTGTCGTATTTCTCCTAGTAGTGGTCACCAGGTTCCAAATGAAGACTATTAGTGCAGACATCCGTTAGATCTGGGATGACTGACAATCGGGAACATTACATTTTTTGAGATGCTGTGCAATGAACTGTTTTAGGTTGAAGTAAACTGTCGAAACATTGTGGGGCACTGTTGCTGAAATTGAGGAAGCACTTTCACTTCAGTCTTCACATTTCGCACCAGCAACATAACTTTAGTTCTATCCTTCATTAATGACCAACCCAGTGCATAACGTCTCAGTAATTTTGGAACACCAACCTCATCTGTCTCATTTGTTGATTTCTCTCGGTGCAGTGTTGAAGTGCTAAGCTTCTCTCTAGGATTGTCCCTCTAGTAATGGCTCCAGGAGGGGGTTACCATTATTCTCATTTACTTCTTTTGGCGATGATACAAATGCAGCAACTGTTACCATTTTATGTGGTTTATGTCTCAACTCCTTCAGTTTTGATACAGAGGGACGTCATCAACCACAGGCCACATTGTTCCCAAATGAGAGTAGTAGAGGGTGCATGATGTCTACACACCCATTATGGTATGATCTCGCCATCTTTTCATGAACCTTCATATCTGGGGCTTGTTCTGAAGCTTGTGAGTACTACGATTCTAGCACAGATTACCAGTATTGTCATATTACCCTCAGTTTGGAGGGCGACATTTTGTCTTACAGGTTGGCATTCCTAGCAGGGCTGACTTCACATCTATGGAGGCTCTCCTCCATATGGAATGTAAGATTAGAGAAAGAGAATGAGGGACACCCTCGGGCTCGCAACCTAATACCGTTGGGGTCGAAAAATCAAGAGTTGACCAAGAGAGGCCGACAGGAAAGGAAACCAAAAGTCAAAGTTAGTGGAAGTGGTGTCAGAGCGCTAGGTCATCTAAGGCTATTTGACACAAAGAGAAGGAAGATTTGTGAATTGTTACTTAATGCATAGTACACTCAATACATGCAAGCAAACCGTAAGTAATAAACATTATTTTCTATGCACTGACAGGAAAGTGCTTTTAACAGGAACAGCACTTACTGAATAAATATAATTTTTACATGTGGACACTTCATAGAGATTTGTTACATGTACCATTCAATGAGACATTGAAAACTGTTTAACTGGTACACACAGGTCACTCCTTAGCTAATAATTAAAGCTGCTTGGCATGAAAGTATTTTCCTCATTTTAATAATAGTGGAAATAATTACACATATTGTTTGATCTGGTACAGAAGTTAAAATTCCTCATAATTAAATTGAAATTGTTCCACTGAAATGTTACAATCTTTGTCTAAAATACTAACTTAGATAGTTATTGTGTATCTATAGGAAAGCATCATACAGCAATAACACACTGCATGTTCAGCACAAAGCTAATCTTTAAGAGAGCTGATATGTCTGTCAGTTGAAATACTTTGCAGTGGAATTTATTGTCATGATGATAGCCCATACATGTTCAGATAACGACTGACTTCAACCAAGACAAAATATATAGACTTTTTAATATGTAGATTATAGAACAGAATAAATTTCTTTTTCGAAAGTCCCCATGTATTTCTATAAGACTTATAGAGGAAGTAATGGGTTTTACTAATTAAAATGTTTAAAAAATCCAATTTACAAGCTTAATTTCAGTTAGCATTATTGGCTATTATTTAAAAATATGTTAACAGTATGTATGATGTCCCCCAAAATGTAGAGCACACATTATCAGTCCACATATACAGGGTGTTAACAAAAAGGTATGGCCAAACTTTCAGGAAACATTCCTCACACACATGTCCACGTAACATATTTACTTTCTTTGTGTCTGGAAACGCTTACTTTCCATGTTATAGCTCATTTTATTACTTCTCTTCAAATCACATTAATCATGGAATGGAAACACAGCAACAGCACGTACCAGCGTGACTTCAAACACTTTGTTACAGGAAATGTTCAAAATATCTTCCGTTAGCTAGGAAACATGCATCCACCCTCCATCGCATGGAATCCCTGATGCTCTGATGCAGCTCTGGAGAATGGCGTATTGTATCACAGACGTCCACAATGCGAGCACGAAGAGTCTCTACATTTGGCGGAGTTGCGTAGACCAGAGCTTTCAAATGCCCCCATAAATGAGAGTCAAGAGGGTTGAGGTCAGGAGAGCGTGGAGGCCATGGAATTGGTCCGCCTCTACCAATCCATCGGTAACTGAATCTGTTGTTGAGAAGCGTACGAACACTTCTACTGAAATGTGCAGGAGCTCCATTGTGCATGAACCACATGTTGTGTCGTACTTGTAAAGGCACATGTTCTAGCAGCACATGTAGTATCCCGTATGAAATCATGGCGGTGAATCAATACATAATGGCGAAACTAAAATGAGCTCTTACATGGAAATTAAGCGTTTCTGGACACATGTCGACATAACACCATCTTCCCTTTATTTGTGTGTGAGGAATGTTTCCTGAAAATTTGGCCGTACCTTTTTGTAACACCCTGTATAACAATAAATGCATAATAGTACGCATTATATCAAACAGCAACAGAAGAGCATTTAACAATGTGAAGAACAGTAGACAATAAAATTTTATGATTTAAATTCTGTCCTTTTACTTCAGAACCACACTCTGTAGTGTGAAAACCATAACTGATCTAGTAACAACAGAGAATCAAGATATAGTTAGCTGTTCAAACTTCTGCCGAAGATACACTTAACACAATATACAAGTCAATCGACATTGTAAGCACCTGTAAGAGAAGGTATAATATACATCCTTCAGGATAATCAGCTAGATGTAACACATCCTTTGTTAAGGATGCCGGTTAAGTGAGCAATAACATTTTAAAATTGTGGAGCATGCAAAGTAAGTAATAGCTGTATGTTACATGAAGAGTAATAAACATTTCTACATCAGCCATCTACAATCTCGTGTAGTATTAATCTGAAAATATTGTTCCATCCACATTGGAAGTACTAAACATGACACTGCATCATCTAACTGAACCACATGTAGTTCTGATCGTTGCAAATGTTTGTACCAGACTTTTTTTACAGTGCTCGCAAGAACCAACACTAATAGGGACATCCGATTGCCATTACCGAAACTATGTTTCCTTTCAAAGCGAACTAATTTCAAAGACTAATAGTACAAACTTAAACTAAGATATATTTGTGGAATACAACTATTTTGGGGAGAGAGTATGGATAACGAAACCATCTCCAAGCACACAAACACCAATTTCATTAATTACTTTGAAACTTGAATTTGGAGTCTACACCTGCAGTTTTAAGACTGTAAACTAATCCAAAAAGTAATTTTACACGAATTGTTGAATACATATGTGAATAACAGTGGCCGGCCGTTGTGGCCGAGCCGTTCTAGGCGCTTTAGTCTGGAACCATGCTGCTGCTACAGTCACAGGTTCGAATCCTGCCTCGGGCATGGATGTGTGTGCTGCCCTTACGTTAGTTAGGTTTAAATAGATGTATGTCTAGGGAACTGATGACGTCAGATGTTAAGTCCCATAGTGCTCTGAGCCAGTTTTTTAAAAAGCTTTAAGGTCGTATGATTATGGTAACAGAAAAATTTAACTGCGAACACTATGGCTTCAACTAATAATTCCTTTCACAGAGAGGTAAGTGTAGTGAGAGGTTACTTTTTATTACGACTGGTTTTGGTCATTTACCATTTATGTAAAAGACCAAACAGAAGGAAATGGAATCTAACATCAAAATGGTTCAAATGGCTCTGAGCAATATGGGACTTAACTTCTGAGATCATCAGTCCCCTAGACCTTAGAGCTACTTAAACCTAACTAACCTAAGGACATCCAGGCCCAAGGCAGAATTAGAACTGCGACAGTAGCAGTCGCGCGGTTCCAAACTGTAGCGCCTAGAACCGCTTGGCCAATCTGGCCAGCAATCTGACATCGAAACTGAACAGAGGACCCAGTAAGATTACTAAATAGAGTTTCTTTTCGAGAAAATTACTATCACATGATCAGAATTCATACCTTTCATCGTACACGAAAAACGATTATCATAATGAAAATATATGAAACAGTGAACGTAGTGTTGGAATTCTAAAGTAAAAAACTGCCTGTGAGGTACACAGCTAAGATATGAAGTGTCGAAGTTAACAGTTCGAAGATCGTGCAAACAAAGAGCGTGAATGTGCATAATACATAACATTAGCTAAAAACACTTCTATGTCAAGTTTGTACGAATGTATAACAGTAAAAAAGCTGTGTTCAACAAAGGCACTTTAAAAAATCAACCAAATGGCAAACATACGTACAGGGGGCACATGATGTATACATGCCATACAAACGTAATAAAAACAGTGTACAAACCATAACGTGTAGAAAGCAGAAAACACCCATGTCATAAGCAGCTGACTCTCTAAACATACTGGAGTCAGATATAATTAAATTATATCAAGGAACGTAGATGCAGTACTACATCTAGTATTTATGAAGTATAATAATATGAAGAGATGGCAATGTGTATATCAAACTATCGTATCAAAAACTATCTCTCTATAAGCTTCTGCATAATCACATTAAACTAACAAAGAACACACAACAACAATAAATCCTTAAAAATGTAACCATACATCGTTCATATTAGTCGTACTTGAGACAAGGTGTGGGGAGTCAACAACAGGCAACCAGTATTACCGATCATACTGAGTGCGCTTGTGACATTTCTCCTTCCACAATTACTAATTATAAAGGAAACTATTCGCAACTGAATCACAGTAGTGTGTACAAATATCTACAAGGAAATATTATACTAAGAACACACATTTGTGATGCAAGCACTCTTACAGAGAGAGGCTCATAAGCGCTAGAGTAACAATGAATTACTTTGTAGCTGCACACACTTTCCAGGTAACACTCTAGATATTACAGTTATTAATAGGAAACCAAGCTCAAACTAACATGTCGTGTACGAGGGTTGACTGAAAGGTAATGCCTTCACCTCCGTAACATTTCAACTGTTGACAGCATTGGTATGTGGCAGGTACTGGCTTGTTCTGTAGCCTCTCCTCTACAGCTCCAGGTGGCAGGAAGCCTAAGCATTGAACTGTTGTAGTGTTACAGTGTAAAGTATGGAACCCTACAGACGGTAGGGCAATGCATTTAAGCAACGTGTAGTCATTTGATTCTTGACAGCAGAATGTGTCACTCCAAAGGAGATTCATCAGAGAATGTAAGCATTTTATGGTGAATGTGTTGATGTGAGTACTGTCCGTCATTGGGCGTGTAAGTTTAAAGGTGTTGATGCGAGAACATCTGACTGGCGTGACAGAGTTGGATGTCCTGGAACAGCAACCACTGAGTTTCACAAGCAAACCGATGACTGATTCAGAACGATCGTCTTATCAGTCAGAGAGAAATTTCAAGCACAATCAGCATTTCACAAGAATGTGTGGGTCACATTATTGCTTCACGTGTAACCACAGAAGAATTTCAGGGACAATCTCACCACCATGTATCGAAGCAGGGTTGCCCACTGCTATCCTGCTTTGGTCTTACGCTACTTCAGTAACCTAATTAAGCAATGAACGTTTAATTTTTTTTTTTCATTTTCACTACTCAGATCCCGACTACAGATTCTGTGGCCTTCAGCCTCATAGCACAGAATTCAGAAATAGTTTAAATAAAATTCCCCTAGTAAAACCTATTATTTCAGTACATTCTAGTATATATTCTAAAAGCAATGAGGTAATCAGTTTTATTGGAAATGCATACTATTAACAGTTATGGACGATGACATATTGTGCAATATATATTAAGTAACATTCGAGTGAGCTAATAGATCAAATTCAGCTATAAGACTGCATCCAAAAGAAAGCCTAAATTTTACTGATTCCAGCAAAGTGTTTAAATTTACCCAAAGTCTGTTAGTTCAATAGATATTAAGACTTAAAATCTGTTGCCTGTATGACTTTCAGTGCCAATTGTGACCAAACTACTAAATAATTCCGACATCTGTTTTGATATTTTTGATATCTTTATTTTTCTACGTAAAGTGACTCCAGTCTCAACTTTGTAAGTGCATTAATTAAGAATTAAGTAAATTTGAATATGTAAAAATTATTGTTCTAAAGGGCTACCGTGGTTACAAGTCGGGAATTCCCACGGCGGATGCATAAGTTAGTTTCGCGTATTTAAATTGATACAGCTTACTCATGTTAGTTAAATAATAAACCCAATAGTTAACTTAAAAACCAGTTAGAAAGGATCATTTTAACCCTGGGAAATTATAAACTATAATATATTAACAGAATAGTCAAACATTCAAGCGCTCGTCTATATAAGGTCGGAGCTAGTGCAGCTCTAGTTAGTTCTCGGTCAGATTCTCTTGGAGCAAAAGTGCAGCAAGTTGGTCAATTTTTTCGGTAATTGTGACTGTGAACTTTGTTAAAGACTGGAAGTTTTTAACCTTCCTAATGTGACGATTAAGTGTAAGAGGTCTGGTCACATGAATATTCTGTGTGCGAGTGATAACAAAGAAATCGCCATGTGGTTGACATAAATGTTCAACAATCAATACAATCTTGACTTTTGATTTTGGAAAACTTAACCTAGGATCCTGGCTTCTTAATTTCAGTGTGATTTAGGTGAGACAGACGTAGCTACCGGGAAGACAAAATTGAATAAGCAAAGCAAGTTAGATCGAGAACACTGGGCGAGGAAATATTTCAGTACCAGTACATCCGATTGTGACGTGAACTTTAAATGACACTACTAAATAAGGACATGTCCCGGCACGTTACATGTGGTGCCCCAGGTGAGGAAACAACCCAGCACGTTACAACCATACAGAATCCTCCATACAGTCCAGATTTAGCACCATTTGACTTCCATCTGTTCTTGATAATGAAAGGCGATCTGCTGGAACATTATGCTTCTGATGAATACGTTGAGAGAACTGTGAGACTGGTTTCAGGAACAGTGTCGACTTCTTCTGTGATGGATTCAGAATACTTGTTCATTGTTGGCAGAAATTTATCCAATTGGCTCGTGTTGATTATGTGGAAAAGTGAATACTTTTAGTTAAGGATCACGTTCTACAGACTATGTCTACATGTGATTTATTAAGATATTGCCATCCAAACCCAATTAACGAAGGTGGAGCATTACTTTTCACTCAACCCTCGTACTTGACTATGGCCTATTACATATAACGACAGGAACAAGTGTTGTACCATATTATGATTGTGTGTTCTTAAAGTTTCAACAGCATGCAATAAAACCCATGAAAAATGATAAAGCTAAAGGACACAAAGCAGAAATTTAATACATTTGTTGTTTTAAGCCTTTATTTTAAATGAATATGATGGATGTTAGAAAACTTTTGTTTGAATTCTCTGACTGGAAATATGGTTTCCATAGGCCAGGATGTATTGGACCTCAAGCAAACTTTGAAAATGCTATGGGAGATGGCCAAATACAAACTAGGAGGAAATGTTTACTATTGTGTTTCTAATTGTTATCAGTTACAATTACAATTATTTAAAGCTGTTTTATACACTGCGGTTTCTTTGAATCTCTGGTATTTTGCAAATGATAATATTTTACATATCTGTTGTTCAGCATTTAGAGGTTTGAAATTGTGTCTAATGTTTGTTGGAAGCAACAAAGTGCTCATTATGAAAGTGAGTGTATGTTGTGCATCCTTATCTGCACTGCCTGATGACCTCTCACCGTTTCTGACAAATCCTTTTCTTTGTGTGTTGTAATCTTTTAAGATGCAGGAAAATATATGTAACACTGAAAATAAAATTGTCTGGATTTACTCAGAAATAGGTATGATCTTACATCCAAGATTCATTTCTGTTGAACCAGGAAGCTATCAGATAGGAATGATTAACCAAATTCATGACATGCAGCACTAGATTCAACTTTTAGTAAGATCAGTGGAATAGTGTTTGGGAAAAAAGTGCCTTCAGTCCTGGGTCCATGCTTTTCTGATTTATTTCAATGATCTAATGCAGTTGTGAATGGTGTAGAATAAACTTACCATGTTTTCACATGGCACCAGAATTCTGACACATCTTTTACGACTGAGTGGCAAATCTGCAAATTACAGCCTCCTTGATCTCCACTGCTGGCGCCAAGGGAATCAGAGGAGAGCCGTGTGGAGGAGACTGGTTAGTTGGTTGTTTGAGGTTTAAGGGACCAAACAGCAAGGTCATCAGTCAATTGTTTCAAATAGGGTCCATTCCGCTAATGGGACATCTGAGGAAAGTCAGAACAATAAAAGGGAAGAAGGCAAAAACGTAAAAGGGCAGTCATGTTGTAAATCGTAAAAAACAAAATGAGGCAAGTTGGCAAGAGAACAAACCCAACGCTATGCTGAAGCAGCATAGGCAAGACCACCTGTGACTTAAGATGTGCAACCTATGGTAAAAGGAGACTGTTTTACCTTTTTTTTAAAGGATTGGTTTGAGTAAAAGGGCAAGAAATGATTATCTCTGTCAGGGAGATGAGTCTGGAATCTCCAAACATGGCTTACAGTGGGAGACACACAAACACTCACCGCCCTGCCCCAATACCTTAAAACTGAGAATAAAATCCACTTTCCTGGAGAAAACCGAAAACCAGAGAGACCATCCGGGAATCGTCAGCCAACATCAAAGGTAAAGTGTGGGGCAGTCTGTACTTAGCACGCAGAGCCAAAAGAAGGGGGCATTCAAACAAAATATGGGCAACTTACTGGAAGGCTCCACAACCACAAAGTGGGGGTGGCTCATGATGCAAAAGAAAACCATGGGTCAGCATGGTATGGCGAATGCGGAGATGACACAGTGTGGTCAAGTCTTTCGGGAGACGCGAAAGGAAGAACGCCACAGGCCTGTGGTCACCTTAATCACGTGAAGTTTATTAGAGAGAGGAGTAGCCAACCAAGTGTGGGCCCATGATTGTGCGAAGTGGGATTTGATGTGGAGCCGTAAATCCTCTGCAGGAGGGGTTACGGAAAATGGGTGGTAAGTGCCTGCACCTCCAGCCAAACGAACAGCGAGCTCAGTACCCGAGATGACGACATGGCCAGGGACCCAAAGAAAGTCAATGGAACAAGCAGCACGGTGAATATCAGCGAGATGGTCATGAATGGCAGAGACCAAGGGATGGCGCGAAAAACACCGGTCAATAGCAAGAAGGCCACTCATCGAGTCCGTACATAACAAAATGCGGTTGTGTTGGGACTGTTTAATGAAGGTAAGAGTCTGGGAAATTGCCATCAATTCCTCAGTAAACACCCCACATGTAGATGGCAGCAGATGATTTTCCGTTCCAATAGAGGACGTGAAGGCATACCCAACATGATCAGTAGATTTAGAGCCATCAGTCTAAAAAACGACAGCATCCCAAAACTCCCACAAAATTCGGCGGAAAAAGGAAAGGAACACCACCAGGGGGGATGGAATCTTTCGGACCACGGCAGAGATCCATCCGAATTCGAGGCCGAGGAACTAACCAAGAGGGGGGGTGGGGGGGTGGAGGGAACGGAGCGAGGAAGACAGGACAAAGAAGGAAGCTGAAAACACGACAAAGAGATGCAAGGCGGAGCCCAACCGATAAACCCGCCTGTGGTCGGGAGTCGGGTGGGCGACGTCCATGGTCTGGGAACAGGATAGAATAGGAAGGATGCGTAGGAGAGGAACGGATAACGAGTGCATAAGACACCAGAAGCTGGGATCGCCGAACAGAGTGGGGGGTGGATCCCAGCTTCAACCAGGAGACTGGTCACCGGTGCCTTCCCTACTAGCCCTGTTGATAAACGGATACCACAATGGTAGACTGGATCCAGCATGTGCAGTGTGGAAGGAGCAACAACCATAAACTTGTCAACCATAGTCCAAGCGAGACAGAACTAGAGCATGATAAAGACGGAGAAGGAGGCAACGGTCCATACCCCAATAGGAGTGGGCAAGGAAGCGAAGGACATTGAGTTTACAGAAACATTCTACCTTCAGGAGTCTGATATGTGGCAGTCAAGTGAGCTTGTTGTCGAAAAGAAGACCCAGGAAACGAAACTGTGGGACCAAAAGACAATCGTTGTGCAGCGAGATAGAGCTCTGGATCAGGGTGGATCGTAGTACGGCGACAGATGTGGATCACCCGCGATTTTGAAGGAGAGAATTGAAACCCGTGTGAGAGGGTCCATGCAGATGCACGCCGTATAGCTCCCTGGAGCTGCCGCTCTGACGATGCCATCGAGGAGGAACTAACCCAAATGCAGAAATCATCCACATACAGGGCAGGGGCAACCAAAGGACTGGCAGAGGCCACAGGTCCATCGACAACAATGAGAAAAAGAAGGACACTCCAGACAGAACCCTGTGGGACACTGGTCGTCTAGGTCTGTGGAGAACTAAAAACAGTACCAACTCAAGCTCTGAATGACCGATAAAAATCGGTAGTGGGCCCCAAAGACCCCACTGATGAAGGGTAAGTAAGATGTGATGGCGCCAGGCCGTGTCATAGGCCATTCGAAGGTCAAAAAACACTGCAACCAAATGTCGGCGCTCCGAAAAAGCCTGCCGAACTGTGGATTCCAAGTGAAGAAAATGATCGATTGGAGATTGTCCCTCTCGGAAGTTACACTGGTAAGGAGACAATAGATCCCAAGATTCGAGGACCCAATTGAGCCAACGGGCTACCATCCATTCAAATAACTTACAAACAACATTGGTGAAACTAATTGGCCGATAGCTGTCAACAGATAGCGGGTTCTTACCAGGCTTAAGGACAGGAACCATGATGCTATCACTCCACTGAGAAGGGAAGTCACCCTGGAGCCAGATACGGTTAAACACCCAAAGAAGATGTTGCTGTTGTGGAGCACTGAGATGGTGAAGCACTTGATTATGAATGAAATCTGGACCAGAGGACGTATCATAAGAAGAAGATAGAGCAGAAATAAATTCCCATTCAGTGAAAGGTTTGTTTTAAGTTTCTGACTCACAAGGGGTAAAACATAAGGTGGAAGCATCAGGCTGCTGCTTTTGGTGAAGGAAAGCCGCTGGATAGGAGGCTTATGCTGATGCCACTGCAAAATGGGTCGCAAGGTAGTCTGCACAAGCTAATGGGTCCGTACAAAGGCCATCTGGGAGGTGAAGGCCTGGGAGGGTGGACTGCCGATGGCATCTTTGGAGAGAGCGAAGTGTAGCCCATACTCGTGACAGAGGGACAGAAGAACCATGGGAAGAAACGAATCGTTCCCAACATATCCGCTTGCTCAGTTTGATTAAATACCGGGCTTTAGCGCGGAGGCGTTTAAAAGTAGCAAGGCTGGCTATGGATGGGTGCCTCTTAAGGTGTTGCAAAGCTCAACGTCGATCACGGATGTCAATGACAATGGCTGTACTCCACCATGGGACTTGCCGGCGACGAAATGGCCCAGATGAGCGGTGGACAGGAAGGCTAGCAACATGAACGATAGCGTCAGACGCGTCACGTAGGATGTCATCAATACAACCGGACAAAGAGGGAGAAAACACGATCTGTGCTGCGTATAGAGGCCAATCGGCACGTTGGAAATACCAACGAGGTAATGTGTCCATCGGAGAGCGGGAAGGGAGCGAGATAATGAATGGGAAATGTTCACTATCACAAAGGTGGCGACCAGTGTAATGAAGGTAGGAGAGAGGGAAAAGAAAGAGAAAGATCAATGGCAGAAAGTGTACCATGACCGGCACTGAAATGAGTAGGAGAGCCATCATTAAGAAAGCACAAGTCGTGGTCTGCTATAAACTGCCTTTCCATCTAGACGAGGTCTTCTTATAGACCACTGCCCCACAATAGATGATGAGCATTAAAATCCCCAAAAAGGAGGAAAGGAGGAGGAATTTGCTGAGGAAGGGCAGTTAAGGTAGCACGTGTAAGACTCCTCTCAAGAGGGAGATAAAGATTGCAAACTATGAGCGCAGAGTAAGTGGACCCTAACAGCAACCGCTTCCAATGTAGTTTGAAGAGGAATCCACGTGCTAGTAATGTGTGTACGGACCAACGTACAAATGCCACCAGAAGCCCGCAGGGGTTCGACCCGATTTCAACAGAAAACACGGAACGCAAGGAGGGTCGGTGAGTGAGCACCAGTAAAATGAGATTCCTGGAGAACCACGCAAGCTGCATAGTAGGACAAAAGAAGGGATTTCAATTCTGGAAGTCGACGATTGGATTTAGCGTGTTCAGCCTCCCTTTAAACCATCGTTCTGTGGTTCTCCAACGGAATTGTAATGGATCCTGTCATACCGCAGGGTCCCCACCCGTCACCGACAACGAGGGGGCGACACCCATGAACTACAGGTCAGAGTCCGGTTGTGAAGTCGGAGAAGGGACCTCCGGTGACACCAGAGGCTCTTTGTCCCGGGACTTATATTTCTTCTTCTTTTCAGGCTGCGCTCGAGGAGGGCTGTGTGGCAAAAAGGAGCCAGCTGCAGCAAGATCAGGAACAGAAAGAGACCGGGCGACTTGGGGGCCAAAAGATCGCGGCTCTCTCGGTCGTTGCAGGGCAGCAAACCTTTGGCCTGGAAGGTGCCTGGAAGAGGCATCCTGGGGAGTCGCCCTTGACCGGCAGACGCCGAAGGAGTGGAACACTTCTCTGGCTGGGGAGGGAGGGCAGACCCCAGGGGAGAAGGTGTGGGAGCTGCAGGGGAAGGGGGGGGGGGGGAAAGAGGGATCCAGGATAAGGGTAAGGAAGGGTGAGGAAGGGGTGAAAATGTAACCAAGCCGTAACTAGATGTCACAGACACGGGGTGAAATCATGTATATTTCTTAGGTGCCCTCTGTGTAGGTTAAACGATCGAGTGACTTATACTCCTTTCTTCTTATATACTGGGCAATCTGGTGAATGTGGAGAATGACTGCTGTGACAATTTACACACACAGGAGGGGGAACACAGGCACTCCTCTCATGGAGTGGACGTCCACAGTCGCAATAGAGAGGTGCCTGTGAGCAGCGGGAAGACATGTCCAAAACGCAAGCATTTAAAACACCTCAAAGGAGGTGGGATGTACGGCTTCCCATCACATCGATACACCATAATCGTAACTTTCTCAGGGAGGGTATCTCTTTCAGAGGCCAGAATAAAGGCACCAGTATCAATACGATTGTCTTTAGGACCCTTCTGAACACGCTGAACCAAGTAAACACCCCGCCATCCGAGATTGTCCTGAAGTTCCTCATCAGTTTGAAGTATGAGGTCCCTGTTAAAAGCACACCTTGTACCATATATAGAGACTGTTGCTGATAAAAACTGCTTTAGCTGCCCAGTCTGCAGCCCTATGTGCCTGTATCCATCTTGGCACAATTGCTGTGTCCATTACCCCCCACCAAACCCGACCGCATCTTGCTCAGGGAGTCCACTTCGCCAAACTTGTCTTCAGTGTGTTCCACAAAGAATAAAGGTTTGGTATTGGTGAGAGTATCTCCATCAGTCCTAGTGCAAACTAGATAATGGGGGAAAGGTTTTGCCCCTAGCTGACGGGCCTGACCCTCTTCCCAGGGGTAGCCATGGAAGGGAAGGCCAAAGGGACAAGAGAAGCAGCACTTGAGGAATCAGTTCCACTCGGAGACATGGCCGCAGAAGAACGGCCAGAGTTCAGGACCCGTATGTGTTTCATTTGCATAGCGTCCGCCCTGATACCATCCCCTCCGATCAGGGGCTCTCCTCACGGACGCCACCTAGCCACAGCAAGGGCCGTCTGGCACCGCGTCCATTGCCAGGAGTTCCGATGCTCCAGGGTGACGAGCAACAACTCCAAGGCATGCATGAGGATGTCACAGGGATCACACTTCTGATACCTGAGCTGTGTGTTCAGGGGGCTCAACAAAAAGGGTACATAGCGACCCCACCACATGGGCTGGCTACCGTGCTCGCTACGCACCCTAGTGTCAGACAACGACATGAAAGAGAAGGTAGAACGTACTAGGAGGGCGCACGTCGGAGACACTAGGTAAGGTGCTTTTCCCCAAATGGTTCACACTATGGAGGAGAAATTTTGTAACGGAGGTCAAACCCCAGAGGGGGGACCAAGGAATGCCAAAAGAAGGAAATGATTATGGAACAAAGCCGAATTGTACAACCAACAGAACCAGGATGATAGCAGGGGCCAACATAAGCAAGGACACCAACAGAGGGAGAGGAGAGGGCGAGGGGAAAGGAGCAAGGAGGGGAAAGCAGGGGAAGGGAAAGGAAATGCAGCCCTGGAGAGAAAGAAGGCAGAAATGGCTCGGGGCCCCATGCTCGCCACGCACGTATTCACAAAAGACTTATTGACCCCCTGGGAGGGTGGAGGCTGGTGGGGCAAGACAATGATATCTGCAATATACGGGCAGTGATAGCACATTTAAAGTAATTGTCTGATGAATGGCGCTGCCTTGATTCTGCTGATATGGCAGTGCTTAACTGGAGTGATGTCCTTACTTGCATGGTAAGACTTCTTACAATAGTGGATTTAGGCAGAGGAGAATGGACTTCCCTACAGAAGTAATATGTTACTTGTTGGTGGCTAACGATTAATTCTTTACATCAGCTTACACATCCCTATATATTTCTATACTTCCATCGTGATTGAAGACGTCTTGCATTTTGGTGGCTCAAAACTTGGGTAGGAGAAGGAGCAGCACTTTCGTGGGTCAATTTACTTCCGCTGATCGTGGCAGTATTAAGATACTGACTGTGACTTAACCTAAGACGTTTGTCATCTCACAAGAACCTTCCCAAGTTTTACGGAACACTCCTCATCTGTCATATGCAGCACATGGCATTGTGTGTGACAAGTGTTGTAATGAAACCTACTATTATTTCATTAACACATGGACAGAAAACATGACAGTACGTTAAACATAGGTTCTCACTAGTTATATTCAATGGAAGGTTACTGAAGCACTGCTGCCAACCTTTGATGGGTTTGACGTACCTGTATAGAGATGTGGATTTACGTAAAGATCGTAGCAGAATGTGATTAACTGATGGAGATAGCCATGTGATTAGTAATTCGGAATGAATTTGAAATTGAGGATACCACCGTTATGCTGTCATAGTTATCTTGTGAGTGTCCTTGCTATGGCTATCAATTTTACGATGCTGGCTTCCAGAAACTAATTATGGTTGATTTGAGACTGTGTAAAATGTGTGTGACGTGTGCTTGGATGGGCATTTGATGTCCAGTAAATGTTGGCGTCTGAAATGTGACGTCAGTTGCTACCAACCGGAGGTTAACGGCTGTTAGTAGCACAGTGGTCTGTTGCAGTTTGGGTTGGCCAAGGTTTCGTCAGGGGAAGCTACATTGCATTCTGTTAAACCTAGTTTTTTCCTGTCTTTCAAATCTTTATTATTGCATTTGCTGCATCATACATTTCAATAGTCCCTTAGGTCCAAGGTGTGTAAATAGTGTTGAGATTTTAATTCATTCCCCATTGTTAAGTGGCCTGCATGTCTGTTTCACTCACTGACTGTTTGCACGATTATTTTCTGATTTAAAAAAAAGTTGTCTCAGTGTTCCCAGAATTTGCAATATTTGAAGGGTCTATGTTAATTAAATGTATGGTTCTTGCGAATCCTTTCAACTTCATGCTCTTCATTAGACTACTTTGACGTAAAAAATTTGGAAAGTAATGGTTATTAAAACTAAACGTTTTTCAGTGTTACTCTGCGTTTTAAGACCCAGTGCAGGCTCCATATACCACTTGGTATGCTGAATTCCTTTGCTTGGGCTGGCTAAGGAGTAGTTGACAGCTATTACACAATTTATATGAAGTCACGAGAAGCCAGATTAACACAAAGACAGTCAACAGCCAGCAGGTGAGTTGGTAGCACCACGTTCCTGGGCATTTGCGCCAGCTTCCAACTACGCTGGGAACATGGCGTTCATTCAACTGAGCAAAAGTGAGATCAGCAGCCTTTACATCAAAACGTCTCTCATATTGGAGACGAAACGGTCACAAAAAAGGCTTACGTTGTTTCTGTGCACTCTATGAAAAGAAACCTAATTATCTTCTGGGCCACCTATTCTCTTCCTCATACTATCTTCACTGCTTAGTGAAGTGAGTAAACTCGTGTGTAAACTAAGTTCAAGAATCTGTTTCGCGTATTCTCAGTTGGCTAAACTGATTTGCTTCTCGATACATTTAGTTCTCTAATGTGTTGCTATCAAGGACTCCATTGTCTGAACAACTCAGCATTTCACATGTGTAACTCCAAATAAATGAATGCTGTAGTCCACTTCTGAAGTAATATTCCATGAGCTTTTCAGCTCAGTGGGAGGGAGATTAAAAAGTTACAGAGCAGCATACTTACCACCTCCTCACAGCAGGTTGCATAACTGGCATTCATTGTCTCTCACCCCTTATGCTACCCCTCTTGCGCATCATGTGAACAGACTCCTTATCTAAGGTAAGAAGCTTTCTAGTTTCACAATTGACAGCTGTTTCAGGGGTCTATTTAGCTTCACATCCATAGGTGTTCCCTGAAGGTGTCCCACATGTGACCACCGCGTGGTGCTAGTAGAGCAACAACTGTCTGCCAGACAATGGCTGTACGTCTTCTTAATGTATTCCAAGACCTTACTGGACAGAGAGGGAACGAATCAGTACATAAAAAGCTCCTTTTGTAGGGCCACATCTCTAGGAGAATGGGAGTAGGTGTTTATGTCAAATGAACGTCGAGAACGTTAGCAGAAATTCTACAGAACATGTTGTTCAAAAGCAATGATATGTCCCACATGGAAGTCGTTCAGATAATGGAAATCAACTACGCTATACAAGAGAAAATGGTGTGACACGATACTGTTGGTGCGACATACACGATGCTTACCGAGTAGGCAGGCAACACGTCTGTACTAAAATAGAAATGGTTACCTGCTAACCAACTTACGACACTATTACGTTACCACCTAAACTGACGAACTAATCTCTTTCCTTGGTCGACATGTTATTCAAACATTCGTTAAGTAGGCGGTAGAAAAACAACATACATTTTGTTTGCAATGCTGAAGACGGTTGCATTCAGTTAAGTAGCTTGGAATTGGAGAACGGCACAAACTCACGTTTGGCACTGCTGATGGGAACCATAGCTTTGTCACAACTCAAAATTTTGTCAGATTTCCCTCATTTTCAATACTGTCTCGCTCCAGCAGGAATCGGAGGAACAATCCCATTGATGATGTTAATTCCTATGTTGCAAAGGGTACCTACAAACAGGAATTGAATACAGGCATTCATCGTTTTACACGAAGTCATACCATTCAGTTATTTCTGCCGATAACGGCAACAGCTTTTTGAGGGCGGTTACTGTAACAGCGAAGATGCATGTACCCTGAGAATATTCAAAGAATATATTCGAAGCTGAGACAAGAAATGTTGGAAACTCTACAAGTTACAACTACTCAGGACCTTAGGCTTTAATCTGCCAAGAATTTTATTTTTAGTACACAGTTTTATTGTTCAAACGCTCTACCGAGTGTTCCAGGCACGCAGCAGCAACGCTCTCTAACTTTATCGCCCCTTTCTATAGATTTCTGGAACGCGAACTGGTAATAGGGATTGGTCAAACAAATGGACAGCCAGCCAGCTTTTGCCCCCAGACGAAACAGTGCATGCTAAGTTTTGGACATCTCATACTGATGCAAACTTTCAGATGATGATGCCTACATCTTTGGCTTTTATTAATTTGTTTGAAGCCTAGGGTATCATCGGGAGACTGGGCCTAATGTATGAAGTGGTAATGAAATCCCAATTCAAAAGGTTAAAGAATCTTGAAAGCATGTTTTGTGACATGATACCAGGTCACTGTAGTAAATACAATCAGTAGCTAGGAATTCCTCCTCAATGGCTCACATGAAGGTGCAATATTAGTCCCAATGGTACTTACACTTCACATCGTGGATGTGCCAGAAATAATATCTAAGAAATTTGGTTACGTTGTTGATTGGATAATAAGAACGAGCAAAATTTGTTAAAATACGGAAGACGTCCTCACATGTAATTTGTCTGCACTGACAGTACTTCTCAAAACGGAGGCTTACAGCTAACATTAGTGAAACGCCACCTCTGACGACGCAGGGAGCACAACATATACGCATTTTGTTGACGCCGTCCACGCCAAGGAGCAGGTGCCTGTCCTAGGAACACCGGGGCTCTGAACAAATGGCTTCTGTCATTCCAGGTGGTTTGCTGTTTTTTGTTGTAAGGCGCAAAGATTTTGTTCTTTCGTGCCAACGTCAGAACTGTAGAACACGAAGATGAAGAAGGGGTTAAAACGACTAAACGGTAAACTCAATTGATGGAGGAAAAGACAGCTTAAAAACAAAGACTGATAAAGGTCTATAAAATACACCATAGAGACAATGGAGGTGCTACACTGAAGATTAAATGTCCTTCGCCATATCGCTACAACAGATCGAGAGTAAAACACGGTCGATAGCCCGCGGCACGCCTGATAACGTAGACGGCAAACGTAAATGAGAACATAAGTGGTTAAGAAAAGTGCATTGTGAATCGTCAGAGACTCAGGATAATGAGTACAAAGTGGTAAGTGATCACCTCTAAACTAAGGACGATGGCTAAGAAGAGAGTGCCCAATACGCAACCCAGCTAAGATGATCTGACGTCAAGAGGGCAGAGGAGGAGGCTGTCCAAGCCACTGGGAGAGCCTTAAAAACCCAGGGATTATTCCTAGAATGGAGGACAACTGGTGATGCCAAAGTGACACCACCTGCTGGCAGACAGGAACAGAGATCATCTGGGAGAATATAAGAACCAGCCGGCTGAGGTACGAGGACTGCAGTCTAGGCAGCAGCGTCAGCAGCCTCATTTCCTGGCAGACTGACCTGAGCAGGAAACCACATGGACATCACAGTGGATCCCTCAGGAGTGAGAAACTGAGTTTTCCTGGACCCGTTGCACCAATGGATGGGCAGTGTACAGTGGTCAGACTCTGTGCCCTTTAGTCTTCGTGCACAGGACAATGGAAAAGCCTGTGTCACCAGATCTATTCTGGCCTCAGAGGGCGAAGAGCTCTGCTGGAAATACTGAGTAGTGTTGCAAAGGCAGATACGGAAAAACGTTGGTGCAGATGACAACGGCACACCTGATACCACAGTCAGAGCCATCAGCATACAGAAAGGTACTATTAAAAAGTCGCGTGTGTAGGTAGTGGAAGTCAAGGCAATAGAACGAGGCTGCAGTAGTGTCCTTGGGGAGCAAATGAAGGCTAAGGTGAACACAGGCTGCCACAGAAAGCCAAGGTGGAGAAGGGTTCACTCCCACTAGGATACTTGCAAGTAGTGTAAAGTTCGGCTGCTGGAGCAAGAACTGAAAATGGGCTCCAGGAGGTAACTGAAGAGGAGTGGGCCCGATACTGGCTATCAAAGTAGTCATCGAAGGAGGCATAGGATGGGTGGCCTGGCATGGCGGAAAAACGCCATGTTTATCTCTTGAGGATAACTTTAGTATGACTGGTAATTCAACAGCTTCGGCATACGCGCTGAACTTGGCTAGCATAAAAGGCGCCAGTGGCCAAACAGATGCGACGATGGTGGGTAGTGTTGAGATGGCATACGAAGGACAGACGCGCAGATGCGTAAACAAAGCACCAATATTCTAGTTTTTATTGGACAAGGGACCAGTACAAACCGATAAGGGGGGTTCAATCTGCCCCCAGGAAGTATCATTGAGGACATGTCCTACATTCAGGAACTACGTACAGTGGGCTCCAAGGTGGGACACGCGTGAGAACGAACAGTTTCCTATTGAGCATGAGCCACAGGAATTTCGTAGTTTCAACTAACAGAACAGCAGCAGGCCAAAGTTGAGAATATGGGGGGAGAAATCAACTGCACTGACAGGAACCAACACAAACGGTTTTGTCAGTGGAAAAAACAATACCATTCTCGATGCTCCATGAGTGAAGAAGTTAGAGACGTCGCTCAATGTGAGAGGTTCCTGGAGGACTGCAATGGATGGCAGAATCGTCAACAAAAAGGGAGCCAGAGGTGCTCAGCAGGAGGCAGGCCATTATAGCGTTAATGGCGATAGCAAAGAGGACAACGCTGAGGATGGAAATTGAGGTACACCGTTTTCCTGGATAAAGTTGTCTGACGAGGCACAACCCACATACACCTTGAAAACTCCATCTTCTAAAAATTGCTGAGGTGAACAGGGAAGCTATGTGTAGAATACAGACATACCTGTCCTCCAGCAGGTGTCTTCCACAGAATCGAAAAATATTGCTTGCCAGGGATTTCCACAGAAAGCCCTTCATGGCATAGGTGGACAAAGTGAAGAAATGGTCAACTGGAGAATGGCGCACTCTAAATCCACACCACGCCAGGTGGGATGAATCATATGTTCAATAACCTTGCAAACAGCTGCTGAGAGAAATGGGGCAGTAGCTGGAAGAGTGTTTCTCCTTACCCTGCTTATGCTTGGGTGTGACGGTGGCTTCAGTCCAGCATCTCGGAAACCTTCCTTCCACCTAGAGGGGATTGTCCGTATGGAGGATAAAATACTTGCCTGCAAGAGAAGGTGCTGCAACATCTGAATGTTAACATCTTCCAGCCCTGGGGAACAGAATCGGGATTAAGTGACATTATAGTACAACTCTCTCATAGTAAATCCGGCATTGTAGCCTCAAGATTCTGAAAAAGCAAGGTTATTGTCCAAGCCGCCTCCACTTTTTTCCGATGGAGGAAGGCCGGGTAATAATGCGTAGAGCTCGAAATCTCCACAAAACAAAGCTCCAGGAAGTTTAAGATAGCGATAGAGTCCACTATGACATCTGGTACTGTCATCCAGAGATCTGAGAAAGGCCCTTTCTCCCAGATATCCCTACGAGTTTGGCGCAAATGACAGAAGAGCGAGAGGAACTTAGCAAAAACGTAGATGGATTTCATTTACTAATTTTGTCTCTAAGAATGCAGTGGCACTGTGCACGCAACTGTTTACAAAAGATGTAGTTTGTCATCGTAGGAGGACAGTTATAAACGCGGAGAGCACGGTTCCGCGCACGAAGTGCCTCGCAGTACGCCTCAGTCCACCAAGGGACCAGGACACAGAGCAGTAGAGAGGAAGTTCGAGGAATGAAATTTTCGGCTGCACTAAGGGTAACCTGCTCATCGCTAGTGCGGAAGTTTGTTCATCGAAGGTCGCCAGCGAGGAGTGAAGCCTCCATTCAGCCTTAGAAAGCTACCAATCAATTTTGCACATATGTAGGGGTATGTGTCAGCAAACAGAAAGCACAAAGCAAACAGTTGCTGGATTACACGTCACAGAACGGGCCACTCTACAAGCTGTACAGTGCAGAACGAGGAGTCCAAATAGCGATAGGTGTGTGTGGAGTGGGTGCTCCAATGTTAAGGCGGATGAGGTTGAGTTAATTGTGAATGTCAGCAAAGACGTCACGCCTCTGTCAGGTTCTTGAAGAGCCCTGAAGGGGCTTCCATTTCATTTCATGTCCCTCGACTCTTACAACTGCCATCTGGTTTCTGTACAAATTGTAAATACTCTTTCGCTCCCTGTATTTTACCCCTGCCACCTTCAGAATTTGAAGGAGAGTATTCCAGTCAACATTATCAAAAGCTTTCTCTAAGTCTACAAATGCTGGAAACGTAGGTTTGCCCTTCTTTAATCTAGCTTCTCAGATAAGTCGTAGGGTCAGTATTGCCTCACTTGTTCCAATATTTCTACGGAAACCACACTGATCTTCCTCGAGGTCGGCTTCTACTAGTTTTTCCATTCGTCTGTAAAGAATTCGCGTTGGTATTTTGCAGCTGTCACTTATTAAACTGATAGTTCGGTAATTTTCACATCTGTCAACACCTTCTTTCTTTAGGATTGCAATTTTTATATTCTTCTTGAAGTCTGAGGGTATTTCGCCTGTTTCATACATCTTGCTCACCAGATGGGAGAGCCAGTCCTGACAAAACTCTACCAAGGCCGTCAGTAGTTCCAATGAATGTTGTCTACTCCGGGGGCCTTGTTTCAACTCAGGTCTTTCAGTGCTCTGTCAAACTCTTCACACAGTATCTTATCTCCCATTTCATCTTCATCTACATCCTCTTAAAATTCCAAAATATTGTACTCATGTACATCGCCCTTGTATAGACCCTCTATATACTCCTTCCACGTTTCTGTTTTCCCTGTTTGCTTAGAACTGTGTTTCCATCTGAGCTCTTGATATTCATACAAGTCGTTTTCTTTTCTCCAATGGTCTCTTTAATTTTCCTATACGCAGTATCTATCTTACCCCTAGTGCGGTAAGCCTCTACACCCTTACACTTCTCCTCTAGCCATGCCTGCTTAGCCATTTTGCACTTCCTGTCGATCTCATTTTTGAGACGTTTGTATTCCTTTTTGTCTGCTTCATTTACAGCATTTTTATATTTTCTCCTTTCATCAATTAAATTCCATATTTCTTCTGTTACCCAAGGATTTCTACTAGCCCTCGTCTTATTACCTACTTGATCCTCTGCTGCCTTCACTACTTTATCCCTCAGAGCTACCCATTCGTCTTCAACCGTATTTCTTTCCCCCATTCCTTTCACTTGTTCCCATATGCTGTCCCTGAAACTCTGTACAAGCTCTGGTTTAGTCAATTTGTCCAGGTCCCATCTCCTTAAATTGCCACCTTTTTGCAATTTCTTCAGTTTTAATCTACAGTTCATAACCAATAGATTGTGGTCAGACTCCTCATCTGCTTCTGCAAATGTCTTACAATTTAAAACCTGGTTCCTGAATCTCTGTCGTACCATTATATAATCTATCTGAAACCTGCCAGTATCTCCAGGCTTCTTCCATGTTTACAGCCTTCTTTTATGATTCTTGAACCAAGTGTTAGCTATGATTAAGTTGTGCTCTGTGCAAAATTTCACCAGACGTCTTCCTCTTTCATTTCTTAGCCCCAATCCATATTCACCTGCTATGGTTCCTTCTCTCCCTTTTCCTACTTTCGTCTTCCAGTCACCCATGACAATTACATTTTCGTCTCCCTTCACTACCTGAATAATTTCTTTTATCTGATCATGGAGTTCTTGAATTTCTTCGCCATCTGCTGAGGTAGTTGGCATATAAACTTGTACTACTGTAGTAGGCATGGGCTTCGTGTCTATCTTGGCCACTATAATACGTTCACTATGCTGTTTGTAGCAGCTTACCCGCACTCATATTTTTTTATTCATTATTAAACCTACTCCTGCATTACCCCTATTTGATTTCGTATTTATAACCCTGTATTCACCAGACCAGAAGTCTTGTTCCTCCTGCCACCGAACTTCACTAATTCCCACTATATCTAACTTTAACATATCCATTTCCCTTTTTAAATTTTCTAACCTACCCGCTCGATTAAGGGATCTGACATTCCACACTCCGATCCATAGAATGCCCGTTTTCTTTCTCCTGATAACGACGTCCTTTTGAGTAGTCCCCGCCCGGAAATCCGAATGGAGGACTATTTTACCTCCGGAATATTTTCCCAAGAGGACGCCATCATCATTTAACCATACAGTAAAGCTGCATGCCCTCGGGAAAAATTGCGGCTGCAATTTCCCTTTGCTTTCAGCCGTTCGCAGTACCAGCACAGCAACGCCGTTTTGGTTAATGTTACAAGGCCAGATCAGTCAATCATCCAGACTGTTGCCCCTGCAACTACTCTTCAGGAACCACACGTTTGTCTGGCCTCTCAACAGATATCCCTCCGTTGTAGTTGCACCTGTTGTGGTTGGCAGGAGAGCCAACCGTGATAGTAAAGGAGGCCGAAATGCTCGCGTTTTAGCTCACGCAGGCTCGCGTGAGGTCTGGAACATGACAAGGGAATTAGAATTGAGAAAAACGGACGTAGCTGGTGGAATACTTAACTTTAATCCATTAATGGAGAACGTCGCTCTTTAAAGTACATGATTCACAATATCAATAATACGGATAATGGCGCCTTGCTGGGTCGTAACAAATAACGTAGCTGAAGGCTATGCTAACTATCGTCTCGGCAAATGAGAGCGTAGAAGTCAGTGAACCATCGCTAGCAAAGTCGGCTGTACATCTGGAGCGAGTGCTAGGAAGTCTCTCTAGACCTGCCGTGTGGCGGCGCTCGGTCTGCAATCATTGATAGTGGCGACACGCGGGTCCGACGTATACTACCGGACCGCGGCCGATTTAAAGGCTACCACCTAGCAAGTGTGGTGTCTGGCGGTGACACCACAGCACCTACGGTACGGATATCTGTACTGTTGAGGCACGCAAGCGTCCCCACCAACGGCAAGGTCCGTGGTTCATGGGGGGAGGGCCCTGAAGGGTATTGTGTACATTAAAGTCACGAAGTAGCAAAAAGAGGTGAGGGTGTTGGCCACTGCTAACATCAAATGCTGGAGTGATGTCAATAATAGAAAGGGAACAAGTGATGAAAGGAAATTCAGACTGTAACAGCTTGCAGCCAAGTGTTCAGTGAGAGTGATTGAATATGAACGTCAACCAATAGGAGCAGCATGAATCCTTCACGAGATGGAATGTAATCATTGGGAGAGAGGGGGGAGATTAAAGTGGACTGGAAAGAAACGGAAGACGTCGAAGCCATCACAAGGGCAATTTTGTTTCCTCGGGGCAGGGATTCCAAGAGCAGTTTAAATCTTCATTGTTGGATGTAGTGACAAACATTCCACTGGAGGGAAGTCATGACGGATATGGGAGGAGGAATAATGGTGGGTTGTCACCTCATGGGCTGCTGAGTGTCAGCCTTCAAAGAATCAATGCTATAGGGCGTAGTGGCTGGAGGATCCTGTTCCATGCAACCTACGAAAGTGTCGGCATCCTCACTGAGTAAGTGTGCAGGTTCCATGGCACGAAAAAGGTTGGCACTGGCAGAACGGAGCTTGGGCAGGTGAGGGTGTCATGTGACGACGCTGCTTATGAGGACCAGCGAGTCAGCGAAAGGAAAGACAGTTTTCCTTGGATATCTGAGCCTTTGCTGTCGGCAGATGAAGTTTCAGATGTCTGTTGGCTTGAAGGATGTTTAAAATCTTCACAGGGCACTTTAGTCCCTGATTTCTAGCCTGCTGGTTGTGTAGCAGGTGATTTCGCCGCCAGAGGTGAAGATATTGCGAGTTGCAGCTTCGGAGAAGGAGAAGCGGATACTACCGTGACACTAGGCTATTTTACAACTGCGATGCTGCATTTGAGAACGCATGTCCGTGTGGCGATTTCCTTTGAGGAGCGAGGAGTATCGAGATTTATACTATTAGTAGCAGATGGTGGAAAACACAGCTTTCACTATCCAACAGCTTGTTAACGATAGGTTAAGGCTCTTTTTCCTTCACTCTGATCGCCTTGACAGCTTACTCACGGAGATACAGAGGAAATTAACGAGATGAGGCAGCATAGTTGATATTGTAATTTATGCAGCAGGGAGAAGGTGGTGGGCAATTGCACTCATGAGCATCCCTACCGCAAGTACTACATTCGGCTGTGCTTCGTGAAGATATTTGAGTATGGTTGTAATGTAGACACCAGCAACAGCTGACTGGGCTTGTCATGTGGCACGTGATGAACTACTTAGCTTGCCGTGATCTGACAGAAGCACTACTACATCGGACATGGAACAGTGTGTGTAGGCACTATGGTTTTGTCAACCTGTTTCATTACCTGATGGTCTTCATCCATCCAGATAACACTCGCTGCAGAAAAACCAGAAATATCAGTGGAAGTTCGAAAAATACGTCCCACTGGTGAGAGTATTAAAATCCTAAAGGTAAACTTCAACTAAGTGCCAGAGTTTGAGGTGCTCATCAAAAGCAGTGATGCTCACATTATGGTAGGTACAGAAAGCTGGTTCAAATCCGAAATGGTAGATTTTTAGGGAAAATTTAGGTGTACATGGAAACTATAGCCAAATGACAAATACAGGTCGTGTATTTGTCGCAGTACAGTAACTCAAATCCACAGAGAGAAATTGAAGCTGCATGTGGGTGACTGCACAAGACTGAGTACCACAGGTGGGTATAAAAGGATCCTATCGCCCAACAGACTCCTCTACTGATGTAACCGAACACTTGAACAAAACTAATTTTCCCAGTTAATTGTTGGATGATTAAAGTCTCCACCACTGATTACAATATGATTGGGGAACTTGTTGAGAAGTGAACTGAGGTTTCGTCTAGTGGTGGGTGTGGTAGGGCGTCCTGTGAAAGTTCACTAACAATTACTGTTAACTGACAGTTAAGTACCCTAGTTATGATGGAAATATATTGGATTTAATGCAACGAACATACCTGAATTCTGAGGATACCCACATCGAAACTGGGATCAGTGACCATGGTGGGGTTCTGGCAACAGTGATTATTGAAGTACAGAGGTCAACTAGAGCAGAAAGATAAGTATGTTCTGTAAACTAGATGAAAATGGATGTTGTCATATGTGAATGAGGAACTGGCAACACAAGGCAGAAGCATGTAGAAAAAATATGGCTCAAATTTGAAAGGGTAATTGACCACATGCTGGATAGATGTGTGTCCCACAGAACAGTTCATAATGGGAGATAACCTCGATGGTATAGAAACGCTGTAACGGAACTTTTAAAGGAACATTAGTGCAAAATAGGTCTGAAAGCGTAGGGCTATAATTAGGTGCTGAATGAAATGTTTGAAGGGATCACGCTCTGTTGACAGGCAGTGACTACCGTAGCCAAATATGTGAATGTAGGCTTTCCCGGCGTGTACTGCAGATGAAATCTTCTCGGGCTTCCATCCGGGTATCTGCGTCGAAAACCCGCGACGTTTCGATGAGGACATTTAACGTATATAGAGATGGGCAGCACGAATGGTCACAGGGTTAATTCGTGGGAGAGAGAATGAAAGAACTAATTCTCGAATACAGAAGCTATCCCGAGAAAGTGTTAAAGTTTCAAGAACCGGCTTTAAATGATTACTCTAGGATATACTACCATCCCAATCGCTCACATTGGGATCGTGAGTATATTATTAGAGTATGTACTGCACGCACAGAGGCATACGAATGATCGTTCTTTCCGTGCTGTATACGTGAATACAAGAGGAAGAAGCTCTAGTAACTGGTACAATGGGACGTAACTTCTGCCATGGACCTCATGATGGATTGCGAAGTATAGATGCAGATGCAGACTTAGACGCTACCACCTTGAAACTCATCTGCATCGTCCTCTTGTTTCCTCCCTTACAAGCCAATCATCTTACTTTTTCTTTTGGCAGTCAAAAACTGGCGGAACTGTTGTCGTAGCTCTATTCTTTTTTGACAAGTTCTCTTTACTTGGGCGTCCTCGCTTTGATTTCTCTTAACGGCTAATAGTCCACCCGCAATTTCCGCTTTTAATTTGCGCAGTGGAATGTGTTGTTCTTGAAGTAATCTGCAGTCCATTCGAGTCACCTGGTGATCACCGCAATTTTAATTGCGTCCTGGAAGCTGTATAAATACTAAATCATCGATGCTATGTAGTATTTCTATAGTGATGATAATTTGTCAATCAAATACCACCAATACAGGTGTTGTAAGGTGCAATGACCCATCTTGGGACTTGCACGTATTGTCTTTGTGGAATGTTCCACCTGTGTCTCACCCTGAGTCTCAATACCAACGAAAGATGAATGCAGAGTAAGACGTTTGTTATCGTACGTATTACTACAATGGATCTCCTGTATCTTTTATTGGACATGCTATTGCTCCTCGTTCTCCAGCCTTCATGTCTTTTCGTTGGGGAGGTCAATCTTTCAGCATATTTACTCCTAATACTCAAGAGAGTACTAAAGAGTGTCACTCATAAAGAAATTGTCGGCGTGCACCTTGAAATTGTGGTTTTCTGTCAATGTGTGATTTTTGTAGTTTTCGGGCGCAAACTACAGTGGTCATTAGCGCCCAGACTAAATTATGAATGCACTGTGAGGCACAATGTTAAAGCAGCAACTAAAAAGGACAACACTAATAAAAGGCACATTAACAGGCAAGGAATAATAAAAAACAGCATAATCAAATGTCAGACAGGTTTGTCGAGTGGATAAACGATGAACGCGAGCAGCTGCTGCTTTTGGGTCATCCGCTAAAATTTCTTCCAGAGTACATGGAGGGCTATGATCAAAGCGCAGTGCACTAAAATTTGGACAGGACATTAAAATGTGGCGTACAGTTAGCGATTGTAGCGATTGCCTACATTGGCAGAACGGCGCCGACGCAGCCGTCAGCAGATGGCGGCGGCTGAACCGGCAGTGTCCAATACGTAACCGGGACAAAACGACCTCCTCCCACCGAGAAGGGCGTGAAGAGGTTGTCCAAGCCGTGGGGAGAGGTTTCAAGGTCCGAAGCTTGTTTTCAATAAGTGTAGACCAATTGGCATGTCACAGCGATAAAATGCGCTGACAAATGACCCTGCTGAAATCAGATGAAGGCACACAACAAGAACCTGTCCGAGGCTGGAGGACCGCAGCCTTGGCGGCGGCATCTGCAACTTCATTCCCAGGGATACCGACATGGCCAGGAACCCACATAAAGGTAACCGGAGAACCATCGTCAGCCAGCTGCTGAAGAGAGCGTTGGATCCGGCGCACGAAAGGGTCAACCGGATACGGATCACTGAGGCTCTGGATGGCGCTCAGGGAATCAGAGCAGATGACATAAGCAGAATGTCGGTGGCGGCGGATGTATAGAACAGCCTGGTAGAGGGCAAAGAGCTCAGTTCTGAAACCGAACAATGGCCATGGCGCCGGTATTTGAAACTGTGTGCCCCGACAATAAAAGAACACCTGACACTGTCATTGGTCTTAGAGCCATCTGTATAAATGAAGTTCGTATTAATGAACTTCGAACGAAGTTCGACAAACCGCGAGAGATATACTGAAGCTGAGGTTACCTCCTTTGGGAACGAGCTGAGGTCAAGGTGAACGCGAACCTGAGCGTAGGGTGAAGGTGGCGTCTGGCTCTCGCCCACTCTAAAGGTTGCAGGGAGTGGATAATTAAGTTGCTGAAGGAGGCAACGAAAGCGAACTCCAGGGTGTAGCAGGGCAGATACATAGAACCCGTATTGACAGTCGAGAGAGTTATCAATAAAGGAACTATAAGACGGCTGGTTGGCCACTGATAATAGCCGACAGGCATACCAACATAGCAGTACATCGCGCTGGGAGGTTAGTGGCAATTCACCGGCTTCAGCATGAAGACTCTCGAAGGGACTAGTATAAAACGCTCCGATCGCAAGACGTAAACCCCGATGTTGTATGGAGTTGAGACGGCGTAAGATGGACGGCCGTAAAGAGGAGTGTACAAAGCTCTCACAATCCAGCTTGGAGCGGACGATCGACCGATATAAGCGAAGTAGGACGGTTCGATCCGCTCCCCACAACGTACCGCTGAGAATATGGAGGGCATTTAGAGAACGGGTACAACTGGCAGCCAAATAAGACATGTGGAGATCAGCTAAGTTTCCTGTCAAATGTAAGACCTAAAAATTTTCCTGTCTCCACGAATGGGAGAGCAACGGAGCCCATATTTAAGGACGGTGGGAGAAACTCTTTGTAGCGCCAGAAGATAATACAGACCGTCTTCTCGGCAGAAAAACGGAAGCCATTGGCGACACTCCAGGAGTAAAGATGGTCAAAACAACGCTGAAGACAGCGCTCCAGGAATCATGTACGCTGTGCGCTGCAGTAGATGGTAAAATCGTCCAAGAAAAGGGAGACTAATACATCAGCTTGGAGGCAATCCATTATTGGACTGATCGCTATGGCGAAGAGAGTGACGCTCAAAAATGAGCAATGTGGCACCCCATTCTCCTAGCGAAAGGCGTCGGACAGAACAGAACCCACAAGTACCCTTATCTGTCGATCGATTAAAAATTCACGTAAAAAAAGAGGGAGGCGACCGTGAAATCCCCATGTAAGCATGGTGTGGGTAACGCCCGCCCTCCAAAAGGTGTCTTAAGCCTTCTCCAAATCAATGAACACAGCTACTGTCTGGCACTTCCGCAAGAAGTTATTCATAATGAAGGTCGACAAGGTAACCAAATGGTTGTCAGCAGAGAGGCACCTACGAAATCCACATTGTACATCGGTAAGTAGTTTGGTTTGGCTGCTCGAATCTCGACGCCTAAAGTTAACCATTCGTTCCATCACCTTACAGACATAGATGGTAAGCGAGATGGTCGCTATCCATTTGTTCAATAGGTTCGTCAGCCATCTTGTTAAGACGGCCGGGAGGGGGAGCTTCCTCCGGCGGTGAACGGCCAGATGTTCGGCCACCAGCGGTGCGGCCAGGCGAAACGGATGACGGCCTGGGGGGGCAACTGCTGGGTGGCGCAGGAGAAGAAACGCGCCGTGGCCGAGAAGGAGAACTGTGCTTCCTATGAGCCTTCTTGGAAGGTTGTTTAGTCGAAGTACTGGTCGATGGCTGGGAGTTCGAGGTACATAGGAAGTCTTCACGGGACGGTTCCTTCTTGAAGGCCCGTGCAGCTGACTTCTGGGTCTTCGACTAGGCAGAAGCTGATGAAGGTTCTTGTGTCTTAGGGGTGACGGGAGGAAGAGGAGACGTTGACCGGGCGATCTTAGCAGTGGCCGAACGGACGACCGTAATGCTAAAGGTCAGATAGCATGTCTGTGTCGACACCTACCTAGTAGGCGAAGGAGGGGCGGGGACAGTACTGTATTTCCTTGTTGGGAGCAGCGTGGGCTTCCTACTAACAAATAGCTTGCGAGCAGCCAAGGTGGACACTTTCTCTTTGACCCGAATTTCCTGTAAACAGTATTAATCCTTGTAGATGGGACACTCGTGGGAGGATGCTGCATGGTCACCCTGACAGTTCACACAACAAGGTGACAGACAGACAGTCACCCCCATGGGCGTCCCTGCCACAAGTGACGCATTTATCGGCATTAGAACTAGACTGGCGGGTGTGATTAAAACGATGACACTGGTAGCAGCGAGTAGGTGTCGGGACGTAAGGGCGAACAGAAATAACTTCATAGCCCACTTTGATACGCGACGGCAGCTGAACACTGTCAAAGGCAAGAAAGCTTGGTTAGTTGGTTGGTTGTGTGGGGTTTATAGGACCAAACAGCAAGGTCATCAGCCCCTTGTTGCAAATGTGGTCCATTCCACTTGTTTGACATCTCAGGAAAGTCAGAACAATAAAAGGGAAGAAGGTGAAAATGTAAAAGGGCAGTCATGTTGTAAATGGTAAAAAACAAAATGAGGGAAGTCAGCAAGACAACGAACCCAACACTATGATGAAGCAGCATAGGCAATACCACCTATGACTTAAGACATGCAACCGCTAGAATGTAGAAGTACCTATGAGAAAAGGAGACTAACCAATCCTTTAAAAAAGGGTAAAACAGAGTAAAAGGGGAAGAAAATATTATCTCTGTCAGGGCGGTGAGTCTGGAATCTCCAAACATGGCTTACAGTGGGAGACACCCAAGCACTCACCGCCCTGCCCCAACACCTTAAAACTGAGAATAAAAACCACTTTCCCGGAGGAAACAGAACCAGAGAGACCATGTGGGAATCGTCAGCCAACATCAGAGGTAAAGTGTGGGTGAGTCTGTACTTAGCACGCAGAGCCAAAAGAAGGGGGCATTCAAGAAAAATGTGGGCTACTGACTGGAAGGCTCCACAACCACAAAGTGGGGGTGGCCCATCCCGCAAAAGCCTGGTATGGCCAATGCGGAGACGACACAGTGTGGTCGAGTCTTTCGCGAGAGATGGAAGGAAGAACACCATGATCCTTGTATCACCTTGATCGCACGAGGTTTATTAGACAGGGGAGAAGCGTCCCAAAAGTTGGCCCATGCCTGTGTGAAGTGGGATTTGATGTGAAGCCGTAAATCCGCTGCAGGAGGGGTTAAAGAAAACGGGGGGTAAGTGACTGCTTCTCCAGCCAAATGATAAGCGAGCTCATTACTCAGGATACCCACATGGCCAGGGACATAAAGGAAGTCAATGGAACAAGCAGCACAGTGAATATCAACGAGATGGTCATGGATGACAGAGACCAAGGGACGACGCAAAAAACATCAGTCAATAGCAAGAAGGCCACTCATTGAGTCGTTACATTAACAAAACACAGTTGTGTTGGGACTGTTTAATAAAAGTAAAGGGCCTGGGAAATTGCCATCAATTACACAGTAAAAACCCCACATGTAGGTGGCAGCAGGTGATTTTTCGTTCCAACAGGGGACGTGAAAGCATACCCCACATGATCAGCAGATTTAGAGTCATCAGTGTAAAAACGACAGCATCCCGAAACTCCCATTAAGTTAGGCGGAAAAAGGAATGGATCACCATTGGGGGGATGGAATCTTTTGGACGTTGGAGGAGATCGATCCAAATTAGAGGCTGAGGAACTAGCCAAGGGGGGGGGGGGGTGGAGGGGAGAGAGCGAGGAAGACAGGACAAAGAAGAAAGCTGAAAATCACAGCAAAGAGACGCAAGGCAGAGCCCCACCGGTAAACCCGCCTGAGGGATGGAATGGGGTGGGCGACGTCCATGGTCTCGTAACAGGACAGAATAGGAAGGATGAGAGGGAGGGACAGCGAGTGCTTAAGACACCAGAAGCTGGGACCGCCGAACAGAAAAGGGGGGAGGGGAATCCCAGATTCAACCAGGACACTATCAACAGAGGTAGTAGGGAAGGCACCGGTGGCCAAATGGATACCACAATAGTGGACTGGATCCAGCACGTGCAGTGTGGAAGGAGCAACTGAACCATAAACTTGACAACAATAGTCCAAGCGAGACAGAACTAGAGCATGATAAAAATGGAGGATGGGGGAACGGTCTGCACCCGAAGAGGAGTGGGTAAGGAAGTGAAGGACATTGAGTTTACAGAAACATCCTACCCTCAGATGTCTGATATGGGGCAGCCAAATGAGCTTTTTGTGGAAAAGATAACCAAGGAAACGAAACTGTGGGACCATTGGCAATCGTTGTGCATAAAGATAGGGCTCTGGATCGGGGTGGATCATAGTACGGCGGCAGAAGTGGACCACCTGCGATTGTAGAGGAGTAAATTGAAACCCGTGGGAGAGGGTCCATGCAGAGGCACTCCGTGTAGCTCCCTGGAGCTGCCGTTCTGCAGATGCCATCGAGGAGGAACCAACCCAAATGCAGAAACCATCCATATACAGGGCAGGGGCAACCAAAGGACTGACTGAGGCCACACGTCCATCGATAGCAATGAGGAAAAGACACTCAAGACAGAACCCTCTGGGATACCTGTCTCCTGGGTCCGTGGAGAACTAAAAACAGTACCAACTCAAACTCTGAATGACCGATGGAACAGGAACTGGCGGATGAAAATCAGTAGTGGGTGATGAAGGGTAAGCAAAATGTGATGGCACCAGGCCATGTAATAGGCCTTTAGAAGGTCAAAAAACACTGCAACTAAATGGTTGCGCTGGGAAAAAGCCTGCCGAACTGCAGATTCCAAGTGAAGTAAATGATTGGATGATTGGAGACCGTCCCTCTTGGAAGCCACACTGGTAAGGGGACAACAGATCTCGAGACTGGAGGACCGAATTGAGCCGACGGGCTACCATCCATTAAAGTAACTTACAAACAACATTGGTCAGACTAATTGGCCAATAGCTGTCTACAAATAGGGGGTTCTTAACAGGCTTAAGGACAGGAACTACGATGCTATCCCTCCACAGAGAAGGGAAGTCGCCCTGGAGTGGATACAGTTAAACAGCTGGAGAAGATGTTGTCATTGTGGAGCACTGAGATGTTGAAGCAGTTCGTTATGAATGGAATCTGGGCCAGGGGCCGTATCATGAGAAGAAGATAGAACAGAAAGAAATTCCCATTCAGTAAAAGGTTTGTTTTAAGATTCTGACTCACAAGGGGTAAAACATAAGATGAAAGCTTCAGCCATCAGTTTCTGGTGAAGGAAAGCAGCTGGATAGGAGGCTGATGCCAGTGCAAAATGGGTCGCAAGGTAGTCTGCACAAGCTAATGGGTCCGTACAAAGGCCATCTGGGAGGTGAAGGCCTGTGAGGGTGGACTGCCAATGGCAACCTTGGAGAGAGCGAAGTGTAGCCCATACTCGTGACAGAGGGAAAGAAACGAATCGTTCCCAACATATCCACTTCCCCTGTTTGATTCAATAACGTGCTTTAGCGCAGAGGCGTTTAAAGGTAGTAAGTCTGGCTACGGATGGGTGCCCCTTAAGGTGTTGCAAAGCTCAACAGCGATCACGGATTGCAATGGCAATGGCTGTACTCCACCATGGGACTTGCCGGCGACTTAATGGCCCAGATGAACGCGGGACAGCAGGGCTAGCAGCGCGAACAATCGCGTCAGACACGTCATGTAGGATGTCATCAATACAACCCAACAAAGAGGGAGAAAACAAGACCTGTTTAGTTTATAGAGGCCAATCGGTGCGTTGGAAACACCAACAAGGTAACATGTCATTTGGGGAGCGGGAAGGGAGAGAGATAATCAACTGGAAATGGTCACTATCACAAAGGTCGTCGTTTGGCGACCAGTGTAATGAACGGAGGAGAGAGTGCAAAGAAAAGAGAAAGATCAATGGCATAAAAGGTATCATGACCGGCACTGACATGACTAGGAGAGCCATCATCAAGAAGGCACAAGTCGTGGTCTGCAATAAACTGGTCTATGAGAAGACCTCGTCTAGATGGAAAGGCACTGCCTCACAAGGGATGATGAGCATTAAAATCCCCAAAAAGGAAGAAGGGAAGACGATGTTGCTGAAGGAGGGCAGTTAAGGCAGCAGGTGTAAGAGTCCTGTCAGGAGGGAGGTAAAGATTGGAAACCGTGACCTCAGAGTCTAGGTGTACCCTAACAACAACAGCTTCCAATATAGTTTGAAGAGGAATCCACCTGCTAGCAATGTCTGTATGGACCAACGTACAAACGCCACCAGAAGCCCGTGAGGGTCCGACCCGATTTCGACAGAAAACACTGAACCGACAGAGGGTCTGTGAGTGATCATCAGTAAAATGAGATTCCTGTAGAACCACACAAGCTGCAGAGTAAGACGAAATAAGGGATTTCAATTCTTGAAGGTGATGGTAGTATCCATTACAGTTCCATTGGATAACCACTGAACAATGATTTCAATGGAGGTTGAACAGGCTAAAGCCAGTCATACCACCCAGTCACCATCTGTCACCGACAAGGAGGAGGCGACATCCATGAACGACAGAATCCGGATGGGACCTCTGCTGATTGGTTGGTTGGGTGTGGGATTGAAGGGACCAGACTGCTAAGGTCATCGGTCCCTTGTTCCACGACAAAATCACACGAAATAAAAACTGTCAATCGTTAAAAACGGAGAACTGAGACAAGGGACGACACAATACGAGAAAGACAGACAAAGACCAGACAAACGGAACTAAAATCACACCGAGTGTGAAGGTGGTTGGCCGACCATGAAAATAAGGAAAAGCCTACCACCAAATGACATTAAAACCCACAGTTTAAAACCACAGGCGTAAGGCCCAAGTCAATACAGGAAAGAAAAGGACAAACACTCAAATCATACGATAAAAAACCCCTGAATAAAACTCAACACGAGGACCTCTGCTGACACCAGAGGCTCTTTGTCTCGGACTTTTGTTTCTTCTTTTCTCTTTGAGATCTAGGAGGGCCGTGTGGCATAAAGGAGCAAGCTGCTGCAATATCGCGAACAGAAAGACCGGGCAACCTGGGGGCCGACAGACCGCGGCTCTCGCGGTCGTCACGATGCAGCAGAGCTTTGGCCTGGAAGGTGCTGGGAAGGGGCATCCTGAATAGGCGCCTTGACCGGCAGACGCCGAAGGAGTGGGACACTTTTCCGGCTGGAGAGGGGAGCACCGCCCAGAGAAGAAAGTGCTGGAACTGCAGGGGAGGGGGGAGGCGAGGGGTCCGAGATGGGGGTGAGGAAGGGGTGAAGATGAAACCAAAGCATAACTAGATGTCATGGACACAGGCTGAAGACCTGGATACTTCTTACGGGCCTCTGTGTAGGTTAATCAATCGAGGGACTTATACTCCTGTATCTTCTTTTCCTTCTTATATACTGGGCAATCGGGTGAACGTGGAGAATGACTACCATGACAATTTACACACACAGGAGGGGTAACACATGGAGTGGACGTCCACAGTCACCACAGAGAGGGGCCTGTGAACAGCAGGAAGACGTGTCCAAAACGCAAGCTCATAGGTGGTGGGAAGTACGGCTTCACATCACATCGATAAAACATAATCTTAACTTTTTCAGGCAGGGTATCCCCTTCAGGGTCCAAGATAAAGGCACCAGTATCAATACGACTGTCTTTAGAACCCTTCTGAACACGCCGAACAATCTGAACACCCCGCCATCCGAGATTGTCCCGAAGTACCTCATCAGTTTGAAGGATGAGGACCGTGTGAAAAATACACATTGATCCAAGATGGGTACAGGCACAAAGGGCCATAGATTGGGCAAGTGAAGCAATTTTGATCAGCAACAAACCTGACCTCATCTTGATCAGGGAGTCCACTTCACCAAAATTGTCTTCCATGTGTTACACAAAATATAAAGTTGGTATTGGTGAAAGTATCCCCATCAGTCCTGGTGCAAACTGGATAACGGGGGAAGTGCTTCGCCAGTAGCCAACGGGCCTGACCCTCTTCCCAGGGGGTAGTCATGGAAGGGAAGGCCGAAGCGGGCAAGAGAAGAAGCACTTTAAGAATCAGTTCTACGCTGAGAGACAGCTGCAGAAGAACAGCCAGAGTTCTGGACCCATATGCATTTCATTTGCATAGCGTCCGCCCTGATACCACCAACTCAGATCAGGGGCTCTCCTCACAGGTGCCACCTAACCACAGCAAGGGCCATCTGGCATGGCCGACATTGCCAGGAGTTCCGATGCTCCAGCATGACGAGCAACCACTCCAAGGCATGCATGAGGAGGTCACAGCTCAGGTATCAGAAGTGTAATCCCTGTGTGTTCAGGGGGCTCAACCAAAAGGGTACATAGCGACCCCACCACATGGGCTGGCTACCGTGCTGGCTATGCAACCTAGTATCAGACAACGACGTAAAAGAGAAGGTGGAATGTACTAGGAGACACTAGGTAAGGTGCTCTTCCCCAAATGGTTCACACTATGGAGCAAAAATTTAGGAATGGGGGTCAAACCCCAGAGGGGGACCAGGGAATGCCAATAGGAGGAGCTGATTATGCAACAAAGCCAAATTGTAAAACCAACAGAACCAGGAGGTTAGCAGGGGCCAACTTAAGCAAGGCCGCCAAGAGAGGGAGAGGAGAGGGCGAGGGGAAAGAAACAAGGAGGGGAAAGGAGGGGAAATGAAAGGAAATGCAGCCCTGGAGAGAAAGAAGGCTGCAATAGCTCAGGGCCCCTTGCTCGCCACACACGTATCCACAAAAAAGTTGTGGACCCCATAGGGGGGCAAGAAAACTGTCTGGGTCATTACAAGGTCATAGTCGACCTTTTTCATGACCCTATGGACAGCTGTCACGCTCTGCTCAGCGAGGAAAGACTGAATCTCCTCGTCAATCAATCCATCAAGTTATCTAGTAGATACCACACCACGAGATGAATTCAAAGTGCAGTGAGCCCCCACCTGGACAGGGAACGTGTACAGGAGTGTGTCGCGAAGGAGTTTTTGTGCCTGAAAGGCGCTCTCAGTTTCCAACAACAAGGTACAGTTACGCATCCTGGTGCAAGACTTGTCAGATCCACCTATGACATCTACGCAATTATGAATAACGAAGGGGTTGACAGATGAAAAATCTTTTTCATCCTCAGATCTAGAAACTACGAGAAACTTTGGGGCAGGCGGCAGTACTTTTGTCACTGGTGGCCGGTCATGTTTCCGTTTTTATGGCAGAAGTCGAGAGAGGAGAAGGAGAAGAAGAAGAATTCATTGCGGATGAATCCCCTATGATTGCCACCATCTCAGATGGCGTGCTCCTTCCTTGTTGGGACCCTCCCAGAGGGTGCTCCTGCCTTAGGTGAATGTTTACACCTCAGGTCACACTTCCCGAGAAATGGACTGAGGGAACAATCGGCATAGTCAGAAGGTGTCAGCTCAGGCGATCATCCCTACCCGGGCCTGGCCTTTACCAGGGGGTACGTGTGAACCTTACGTGCCTACCCAGGGCGTACGGAATTACGCATTACGCCGTCACCAGCTATGCGTGTGAATGCGTGGGTCGGCCTTCAGGCACGCACAGGGAGGAAAGAAGAATAGAAAAAAAGGGAGAGAGGGAGGGAAAGGACAGACTGTTTTAAACGCTGAGCTGGAGACAATAGGGCGGACAAAAAGGTAAGGAGGAGGCAGGGAGGGAGGAGAAGTCGAGGATGAGGAAGAGGAGGAGGAGGAGAAGTCGAGGAAGGGAAGGGCAAGTCGAGGAAGAGGAGGAGGAGGAGGAGGAGGAGGAGGAGGAGGAGGAGGAGGAGAAAGTGATGATGAGGATGAGAAGGAGGAGAAGGCGAGAAATAGGAGGAGGAGGAGGAGAATGCAAGGAAAAAAGGAAGGAATACAGTGATGGAGGGAGAAGGACAAAGGAAAGAAAAACAAAGGAAGGAAAACAAAGGAATGAAAAGGAATGGAAGGAAAAAGAAATGAAAGAAAAACAAAGAAAGGGAGGAAGAAACCAGAATAATCCAAAAACAAAAATGACATCAAACGTAAGTCGTTGAACCGTTCGTCTCCGGACACAGTCGCAAACTACCCCCTTGAGGGGGAGGGACTCCTTTTAGTCTCCTCTTACGACAGGCAGGAATACCTTGGGCCTATTCTGACCCCAAACCCGCTGGGGTTGAACGAAGCGTAGCTCCAAAATTCGGTATGGAAGAAATGCAATCCTTAGTCGTACTTTATGTGGGTCGCAGGAGTGGAATAAGTAGCTTTTTAATCTTCAGGGCATTGTAGCCTGAATAGCATGCAACACGTGACAAGAACTTGTCAGAACGTCGTATAGGTCTCAGTATTGGAAAGATGTAAACGCCAGATGGCAAATACAGTCGTGTAATTTCCCGTTTTACGTTAGCCAGAACTGCACCCTCAGATTGTCGGATTTTATTAGATCCTAATCACACCTCTGCTGGTGTTGAAAATCATCTTCCGTTATCCGAAAGTGAGTCACGTACGAGTCTTCGGTACAATATATTCTCGATGATTCGTGGTAACCTTTAACAGCAAGATTACAGTTAATGTGTTGCCGAATTTATTTGATGTTGTGCTCACCTACAGACTGAAAAATGAAGAAACACACACATCTGAAACCCCTTCATGCAACCATCACACTACCGACATAGCCCCAGTTGGTAGCAGTAGTAATAATAGCTATGCAACTTTTGTCCACTTATCACAGCCCAAGATATATCCACTAAAGCAACTAACCGTGAGATGCAGCATCCCTCTCTAACAGATTCTTTGACGTTAAAAAGTAAAGTTACACTTACAATTCCCGATAATGATTTATCCAACGGGTGGTTTCCGACAAAGCTGAGATTTCAATCTATTGATACCAAAATATATCCCGATGACTTTTCATTCACAAAATGGCACAAACGCCTCTTACCGATCTGTTTCTTGCAGTCTGCTTCATATAATGTCGGCCGATATGCCAAGAAAAACATATGAATTTCAGCAATTATCCGAAATGTGCACGATCGGGCGGTAACATCGGCTACCCTGTGACCGCGCACGTAGCGACTTACTGGTTTGGAAAGATCTTCGGTCGATGTAAAATGCACAGATACCGTCGTCGACGTGACCGCAGCCTTACAGGAATGTCTTACTGCACGAAGTCTTTAGCAGGCATACAGGCCACCGAGCTTCCCATATTGCTGACCCATTTTCTGCCATTTGGTAAAATTATCTTTTTCCATACTGAAGGCACTCTTCCCTCTAGCCTCTTAGCACTTCCACGCGCTCGTTGCCATGTCTACGTGATTCCTCTTCGTTGCTGCTATCGCTGCACAGACCCTCTCCCGCGAGAAGGGAATTTTGGTATCCTGTCAGTACGAAATATGGTCAATCTGTCGACCCAGTGACTCAAACCCCCAGTGACACAAAAGCCAACAGCACAGTGTCAACAGAGCTCACATCTGTCCACTTACTCACTTACGAACTAGAGTTTCAGTTGGCAAACCAACTCTTCAGGGCACCAAACGGGCGATCCAGGTAGTTCGTATGTGGGTCTACGTGCGAGATGCGCCTATTTTCTCACAGCAGGGCCACGAAAGATTGGAAAACTTCACCGCATCGATCCCGGATCCTGTAACGGTCTGTTCCAAATCGTGACTGCTGTACACACTATTCTGATAACCTCTTCGGCAAAGTGTGTTCGCTCTGTCGTGTAACGCATCCTGTTCTTATCGGTGACGATGTCCACAAATAACTTACTGTTATGAAGAGTTTGTAGCACTTGTTCAGCTCTCCACGAGTGCCTGAGTTCATTATCAAGCAAAGGTACCCAAGTATTGCGACACAAAACAGATTCTCCATTTGTTCCAGAATTGTTAACAGGGAGGATGGAAGTTCATGTTCCTTGTTACAACGAATAGTCTTAGAACGATGTCCGAATTTCAGTATTTTTCCGCTGTTGCCTTCTAATATCAGCATTCCGCCTTCTGTTCTCTACGTAAGTGAATTTCATTTCGTTCGATTCCCAGAGACCGATGATACGCTGTTCTTGCTCTCTAAACTGGTTTCCTTATCTTTCGAATTTGTCACTGTCTTACACCGTTGTTGCCGTAGATACCGACTCAAAGCGACCTAAGTCTGTGTTGTGAAGTTGTGGGACCTTTTGTCTCTCCGCATCGTCGAGCAATTTTGTTACTGAAATGTTATGCCCCGTCCTTCGCGTTTTATGAACATTGGCTGCATAACACTTGTGAATACCCTTTCCGGTAATATTCAGTATTCCTCTTCCATAATTTCGATGTACTTTCTGACTGCCAAAACGAACAGGTTTTCCACTCGATCACAGAGCTGCATGTTTTGCTTTAGCTGCTTCCGCTACTGCTGTCGTGCGTGTAGAAGCAAACTGTTGATCACAGCCCACTGAAACTCGTGTCGCGCCAGTAAAGGGTAAACTGTGGCACCCACCGACCTCCAACGGATTGCAAAAACAAATTAATTCTTTTCCGAAACTGTTACTCCCTTCACCGCCGCACCTCCCCCTCACAAAAAGTATAAAGGTAAAAGTTTCACCACCTCTACATCTCGAATGTTGGCTTCCTAAAATTCCTCGTCATGTTATATTAATTTGTACTTCAGTGTTACTGGCTATTAGCCAAAATGTTTCCTCACGTTATCGACGTGTACCACTGAAGCTGAGTATACAAGTATGTCGTACGACACAGGTTAGGAGACGAGACGTGGTAAACGGCGAGTATCGAGAAAAACCAACTCCTCCTAAAAGCTTAAATGCTTCTGCATTTCCATAGCATATTTTAAATGAATTAAGAAAAGGTGTTAGAGAGTAGTTGTCGTATCGCTATCATGCACAGTCGTCTAATTATAAATACCACTATAACGTAGCAAATTATTACTAGTTGTCATCTTGTAATGATTGCGTCGCCAATAGGAATTCAGTATTCGCCGCGCCTTTGATTAGGCTTTGCGCCTTAGATCTAGGAGACGATATAGTCGCCTTGGAGCCGTATTCCGGTTAACGTTTGTTAAATCTCAAGAATCAAATTTGTAGTTGAAAATTATTAAATTCGCGCAGTTGATCGGTTCTCTCATTGCTGACGAAAAGCGACTGCAGTGCTGAGAATTTTGTGGAAGTTCGAGTTTTGTGAGTGGCTTGATGTAGGAGATATTCGTGTGCGAACCTTTCAACATGAATTCCGCTTGGCATGTTTCTTGCAGATTGCTACACATTATGTTGACCACTTCTCTATAAGACGCCTACTGAACACAATGTATTGACTCAAGTAGTCGTGGGTCAGCGACTTTTTCGGACTCAGAAAACTGCCATCAAGCCCGTATTTAATATCCGGACTTTATTTACGCCATATCGCTGATTTTCCGTTAAAAGTTCACACCTGAAAGCAGCCCAAGATATTTATTCCGACCCGATATTTTCAGTGTTGTGGAGGCAAAACAACTAGAAAGAAATTTTAGACTCTCCCGAACGAGACACGCAAGAAACCCGAACGCTCGGTAGTTTAACTTTCGGTTTCTGCCCATGGACTGGAGTTGTGGCTTTTTCGTGGTGGGCACTTAGCCGAATTTTCGCCAACGCTATTTCTGTTGGCTAATCCAGTATCTACCTACACACAGTGAGTGTGCAGAAAACCTGAAGACTATAGAGGTAGATGGACGTTCTCCAAAGGACAGTGAGAGCAACACGAGCCGCCACTTTTTTTCTTTTTTTTTCCCCGCACTTTGGTAGACGTTTCACGCAGGACCACGCAGCCAGCGTCACACAGAATGACGCAACCGTATTCCGCAGCACGCTGCAACACGTTTCTGCACCCAAGGAAACCTGTCTTAGCACGAGAGGCGGATGTCACAGGCGAGCAACTGTCACCGCGCACACTTCACCTTTCCCAAAACGGCAGAATAATGCGCACCGACCGGTACTTCGGAATAACTTCTGTAACATACATAATATTTTCTGGCTGTTCTCTACTTTGAAAAACACTAATTCATTATCAGTTTAGTACAACAGACTAAAATGGTTAATTTATCATCAAATTACGATTACATTTCTACGTCTAAATGTTTCCACACGGTTGACTTGCGCTTCGTTAATACACGTAATGTGAAATCAAAGACGTCACTTCATCTGTGTTACAAAATTTCTTCTGCAAAATTACAATAGCAAAGGAATACGCAGCAGTGAAGACAACGATTCATACAGAAAACCCGATACCACTGGCTGCGCGCTTGCACGGAAGTTTAAAGGTAACATCCTGAAAATGAGGATTTCGGAAATATTCCGGGAATGAAATTTACGTTAAGCAAGAGAATTCTTTCAACCTGTAAAGAGAGGCCACCTAGCTCCGAACGATATATGTGTCAACTAAGTATGAGTTGAACTCTACAAATATTCAACGCGAGTTATTGAGCCTTTAATATTGTAAAGGCGTCTCGTTTGATTTCGACGGCACGAGAGCAATTAGCCTACACCTAAGCCCTCGATGGCAATGTGAACACAAATTCTCTACCTAAACTACAAGCAATGAAATGGTTTTTAACAATAAAGCAATGTAATCCTACGTAACAACGTCATACTTTCATTTTCCGCTATCAGCTCTTACTGCAAACACTTCAGAAACACTAAACGCTAAAAAATTTTCGGTTCTTTTCATTTAACCTCTATGCTGTGCTACATTTGCAGATTTTACACGGACGAGGAACTCCGATGAAACTTGCGTAACATATGGATAAAATTTTCCGTTGCTTGTGTATAATACGAGAGCGTAATACACATCCAAATGGTCTAAAAATATTCATTCTTGTCAACCACTTACTACAGGTTTCCTCCATTTAGGTTGGTTGGTTTGAAAGAGGGGGGAAGGGACCAAACTGTGAGGTCATCGGTCTCTCGTTCCCAACAAAATTATTACACAGGGGAAATAAAAGAGATGTACAGCACGGTAACAGGAGAATGGAGGAACCAGGAGAAGAACAGGACAATCAACACTACCATGGACAAAACAGGAAAAGAAAGCCACAGAGGAGCAAGAAACAAGATAGAACAGATAAAAACATGAGCAGATGATCGTGGCTGACCCACCACGAGAACAAAAAGGAAAAAGCTAGCCACTCTGCGACACATGAAAACATCCACCACACAAGCTTTAGAGCTGAAACTTATAAAGAATGATAAAACCCACCCTCACGAATAAAACTTAAACCTAAATTAGCCAATGAGGCTTTTTCAGTTGAAATTAATGGCAACTAGTCCGGCAGCAAACCCGAAGAGATTTTCAAGACTTATTACGCCGGGAAAGCCTACGAAGTCACAACTAGTCCGGTAGCTGAAGAGTCCGTCACAGGGCAGCCAAAGGAGGACAGCTCACCAAGTTATGGGCCACCGTCAGCCGGGCGCCACACCGAAACTGACTGAGGTAGGTAATCACGGTGCAGGAGGCAGCCATGTGTCACACAAGCGGGGCCAATGCGGAGCTGGCAGAGAACCGCAGAGTCCATACGAGAGGCCCACATGGAGGATTGCCACACATTCGAAGTCTCCTTAGTGGCACGCAGTTTGTTGTGCATGCTGAGGTTATGCCTTTTCGTCTCCCAAGCCGCAAAACCTTGCGGCGTAGTACAGCAAGCTTGTCAGTTGCAGAGAAGCCGATCTCCATGAGTGGTTTCCACGTAGCCTGTTGGCCAATCTCTCAGCAAGTTTGATGCCTGGGATTCCGAAGTCACCAGGGGTCCAGAGAAACACCAATGAACGACCGAACCGTTCCAGGGCGTAGATGAACTCCTAGATGATCGCTACCAACGGATGACGAGGAGAGCACTGGTCGATACCTTGTAGGCTGCTCAAGGAGTTGGCACACAGAAACGACTCCCCAGAGCATGAACACATCTGCTCAAAAGCTCAAGATACAGCCAACAGCTCCGCCGTGGAAGAACTGCAGCCATCGGGAAGGAATGCTGTTCATTATGTCCTCCATGGACATACGCGACGCTGACGAGAGCATCAGCCATCGAGCCATCAGCGTAAACCAATTTGTCGCCTCAGTACGTGTCAAGAATAGAGATGAAGTGACAGTGGAGAGCCGCAAGGTTAATGGAGTCGTTAGGGCCACGTGAAAGGTTTAGACAAAGCTGTGGCTGAGGCTTACAACATGGAGATGTACGTGAATGGACCTCGAGGAGAGGTAGAACAGGCAAGGACTCCAGACAGAAGCAATCGAATGCAAACCGTAATCATTAACCCCCTGGTTTTGGGTTGCTGTTGTGGGGGGTGGAATGCCGTGGGCAGGGAAAAGGAGAGGGTAATTTGTATACTCAGGAGAACTACAAATGTGTGCAATGTAACTGGCGAGCAATTTTGCACGTCTAATTTATAATGGAGGGATCCCAGCCTTCACCAGTACACTGGTCACCAGACTCATCCTACACGCTCCTGTCGCTAATCGAACCCCACAGTGGTGCACAGGGTCGAGTAAATTCAGCGCTGAGGGCACTGCCGAACCCTAAATCACACTCCCATAGTCAATTCGTGATTGGACAAGGGCTCCGTAGAGCCACAGCAGCGTAGATCTATCTGCACCCCAGTTCGTGTTGCTCAGACGTCGGCGGGCATTGAGGTGCTGCCAGAACTTCTGCTTAAGCTGACGAAGATGAGGAAGCCAAGTCAATCGAGCAACGAAAACCAGTCCTAAGAATGTGTGTGTCTCCACTACAGTGAGTGGATCGTCATGAAGGTAAAGTTCTGGGTCCAGATGAATGGTACGACGCCGACAGAAGTGTATGACACACGACTTTGCGTCTGGAAACTGGAGGCTGTGGGCTATAGCCCATGGCTGCACCTTGAGGATGGCTCCCTGTAGGTGATGCTCAGCAACACCAGTACTGGAGCAGCAGTACTAAATGCAGAAGTCGTCTGCATTCAGGGAAGGTGAGATGGAGAGTCCAACAAACAGCTGCTCCTAGATGGTTAAAGGCCACTAAAAATAGAGACACTAAAAATAGAGACACTCAATACAGAGCACTGTGGAACTCCATTCTCCTGGATATGTGTCGTACTATGGAAGGCACCAACTCGGACATGGAGTGACAAGAAGTTTCCGATGAACATCCAGAGTGGCCCCAGAGACACTACTCATACAATGTGACAAGGATGTGATATCGCCAGGTCGTGTCATATGGTTTTCGTAAATCAATGGAGACAGCAATCAGGCGTTGGCGTCTGGAGAAGGCCGTTTGGATGGTAAACTCTAGGGACACAAGATTAGCAGTGGTAGAGCGACCCTGGCAGAAACCACCCCGATATGGAGCCAGTAGGCCATGTGACTAAAGGGACCCAACAAAACCGCCCACATACCATACATTCCAGCAGCTTATGAAGAACGTTGGTGAGGATAATGGGCCGACAGCTAACCATGTCAAGCGAGTTTTTACCGGGTGTGAGCACCGGAATGATGTTGTTCCTTGCAATTGCAATTGAAAGACGCCACTGCTCGAGATCCGGTTGAACATGACGAGATGATATCGCTTGTAGTCAGATGAGAGACATTTAAGTATCTGGCTGTGGATCCGATCATGTCCAGGAGCTCTGTCAGGGCAATATGCAATTGCACTGAGGACCTCCCACTTTAACTGCGGCTGGACGAGAACATCACCTCAGTCAATACACGCCACAGTGAACCCTATAACGCCGCATTTATAGTGTGTGAAAGGCTGGGGGTAATTTTCCAGGGTAGAGTGCTCGGCAGAGTGCTCGGCAGAGTGCTCGGCAGAGTGCTCGGCAGAGTGCTCGGCAGAGTGCTCGGCAGAGTGCTCGGCAGAGTGCTCGGCAATCGCGTTTGTGTCTGTAGATAACACGCCATTTACGCTAACACCAGTAACACTTGTTAAGGTCTGGTACCCAAAAAGATGATTGATCTTTGCCCAGACGTGGGAAGGTGACGTATGGCGTCTAATGGTCGAGATGTATCTCATCCAACTTTCCTGCTTCCGTCGTTTGATAAGTTGCCAAACGTGGGCACAGAGCTATTTAAAGGCTACTGTATGAGGTGCTCCATGGCAGGGTGCTGCTTATGCCACTGTAGAGATCTCCAGCGCTCCTTAATTACTTCAGCATCTTCCGGCGACCACCAAGGGACTGCCTTACGCCTTGAGCACCATGAAGAACGAGGGATTGAGTTTTCTACTGCAGAAACAATTGCTGTAGTAACTTGCTCAACCATCACTTAAATGTAACTGTGTGGGGGAAATTAAACGGTGACAGCAGAGGTGAAAGATTCCCATTCCGCCTTGTTTAAAGCCAATCTGGGCAGCCGTCCATGAGCATGATACTGGGGCAGTGACAGAAAGATGGGGAAGTGGTCACAACCACACAGGTCGTCACGTGTTCTCCAGTGGGTTGATGGGAGAAGTCTTGGGGTTTGAAGTGACAAATCGATGGCTGAGTAACTACCACGAGCCACACTGAAATGTGTAGCAGTCCCAGTATTTAAGAGGCGGAGGTCGAACTGAGACAAAGATTCGACATCTCTGTCTTGGCCAATAAGCACAATGACAACCCACAAGGGGTTATGGTTGATTAACTCCCTAAACCTTTCCCACTTTTCGGAGATTTTACCAATCAGTGCAGCTAATACATCTAGGGGTTCGACACCATCTGGAGGAAGGTATATATTGCACAGTAAGATCCTCCATCGTCCCTATTCTGATAGCCACAGCTTCAAGGGGGATTTGAAGGGGCACAGGTTCACTACAGACAGTTTAGGACATAAACGAAAACTCCACCTGACACCCTATTGTAGCCGCTACAGTTACTGTAATATCTGTTTAGCCATGGAGGGCAGAGGGTCCGCATTGTCAAAAACCAGCTTTCCTGGAGGGCAATACAGATAGCAGGTGTAAAGCCCAACTATTGCCGTAGCTCATCCAGGTGGTGGAATAAGGTCTGTAATTCCACTATAGAATGACGTCATCGTGACACTGTGAAAGCATGGAACATTCAATGAAGTGGTTTATGCCTCAGGCAATAAGCCGGCGGCAGCATGTGACTCTGAGCAGTCTATAACCGTCATGTCTGTGTGTGTGTGTGTGTGTGTGTGTGTGTGTGTGTGTGTGTGTGTGTGCATGGGATGGTGATTTATGCATTTACTGAGGACCTATATCCCGCCAGACCCTCACACACACACACACACACACACACACACACACACAGCTTGGTCCTAGTGGTTTTATTTTTGGATTTCTCTCACTGCACCTTGGGTTTCCCTGGCTGGGAGAACTTCACTGATTCAGTCTCCTGGACTGAGAATGAGCGTGAAGCCCTTCTACAAGCTGCTTTTGGGCTCTTCAGTCACTGGCAGGTGTCAAATTTCCCACTAGGAGAAACCTGGGAAGGGGACCCCTTCCTAGCGAGAGAAGCGAGGAAGACTTCTGTTCCCTTCCAAGATGGAGAAGCATATGTCCCCGATGGTTGGAGGAGTGTTGCTTCCAAAGTAGGTGGTGCAGGAGCAATAGGGAGGGAAATGCCCTCCACCATCAAGGAACATCTTTTGGCTCTGAGAGGTGGCTATGATTGGCAGAGCTGATCGTATTACGCCGATGTTACAACAGTCGTGGTACAATGTCACAGGCACAGGATGCAGGCATTCAAATTTTCTCTTAGCCCCAGTGTAGGTCATTCTGTCCAGTGTGTTTTAGTCCATGATTTTCCTTTCTTTCTGGAGAATCCTGCAGTGTAGTGAGCAAGGCGAATGATACTCTCCACAGTTTGACAGATTGGAGGCGTGGCACATGTAGTATTGGGATGTGAAGGGCATCCAGAATCTTGACATGTGACGCTGGATGTACAGCTGTATATGTCCAAACTTGCAGCTCTTAACGCACCGCATCGTGTGAGGAACATTGGGCTTTACAACACAGTATTAGACCGTCACGTTGACCTTCTCTGTCAATGTATCACCCTCGAAGGCCAAGACGAAAGCAGCGGCGGCAACCTGATTATACCTCGGACCCCAGTGGACACGCTGGACGAAATGAACACGGCGCCACTCCAAATTTGCGCGCAGCTCATCGTCAGACTGCAAAATAAGGTCCCTGTAAAATATGATACCCTCGACCATATGTAAGCTCTTGTGGTTACAGAAACATCCCCAGCTTGTCATAAGCGAGTAAATACCGTGACTGGGCATACATGGGGAGTTAATGGCACAGGCATCAGAGGGTGTGGTCAGAGGGCTACAACTGACAGGGTACATAGCGGCCCCCCTACAATGGGCAAGCTACCGTGCTAGATGTCAGGTGCAACCAAGCGAACAAGTCCATTATAATCGTCGGTATAGAAAACGATACTGCACAGTTTATGGAAAAATACGCACCCAGGAGGGTGGCCTCGCCCAACAGTAGGAGAATGAGCAGAAGTGCAGATCCACGTCGACAAAGGATGCGGTAAGTCTGAGCACATGAATGCTATACTCCATGTAAGGCGTCCTTCCTAAATTGGCTCGCTCTTCGGGAAAATTTTGAAAAATTAAGGCCAATTCATAGAGGGGACCACCACATATAGGCCAAAACGTGAGACTCCTTTTAGTCGCCTCTTACGACAGGCGGAAATACCTCGGGTCTATTCCAACCCCTGGACCTGTAGTGGGGGGGGGTCTCCATTTACCTCGAAGTTTTGGTTTTTATGCTTAGTCTGCTAACTACGACAAAAGGTGTGTAAATATGGCGCGAACGGGACTGGGCTGCACTGAAAATCGTTCTGCTAAGGCCCCTCCACACGCACTATTATATCTGTCGGCCGACCGACCAACGGACCAATTTCGTAACCGCTTGCACAACGCAATCACGGTGCCTCATGTGATTTGTTCGTATGATAAATATCTACGCGATTCCGGTTGGTTTTACAAAGGAACAGAAACTGGAGTTTGCCAGCATTTATCTAGGATTTTCTGGCCTTGTTACTCAAACCAAGGCAAAGATGCGACTAATTGCAGGAATGAAATTTAACTACGTTGTTACTTAGACGGTAGCTAATGATATTCGTAATTATTTAAGAACTGCTGAGCATCAAACCGTTTTTAACCAAAAATGAATTCATCATAGGTTGTAAGCTCCGAGGAGAAACATCTCGCTACATTACGATTTCTAGCCAATGGTAGGGTTTGAGCGCACCTCTAATTCAGGGCTGTTGTATCCCTACAATTGACTAAAGTGATTCATTTCCCTGCAAAGCGATTTATACTTGACTGAAGAAGTACAGCACGGTTAAGCAAAATAAAAGACGTTGACATAAACGTTATCAATTCCAATAAACAATGCGAAAGTAACTTACATACTTCGTAAGACAAATTACTACAGCAATTGTTATAAACAAATGCAAAAAGCATTTAACAGCTATACATTCATCAGGATATAATACTTATTAATACACCCTCACACCTTTTTATAAAGTTCTATCCTGCAGCCCTTTTTCCTGGGCGTAGACCGGTGACGAGAGATATGAAATCCTGTCGATTTGATTTCGGAGTTCTCTTCTCTACAGCCAACACAGTGATGCTTGACAGTGTCATTTGTCATTGTGTTGTGGAAGTAGGCTTCAACGCGTTTCAACGTACTCACGCTTGTTTTGCAAGACACGGTGGTTCGTGGAATTGCAAGAAGCAACGACAGTCATTTCACTCCTCCGGAGAACACGTTTTTTAAATCAATTGTTTACAATGGACTGAAGGATGTCATGAAGCTCCAGACATTTATCCTCACTGCTGTAAATAAAGTTTCTTCTCTTCAGTTTCTCATTGTCAAAGGATACATTTTAAGTAGCTTTTCAACATTACGCATAGGGAAATTGTTTCACGGTAGTCCTGGAATCTAGTTTCCGTGTTTACTATTACTGTGTCGATTACCTCTAATACTAGCCTTCTCCATTTCTAAATACATATTTCTGTTTCGTTACACTAGTTCAAATACTCCTGCTGAAATTGTAAGGCTCTTTCTTACCTTCCACTTTGCGTTTCATACATATTAGTCTCTCACTAGCCTTAATGCAGTTTTCTATTTCAGGCTTACAGATTTACTTTGCAAAATGTCGAACAAGATACTGGTATGCTGGAAAATCTATTTGTACACCTGCAGTAGAAAAAGAGAAGTCTGGTGATCAAGTATACAATTTAGCCCAATTGGTCGATGTAAAGAAATATAATCCCAGTCTTGCTTGTATTTCACATTCAATGCTGCTCATGTCCGTGTAGTGAAGAAAAATGGTTTTAACAGCGTGTGAATGAAAATACCTTGTTTCGCAAGGACCTTATAATTTAAATCCCCCTTCCCCCTGAAGTTAACTTGTTTTACCGCAACGGCTATGATTCGTGAAATACTGGTTTGCTATAAAAAATTTTAATTGCGTAATTTTTAGAAGCATAGAGGATGGTCCAACTGATGTGCACAGCAGTGGATAAAGACTGCACGAGGGTGTGCCTCTTTCACTATAGGATGTACACAATTTTTCCGTGTTATTGCACTACAGCCGTCTTATGTTTGCGATACTAGTTTGTTTTTATCAATATTCTAACTGCTTAGCACTTGCAGCTAAACAGTGGCTATGCCTTGTGCACACCAGTTTTTAGCTAAGTCATAAAACCACATCCATCTCATATTTCTCCTTATTTGCAAAACGAAAAATTACTAATAGCTTACTTCAGACATCCGTTATTTCGTCGGCTTGTACTGACAAAGGACTTAATTTCACTTGAAACTTGCTCTAGAGGATTATTTTAACTTCACTTGAAATCTGTTCTTTAACAACATCCATAATACAAGTTGTTAAATGATTGTCAGAAAGTGGCTTCAAGTACTCCATGATGCTAAATAATCTTTCGTGAGTGTTCGTATCCAGCGAAGAATTTCAGAAGTTCTAAAAATTTTATTCACTCATGCCTCAGATTCCTCACGAGTTCGGAGACAACTTTTGCCATGCTGAAAAGCAGATAGTCGTAATGCATCTATTCCGCTTCTGTTTCTGTAACCTTCTCGTTGTGTTTCAATGTTCCAATCGTGCTGCTTGTGAAAGAGCATGGTCAATTCTTACTGTGCTTAGCTGATTGTATTTAACAGTTGCTGTAACATGTGAAATTGAACCTTGGTCCTTTTTAGCATTCGAAATAAAATTTTGATGCCTCTTCGCCTAGTCCCCACTTACGCGATCAACCGTCAACCATTCCAAATAACACACAGTAAGAACAAAAGTTGTTCCTTACAACGCTGCCACTTTACCACCGTTTTGAATTTTACTATTGTGTTTGAAAGCTTCTTACAAATTTTCCCTAAAATTTGATACACAAACTGCGTCAGCTTTCTTTCTTACACTCTTGCAAACACCACAATTGCATTGTGTGTGTATTTGGAAGAAAAGCGGTAGAGAAACAGTAAACACTTGAATGAAGCCCTAGGTATTACGTCAAGATAGTAAAAGAATTCAGCAAAATTTGTTACGAGAGCTACAAGAGGAGGAATTCAAGTCTTAACATATAAATTACTTATGAATGGATGAGATTATTTCAGTATTTGCTCAGTAACGTGGATTCTCATGTTACAAAACAGAATGTTTTCTGGACATACAGCATTTCTAAGAATATACTGTGTCACTGCGATTTCTTGATACATGACAGCTACTCTGGTTTATGACACGGCACATTAATATCACATTGTAATCAACCAAAATAATTTCAGAAACGTGTCAAGCGATTTATAAACCGATGAAGGTGGAATATGTGAAGGTAAATAAACGTTTAGTACACTTTATGGGGACTATAAGAACAATTTTTAATTTTAAATAGTGTTACCACAACGGCAAAATTAATACAAAGTTCGAAACAGATGAAGCGCTTTTTAATTTGTCGCATCCAGAATCTAAAAACAGACAAAGTAGAAAGGAAAGCTAAGAAAGAATTTTTGAGTGTGACCACATCCTCTATTCCGGCTTGCTGCATGTATGTTTCCAGATGTAGGGATGGATGGCTGTAGCTGTGATTGTGGACATGAAGTCGAGTGCAGTATATTCCACCTCCCATCAACACACAAATGATAGCATGCATTATGTCCCCCCCCCCCTCCCACCCATAGCCCAAGCTACTTTATTTTTAAAAATTCGACGAAACTAACTTTGAAGCCATATTTACAAACACACTCCAGACACGTCCAACAGCTGTAGCGACGCCAGTGCTCGAAGGTGAAAAGAAAGCCTCACGCCACAAGCCCGAAGTGCGGCACTCAATGTTACGAGCGTTAATGGGTAACATCGTGTGACAGATACCACGTGTAATCTACTCTAGCGCCCTCCGTACCAGCAATCGACGTGGATCACTTCTGGATATTAGACAGACTCACAATCTACAAGTCGACAGAGAACTCTCAGGGCGGACTTTCCAGCAATTCGCTGGGATCAAGAAAATTTAATAAACGCGATATTCCACTTCAGCAAGAAAGATGGCACACTAGCGTCCACTGTAACGTTTCTTTCCTTATGGGTAGTTAAAAGTGAGAGAAATATTCAAATAAATGAAAAAAAATAATCTGCGCATAATTATGAGTTTAACCCCACCGTGGCATCATATTTGTAACGTGTCCTTCCTGTGGCAGTATCCGTACGCGCATATATATATAATTAACCTTTGTAATCTACTGGACCATTACTATTATTTACCCTCTATGCAAACTCTGTTACATTCTTTCAATGTATGAGATCCTGGTGTTACTGAACACCATCGTCAACCGCTGTTTTAAGGCTCGTTGACTGCACGACACTGCTGTCGATGATCTACTGGTCTTCCTGAAAACAGGCCTTCAGGTCCGACCTATGGAGAATAATTGCTTATCGCAATGTGCCGCTTAAGTATGTCGTTCATCTTGCTTTCAAATAACGTGACCACAATTTCATGATACATCTACCTAAAAAGTATAAAATCATTTAAGTAGTTCAGAGCGGTAGTATTAAAAGGTTCACTACAATAACTGCAGAGACCGATATTTATGAATGATAATCTTATTATTCCATAAAAAAAATAAGACGTAGGAATTTCGGCAACCCTCCTCTTAGTACATCGAATGTCAAAACAGAAGTGAATCATAAGAAGAGAAAGTCTTCGTTTCTTTACAAAATCACTTGGTTTTTTCGAAAACTTAATTTGTTTTTCCTACAGAGGTCTCCTTTTACGTTTCATACATACAAGCTCTGAGTTCTCATCAACATCTGTTACTAAATCAATTGCTTTATATATATTATTCGTGACACAAGAGTTTTTAATATTGGACAGTTCCTCTTTTTTTTTAGATACACTTCAGTAACCTTCTGAATTCTGGAAGCTACTGTATAACAGTATCTCATTCTATCATTCAGGTAAAATTGGAGTGGTTACTTGACTAGACTACACACCAATTCCTTCCTTCACACATACTTGCAAGTTAACAAAAAATGACTATTTTGGGCAAAACGTTTGTGCCTTCGTTCCAGAAGTGTGGAAATATTTTGTCCTTGTTCCGGACTGATATACTGGTTTGATCACCAAGTTGTTGAGAAAATCGGACCTAAAAAACCAATCTGAACATTTGGACTTACTTAATTTCAATGTTTCTGATTACTTGAATTGTACTGCTTCTTATAGTCTATTACATCAACTTAGAAACTTCTTCTGTGTTCTACTATGGTGCTTTTAGTGTTTCCGCATGCCGCAGCACGCAACATAGTTTTGCAGACGATAAGTGAAACTGTTTCATAGAGAAGAGAGGACAAAGAGACGATCTGGCATTAAGTCGATTCGATAGCAAATGACAAAAACGGGCGGATTTCTCAGGTTTTTACTACATATGAACACTTTTCACACTCTCCCGTGAAACGTTGCTGGTAGACCTCCCTTCATACAAAATTGTAAGTTCTTGGCTCATGTCAAAGGCAGCAAAGCCGGCTTAGGAGTCAATAATTGATAACTAAAACTTGAATAGTACTGCTTCTTCCTGTCTATATCATTACCTTGGAAGCTTCTTCTGTGTTCTACAATTTTGCTTCTAGTGTGTAAGCATACCGCAGCAAACAACATAGCGTTGTAGACGATAAGTGTAACCGTTTCATAGAGAAGAGCGGCCAAAGAGACGATCTGGCTTTAAGTCGATTCGATAGCATAAGACCAAAACGGGCGGATTTCTCAGGTTTTTACTACATATGAATACTTTTCACGCTCTCCCGTGCAACGTGGCTGGTAGACCTCCCTTCATGCAAAATCGTAAGGTCTTAGCTCATGTCCAAGACACAAAAGCCTGCTTAAAACTCGATAATCGATAACTAAAGCTTGAATTGTACTGCTTCTTACTGGCTATTACATCAACTTAGAAGCTTCGTCTGTGTTCTACTATGGTGCTTTCAGTGCCTCCGGATACCGCAGCACGCAACATAGCTTTGACAACGATAAGTGTAACCGTTTCAGGCCAGACAATCGTGTGGTTCCTGAAGAGTAGTTGCAGGGGCAACAGTCTGGATGATTGACTGATCTGGCCTTGTAACATTAACCAAAACGGCGTTGCTGCGCTGGTACTGCGAACGGCTGAAAGCAAGGGGAAATTGCAGCAGCAATTTTTCCCGAATGCATGCAGCTTTACTGTATGGTTAAATGATGATGGCGTCCTCTTGGGAAAACAGTCCGGAGGTAAAATAGTCCTCCATTCGGATCTCCGGGCGGGGACTACTCAAAAGGACGTCGTTATCAGGAGAAAGAAAACTGGCATTCTACGGATCGGAGCGTGGAATGTTAGATCCCTTAATCGGGCAGGTAGGTTAGAAAATTTAAAAACGGAAATGGATAGGTTAAAGTTAGATATAGTGGGAATTAGTGAAGCTCGGTGGCAGGAAAAACAAGACTTTTGGTCAGGTGAATACAGGGTTATAAATACAAAATCAAATAGGGGTAATGCAGGAATAGGTTTAATAATGAATAGGAAAATAGGAATGCGGGTAACCTACTACAAACAGCATAGTGAACGCATTACTGTGGCCAAGATAGACACAAAGCCCATGCCTACAACAGTAGTACATGTTTATATGCCAACTAGCTCTGCAGATGATGAAGAAATTGATGAAATGTATGATGAGATAAAAGAAATTATTCAGGTAGTGAAGGGAGACGAAAATTTAATAGTCATGGGTGACTGGAATTCGTCAGTAGGACAAAGGAGAGAAGGAAACATAGTAGGTGATTATGGATTGGGGCTAAGAAATGAATGAGGAAGCCGTCTGGTAGAATTTTGCACAGAGCTTAACTTAATCATAGCTAACACTTGGTTCAAGAATCATAAAAGAAGGTTGTATACATGGAAGTATCCTGGAGATACTAAAAGGTATCAGATAGATTATATAATGGTAAGACAGAGATTTAGGAATCAGGTTTTAAATTCTAGGGCATTTCCAGGGGCAGATGTGGACTCTGACCACAATCTATTGGTTATGACCTGTAGGTTAAAACTGAAGAATCTGCAAAAAGGTGGGAATTTAAGGACATGGGATCTGGATAAGCTGAAAGAACCAGAGGTTGTACAGAGTTTGAAGGAGAGCATAAGGGAACAATTGGCAGCAATGGGGGAAAGAAACATAGTTGAAGAAGAATGGGTAGCTCTGAGGGATGAAGTAGTGAAGGCAGCACAGGATAAAGTAGGTAAAAATACGAGGGTTGCTAGAAATCCTTGGGTAACAGAAGAAATATTGATTTTAATTGATGAAAGGAGAAAATATAAAAATGAAGTAAATGAAGCAGGCAAAAAGGAATACAAACGTCTCAAAAATGAGATTGACAGGAAGTGAAAATGGCTAAGCGGGGATGGCTAGAGGGCAAATGTAAGGATGTAGAGGCTTATCTCACTAGGGGTAAGATAGATATTGCCTACAGGAAAATTAAAGAGACCTTTGGAAAAAAGAGAACCACTTGTATGAAGATCAAGAGCTCAGATGGAAACCCAGTTTTAAGTAAAGAAGGAAAGGCAGAAAGATGGAAGGAGTATATAGAGGGTCTATACAACGGCGATGTACTTGAGGACAATATTATGGAAATGGAAGAGGATGTAGATGAAGATGAAATGGGAGATAAGATACTGCTTGAAGAATTTGACAGAGCACTGAAAGACCTGAGTCGAAACAAGGCCCCAGGAGTAGACAACATTCCATTAGAACTACTGACAGCCTTGGTAGAGCCAGTCATGACAAAACTCTACCAGCTGGTGAGCAAGATATATGAGACAGGCGTAATACCCTCAGACTAAATAAAGAATACAATAATTCCAATCCCAAAGAAAGCAGGTGCTGACAGATGTGAAAATTTCCGAACTAATCAGTTTAATAAGTCGCAGCTGCAAAATACTAACGCGAATTCTTTTCAGACGAATGGAAAAACTGGTAGATGCGGACCTCGGGGAGGATCAGTTTGGATTCCGTCGAAATGTTGGAACACGTGAGGCAATACTGACCTTACGACTTATCTTAGAAGAAAGATTAAGAAAAGGCAAACCTACGTTTCTAGCATTTGTAGACTTAGAGAAAGCTTTTGACAATGTTGACTGGAATACTCTCTTACATATTCTGAAGGTAGCAGGGGTAAAATATAGGGAGCGAGAGGCTATTTAAAAATTGTACAGAAACTAGATGGCAGTCATAAGAGTCGAGGGGCATGAAAGGGAAGCAGTGGTTGGGAAAGGAGTGAGACAGGGTTGTAGCCTCTCCCCGATGTTATTCATTCTGTATATTGAGCAAGCAGTAAAGGAAACAAAAGAAAAATTTGGAGTAGGTATTAAAATTGATGGAGAAGAAATAAAAACTTTGAGGTTCGCCGATGACATTGTAATTCTGTCAGAGACGGCAAAGGACTTGGAAGAGCAGTTGAACGGAATGGACAGTGTCTTGAAAGGAGGATATAAGATGAACATCAACAAAAGCAAAACGAGGATAATGGAATGTAGTCAAATTAAATCGGGTGATGCTGAGGGAATTAGATTAGGAAATGAGATACTTAAAGTAGTAAAGGAGTTTTGCTCTTTAGGAAGTAAAATAACTGATGATGGTCGAAGTAGAGAGGATATAAAATGCAGACTGGCAATGGCAAGGAAAGCGTTTCTCAAGAAGAGAAATTTGTTAACATCGAATATAGATTTATGTATCAGGAAGTCGTTTATAAAAGTATGTATGGAAGTGAAACATGGACGATAACTAGTTTGGACAAGAAGAGAATCGAAGCTTTCGAAATGTGGTGCTACAGAAGATTGCTGAAGATTAGATGGGTAGATCACGTAACTAATGAGGAGGTATTGAATAGGATTGGGGAGAAGAGAAGTTTGTGGCACAACTTGACTAGAAGAAGGGATCGGTTGGTAGGACATGTTTTGAGGCATCAAGGGATCACAAATTTAGCATTGGAGGGCAGCGTGGAGGGTAAAAATCGTAGAGGGAGACCAAGACATGAATACACCAAGCAGATTCAGAAGGATGTAGGTTGCAGTAGGTACTGGAAGATGAAGCAGCTTGCACAGGATAGAGTAGCATGGAGAGGTGCATCAAACCAGTCTCAGGACTGAAGACGACCACAAGTGTATCCGTATCATAGAGAAGAGCGGCCTAAGAGACGATCTGGCATTAAGTCGATTCTATAGCAAATGACACGAAAGGGCGGATTTCTCAGGTTTTTACTACATATAAACACTTTTCACGCTCTCCCGTGCAACGTGGCTGGTAGACCTCCCTTCATGCAAAATCGTAAGGTCTTAGCTCATGTCCAAGACAGCAAAGCCGGCTTGGAAGTCAATAATCGATAACTGAAACTTGAATTGTACTGTTTCTTACTGGCTATTACATCAACTTGGAAGCTTCGTCTGTGTTCTACTATGGTGCTTTCAGTGTCTCCGGATACCGCAGCACGCAACATAGCTTTGCAGACGATAAGTGTAACCGTTTCGTAGAGAAGAGCGGCCAAAGAGACGATCTGGCTTTAAGTCGATTCGATAGCATAAGACAAAAACGGGCGGATTTTACAGGTTTTAGTACATATGAACACTTTTCACATTCTCCCGTGCAACGCGGCTGCTTGTCCTCCTTTCATGCAAAATCTTAAGGTCCTAGCTCATGTCCAAGGCACCACAGCCGGCTAAAAAGTCAATAATCGTTAACAAAAACTTGATTTGTACTGCTTCTTACTGGGTATCACATCAACTTAGGAGCTTCTTTTGTGTCAAATTATTATTTTCAAATCAACAGCGCATTGCATGCACTCCTTACTAGAAACATGAATAATCTCCACAAAAATTTGGAAGTTAATTACTTTGGTGCAAGAAAGTCTCGATCATTCAGGAAAACGAATTTTCAATAACTTGTCAGCAGCCATAAAAGTTTTACTACTGTCAAAATTCAGTTTAAGAGCAGCCTAAAGGATTTATTTAACCATCTCCTCCGACACCATTAATGAATTGAATTTTTTAGTAGAACTAGGGCGTGAGCGATTGAGAGTGAGTGAGTTAGAAAGAGAGAGAGAGAGAGAGAGAGAGAGAGAGAGAGAGAGAGAGAGAGAGAGAGAGTGGGGGGGAGGGTGTCAAATAATAAGAGTACGATCAGAAGTACGTTTAAATTTTCATCCCTCATTTCACGTCGATGATCAGTCCACTTGCGATCTGTGGAAGGTAAATTAGCATATTAGTTTCCCACTGAGCATCTCCTCATTATGGATCATTTGCAACCGAAAATACATATAGTCTAATCTAACCGTCTTGTCTGTCCTATCTCTGTTGAAGGGTACACATGAGACAGATGCCTTCTTATTGTTGTTGTTGTGGTCTTTAGTCCAGAGACTGGTTTGATACAGCTCTCCATGCTACTGTATCATGTGCAAGCGCCATCTCCCAATACGCACTGCAACCTACATCCTTCTGAATCTGCTAGTGTATTCATCTCCTGGTCTCCCTCCTCGACCTTTACCCTCCGCGTTGCCCTCCAATTCTAAAATGGTGATCCGCTGATGCCACAGAACGTGTCCTACCAACCGATTCCTTCTTGTAGTCAAGTTGTGCCACAAAGTTCTCTTCTCCCCAATACTATTTAATACCTCGTCATTAGTTAAGTGATCTACCCATCTGATCTTCAGCATTCTTCTGTAGCACCTTATTTCTAAAGCCTCTAGTCTCTTCTTATCCAAACTCTTTATCGTCCATGATTCACTTCCATACATGGCTACACTCCATACAAATACTCGGATAACACACTTCCTGATACGTAAAGCTATACTCAATGTTAACAAGTTTTTCTTCTTCAGAAACACTTTCCTTGCCATTGCCAGTATACAATTTATATCCTCTATACTTCGACCGTCATCAGTTATTTTGCTCCCCAAATACCAAAACTCCTTTACTACTTTAAGTGTCTCAGTTCCTAATCTAATTCCTTCAGCATCACCAAACATGTTTCGACTACATTCCATTATCCTCGTTTTGCTTTTATTGATGATCATCTTATATCATTCTTTCAGGACACTCCACTCCATTCAGCTGCTCTTCCAGGTCCTTTGATGTCTCTGACAGAATTTTGTCATGAGTGAACCTCAAGGTTTTTATTTCTTGTCCATAGATTTTAATTCCTACTTCGATTTTTCTCTTTTTTTCCTTTACTGCTTGCTCAATAAACAGATTGAATAACATCGGCGATTGACTAGAACCGCATCTCACTACCTTCCCAACCACTGCTTCCCTTTCATGCCCCCTGACTCTTGCAACTCCCATCTGGTATGTGTACAAATTGTAAATGGCCTTTCACTCATTGCATTTTACCACTGCCACTTCAGTATTTGAAAGAGTTTTCCAGTCAACATTGTCAAAAGATTTCTCTAAGTCTACAAACGCTAGAAACGTAGGTGTGCCTTTCCTTAATCTAGCTCTTAAGAGAGGACGTAGGGTCAGTATTGCCTCATGTGTTCCAGTATTTCTACGGAATCCAAACTGGTATACCCCGAGGTCGGCTTCTACCAGTTTCTCCATTCGGCTGTAAAGAATTGGCTTTAGTGTTTTGCGCCTGTGACTTACTAAACAAATAGTTCGGTAATTTTCACATCTGTCAACAACTGCTTTCTTAGAGATTGGAATTATTATATTCTTCTTGAAGTCTGACGGTATTTCGCCTGTCTCATACATCTTGCTCATCAGATGGTAGAGTTTAGTCAGGGCTGGCTCTCCCACGGGTGTCAGTAGTTATAATGGAATGTTGAATACTCCCGGGGCCTTGTTTCGGCGTAGGTCTTTCACTGCTCTGCTAAACTCTTCACACAGTATATCATCTCTTATTTCATCTTTATCTACATGCTCTTCCATTTCCAAATTCTGTTTTCAAGCACATTGCCCTTGTATAGATCTTCTATATACTCCTTCCACCTTTCTGCTTTCCCTTCTTCGCTTATAACAGGGTTTCCATCTGAGCTCTTGATATGCATACAAGTGGATCTCTTTTCTCCAAAGCTTTTATTTTTATTTATTTATTGTTCCGTGGGACCATATTAAGGAGAAATCTTCATGGTCATAGAACGAGTCAATACATGAAATTATAACACGATAGTAGAAACAGATAAAATGAAATATAAAAACATATTAAGGCGACAAGTCGTAAGTTTAAATAAAGAAAATTAACTACGTAACACTGAAATTTGCATAATTTTTTAGCTCTTCCAGGAGCTCCTCGACAGAATAGAAGGAGTGAGCCATGAGGAAACTCTTCAGTTTAGACTTAAATGATTTTGGGCTACTGCTAAGATTTTTGAGTTCTTGTGGTAGCTTATTGACAATGGATGCAGCAGAATACTGCACTCCTTTCTGCACAAGAGTCAAGGAAGTGCATTCCACATACAGATTTGATTTGTGCCTAGTATTAACTGATTGAAAGCTGCTAACTGTTGGGAATACGCTAATACTGCTAACAATAAACTACATTAAAGAAAATATATGCTGTCAGGGCAATGTCAGAATTCCCAGACTATTGAATAGGGGCCAACAAGAGGTTCTCGAACTTACACCCCATATAGCTCGAACAGCCCGTTTTGAGCCAAAAATACCCTTTTTGAATCAGAAGAATTACCCAAAGAATATAATACCATACGACCTAAGCGTGTGAAAATATGCGAAGTAGACTATTTTCCATGTTGAACTGTCACTAATTTCAGATACTGTTCTAATGGTAACTAAAGCAGCATTTTAGTTTCTGGACAAGATCCTGGACATGGGCTTTCCACAACGGCTTACTATATATCCGATCGCCTAGGAACTTTAACTGTTTCGTCTCGCTTATAACATGCCCATTCTGTCTGATCAAAATATCGGTCCTTGTTGAATTGTGAATTAGAAACTGCAAAAACTGAGTCTTACTGTGATTTAGCATCAAATTGTTATCCACAAGCCATGAACTTATTCCATTAACTACATTATTTGATACTGTTTCAGTATTACACACAAGATCCTTCACTGCCAAGCTGGTGTCATCAGCAAACAGAAATATTTTTGAATCACCTGTAATACTAGAGGGCATATCATTTATATAAGTAAGAAACAGCAGTGGCCCCAGAACCGACCCTTGGGGGAATGCCCTCTTAACAGAGCCCCATTGCGAATGATTATCACTACCACTCTCAATATCGCAGAGAATTACCTTCTGCTTTCTGTTCTTAAAGTAAGAGGGGAACCAATTGTATGCTACTCCCTTACTCCATAATGGTCCAACTTGTGCAGTAATATTTTGTGGTCAACACAGTCAAAAGCCTTCGTTAAATCAAAGAAAACACCTAGCGTTCGCAACCTTTTATTTTATCCGTCCAAAACCTCACAGAGAAAAGAGAATATAGCATTTTCAGTTGTTAAACCATTTCTAAAACCAAACTGTACATTTGACAGCAAATAATGTGAATTTAAATGCTCCAGTAACATTGTATATACAACCTTCTCGATAACTTTAGCAAACACCGATGGCATTGAAATAGGTCTAAAGTTGTCAACATTATCCTTGTCTCCCTTTTTATAAAGTGGCTTCAGTAGAGAGTACTTTAATCGGTCAGGAAACCGACCACCGCTAAAGGAAAAGTCACAGATATGGCTAAGTACTGGGCCAACATACACAGAACAATACTTCAGTATTCTGCTAGATACCCTGCCATATCCATGAGAGTTCTTGGTCTTTAGTGATTTAATTATTAACTCAATCTCCCTCTTGTCAGTATCATGGAGGACCGTTTAGGGTAACAGTCTCGGAACACTTTTTTCTAAGAGCGCTATATGATTCCCTGTTGGGGCTAGGTTTCTATTTAGTTCACCTGGTACATTCAGAAAGTGATTATTAAATACTGTACATATATGCGACTTATCAGTAACACGAACATTCCCACTACGCACTGATTCTATATCGTCGACCTGTCTCTACAGACCAGCCACTTCGCTTACGACTGACCATATGGTTTTAATTGTATCCTGAGACGTAGCTATTCTATCTGCATACCACTTTGCCATACCAGTTTACATATGATTATATGAATTAAGGAGATCTACCAGCATCCTTTTACTTGCACAATCACTTTACAATTAATATTGAAATCACCACATATAAATAATTTTTTGTATTTCCTACAAAGTGTACCAAAAACCTCCTCTAGCTTTAGCAAAAATGTTGTGAAATTGGCGTCTGTGGCTCTATAAATAACAATTAGAAGTTTAGCTCCATTAAATTTAACCATACCTTCACAACATTCTAACACCTTTTCAGTGCAGTACTTAGAAACATCAATTGACTCTAATGGGATGCTGTTTTTCACATACATGGCTACTCCCCCACACCGAAAAGAGCTCCTAGAAAAGCTGCCAGCCAACCTGTATTCTGGTAAAGGAAGCCTCTGAATTATCTCCTTATTTAAGAAGTGCTCAAATATACCAATAATTTCAGAGTCAACATCTATAAGCAGTTCACTAACTTTATCTCTAAAATCTTGTATATTTTGATGAAATATACTAATTCTCTCATTACTTGGATACTTAAGCTTTGTCAAAAGTGGATCTTTTGTTAGAGAGACTTCCCTTAAGCAGGAAGACCTATCAGCTGACTGGTGCAGCTCTAACATCAACTACTGCAGGAATTTTCCCATGAGTGATCCCACCACCTCGATCTATGCTGTCACTTTAATTTTCCTGTAGGCGGTGTCTATCTTACCCATGGTGATTTTCGCCTCTACATCCTTACATTTGTCCTCTAGCCATCCCTGCTTAGCCATTTTGCACTTCATGTCGATCTAATTTTTGAGACGTTTGTATTCCTTTTCGCCTGCGTCATTTACTGCATTTTTATATTTTCTCCTTTCATCAATTGAATTCAATATTTCTTCTGTTACCCAAGGATTCCTACTAGCCCTCGGCTTTTTGCCTACTTGATCCTCTGCTGCCTTCACTACTTCATCCCTCAAGGCTACCCATTCTTCTTCTACTGTATTTCATTCCCCCATTCCTATCAATTGTTCCCTTATGCTCTCCCTGAAACTCTGTACAACCTCTGGTTCTTTCAGTTTATCCAGGTCCCATCTCCTTAATTTCCCACATTTTTGCAGTTTCTTCAGTTTTAATCTACAGTTCATAACCTATAGATTGTGGTCAGAGTACACATTTGCCCCTGGAAAAGTCTTACAATTTAATACCTGGTTTCTTACCTTTATATAATCTATCTAAAATCTTGCAGTATCTCCAGGTCTCTTCCACGTATACAACGTTCTTTCACGATTCTTGAACCAAGTGTTAGCGATGATTAAGTTATGCTCTGGGCAAAAACCTACCAGGCGGCTTCCTCTTTCATTTCTTACCACCATTCCATATTCACCTACTACGTTTCCTTTTCTTCATTTCTCTACTATCAAATTCCAATCACTTGTGCCTATTCTATTTTCATCTCCCTTCACTATCTGAATAATTTCTTTTATCTCATCACACATTTCATCAATTTCTTCCTCATCTGCGGACTACTTTTAAGATTATGGTAGGTGTGGACTTCATGTCTATCTTGGCCACAATAACGCGTTCACTGTGCTGCTTGTAGTAGCTAACCGGCATTCGAATTTTTTTTTTATTCATCATTAGACCTACCCATGCGTTAGGTTCATATTGGCCTTCCTAATACTTAAATCTATATTCGATGTTAACAATGACGCCGGTGGATAGACTATATGAAATTACTGATCGTCGATAAAGTCGCGAATATAACCGACATGCTATTGGGCCCTTCGCAGGGAAAGGGTTTTCGCCGCAAAAAGCGGGAAACTGGAATCCAGCAAATGAGTAAAAAATATATATTCTGTGACAAAAAATTAGTGTACGTACACAACAATAGTCTGGGATTTCTGTATTACATAAAACAGTTTTTGTGATTGTATCTTGCAGCTTTAGTTATTTTTAATTAAAAGAGATTTTAAAAGGACAGAAAGAGCGTTTTGGTCTACGCTACACATCGTTCTGTTAGTATAGTCTTGACTTCGTAATCACTTTCGTGGACTTCTGCAACTCTTAATCAAAATATCCAACCTAATCGAGACAATACGCTACGATACAGCCGACATCATGACAAGAGAATGGGCTACATCAAACTCGAAGTAATTTTATATAGATAAGGATCTCAATGACCTGTGTACGTCTAATATAAAAGATCTCCTAACCATTCTCCTCAAATAGATCGCCATCTTCACTTGACCTTTAACTGAAACTGTTTCAGAATTAAAGACTGAATTCAAAGAAAATTTGGCTTCCAGTCACAAAACAAGAAAAATAAAAATAATAAAAGTGAGAATGTGAAACAGGTTAGCAATAACCACAAACAGGAGATTCTACAGAAAATCAAAGTGAGAAAGGAAATTATTAATATTATCGACCGTTTAGGAACTCTATGCTACGAAAGGGACGAAACCACATATAGAATAACTGGTGGAAAAGTTAGTGTGTTTTAAGATTAAATCCAAACAACAATTAGAGAAAAATATATCGAAGCTAGGCCTATATTACGAAAAATTGCTAAATCTCGAGGCAAATTGTGTCCTCCAGTATTTGATGAAGTGTTAGTGCCCCTAGCACGGATAAAAACAGGATCTACAGCATCAACAGAAACTTCGGATATGTGTTTCATATTTCATCCAAGCCTACAGTCTATAAATACTAAAACAAAATACCACTACAGGGAAACTACCTACGAAGAAGTTCTTGGTAAAACTATGTAGCTGTAGTTGCCTTGGACTAACGACGTGTGATTATCAATGTAACCTGTACAGACTGTACGCTTTCCAAAGCTGTTATCCATGAAAAAGCTAAACGACGTTTCGTGAACAAAACACAATTTAAGACCGGACCACTAATAAAATTATCTGACAATAGGCACTGTTGAAAATTTGTGCCAGACCAGGATTACCACCCGAGTCTCCTGGTTACCAGGGAGAGGCAATGATCACTGTGTCCGAATTACACAGTGGTCAACATAATAGCACGAACTGCCCGAGCATGCCGTTCGTCAGATCCAAATTCTCAATTTCTCCATAGACTGCTAATGCAGTGCTCCTTGAACATTATCCTCCTCGCCTTAATTAAACAGACACAGAATATATACAAGCTTGGCCTTACGAACATTGCAGACGCCGTCTATGCAACACGCGTCACACTTCAAAGAGTTTACCAATACATTGCATTGTTTACTATCGACCACGGATCAAGCAACGTAAAAAGCACTGCGTCTACTGAGATCATGATTCAGAGTTTAAAAAAAAAAAAAAAAAAGAAACTAATAAGTCGCCTACATATTACAGTTGCTGCCGAAAGAGGAGAATCACTATTTTCCCACAAACGGAAATATAGTTAAAATTACGCTTCTAATTCGGCTAGTTTCGGCGGTTACTAAAATTTGTAGTGAAAGTTACATAGGGAACTCTCCCGTCCCCCCACCAGAAACGTAGTTTTCGTCGCTGTTGTGCGACTTTTGTACATAGCCAGAGAAAGTGTGTTAAACATGGCGCGGACGGAAACACTAGGCTACGCTACAGGGAAATCTGCTTACACAACGTTTACTCGGCATTAATAATCGTTGGCGTAAACATCTCTCAATCAAATTACCCCCTTCCAACCTAACTTAGATCTCGGGCTACACTGCCCATAGGCCTGTCATCACAACCAAAATTTCAATGTGTGGGGGATATCCTGTACTTCTCGCTAATCTCTCTCTAGGCAAAAATGTCAGTTATTGTAGATTGGTGGCAGTCTCAACTACAAGATTTACTAATGATAAACACTATTGAGGCGGCTCGTAATTTTAGAATAGTTCTCTTCGTCTTACTTGGCATAAATTGTTCGCTGGCGTCCCAGCAGCTAGCTCCTTCAGTGTCTGCTTCTGCCATCGCACCACGCCAGTCTGTTTTTATCCTAGCAGACAGAACGCACCGCACATCCGACAACTTCGGAACCACTCAACTGGCCAGTTAGCAACTGAGCCGAACACTGTTTACACCGTCAAAGGAAAACTATGCAAAGATGTACACTCGAATGGCACGACTGAGTAGTACACACACACACACAAACAGTAATATCTGTAGAATGTCCATCGACACGCGCAGAACGAAATTCTTCTCGCGAACGTACAGCGTCTCCGAAAAAAATCTCGTGACTATATTCCGGCGTTACGGCCAGGTTCTCATTCAAATGAGCAAAAAATGTTATATATTTTTTTTGAGACAGTGAAAATACACTTGAAGGATCTGTTTGGGAGTTACGAGTGATCATACTATGAGCTTTATTTTAGATTTTCAGTAAAAACAATGGCGCCCGCAATTATGATTTGATCACGCGGACTGCGTGCAGTGTGGCCTCTCAGATGTTACCTGAAATCAAAAATGGATGACATCAGTTGATACTAAATTACTTCTCTGAAATTGAAAATGGAAAACATCAGTCGATATTACATAAAATTTATGGGAGCGCATACCTAACCGCAATGAAACAACCGTAAATTTAACGATACGGTACTAATTCGAACTCTGAGTTAGATTTTTTGGGTGGTTTATTTCACTCCTTATGCCTTCACAAAAATTACTTAATATTAATCAGTGTCATATATTATAGGTATAAGCTCCTAAGAAAAGTGTTTACTTTTCTGGGTCAGAGGTAGAAGTTAAGAGATTGAACCATTTTTAGTTAATGCTGCATGCCGTTCTGAGAAAATTGTTTCTCCAAAAAAAAAAAAAAAAAAAAGTTCAACGTCTAGGGAAACCTTTTAGTTATATTATTACTTCGATTTGCATGAACTGAGGGTTACATGTATATTTTTAATGTCGCTGAACACGAATCTGCAGTAAGATTTTCAATATTCAAAACGGCTAATGCAATACGGAGAGCACAGGATTATGCTTTGTCCAATTTTTACCAAAAATGCATTTTCGTTATTTACGTTTAGTGTGCAATCCAAGGAGCACTTTTCAACCCTTCCTCGGGCTGGAATTGTTCCTAGATAGCAACTCCCTGTTCTTCTTGGCAGGAAAAGCCGATCTGTCTAACCTGGATATGCAGCACTCGTTATTCGTCAGTGTTATCGGCGAGTATGTTTGCAGTATGAATCATTTTGTGCACGTGCGTCACGGGACGAGCTTTGATCTACATCTATATGGATACTCTGCAAATCACATGTAAGTGCCTGGCAAAGGGTTCTTCGAATCCCCTTCACAATTGATAGTTAATTGAAACCCTCAGCTGCCGACAGGTGTTGTTGATATACTTCGATGGGGACAGCTGAAAATGTGTGCCCCGACCGGGACTCGAACCCGGGATCTCCTGCTTACATGGCAGACGCTCTATCCATTTGAGCCACCGAGGACACAGATGAATACCGCGACTGCAGGTATTTATCCCTTACACGCTTCCCGTGAGACTCACATTTCCAACCGGCCACAATCCACAAACGTAATGTACGTAATAGGTGTTTGCCCATCCACTCAGTACTGGCCCACACTAAGGTGACGATTCCCGTAAGATTTCGGGCAATCTGTGCGCATTCGCACAGACGAAGGTCAATGGCTGGGTAACGTTTAACCATATATATGAAGATAGTAACTGTTCTCGAAAGAACAGGCGCCACTGACGACCGGGCAGCTTCTCTAGAATACATGATAGACCGGCCTATGTGGCCGAGCGGTTCTAGGCGCTTCAGTCGGGAGCCGTGCGACCTCTACGGTCGCAGGTTCAAATCCTGCCTCGAGTATGGATGTGTGTGATGTCCTTAGGTTAGTTAGGTTTAAGTCGTTCTAAGTTCTAGAGGACTGATGACCTCAATTGTTAAGTCCCATAGTGTTCAGAGCCATTTGAACCATCAGTCCCTGTGCTTACACACTACTTACATTAACTTATGCTAAGGACAACAAACACACACAACGATGCCCAAGGGAGGACTCGAACCTCCAACGGGGGGAGCCGCGCGAACCGTGACAAGGCGTTTGAGACATGGCGGATACCCCGCGCGGCTCATGGCAGTCGTGACACTGCTTCAAACAATGGACTGTAGAAATTTTTTTAAGCACGGATTAAAAAAAAAACCTTTCCGTTCCAAGAGTCTGGACAAGTACACCTTAAAAAAAAATGCAACTACAAAGAAATTGAATTTTCGAACTTTTTGGATGAGAACCTGTCCCTATGGAACACCGTTGATAAAATGTCACAGGGATTATGTACTCAGGTTTCACATGTGGATTAACAATTCCTAATCGAGGAATTTGCATCTCCCACCTTGGAATTCTCAGAACAGAATTTTTATCCATTACGAGATTCTCAGCCACTTGCAGAAGTGATTTCCCGTGATTCTGCAAAACTTTTCCGTTAGCCAATCGTAGCAACTATAATATTTGGTTCCTGGTGCATGACATGTCTCTTAACTTAAAGTGACCAACTCATTTGCATAAAGAGCTAACTTATCATCCGCTTCTTTACTTGCGTAGACCGTTTATGGTCTTCAAAGATTTTTTTCTTTAATCGTTTTTTATGTCTTTTATAAACTGCAACACTTTCTAAACTTAACGCCATTGAAGCATGGTCTTTTACTGAATGACCAAAAAACAATGCCGACAGCTGGAGTCGAAGGTTTTCGTTAATCAAGCCGTTTGTATTCTTGTGGTGATATCTCCATAGAATCTTTCATTCCGCAACACATATTTCTTTTATATAACTGAGAAGTGAAATACCGGTTTTCATAGATGCAGATTTAACATATTTTAATATAACGCAATAAATATTTCATTAAAATTTTCATCCCCTTACTATCGAAGTTCCAAAACCACTGAAACACATAGTTTTTAAAAATTCTAACAGAGGAGCCGAATACGAATTGTCAGATATATTTAGTAATGCTTTCATAATGAACCATTTTGAGAAACATCTCACACCCTTTAGGAGTTAGATTTTCAGAAACAATTAAACATGTATTCTTCTATTTAGAACCAAGGAGCCAAATTCAAATCTTCATCCATTTAATTCTAAAAATGCTTTCATAGTGAAATATTTCATAAAACTTTTCATCCCCTATTTCACTCTATTAATGAGTTAAATTTCCAAAAGCAACGAAACACATTCTTTTTACATCCAACTGAGAAGTCTATTACCTATTTTCATAGATGTAACTTTAACAATGCTTTAGTAGTTCTTTAATAATGATTTATTTTCAAAAAACCTTCACTATTTATTCTATCCCCCCCCCCCCCCCAATGAAAGAATTTCGGAAAATGATAAAAACCTTTTTTTTGTTTCTGGCTGAGAAACCAAATGTCAATTTTCGTAGTTTTGTAGTCGTAGCTTCAACAGTGACATAGGGACATATTTTTTAAAAAAAAAACTTTTCAACCCATATTTCACCCCCTTAGGAGTGGAATTTCGAAAAATCTCTTCTTAAATGGTGCTTTCAGCGTAATATTTACACCTTCATCAAATTTCACGTCTGTATACTTTGCAGGTTGGGCTGGAAGGCGATGAGTGAGTGGATACATGTGCCCCTATCGCATCTCCTTGGAGGTTGTAGTTCCAAAAACAGTGAAACACGTATATTTCAATAATAGAATTTCCATAGATTTATCTTTAAAAATTCTTTCACACTGAATTATTTTCATAAAACATTTCATCCTATATTCCCCCTCCTTATGAATTGAATGTATCAAAAACAGTGAGACATGTAATTTTTTTTTATTTTTACTTTAACCGAGAAGCCAAATTCAGGTTTAAATATATTTAGCTTTAAAAATGCTTTCATAATTAAATATTTCATGAAACATTTCATCCTCTATGTAATGGGATTGTGGTAGTGACACACCAAAATCACAATAGTAATCCGTTGTAGTTGCTACACATTTTATTACAATCAAAAGCATTATAAAATCACAATCACAAAAATACAAGAGATTGCCTTATAAGGCCAGATCAGATGGACAAATAATAAATAAATTTCTTTACGTGGAACAAGACCCGTTAAACTTCAAATTTGGATATGACTAGGTAAATATACTTAGGTAAGGCTTTACTTAAATAGTACAAATGTGCATAGAATGCGCAGCAGAACTCTCATTACTTCCAATCAGCAGAGAAACAGATTAAGCCTAAGAAACAGAATTTTTAACGTTTGGCTACCCAACTTTCCATAACAAAACTATATACAAATGATTAAAGCAATTAAGGAGGTACTTTAATTTTGACCAAACCGACCTTCAAATTTACTTACTCAATTGATTAATCAACAATATTCTTAGAATGATTACAACTAGAACATGACCATATGACAATTCCCTTAAAATAAGGTTGCTTCAATATTTCGTGTGAATTGGCGATAGACGCGAGCAGACCAAGGATTCAAATCAATACGAGAGATCCACGAGACAGGGAGTGACATAGAAATATACTCAACTTGACAATGCAATTGAACTTTGGATGCTATAGTTCTCCACCGGAACGATGGAATCACGCGAAAGTGACAACATAACCGAAGATGTAAAGGAGAGGACATGGCCTTAAACATCTCTCTGCCGCCGTGGTGCTCTGTTCCCAGTATGCTAGCGTCGATCGCTGCCAATTATCTCTAACACAACACACATCAAGGGTAGAGAGTTTTCTGAGACATATACTACACAACCTTATCTGGAGAACAGGTGAGCATTACAACTGAACTGAAACAAATGAGCCTCCGTCAGTTACTTGCCCAGTGCCAGCCCTTAAACTTTGATTAATAAGTTCGCTAAAAGTCATGCCGAAGTTAAGATGACAAGATTTATCTCCAGGTTCCGCATATTAGGGGCAGAGACAATGAATTGGCGACGCTCTTAGCCGTATGTTCGCGGGAGAGTCTGGGGAAGGCAAGGGCCACGTGGAGCCGGATCTTGGAGCGAATTTCCTTCTCTCCGAGACACCCGGTTTCTTCTGCGACTCAGCCGGCAAACAGGCTGTGGACCCCAGGTGGGGACCGAATAGGCAGCAGTAGGCGGATGGCGACGTCGTTACTGGCTGTTGCCCTGTTGCCTTCGGGGGGGCGGGGGGCTCTTGTGTAAAGGGGGAGACAACCGTGGTGAAGTGAAGGTCTCTATTCCACAGGAACGAGTTAGCATGATATATCCACGATTCGGTGGTCGGGGGTCATTTGGCGCTATACAAGACCTAGAACCGAGTTCGGGAACACATGTTTTGGCCCAACCTATATCGCGATGTCAGGAGATTTGTTGGCAACTGTGTCCAGTGTAAGCGCGGTAAGCCCGATGTGGGTCCGTGCAGAGAACTACTACAGTCGCTTAGGGAGCAGTGTCCTCTGGACCGCGACTCAAAGATCGAAGCAACGATCGATGGAAACTGGCGCCAGAAACGCACCAGCTCACTCTATTTCATCCCCTTAGGGGTTGAACTTCCAAAAACACTAAAACACGTATTTTCTTATTTGTAACCTTGAAGTCAAATACCAATTTTCGTAGATGTAGCCTTAAAAATACTTTCATAGTTATTCCATAATTATTTATCTCAAAATAAAATGTTCACCCGCTATTTCACTTCATTCCCAGTAATAATGGAACACATATTTCTTTATTTCTGACCTAGAAACCAGATACAAATTTTCGTATGCCTAGCTTCAAAATTACCTTAATAGCTACATGTTTCAAAAATCCTATAATTTCCTGTGTCTCCCCCTTTCAGTGTAGGAGGGATAGTGTCGTACAAGAGACAGTATACTCAGTAGACAACGAACTGCTAGTTGTGAAATCAGCGACATAGGAACCGAGACTGACACAGAAGGTGCTGAAGGTGAAGCACACTAGACTCGTGTCTACCACGGCTTCTAATAATATCGATTTACCATGAACGGAAGTTCCGAAAAGTGAGCAAGTAATTTTACAGTAAATTCAGTACCGATGGAGAGGATATACAACGAAAAACATTTCTATAAAATTTCAGAAATAATGAAATATTCCACTCAAGTCGCGCGGCAGAACACGCAATGGATATGCTTGCACTTAAGACGGAAAGCCCCACGTGCTTACGCAGGCTTACGACAGATCTCAAAATTTGGCAGTAGGCGTAAGCCAACCTCGTGTGCTGCTACCTGTTGTTGATGCCAGGCATCAAGGTCTCAGTAGTACGGCCATGCACTGGAGAGTAGTTGCTTTGTAAGCACTCCGTCTTCAGTCCACGAGTGGCCTACTGGGACGGGACCATCCGACCGCTGCGTCATCATCCGTGGAGGATGCGAACAGGAGGGGCGTGGGGTCAGCACACTGCTCTCCCCGTCGTTATGGCGGTTTTCTTTGACCGGAGCCGCTACTATTCGGTCGAGTAGCTCCTCGATTGGCACCACGAGGCTGAGTGCACCCCGAAAAATGGCAAGAGCGCATGGCGGCCTGGATGACCACCCATTCAAGTGCCGACCACGTCCGACAACGCACTTAACTTCGGTGATCTCACGTGAACCAATGCAACCTCAGGGGCAAGGCCGTTGCCGCAGATATTTTAGAGTAGTTGCTAACGTTTCATAATTATCTAGTTTACGGGGAAAATGTAAAAATGGCGATTGTCACCAAAGCTACAACTAATCGGAATTTCTGGTTAGTTATCAAGTGGTCTTGTGTGCGAGCCTGAATTTTTCATCCTTTGCGGTGGGAATGATTCAAACCTGTCATGTTCTTCTTATGAAGTGTTCTATTTATTTTACACACAATGATCATTTGTAGTTGTGTTGAGTTACTACCTTGATAAATTTTTGGATGGCGCACGTATCATAACTGAGATCTGCGCTTGCGCTTAATGGCTGAAGGTGAATTAGCGTAATGAGTAGTAGCGAATGTTATAGTAACATGTTTGTAAATTATTTCAGGTAAATTACGTTAGTCGTGTAATATTATCCGTATACCAGTACAGTATGTGGGCCAATTACGTTAGTCATGGAATACTATCCGTATAAGACTATGTCACCTTGATGTCCCGGAATTTGCTTCAATTTTGGAATCCACGAAAGAACTGGAAATTTTTCTTTACACAGCTTTCCATATAACTTCTATTACAGTGATTCAGTCTTGTCTGTCACTCGACTTTTCTGATCGGGAAATAAATTCTATCGCTCAGATGCTTATTACCTCTTCGTGTTTCTATTTGCCGATATTGCTCATAAACACTTACATATCTCAAAGTTGCTATGGACAGTGATGGAACGACACACTTTTCTATGGCGACACTGCAGTTTAGAGATAGAAAAACCGATCGGTTAAAACGATATGGGTATTTTAGTTCTGAATAACCCATGTCTTTCGGTATTTGTTTGCTCTCGGTTATAACAAGTATCTTTTTTTTTCCTGATAACCACGTAAAAACAGATATATCGATTAGCCACAGCAGCCGCAGTAAAATTTTTAGTTTTCAAGTAAACCTTTTTTTAAAAAAGACGAGTAATTTTTATTCGTAAGATTTCCATAGCTCTGAAATACTGCGTTATTACAGATAAATGGGAAAAGTGATGTATGCCACTTTAATAACACTGCTGACAGAAACGAGCAACAAATGGATTGGTCCAGCATTGCCGAGACAATATTGTGCCTGTTATACAAGCAGTGCGCGAGACTGGACGCAGTTTCTCGCTGTTGTCGAACGTCAGTTGTAACAGAGAATGGCACCATCTGGAAGTCTGGAAGTATTTTACGATATGCGGTAACGAGTGAAGCACATGGGTTGATTTGGTCGACTTGAAACATCATACAAGGAAAAAAGTTAAAATTTCCGGGATAAAAATAGAAAGTGCCTGATCTGCTGCCTGTGTCTACGTAGTATGCCGTTATCTGCTTGTAGCCCTTGAAAACAGAGAAATAAAAACGAAAAAGAGTTCTCCAGCCGAAGTATTCACCCTTTATTGCAGGACTATACGTAACTCCCGCATAGTGCTGTGATAACCGATTACAATATAATTTTTGAGCAGAGCTTCTAAAAACTAAAATCAGTAGGAGAATACTGGCAGTTTTCTGTAGTACGGAAGCACTCGCCATATTTTGAGAGAAGCAGCGAACAGCTGACAAAGTTTTATTTGACTATTTATTTTAAATTATGTCCGAAAGAACAGACACCATATCCATATACGTATATGGTTCTGGCAATACCAGCCATGACCTTCTTCTGTGAAGATGCACACGTATTCCCCGAACTGTTACGGCACTTGGTAAGAATGTCTTCCACGAGTAATGAGTGTGTTGGTGTGGGACACTACGAATGTAGTGTGTGCACATACTATGTGAGTCTCGCGGGAGGCCTGTGCGAGATAGTCCCTGCAGTCACTATCGTCTGTGCCCTCGGTGGCTCAGATGGACAGAGCGTCTGCCATGTAAGCAAGAGATCCCGGGCTTTAGTCCCAGACGGGGCACACATTGTCACCTGTCCCCGTTGATGTATATCGACACCCGAGATCAGCTGACCGTATTAATATAATTCTAATTTCGTTCTGGACGGCTGCAGGTCATCATAAAAGTATTTAATTTTACGTGTTGATTCCATTTATCAAGAAACTGAGAAAGTCAAATTTTTTAAATCTTTGTAGGATTCCTACGTTTACTAGAGGAAATAATGTAAATAAAAGACTGAAAATCGGTTATTACAAGCACTGGAATAGTGACGGGCTTTAACAATTAGGTTAAAGTGAGCCGAAAACCAGTTGTTTCAGCGATAACCGACATTCCCACTAGAGTTCTGCGTGGTAAGATTGACGCGCAATTGACGCATGGTGCACGGAATGGCAATTGAATCTCAATGTAGACAAGTGCAATCCGACAACAGAGGAAGTGGGTTACAATACGCTTGTTCGCCCACTGCTTGAATACTGCTCAGCAGTGTGGGATCCGTACCAGATAGGGTTGATAGAAGAGAGAGAGAAGATCCAACGGAGAGCAGCGCGCTTCGCTACAGGATCATTTAGTAATCGCGAAAGCGTTACGGAGATGACAGATAAACTCCAGTGGAAGACTCTGCAGGAGAGACGCTCAGTAGCCCGGTACGGGCTTTTGATAAAGTTTCGAGAACATACCTTCACCGAAGAGTCAAGCAGTATATTTCTCCCTTCTACGTATATCTAGCGATGAGACCATGAGGATAAAATCAGAGAGATTAGAGCTCACACAGAAGCATACCGACAATCCTTCTTTCCACGTACAATATGAGACTGGAATAGAAGGGAGAACCGATAGAGTACCCTCCGCCACAGACCGTCAGGTAGCGTGCCTAGTATGGATGTAGATTTAGACATCTAGAACAGTTTTTCAGGAAGGTTACTGCAGCTCTGATGTTCTCAAAATGAACGGGCCAGCCATTGGCGTCCTCGAGGGGGAGGGGAGGAGGTGGGGAGGGGAGAAGAGGCAAAGGGGCACTTTCACCCATAGCCCCCAACCCTCCCTGGAATCTGGAGTAAAGAGGTTTTATTCGTTACAGTATACTCATACTCTTCCAGATAAGACTTCTCCACAATACTGCTAAACCTTAGCTTTGACCAGTTGTAGCGCTTATAGAGTTAGGGTCTTGCAGCTTGTTGCATCTCGTAACTGACCAGCTGATTTGTACACACAGTGCCAGTTTCAGAATCATGCACTCCAGCCCCGACGCGCCTCCCGCACTCCCCTCCACTGGAAATATTTCTGCAGATTCCAGTCTGCCACTGTGCATATGTTTTGATAACATCCTGGTTTTAATAGCATCGAAGGAACAGCATTGTGCAGTAAAGGGTAGACCTAGCACAGAACACACCATTCACATTGAAACGCATCACTTAGTAGATGGTGAAGTACTCTGAAGCTAGCCAGATAGAAACAGAAGTTCCTGGCACTATATTTGACCCAAATTCTAATCTTACACTAATCTCTTGTATCTACCTACCACGCCCTCAAAAAGCCAACGATTTACTATTATCAGAAGTTCCGAAAAATGAGGAAGAAATTGGCCCACACTTTTTTCCGTTGTGTATTATTTCGATTCCCCCATAAAGGGAATGGACTTGTAGCCACAGGTTACACAAGCGATAGATGGCTTAAAATACATAAAAAGAGATGACAATAAGAGACGATTTTTAAAAACACAATGATACACGGTATTTTCGATTTTTACAGGAAAATAATGGATGACAAAATAAAGGTTTTTGAAAAATACGCTGGTGGACAATATTGGGGATTTTTTATCTTTATAGATGACTAGCGGAAAAGCATGGCGTTGACCAGGCATTTATTTACAGCTGTGCGTCCACGCCCGTACAATGCAGCGTCTGGCCTTGTCCTGAATTTTTATAACGTATCTCCTGAAACATGTGTCGTACAATGATATAATTTTGTAGGTACGTTCAGCGTCATATGCGGATACTGTCTGCGAAATTTATTGCGAATATAGTAGCAAAGAAGTAACAAATTTAAATGTCACGAATGCTGTGATGCCCACACACTTGGGTGCAACTAATGTACACGGAATGCTTGGCACGATCATTATAGCTACCATCACCTATGGTCGAAATTGGACCATCTGTGTCGACGTAGTGAAAATATAAATGTGCATAACATGGTAAACGTCCATTCTTTCGAGCCATCGGACCTGATCTACGATCAAAAATATCTTGTAAATGTGGTAGGGGCCACGGCCTTGCCGCAGTGGATACGCCGGTTCCCGTCTGATTACTGAAGTTTAGCACTATCGGGCGAGGTCGGCACTTGGATGGGTGACCATCTGGGCCGCGATGTGCTGTTGCCATTTTTCGGGTTGCACTCAGCCTTGCGATGCCAGTTGAGGAACTACTCGACCGAATAGTAGCGGCTCCAGTCAAAGGAAACTACCACAACGAGTGGGAGAGCCAGCTCCTCCTCCACCCTCAGTGAGGATAACGTGGCGGTAGGATGGTCCTGATTGGCCACTTGTGGCCTGAAGACGGAGTGCTTTTTTAAAGTAGTGCTGCCTAGATAAAACTGACAGTCTAGGCTCAGGGACTGTCCTCGGTAAATGCTGCATTGGACCTACGAATACTATTAAAATAACAGTTTGAGTTCTCTTTAATTGTCCAATCATCTGAAGTGAGTCCTTATTACAGTGCGCTGAAAAATAGACTTTACGTTAATGGAAGATAAATTTTATGTTTCCAGAATGAGATTTTCACTCTGCAGCGGAGTGTGCGCTGATATGAAACTTCCTGGCAGATTAAAACTGTGTGCCCGACCGAGACTCGAACTCGGGACCTTTGCCTTTCGCGGGCAAGTGCTCTACCATCTGAGCTACCGAATCACGACTCACGCCCGGTACTCACAGCTTTACTTCTGCAAGTATCCGTCTCCTACCTTCCAAACTTCACAGAAGCTCTCCTGCGAACCTTGCAGAACTAGCACTCCTGAAAGGAAGCTGTGAGTGCCGGGCGTGAATCGTGCTCCGGTAGCTCAGATGGTAGAGCACTTGCCCGCGAAAGGCAAAGGTCCCGAGTTCGAGTCTCGGTCGGGCACACAGTTTTAATCTGCCAGGAAGTTTCAAATTTCATGTTAATGGCGGCAAATTAACTTTACCCTAATGACACACAAGGTCAATGCCGTTCTATCACATAAAGTATTCTCAGATCGAAATGTTTAGCATTACAAAATCTCCAATGTAGATTCATCATGCCACAATTATAATTCTCAAAATAATTTGGAGCTACGTTCAATGCATATTTAAATGCATCTTTCAAAACAATAATAGAATTCTCATTAGATCATCATTACCAGTGGCTAGAGAATTCCTATTATTTCGTCTACCAAAAACCGCGTCTCACTATGGCTACTTCAGTACAGTTTTGTTTTCCACTGCTGACAATAGAAACGATCTGGTAGATGTGGCATTGTAGATGCCCAGTATGCGTGTCTTAATGGAAATAAACCGTCTGGAACGTTTACCCTTGAACGTCCCTGGAATGGGATTTCATGGAACGTTATTACTTTCCTGTGTCCATTTCTATCACACCAGCTGATCGCCATGACTGGGGAGGGGGAGGAGGGGGTGAATTTAAAGTTGGCAGCACTTTGAGTGGCAGAAAAGCCGAAGAAAACCTAACGTTTTCGTCATTTGTTTGACGTAGTGCCAGTTCGTCACATAGGACGCTTTTCTTTCGGAAACGTTTACATTCATCGTCTGGCAATCAATGTCGCCTGCCGAGGTATGCAGTCGCACCACTCTGTACGAAATAGAAGCTTAAGTTGATGGAGTCGACAAGTAAGGAGCAGTGTCTGTCTTGTTTTAGATATGGAAAATCAATTATAGGCCTTATTTGCTGCCTTGTAGTTGACATAGGACCTTGCGATTTTGCACGACCGAGGTCCGGTAGCCACACCACACGGGAAAATGCGAGGAGTGTTAATGTGTAGTAAAAACCGAAGAAAACCTTACGTTTTCTACATTTGTTTTCCTAATAACGAAATGGGAAATCGTCAGAATGAACGCTTTTCTCTCAGAAACGTTTACATTTATCGTCTGGCAATTAATGTCGCGTGCTGAGGTATGCAGTCGCACCACTCTGTACGAAGTACAGTAGGTTCTAAGGTGATGCAGTCGACAAGTATGGTCGCAATATATTGTCACCTCGAAATACATCGACACCTCGAAATAAAACAACACCTCGAAATAAATCGCCACCTCGAAATAAATCGTCACCTCGAAATAAATCGCCACCTCGAAATAAATCGAAACCACGAAAGAAATTGAGACCCAGAGATAAATCAAAACCTCGATATAAACCGACACATCCAAAACAACCGACACATCGAAATGAGTCGAAATATCGAAATGTATAGACATCAAGATGCATTACGACGTACGAAATGGATCGATAATTCGAAATAATTCGAGGTCTCGATATGATGCGTGGTCTAGAAACACATCGATATCTGGAAATATATCGATACCTCGTAATACAAAGATTTCTCTAAAAAGAGGGATATCTAGAAATTTATGGTTACTTGAGATATAGAGATATCTCGAAATATATCGATATCTCGAAAGAAATCGTTATCTGGAGTACACCTATACATGGAAATATATAGATACCTCGAAATATATAGACAACCCGTATTGTGTCGGTATATCAAAATAAATCGATATCTCGACATAACCGGATACATTGAATCAATCGATATCTCGAAATACGTCGACTATTCGATATAGACAGATATATAGAAATAAATCGACTGCTCAATACAAAACTGGGCCTCGAAATAAAATGGTATATCGAAATGAATCGATAATGTGATATGTATGGATGTCTCAAAATAAATCTGACCTCTAAGAAAACGATTCACGAAATAAATAAATAAATAAATATCGAAATATATCGCTGACTCGGTAAATAACGATACCTAGTGGTCAGATATATGTTTCAAGATGACAACACATATCAGTATAGTTCGATATACATGAAAATAGTTTCGATTTTCAATATATCGATAGCTTCCTAGACCTGGGGAAACAAAACGCCGATCCGAACTCGGGACAAAAACGCCGACCTCGGGGGAAAAACGTCGACCTCGGGGGAAAACGCCGACCTCGGGGGAAAAACGCCGACCTCGGGGGAAAAACGCCGACCTCGGGGGAAAAACGCCGACCTCGGGGGAAAAACGCCGACCTCGGGGAAAGACGCCGACCTCGGGGAAAGACGCCGACCTCGGGGAAAGACGCCGACCTCGGGGAAAGACGCCGACCTCGGGGAAAAACGCCGACCTCGGGGAAAAACGCCGACCTCGGGGAAAAACGCCGACCTCGGGGGAAAAACGCCGACCTCGGGGAAAACCGCCGACCTCGGGGAAAACCGCCGACCTCGGAGTAAAACGCCGACCTCGGCGTTATGACATGGTCATAACAGAAAAGACCCATTCTTTAGAAAGTTTAGAATGAGATGTTCTAAATATTACAGATAATGTATTTAAAATAATCTACAAGTACTGCACAATGAGAAGAGACTTTGAAGTAGTGCACAGCCAGGAAGACAGAGGTTGCATTGCTGTTTCTAATCTTCTGGTGTTTGAGATTCAGAATCTAGGATTGCCTATAATGAGAACAGCAGAAATGAATGTCCTGCACCAGTATAGAACATACTCTGAAACTCCATAGAAAATCACATGGCACAATTATTTTACATCATTCTCAGCAAGCTACAGAAGCCTCTAATGGACATAACAACGTCGTCACCTCCTTCACCAGTGAAAGATCTTAGTAGCTATTGAGTCATGACTAGGTGGCTAATTAATAATTTGTTGTTCAAAGCTAATTTCAGTGTAAATGGGAATACTCAGTGGACATCTATTACAGTCATATTTTACTGTCTAAGATATATCAACTTTCCAGACTACAAGTATAAGCAGAGCTCGGTCTTTCCCATTCCGAGTTTGTTTAGAATGTATCAAGGGAATCAGATCCACTGGGCATTTAGAGCAACCTGCTTTAAACAATATGAGCAGGCAGTAGACACAGACATGGAATTTTTCATTTCTCTCTGAAACGGTTACCTTCATCGTCTGCAAACTTATGTTCCGTGCTGCGGTACGTGGAGGCACTAATAGCAATAAGGTAGAACACAGAAGAAGCTTATAAGTTGATGTAATCGGCCAGTAAGAAGTTGCACAATTGAAGTTTAGTTACCGATTATTGACTTATTAGCCAACTTTGGTGCCTGGGACATGAACAACGACCTTAAGATTTGGCATGAAACGAGACCTGGCAGCCACGTTACACGAAGAATGTGAAAAGTGTCCATATGTATTAAAAACCTGAGAAATCCGACCGTTTTCGTCATTTGCTATCGAATCGACGTAATGCCAGATCGTCACATTGGCCGCTCTTCTCTCGAAAACGGTTACATTTATCGTGTGCAAAGCTATGTCGCGTGCTGCGGTATGCGGAGACACTAAAAGCACCATAGTAGAACACAGAAGAAGCTTCTAAGTTGATGTAATAGACAGCAAGAAGCAGTACAATTCAAGGTTTGTTATCGATTATTGACTTTTTAGCCGGCTTTGGTGCCTTGGACATGAGCTATGACCTTACGATTTTGCATGAAGGGAGGTCTAGCAGCCACGTTGCACGGGAGAATGTGAAAGGTGTTCATATGTAGTAAGAACCTGAGAAATCCACCCGATTTCTTCATTTGCTATCGAATCGACTTAATGCCAGATCGTCACATTGGCCGCTTTTCTCTATCAAACGATTACATTTATCGTCTGAAAACTTATGTGGGATGCTGCGGTATGCGGAGACACTAAAAGCACCACAGTAGAACACACAAGAAACTTTCTAACTTGATGTATCGGTCAGTTAGAAACAGTACAATTCAAGTTTTAGTTATCGATTATTGACTTATTAGGTGGATTTGGTGCCTTGGACATGACCGACGACCTTAAGATTCTGCATCAAACAACGACTGGCAGTCACGTTGCACGAGAGAATGTGAAGAGGGTCCATATGTAATAAAACCCTGAGAAATCGCACCGCTTTCTTCATTTGCTATCGTATCGACGGATTGCAAGATCGTCACATTGGAAGCTTCTCTCTCTCAAACGGTTACATATATCGTCTGCAAACCTATGTGGCGTGCTGCGGTAGGTGGACACACTAAAAAGACCATAGTAGAACACAGAAGAAGCTTCTAAAATGATGTAATCGGCCAGTAAGGAGCAGTACAATTCAAGTTTCAGTTATCGATTATTGACTTATTAGGTGGCTTTGGTGTCTTGGACATGACCGAGGACCATAATATTTTGCATGTAACAACGGCTGGCAGCCATGTTACCCAAGATAATGTGGAACGTGTGCATAAATAGTAAAAACCTTAGACATCGCACCGTTTTCGTCATTTGCTATCGTATCGACGTAATGCGAGATCGTCACTTTGGCCGCTTTTCCTTCTGAAACGGTTACATTTATAATATGCAAACTTATGTGGCGTGCTGTGGAATGCGGAGACACTAAAAGCACCGCAGTAAAACACAGAAGAAACTTCTAAGTTGATGTAATCGGCAAGTAAGGAGCAGTACAATTCAAGTTTTAGTTATCGATTATTGACTTATTAGCCGGCTTTGGTGTCTTGGACATGACTGAGGACCATAAGATTTTGCATGTAACAACGGCTGGCAGCCACGTTGTTGTTGTTGTTGTTGTTGTGGTCTTCAGTCCAGAGACTGGTCTGATGCAGCTCTCCATGCTACTCTATCCTGTGCAAGCTTCTTCATCTCCCAGTACCTACTGCAACCTACATCCTTCTGAATATACTTATTGTTTCATCTCTTGGTCTCCCTCAACGATTTTTGCCTTCCATCCTGTCCTCCAATACTAAATACGTGATCCCCTGTTGCCTCAGAACATTTCCTACCAACCGATCGCTTCTTCTGGTCAAGTTTTGCCACAAACTTCTCTTCTCCCCAACACTGTTCAACACTTCGTCATTAGTTATGTGATCTACCCATGTAATCTTCAGCATTCTTCTGTAGCACCACATTTCAAAAGCTTCTATTCTCTTCTTGTCCAAACTATTTATCGTCCACGTTTCACTTCCATACATGGCTATACTCCATAAAAATACTTTCAGAAATGTCTTCCTGACACTTAAATCTATACTCGATGTTAACAAATTTCTCTTCTTCAGAAACTCTTTCCTTGCCATTGCCAGTCTACATTTTATATCCTCTCTACTTCGACCATCATCAGTTATTTTACTTCCTAAAGAGCAAAACTCCTTTACTACTTTAAGTATCTCATTTCCTAATCTAATTCCCTCAGCATCACCCGACTTAATTCGACTACATTCCATTATCCTCGATTTGCTTTTGTTGATGTTCATGTTATATCCTCCTTTCAAGGCACTGTCCATTCCATTCAACTGCTCTTCCAAGTCCTTTGCTGTCTCTGACAGAATTACAATGTCATCGGCGAACCTCAAAATTTTTATTTCTTCTCCATGGATTTTAATACCTACTCCGAATTTTTCTTTTGTTTCCTTGACCACTTGCTCAATATACAGATTGAATAACATCGGGGAGAGGCTACAACCCAGTCTCACTCCCTTCCAAACCACTGCTTCCCTTTCATGTCCCTCGATTCTTATAACTGCCATCTGGTTTCAGTACAAATTGTAAATAGCCTTTCGCTCCCTGTATTTTACCCCTGCCACCTTTAGAATTTGAAAGAGAGTATTCCAGTCAACATTGTCAAAAGCTTTCTCTAAGTCTACAAATGCTAGGAACATAGGTTTGCCTTTCCTTAATCTTTCTTCTAAGATAAGTCGTAAGGTCAGTATTGCCTCACGTGTTCCAGTGTTTCTATGGAATCCAAACTGATCTTCCCCGAGATCGGCTTCTACTAGTTTTTCCATTCGTCTGTAAAGTATTCGTGTTAGTATTTTGCAGCTGTGACTTATTAAACTGATAGTTCGGTAATTTTCACATCTGTCAACACCTGCTTTCTTTGGGATTGGAATTATTATGTTCTTCTTGAAGTCTGAGGGTATTTCACCTGTCTCACACATCTTGCTCACCAGATGGTAGAGTTTTGTCAGGACTGGCTCTTCCAAGGCTGTCAGTAGTTCTAATGGAATGTTGTCTACTCCTGGGGCCTTGTTTCGACTTAGGTCTCTCAGTGCTCTGTCAAACTCTTCACGCAATATCGTATCTCCCATTTCATCTTCATCTACATACTCTTCAATTTCCATAATATTGCCCTCAAGTATTTCGCCTGCGTACAGACCCTCTATATACTCCTTCCACCTTTCTGCCTTTCCTTCTTTGCTTAGAACTGGGTTTCCATCTGAGCTCTTGATATTCATACAAGTGGTTCTATTTTCTTCAAAGGTCTCTTTAATTTTCCTGTAGGCAGTATCTATCTTACCCCTAGTGAGATAAGCCTCTACATCCTTACATTTGTCCTGTAGCCATCCCTGCTTAGCCATTTTGCACTTCCTGTCGATCTCTTTTTTGAGACCTTTTGTATTCCTATTTGTCTCTGTCATTTACTGCATTTTTATATTTTCTCCTTTCATCAATTAAATTCAATATTTCTTCTGTTACCCAAGGATTTCTAGCAGCTATCGTCATTTTACCTACTTTATCTTCTGCTGCCTTCAATACTACATCCCTCAGAGCTACCCATTCTTCCTCTACTGTGTTTCTTTCCCCCATTCCTGTCAATTGTTCCCTTATGCTCTCCTTCAAACTCGGTACAACCTCTGGTTCTTTCAGCTTATCCAGATCCCATGTCCTTAAATTCCCACCTTTTTGCAGTTTCTTCAGGTCATAACCAATAGATTATGGCCAGTGTCCACATCTGCCCCTGGAAATGTACTACAATTGAAAACCTGATTCCTAAATCTATGTCTTACCATTAAATAATCTATCTGATACCTTTTAGTATCTCCAGGGTTCTTCCATGTATACAACCTTCTTTCATGGTTCTTAAACCAAGTGTTAGCTATGATTAAGTTGTGCTCTGTACAAAATTCTACGAGGCGGCTTCCTCTTTCATTTCTTAGCCCCAATCCATAATCAGCTACTACGTTTCCTTCTCTCCCTTTTCCTACACTCGTTTTCCAGTCGTCCTTGACTATTAAATTTTCGTCTCCCTTCACTACCTGAATAATTTCTTCTATTTCATCATACATTTCTTCAATTTCTTCGTCATCTGCAGAGCTAGTTGGCATATAAACTTGTACTACTGTAGTACGTGTGGGCTTCGTATCTATCTTGGCCACAGTAATGCGTTCACTATGCTGTTTGTAGTAGCTTACCCGCATTCCTATTTTCCCATTCATTATTAAACCTACTCCTGCATTACCCTTATTTGATTTTGTGTTTATAACCCTGTATTCACCTGACCAAAAGTCTTGTTCCTCCTGCCACCAAACTTCACTAATTCCCACTATATCTAACTTTAACCTATCCATTTCCCTTTTTAAATTTTCTAACCTACCTGCCCGATTGAGGGATCTGACATTACACGCTCCGACCCGTAGAACGCCAGTTTTCTTTCTCCTGATAACGACATCCTCCTGAGTAGTCCCCGCCCAGAGATCCGAATGGGGGCTATTTTACCTCCGGAATATTTTACCCAAGAGGACGCCATCATCATTTAATCATACAGTAAAGCTGCATGCTCTCGGGAAAGATTACGGCCGTAGTTTCCCCTTGCTTTCAGCCGTTCGCAGTACCAGGACGGCAAGGCCGTTTTGGTTATTGTTACAAGGCCAGATCAGTCAATCATCCAGACTGTTGCCCCTGCAACTACTGAAAAGGCTGCTGCCCCTCTTCAGGAACCACACGTTTGTCTGGCCTCTCAACAGATACCAATCCGTTGTGGTTGTACCTACGGTACGGCTATCTGTATCGTTGAGGCACACAAGCCACCACACCAACGGCAAGGTCCATGGTTCATGGAGGGGGGGGGGGGGCAGCCACGTTATGCGAGAGAATGTGAAAAGTGTCCATAAATAGTAAAAACGTGAGAAATCGAACCGTTTTCGTCATTTGCTATCCTATCGTCGGAATGCCAAATCGTCACATTGGAAGCTTTTCTCTCTCAAACGGTTACATATATCGTCTGCAAACCTATGTGGCGTGCTGCAGTATGCGGAGACACTAAAAGCACCACAGTAGAACTCGCAAGAAATTTCTAAGTTGATGTTATCGGTCAGTAAGAAGCAGTACAATCAAGTTTTAGTTATCGATTATTGACTTATTAGCCGTGTCCATAAGTAGTAAAAACCTGAGAAATAGCACTGTTCTCGTCATTTGCTATCGTATCGACGTAATGTCACATCGTCCCATTGGCCGCTTTTCTCTCTCAAACGGTAACTTCTATCGTCTGCAAACTTATGTCGCGGAGACACTAAAAGCACAACAGTAGAACACAGAAGAAGCTTCTAAGTTGGTGTAATAGCCAATAAGAAGCAGTGAAATTCAAGTTTTAATTATCGATTGTTTACTTTTAGCCGGCTTTGGTGCATTGGACATGAGCCAGGACCTTAAGATTTTGCATGAAGGGAGGTCTAGCAGCCGCGTTGCACGGGAGAATGTGAAAAGTGTTCATATGTGGTAAAAACCTGAGAAATCGCACCGTTTTCGTCATTTGCTATCGTATCGACGTAATGCCAGATAGTCACATTGGCCGCTTTTCTCTCTCAAACGCTTGCATATATCGCCTGAAAACCTATGTGACGTGCTGTGGTGTGTGGAGACACTAATAACACCATAGTAGAACACAGAAGAAGCTTCTAAGATGATGCAATCGGCCAGTAAGAAGCAGTACAATTTAAGTTTTAGTTAACGATTATTGACTTATTAGCCGGGTATTGTGTCTTGGACATGACCGAGGACCATAAAATTTAGCATATAACAACCGCTGGCAGCCACGTTGCACGAGAGAAAGTGTCCATAAATAGTAAAAGTCTGAGAAATGGCACCGTTTTCGTAATTTGCTATCGTATTGACGGAATGCCAGATCGTCACATTGGAAGTTTTTCTGTCTCAAACGGTTACATTTATCGCCTGCAAACTTAAGTGGCGTGCTGCGGTATGCGGAGACGCTAAAAGAATAACAGTAGAACACACAAAAAGCTTCTAAGTTGATGTTATCAAACAGTAAGAAGCAGTACAAATCAAGTTTTATTCATCAATTATTGATTTATTAGCCGGCTTTGGTGTCTTGGACATGATCGAGGACCATAAAATTTTGCATGTAACAACGGCTGGCAGCCACGTTACAAGAGAGAATGTGAAAAGAGTCCATAAATAGTAAAAGTCTGAGGAATCACACCGTTTTCGTCATGTGCAATCGTATTGACGGAATGCCAGATCGTCGCATTGGAAGTTTTTCTCTCTCAAACGGTTACATATATCGACTACAAACCTATGTGGCGTGCTGCGGTATGCGGAGGCACTAAAAGCATAACAGTTGAACACACAAAAAGCTTCTAAGTTGATGTTATCAAACAGTAAGAAGCAGTACAATTCAAGTTTTAGTTATCGATTATTGACTTATTAGCTGGCTTTGGTGACGTGGACATGACCAACGACCCTAAGATTTTGCATGAAACAACGACTGGCAGCCACGTTAAACGAGAGAATGTGAAAAGTGTCCAAATGTTGTAAAAACCTGAGAATTCGCACCGTTTTCGTCATTTGCTATCGTATCGACGTAATGCCAGTTCGTCACTTTGGCCGCGTTTCTCACTAGAACGGTTACATTTAACTTCTGCAAACTTATATCGCGTTCCGCGATATGCGGAGACACTAAACGCTCCACAGTAGAACACAGAAGAAGCTTCTAAGTTGATGTAATCGGCCAGTAAGAAGCAGTACAATTCATGTGCTAGTAATTGATTATTGACTTATTAGCCGGCTTTGGTGCCTTGGACATGACCGACGATCTTTCGATTTTGCTGGAAACAACGACTGGGAGAAACTTTACAGGAGAGAATGAAAAAAATATCCACATGTAGTGAAAACCTGAGAAATCGCACCGTTTTCGTCGTGTGGTATCGAATCGACTTATACCCGGGCCGTTGAAACATTGCACTTGACGTTTGCGTATGAAGTTGGCAGCGTAACAGAGTAACAAGTGAACAACGATAGGCACTAGGCGTTCAGCGTGGGGCGCCAGCCAATCACAGCGCAGTGAGCACTGCTGTTACTCACGTGCTGTGACGTTAAAGTTACCGCGTTGCCGGCTTTGTTTAGTGAATGTGTATACAACGTGAGTTGTGTGTTGTTTACCGCGTATTTTCGTTGTACTGTGTGCTATATCGTTGTGACTTTTGTTACGTTGTGAGTTTACGTACTTGGAAAATGCCACCGAAAAGACTTCGTTCACCTAGTGACAATCCTTTGCGTCGAGGGGTGCCGCTAAACAGCCAGGCACTGGAGTTGCTACGCAGAACTCGTGAGTTTTACGAGCAGGAGAAAAACTACGTAAGCATTCATGGACAGCCATCAATTCCTGCCGACAAAGTGGTGGAACGTACGTCGAAAACTCTTGGTATTAGTGCAAGAACGGTAGTAAGTAAGGGAGTATTACTACAAAACTTTGAAGATACTGAAGTGAGCCGTAACGATTCCGAGCTGTCTGCATCAAATAATACATTTTTATCAACCCTGGGAAAGAAGAAAAAGCGGCGTAGTCCTATCACAGATTTAGATTCTTTCCAGACTGATGCAGTTCGTAGGCATGTTTATGCTTACTACAGCAGAAAAGAGTATCCGACTGTAGCTAAGTTATTAATCTCTTTAAAAGAAAGTGAACTCTTCAGGGGTGGTAAAACAGACTAAAATTTGTGCTAAAAAATATGGGTTTCCGTTACAAAACGCTAGACGGACGCAAAGTACTGTTAGAGAGGGCACATATTGTTACCGCTCGTAGCATTTTCTTGCACAAAATTGTGGGCAGAGACATTCATTCCATAATTTGGCTAGACGAAACGTGGGTTAATGCCGGGGAAGCTGTCAGTAAATGTTGGAGGGATAACACACCCAGCAGTACCGGCCATCAGCCGACGGGAAGAGGAGCTAGATTAATTGTGGTCCATGCAGGCTCCTCCAGTTGTTTTGTCCCTGACGCACTTTCAGTTTTTAGATCAAAAAAGACTGGTGATTACCATGAAGATATGGATCACGCACGATTTGTTGAGTAGTTCAGGAACCTTTTAAAACAATTTCTTGTCCCTACAACAATTGTAATGGACAATGCTCCATATCATTCGGTGATACAGAACAAAGCCCCAACTACAAATGATCGGAAAGAAATTATGGTGCAGTGGTTACAGGCTCGAAATATTGCAGCGGATATGGGTATGACAAAGGTTCTGTTATATTCTCTTGTTAAAGAAAATAAGCCTACGACACCTACATACGTAGTAGACGAAATTGCCAAGGAGCAGGGTCATACTGTAATAAGGCTGCCACCATATCACTGCCATTTCAACCCTATTGAGTTAGTATGGAGTGACGTAAAAATGTATGTAAGGAACAACAACAAGTCCTTTACAATAGCAGAGGTGGAAAAGCTGTTGCGTGAAGCTATTGTGACTGTGGATGCAGCCTCACGGAGAAAAAAAGTAGAGCACGTCGAGAAGCTTATACGAGCAGCACAGACAATAGAAGGCATTATCAGCGGCCTGAACAATTAATGATTTGTCTTGCCGATGACGACGATGAAGACGGTTTTAGCGATGAATCGGACAACAGTGACGATGGCGAGCTGGATGGAATTGCGCCATTATCGCTGTAAATTGGTGAGTGAAAAAATTCTAATATTGGTTATTTATTGCAATCTCGGTTATTATTTATTTTGTAAACTACGTACATTATTGATTTTAAAGTACCAGTCGTCAGATGCTTGTTTTTTGTATTTCTATGCTCCGTTATCGAAAGGGTGCGCATTGTTATGCTTTTACATGCATTATTATACGGTTGTTTACTTCCTGTCATTGTAGTACAACTAAAAACGAGTTTTTATATACATTGCAATTGCTCAATCGCTTGCATTTACGAGACGGGACGGAAAACTGTATCGTCTGCTGTGTGTATAGAGGCTGCTGTTGCAACATCGCTATTACAGTATAGCCAACCTAACTAGACAAAAAGCGAACTGTCAAGTGCATTGTTTCTCCGGCGGGAGAATAATGCCAGATCGTCAGTTGGGCCGCTTTTCTCTCTCAAACGGTTACATTTATCGACTGCAAACTTATGTCGCGTGCTATGGTATTCGGAGACACTAAAAGACCACAATAGAAGACAGAAGAAGCTTCCAAGTTGATGTAATCAGCCAGTAAGAAGCAGTACATTTGAAGTTTTAGTTATCGGTTATTGGCTTATTAGCCGGATTTAGTGACTTGGACATGCCCGACGACCTTAAGATTTTGCATGAAACAGCGACTGGCAGCCACGTTACACGAGGGAATATGAAAAGTGTCCATATGCAGTAAAAACCAGAGAAATCGCACCGTTTTCGTCATTTGCTATCGTATCGACTTAATGCCAGATCGTCTCTTTGGCCGCTTTCCTCTTTCAAACGGTTACATTTATCGTCTGCAAATTTGTGTGGCGTGCTGCGGTATGTGGAGACACTAAAACACCACAGTAGAGCACAGAAACTTCTAAGTCGATGTAATCGGCGAGTAAAAAGCAGTACAGTTTAAGTTTTAGTTATCGATTATTGACTTATTAGCCGGCTTTGGCGCCTTGATCATGAGCTAGGACCTTGCGATTTTGCATGAAACGACATCTGGACGCCACGTTGCACGGGAGAATGTGAAAAGTGTTCATATGTAATAGAAACTTGAGAAATCCGCCCCTTTTCGTCATATGCTATCGAATTTACTTAATGCCAGATCGTCACATCGGTCGCTTTTTACTCACTGAAACGTTTACATTTATCGTCTGCAAAGTTATGTCGCGTGCTGCGGTATGCGGAGACACTAAAAGCACTATAGTAGAACACAGAAGAAGCTTCAAAGAAGATGTAATCGGCCAGTAACAAGCAGTACAATTCATTTTTATTTATCGGTTATTGACTTATTTCGCTGCTTTAGTGCCTCGGACATGAGCTTGGACCTTGCGATTTTGCATGAAACGACGTCTGGACGCCACGTTGCACGGGATAATGTGAAAAGTGTTCATATATGGTAAAACTTGAGATATCCACCCTGTTTCACGTTTTGCTTTCGAATCGACGTAATGCCATATCGTCACATTGTCCCCTATTCTCTCTGAAACGTTTACATTTATCGTCTGAAAACTTATTTCGCTTGCTGCGGTGTGGGGTGACACTACAAGCAACAAAATAGGAGCTTCTTAGTTGATGCAATCGGCCAGTAAGAAGTAGTATAAGTGAGATTTTTGTTACTGATTGATGAATTATTGGCCGGCTTTTATTGCCTAGCATGTGACCGAGGACCCTACGCTTTAGCATGAGCCGAGGTCAGGCAGCCACGTTACACGCAAAAATGCGAAAACTTTTAATATGTATTTAAAAACTGTAGAAGAGCACCTGTTTGCGTCACTTGCCTTATCACGTATTGCTAGATAGTCACATAGGTATCTTTTCTCTTGGAAACGTTTACATTTATGGTCTGGAAACCTATGTCACGTACTGAGGTATCCAGTAGTAACACAAGGAACAAAATAGAAGCTTCTAAGTTGTTGCAATTGACTAGTAAGAAGTAGTACAAGACAAGTTTCGGTAACGGAATGTCAATTATTGGCCAGTTTTGGTGTCTTGCAGTAGATTGAGGACCTGGGAACTTATCTGTCTACTTACGCTCCCCCCTCCCCTCCCGTCCGGAAGATTTCTGTCTACCTATCGCTCTTCCGCTACCGCTACTCTCGTATTAGGTCTGCCTACCTACCACCCCTTGGAAGATCTCTCTCTACCTACCCCACCCATTGGAAGACATTTGTCAACCTACTCCCCTCCATGGAATATGTCACTCTACCTTCCTCCCATCAGAAGATGTCTGTCGACCTCCCCCTTTCCAGAGATGTCTCATTACCCACCCACGCAATCGGAAGATGTTTGTCTTCCTACCCCCTTGGAAGATGTCTGTCTACCTACCCCATGCCAGGATGTGTCTATCCCCCCCTCCTTGGAAGATGTCTGTCTACCCCCTCTTGGAACATGTCTTCCTACTCCCCCTCGGAAGATGTCTGTCTACCTACCCCATGCCAGGATGTGTCTATCCCCCCCTCCTTGGAAGATGTCTGTCTACCCCCTCTTGGAACATGTCTTCCTACTCCCCCTCGGAAGATGTCTGTCTGCCAACCCTCCCCACAGAAGATGTCTGTCGACCTTATCCCTCACTCGGAAGATGTCTTTCTACCATACACACTGCTTTGGAAGATGTGTGTCTATCTACGCCCTCCCCCCTCCCGTCTTGGAGGATTTCACTCTACCTACCACCCCTAGGAAGAAGGCTATCTAACCAACTGTCGGAAGATGTCTCCCCCCTCTCGGAATATGTCTATCTACCATCCTCTCAGAAAGTATCTAACCCCCTCGGAAGATGTCTACCACCACTCGGAAGATGTCTACCTACCCTCGGAAAATGTCTGTCTATCTACCCCCTTCAGAGGATATCTGTCTACCTACCTCCCATCTGAAGATGTCTGTCTACCTACCCGCACCCTTGGAAGATGTCTGTCTACCTACCCCACTTGGAAGATATCTGTCTACATACTCACTCTCTATGAAGATGTATGTCTCCCTACCCACCCCTCGGAACAGGTCTGTCTACCTACCCCTCCCCCCCCCCCCCCCTGGGAAGATGTCTGTCTACCTACCCTATACTTTGAAGATGTCTGTCTGCCTACCTCCCCTCGTAAGGTTCTGACTACCTTTTTGTTTAGCCCATCCAGTACTTCACAGAGAAAAGAGAATATACCATTTTCAGTTGCCAAACGACTTCTATAACCGAACTGTGCATTTGATACAAATCGTGTGATATAAAATGATCAACTAACCTTACATGCACAGCCTTTTCGGTAACTTTTGCAAACACTGATGGCATAGAAATAGGTCTAAAATTTTCTACATTATTCCTTTCTCCCTTTTCATAAAGCGGCTTTACAGCTGAGTACTTTAATCGCTCAGGAAACTGACCGTTCCTAAAGAAAAATTACAAATTTGGCTAAATACAGGACTAACATGTGCAGCACAGTACTTTAATATTATGAAAGACACTCCATCATAACCATGAGAGTCCTTAGTATTCAGTGATTTAATTATTGACTCAATCTCCCCCTTGTCTGTATCACAGAGGAGTATTTCAGACATCAATCTCAGAAAGGTATTTGCTAAGAAATTTGTATGATTTCCTGTTGAAACTAAATTTTTATTTAGCTCGCCAGCAATGCTCAGAAAGTGATTGTTAAATACCGTACATATATCTGATTTATCACTAACGAAAATATTATTACTTAGAACTAACTTTATATCATCGACCTTGTGCTGATGACCAGTCACTCCCTTCACAACTAACCAAATGTCTTTAATTTTATCCTGTGAATAAGCTATTCTATTTGCATATCACATACTTTTTGCCTTGCTAATAACATTTTTAGGCACCTTATAATCCTGTTTGTAAGGGGCTATGGTAGCTCGATTGTGACTACTTCTAACATTTTGATGTAATTCCCGCTATGTTCTACATGATATCCTTATCCCACTAGTCAGCCAACCGGGCTGTCCATGACTGCTAGTACCCCATTTAGAATGTTCTAATGGAAAACAACTCTCAAAGAGCATGAGAAATGTGTTATGGAAAGCATTGCATTTATCCTCTGTATTATTGGCACTATAAACATCTTGCCACTCTTGTTCCTTGACAAGTTTTAAAAAACTCTCTATTGCTGTTGGATTGACTTTCCTATGTTCTATGTAACTAAATATGACATTGGCTGGAGTAAAAAAACCTTTTAGTGTTAAAATTTGTGCATTATGGTCTGAAAGGCCATTCACTCTTTTACTAACAGAATGCCCATCTAGTAATGAAGAACGAATAAAAATATGGTCTATGACTGTGCTACTGTTCCCCTGCACCCTAGTTGGAAAAAAACACAGTTTGCATCAGATCATATGAATTTAGGAGATCTTCCAAAATCATTTTTCTTGGGACCGAGCGAGGTGGCGCAGTGGTTAAGACACTGGACTCACATCCGGGAGGACGACGGTTCAGTCCCGCGTTCAGCCATCCTGATTTAGGTTTTCTGTGATTTCCCTAAATCACTTCAGGCAAATGCCGGGTTAGTTCCTCTCAAAGGGCATGGCCGACTTCCTTCCCCATCCTTCCCTAACCCGACGAGACCAATGACCTCGATGTCTGGTCTCCTTCCCCAAACAACCCAACCCCCCTCTTTCTTGCACAATCATATACAAAATTAATATTGAAGTCCCCACATATAACTACTTTCTGGTACTTCCTACAAAAGTGAATCAAGAACCCTCTCTAGCTTAAGCAAAAATTCTCTGAAGTTGGAGTTAGAGGCCCTATAAACAACAGCAATTAGAAGTTTAATTTCACTAAATTCAACAAATGCTGCACAACTTTCAAATATCTGTTCAGTGCAGTGTCGCAACAAGTCTATGGACTCAAATAACATACTGTTTTTTTATGTACAGAGACACTTCCGCACCCCGCAAGGAACTCCTTGAGAAACAGCCAGCTAATCTGTAGCCTGGTAAAGCAAGCCTATAAATTATCAATTTATTGAAGTGGTGCTCTGATGTACCAATAATTTCAGCATTAACATCTATTAGCAGTTCACTAACTTTATCTCTAATAAATCTTATATTTTGATGAAATATGCTAATTCCTTCTTTACTTGGAAACATTACATCCTCTGGAGGAGAGCCCTTAAAGGCACTTCCTTTAAGCAGGTATACCTATCAGCTGACTTCAGTATTAAGAAGGTGCAGCTCTAACAGGAACTACTACAGGAACTTTTCCATGAGTGACACCACTACCGCCACCACCACCCACTACACTGTCACCTATAAGCTTAGGTAGCCTCCCCTTCGCATACCTATTGAGGTGCAGGCCATGCCTAGTGAAACCCAATTTACTGATAGACCCAACTGGTACCACTGAGATGTGATCCATGCCCTCTGTCATCAGTGCACTCTCCAGCCCCACATTAACGCGCCTAACAGCCGCATTAAGGTGTGGCCGATCATGATGCTGAAACAGTTTCACGAAAAGCACATTAGTGCCACCAGTTTGAGTAGCTATCTTAACCAAGTGACCACTGACATCATACCCCATGTCCCTATTGCGACTGCTCCCAGCTCCATCCACTATCACTACCTTATCCTCCTTTGTAAAATTCTTACATAACTCCCCTACGCTTTCAGCCACCTGAGCCAACCCTGCACTAGGCTTCACAATGCTTGTGACCTGGTACTGACTCCACAAAACTTCCTGCAAATGCTGGCCCACACCTCTACCGTGGGAACTACCTAGCAGCAGAACCTAGGCCTCCTAATTGCTGAGGACTGCTGCAAGTTACCTACATATACAGCTTCACGAGGCTCCTCTCCGCTCAACTCTGACAGTTTGTCGTATCTATTGCATGTATGCAAAGTAAAACTGTCTGACTACCTCCTTTTCCTAGCTATCTTCCTGCCAACTGCCAGTTCCCATTCCCTAGCACCCTTCACCCTCCTCAACTTATCTAGTTCCTTCTTTGCGCATTGTAACTGCACCTGAAGGGCACAGATCTTACACTCCTGCTCCTCTATTAACTTGTTTCTACTACAGATTCTACATTCCCAGGACAGGATCACCCTAAAATTACCACTGGCTTCCCCAATGCATTTCCCGCAATGAAAACACTTTGAACAAATCCCACAGTGTAATCCACTACTCACAAACCTACGACAGAACCCACACTTCTCACTCATGATAAAATTTTACAGTTACTAAAATAAACTGTACGTCTACGTCAGCAAAGTTCAGTTACAAAAGCAGCACTGTTTAAGAACTAACAACTATGGTCTCGAAATTCTCTAACTACTAAGAAAGCAGCTACTTGTATTAATACTACTACAACACAGCCGATACCAATACCAGCAAAACTTCACAAAATTATTGGCTAAAACCAAAAAATTAAAACTAAACGCCAGTTCAAAACTAAAGCACGAAATTTACTGAAAACTCTATAAAACACAGCGAGCGAACGATTACAAAAGTTTATTAAGTCATTATTTCACCACAAACGGCAAGCAACACCACTGTAATCCATTCAATTTAACAACTGTATTACAGAGCACAAACAAGTTCGTCAGTACTTAGCTTATAACCGCTACAGATGCAGTGCACGCCGCAAAATGTAAACACACTGATGAGGCGCGAGGCTTAGACGAACCACGAAAGCACACTCACAAATAATAGACCACTCGAGTCAATGCAACAGGAAGAAAGACGGAGGTAAATGAATATCCACTAATAAGTTGCTTTTACGGCTAAAATAATAACACAAACAAACTATAAAATACGTAAATGAAGCCTAAAAGTTATAAAACATTAACAAGCTATTTCAACAGCAGTGCAGCTCACTTGACGTCACACCCATGACCATCTGCCCCCCCCCCCCCCCCCCTGAGATGGTGCCTATCTACCCCACACTCGAAATATGCCTATCTATCCCCCTCAGAAGATATCTGCCTAGCTACCCCCCCCCCCCCCTCGGAAGATATCTGTCTACCTACCCCTCCTCGGAAGATCTATGTCAACCTGCACCTACCTCCCCACCCCCTCAGATGATGTCTGTGTACCTACCCACACCCTTGGAAGATGTCTGTCTACCTAACCCCCCCCCCCCCTCAGAATATGTATGACTACCTACCACTCCCCTCGGAATATGTATGTCTACCTACCCCACCCCTCGGAAGATATCTACCTACACCTCCCACATCGGAAGATGTCATTCTACCTCTCCCTCATTGAAAACTGTCTGTCTCTCATCGCCCCACCACCTAATATGTCATTCTACCTACTTGCCTCCTTAGAAAATATCAGTCTACATAACCCCCCCACAGGCGATGTCTGTCTACCTGCCCCGTGAAAGACGTCTATCTACTTAACCCCCTCGGCAGATGTCTGCCTACCTCAACCCCCTAAGGAAGATGTTTGTCCACCTACCTCACCCTCTGAAGATGTCTATCTACATCCCCCAGAAAAACTTTCTCCCCACCTCGTAAGATGTCTATCACTCTGGAAGATGTCTCTCAACCCTCCCACCCCCCCACTCGCTACGCAGATGTCTATCTACCTACCTGCCCTCTCGGAATATGTCTGTCTACCTATCCCAACCCCCATCCAGCCCCCCGCTCAGAAGTTGTTTACCCCTATCATGGAAGATGTCTAGAGACCCCCAAACTTCAGAAGGTATCTTCCAGACCTCATCACCATTCGAAGATGTCTACCCCCTTGGAGGATGTCTACTCCCCCTGGAAAATGTCTGTCTACCCATGTTGGATGATGTCTGTCTATCTACTCAGCCCCCCTGGAAAGATGTCTGTTAAACTACCACCCCTTGGAATATGTTTATCTATTATTACCAGCACAAAAGATGTCCATCAACCTACAATCGCCCTCTGAAGATGTCTGTCTACCTGTAGCTCCCGCTTGGAAGATGTCTGTCTACCTACAACAGCCCTCAGAAGATGTCGGTCTACCTATCCCCACATCAGAAAATGTCTGTTCCATCTCCCCACCCTTGAAATATGTCTGTCTACCTACACTCCCCGTCGGAAATGTCTGTCTACCTAAGCTCCCTCAAAACATATCCGATTAGCTATCCACCCCAAAAGATGTCTGTCTACCTACCCAACCGCCGGAAGATGTCTGTTTACCTACCCCTCCCCCTCGGAAAATGTCGGTCTCTCATCCCCCCACCAGAGGATATGTCTGTCTACTTACCTGCCCTCCCTCGGAAAGATCTCTGTCTACCTAAACCCACCCCTCAGAAGATGTGTGACTACCTACCCCCTCCCCTTGGAAGATGTATGTTTTCCTACCCTCCCTTCAGAATATTTCTGCCTACCTATCCTCTATCACAAAGGATGTCTGTCCACCTACAATTCCTTTCAGAATGTGTCTGTCTACATACCCACCCACACTCGGAAGAAGTTTGTCTACCTGCCCACCCCCTCAGGAAATGTCGGTCTACCAACCCCCTTAGAAGATGTCTGTCTACCTGTACCCCTCTGATGACGACTGTCTACCTAACCGCCCCTCTGAAGAAGCCTGTCTACCTAACCCCCTTGGAAGATGTCTGTCCTCCTACAACCCTTCAGAATATGTCTGCCTACCTACCCCTGTCTTGTGAGATATCTGTCTACAAACCCCCCCCCCCCCACATGATCTGTCTACCTACCCCCCCTCCCCCCCGTCATAAGATGAATGTCTACCTATACCCCTCAGAAGATGTATGCTTATCTACCCCCCTTCAAATGATTCGATTTTATCCCTCCTGTGGGAGATGTCTGTCTCCCTACCCCTACCTCTGAGGATATCTGTCTACCTACCCCCCCCTTTCGGAAGATGTCAAACTTCCACTCCTCTATGAAGATATCTACTCCAACATCAGAGAATGTCTACACCCCTCTTGGTCTGTCTACCAAAAACGCATACTTTGAAAGATGTCTCCCTCCCCTTGAAAGATGTCTGTCTAACAAGGGACACCACTCAGAAGATGTCTGTCTACTGAACTCACCCTCAGAATATGTCTCCTCCTTACTTACCCCCCCCCCCCCCCCCCCCCACCTTGGAATATGTCTGTCTACACTACCCAATTCCCCATAAGAAGATGACTGTCTACCTTATTCCCCTCAGAAGGTGTATGTCTACATACCACCCCCTCGGAACATGTGTGCCTACCTAAAACCCCCGAAGAGGTCCATCTTCTCCCATCTTGGAAGATATTTATTTACAGCCCTCTTGGAAGATATCTACCCCTGTCTTGGAGGATGACTACTCCCCTCTCAGAGGATGTCTACCCCTCTCTGAAGATATCTGTCTACATACCCTCCTCTCGAAAGGTATCTCTCCTCGTCACATGATGTAAGTCTATCAACCCTCAAATGGAAAATGTCTGTCCTCCTAATCCCCCTCGGAAGATGTCTGTGTACCTACCCACCCATGATGTCTGTCTACCTCCCCCTTAGGTATATGTCCGTATACCTACACCCGTTTGGAAGATGTCTGTATACCAAACACCCCTCCGAAGATGACTATCTACCTACCCTGCTTCAGAAGGTGTCAGTCTACCTAACCCCCTCCTTGGAAGATGCCTGTCTACAAAACTGCACTGGGAAGATGTCTGCCTACCTAACCCTTTCCACAATTGATGTCTATTTACCAACCGCTCTGCCTCGGATGATGTCTGCCTTCCTACAAATCTCACAACAGAAGAGGTCTATCTACCTACTTACACCCCTTGGAAGATGGTCTCTCTACATAGCCCCAGTCATAAAATATTGTCTACCAACCCATACCTCGGAATATGTCTGTCTATCTACCCCCCAGAAGATGATTGTCTGATTACCCCCTCATCTGAAGATGTCTGCCTACCTAGCCCCCACTTGGAAAATGTATGTCTATGTACACCCCTCGGAAAATGTCTGTCTACCTACGCCCCCTCAGAAGATGTCTGCCTACCTACGTGAACTTTTGTATGATGGTCTATCTACAATGCCTGCACTTCGAAGATGTTTGGCTACCTACCGCACCCATTGGAATATGTCAGTCTACGTACCCACCACCCATCGGAAGATGTCTGTCCACCTACACATCCCCCTCGGAAGATGTCTGTCTACCTACACCCATCAGAAGATGTTGTCTACTTACCACCATCGGAATATGTCTCTCTACCTATCCCCTCTTGGCAAATGTCATTCTACACCAACCCTCTGAAGAGGTCAGTTTACCTACAACCCCCCAGAAGAAGTCTGTCTACCTACCCCCCCTCTCGAAAAATGTCTATAGTCACCCTACCTCGGACAATGTCTCTCTACCTATGCCCCATCATGGAAGATGTCTGTCTACCCACCCACCCATCAGAAGAAGGCTGTCTACTACCATCCCCCCTCACAGAAGATGTCTGCCAACCAACCCCCTATTGGAAGATGTCTGTCTACCTACCCCACCCCACCTCTGAAGATGTCTGTCTACCAACCCTCCACTTGGAAGATGTCTGTCCTCCTACAACCCCTCAGAAGATGTCAGTCTACCTAACCCCCTCTCAGACGTTATCTGCCTAAATACCCCTCCTCAGATGGTTTCTGTCCTACCTACACCCACAAACCCCTCATAATATGAAATGTCTACCTAAACCCCTCAGAATCTGTATATTTACCTACCCAACGTCGAATGATTTGTGTCTATCTTATCCCTATCTCGGAAGATGTCTGTCTCCCTACCCCACCCCCTCTGAGGGTGTCTGTATACCTACCCCCTTCTCAAAAGTTGTCTCTCTACATTCACAACACATTTGAAAGATGTCTATCTATGTACCCTCCTCTCGAAAGATATCTATCTATTGCCACAATGGAAGGAAAAGTATCTCTCCCCTCTCGGAAGATGTCAGTCTACCACTCCTCTCAGAAGTTATACACTCCCCATCTGAGAATGTCTACACCCCCTCTCGGAGGATGTCTGTCTACCAAACTACATCCTTTAGAAGCTGTTTCCCACCCCTTGGAAGATATCTGTCTTCCAACACCCCCCATCCCCCCCATGGAAGATGTCTGTCTACCAAACCCAGCCTCAGAAGATGTCTCCATACCTACCACCACTCAGAAGATGTCTGTCTACCTACCCATTCCCCATCAGAAGATGACTGTCTACGTTATCCCCTTCAGAAGATGTCTGTCTACATACCCTCCCTCAGAAGATTCTGCCTACCTAAGACCAGTGGATAATGGACAACTACCTCCCTCTCGGAGGATGACTACCTCCTCTCTGAAGATATCTGTCTATGTACCCTCCCCCTCGAAAGATGTCTCTTCCCCCCTCAGATGATGTATGTCTACCAACCCCCACATGAAAGTGTCTGTCCTTCTAACCCCTTCGGATGATGTCTGTGTACCTACCCACCTGGAAGATGGCCGTCTACCTACCCCCCAATCGGGACATGTCTGTCTACCTTCCCCCCTAGGCATATGTCTGTATACCTACAGCCGGCCGTGGTGGTCTCGCGGTTCTAGGCGCACAGTCCGAAACCGTGCAACTGCTATGGTCGCAGGTTCGAATCCTGCCTCGGGCATAGATGTGTGTGATGTCCTTAGTTTAGTTAGGTTTAAGTAGTTCTAAGTTCTAGGGGACTGATGACCACAGCAGTTGAGTCCCATAGTGCTCAGAGCCATTTGAACCATTTTTTTTATACCTACGCCCTTTCGGAAAATGTCTGTCTACCTACCCCATCACCTCAGAAGATGTAATTCTACTTACCACATCTCGGAAAGTGTCAGTCTACTTATGCCCCACCCTCAGAAACTGTCTGTCTACCTTGCCCCTTTGGAATATGTCAGTTTACCAACCCCACTCAAAAGATGTCTGCTTACCTACTCTCCCATCCAAAGATGTCTGTCTACCTACCACCTCTCGGAGGATTTTGTCTCCCCCCTCTCTGAGATGTCTTCCTACATCCCCTTGGAAGATGCCTATCTAAACCCCTAGGAAGATATCCCTCCCTCTAAAAATGCCTACCTAACCCCTTCCACATCGGAAGATGCCAATCTCGCCCCTTAGGTTGATGCCTACCCACACCCACCTCATAAGATTATCTATCCATTCCCTCCAAAGATGCCAATCTCCCTCCTCGGAAGAGGTCTATCTACACCCCTCAGAAGATGTGTATCTACCACTAATCTTGGAAAATGTCTATCTACCCCCCTTAGAAGCTGTCTCCCTACCCCCCATGGAAGATGTCTACCCCCTTCTGAAGATGTCTATCTACCCAGCCCAGGCGGAAAATATCTATGTATCCCTCCACTCGGATGGTGAAAATCAACCAACAGCTTGGAAGATGTCTATCTACCCCACCCTCAGATGATATCTACACCCTCTGGAAGATACCTATCCCCACCTCAGAAGATGTATATCCCCCAGGAGGATGTATATAACCCACCTCATGAAAGATGCCTGTCTACCAACCCCCTCCTCTCGGAATATGTCTGTCTACCTACCCCACCCCTGTAAGATTTCCATCTAGCCCCTCCCCTCAGAGGACGTTTATCCTACACTCAAAAGATTTCTACAGCCTTCCTTCATTTGGAATGTGTCTACCGCCTATTCTGAAGATGTCTGTC